>NC_091983.1:182954275-183702400 GCF_044704955.1 Pristiophorus japonicus
AAGATACACTTGTATCGATTCACAAGTGTAGCGACATTCCCTGTTTCTCCTGTGCTTCTAATAGATTCAACTGGCAGTAAATTTGATATATATTTTTTTATCCTAGAGCCCTGTTCTCCAGTCCTCATCATTGTCTATTTAAAAAAAGGGTGTTATTACTTATGATAACTGTATAATGAGATTATAATCTATCAAATCAATCTGTCAAATCATTAGATTTACTACCAGATATAACTGCTACAGGGTAATATTGTTAATGATGCTGCAGTGGTCCTGATTTTGACGCAAAATGGTTTGGAGCACACTGCACAAAACAGGATCTTAAAGTATTCAATAGATTGCAATTGTCAAAAAAAATGTTGATAGTATAGCAGTCTTATTTAGCACAACTACCTTATACAAATAACAAACCTGGGACTTAAAAATAATTTGTACATATACGGACAATTATCAGGAATATAATTACATTAACAAAGCTTACACCTTTGGAATTAATATTGTTTTTTTTTCATTTGCTGTCCCCAGCGTCTCATAGAGCCTGGGGATAGTGTCTGAACTTCAGACTCTAGCCTCTATAATACTAAACTGCATTGTAAAGATTATAGGGTGATATACTTGCACTCAGCATTTCAAGCATTATGCAAAATATTTGTTGCACCCATTGTGCTTTGATGTAGAAAACAAACCCAAAGTTGTATCAATTCCAAAATTCAATTGATAGCGTACTAAGTGTGTAAAAAAAATCTTGGAGTGGTAGATTCATTTCAATTACCAGATTCAAATGATGCATGCACCCTTGGGCTATTGAAACTTATTTCTGCTTGACAAGTCTACGAAAAAAAATTATCGTGAGGTGAAGTACAATTTACATGTATAATAAAGATGTCAAACCACCTCTTTGAGAAGAACAGGAAAATGCATTAAGGTGTAGGAACAAGAGGCAGTGTCACAGAATAATGGCAAATAACCTTGACAAAAAATGAAGACATTAGGGTGAGATGTAATGATTGTGTGATATGTTAACAGTTACAAACCAAGACAAGGGCCTGCAATTTATGGTGTATGTGATGGCTATGATTCAGAGTGAGGTTTCGCCCAGTGGATGACTTGTTTGACATTGTGTTTAGTACCATGTTATTCAGAGGAACACTGAAACACGTTTCCTTCCTTAGCATTAACATCAATAATTACTTTGTTGTAAATTTTGTTTGATGTGCTTGCATAAGCTGTCTAAAAATCAAATAGAAATACAAACTGTTATCACTGTTGAAAGTACATGCACTATCATATGTGCAGCATATTTTGGAGAAAAATAAATCCTTTATGTCATCATTCAAGTATATTTTTACAGTTTATAATTTTGTTAATTAACATCTTTAATTATGTTTAATGAATTATAAACTTAACAATTATAATCTCATTTATTGTCCTATTGGTAATTTTGTTATTTTGTGGACTCATTTTTGGAAAAAAAAACACTTTAATAACTTTACACAATATTTGCTATATTCAGCTGCCTTTTCTTAGGCTGAAAGAAACAAACCAAGTTATGAGTTGGAGATGAGAAAGAAAGAAAGAAAGAAAGTAAGTAGGAAGGAAGGAAGGAAGGACGAAAGAAAGAAAAATAAAGAAAGATAGAAAGATAGAAAGATTGAATTTGGACTCCAATCAATTCTTTGAGAGGTAAGCATGAATTTTGCGTAGAGTCTAAAGCATTAGCGCCTGGCGCTAATTCTCCACCTTTTCCAATTATACCGCCCATTCCTGGGCTATAATGAACTTCTAACCCTATGTTTCAACTTGCGCCCAAAATTGGCACAAATTAGACAGGCCGACTGCGTCGCTAATGATGTCAGCTCAAGGTATAAACCCTTTCCAGGTATGTGCCTCATTTAAATTTGCTGGACAAGCTGTCAGCATGAATCATGTTGGTAATTGGAAATCTTGCCCATCGGGGGTGGGGAGAGGGGGCAGCGGGGGGGGGGGGGGGAGGGGCGGTGGGGGGGAGGAGGTGTATTTTGAGCAGGCACGACATCAGTTCTAGTAGTTGACACCACTTAAAACAACTTATCACATTGGCAAAATGTCCTAAATCTTTTCACTCATTCAGTTACAATGGTGACAAAATTGGTTTTTCGCTGCTTTCGAGCACCGATTGGGTGCTGTTGAAGAGGTTAACCCGAGACATGATCAAATTAGGCATTGAGTCTCATCTGTATAATTCTCGTGAGCTGCCTTCGGAGGCAGCTAACCTGATTGAAGCATTCAAGTTGGGCCATCTGCTTTACTGTCAATGGTTGTGAGGTAAGACCTGGGGCGGGAAGGAAGGAGACCAGAAGTCGGGAGGAGGCGGAGTGTGTTTGCAGCCGGCAAAGGTACTCAGGAGTGCTGTGGAGTCAGCAGGACCACTCCTGCTTATCCCGAGTCCACAAGAAAGATTTTTTTGAAAAAGGTACCTTTTGTTGGCGACCGATTGTTACGCCACATCCATGGCGAGAAAACCTGAGCCGGAGCGTGCTCTGCCCAGGGCAGCCCAATTTCAGGAAGGGGTCCTAAAACAGGCATTAAGCCCCCTCATTAACATTTGCAAGGCACATAATACTTGTTTTAGGTGGTTGCTAGGGACACCTCAAAAATTGCTTGACCCAATATGCAAGTGGATGTATTTCAGGTGTCTTTGGGGCGCAGGACATAGCCTCCCAAAATTGGATGTTTTTGTCACCATTTTCCGCCCAGAAAACAGGCGCAATGTGGTTGAATTTCTACCCCAATGACAGTTGTTATGTACACAAGTTCAGCAGGACACTGTGCTCTTCCTTGATGAGTGCCATTGGATTTTAGATGTATACTGGACGGGCAATTAGTCTTCGATTTAAAATCCCATTGAAAGATGGCATTTCTTCAAATTGTTTTCACAGCATGATACCAGGGATGACAACCTGTAGTTCTGGGGAATGACAAGATATTGGAACTATGGACAAGGCTAAACATAGATTTAGTAGAGTCCTTTAGAATTCTGAAAGGTTTTGATAGAATGAATAGTCAAAGATTATTTCAAAGCAAAATGCTGCGATTGCTGGAAATCTGAAAAAAAAATATAAAATGCTGGAAATACTCAACAGGTCAGACAGCATCTGTGGAGAGAGAAACAGAGTTAACGGGCAGAATTTTACTGGTGCTGAGAGTGCGGGATAGGAGGTAGGTCAGCTATCAAAATAGAAATGATTGACAATGGGTCGGGAGCCCGCTGTCAACCCACCTCCACGCTAGTCTCCCATGTGTCGTGTCTGTCAGCGCTTAACAGACCCAAGACCAAGCGGTGGGGGAGGCAATTTACATCATTAAGAGGAAGTTAAAAGCCAAGTAAGGACCATTTTACCCTCTACTTACCATTATTTGAGCTTTTTGATGAGGTTCGCAGCGCTCACGGATAACATCAGATAAGTAGGTCAGGTGTTCAATGAGGATCCATTCTTCTGAATAGTTGACAGCTGCAAATGTGATATAAAAGCTACAATTTCACAGCTATTCACTTTCCAATCTTAGAAGCTGGAGCCTTCAGGCTTAGGAAGACACATTTGAGCTTTATGCAGGTTGGAAGTGTTTGGAGTAAACTCTCTATCCACTGTCACCTGCTTGGAGCAACCTCTCTCACCATTGACAGATCGCTTCTGTTAACTCAACCTCACTTGCCATCTATTTCATCAGCATCGGTGCCCTTGAAAAAATTTCACCTTAGTCCTCAGAAGGAGGTGACTATGGAGATGGTGGATGCATTGGTTGTCATCTTCCAAAATTCCATGGGTTCTAGAATGGTTCCCGCCCAATTAGCGGGTTGGAAGGTAGAAAATGTAACCCCAGTATTTAAAAAAAGAGGGAGAGAAAATGGGGAACTACAGACCAGTTAGCCTGACATCAGTAGTCGGGAAAATTCTAGAATCTATTATTAAGGACGAGGTAACAGGGCACTTAGAAAATAATAATAGGATTGGGCAGAGTCAAAATGGATTTATGAAAGGGAAATCATGTTTGAAAATTCTGTTACATTTTTTGAGATTGTAACTGGCAGAATAGATAAGGGGGAAATCAGTGGATATGTTGTATTTGGATTTTCAGAAAGCATTCGATAAGTTGCCACACAAGAGGTTATTAAACAAAATTAGGGCTCATGGGATTGGGGATAATACACTAGCATGGATTAAGGATTGGATAACGGACAGAAAACAGAGAGTAGGAATAAATGGGTAATTTTTGGATCGACAGACTGTAACTAGTGGGGTACCGCAAGGATCAATGCTTGGGCCTCAGCTATTCACAATCTAAATCAATGATTTGGATGAGGGGACCAAATGTAATATATCCAAATTTGCTGATGATACAAAGCTAGATGGGAATGTAAATTGTGAGGAGGATGCAAAGAGGCTTCAAGGGGATATAGACAGGCTAAGTGAAATGACAAAAACATGGCAAATGGAATAAATGTGGAGAAATTTGAAGTTATCCACTTTGGTAGGAAAAATAGAAAAGCACAGTATTTTTTAAATGGTGAGAGATTGGAAAATGTTGGTATTCAAAGGGACCTGGGTGGCCTTGGACACGAACCACTGAAGGTTAGCATGCAGATATAGCAAGCAATTAAGAAAGTAAATGATACGTTGGCCTTTATTTCAAGTGGATTTGAGTATAAGATAAGAGTAAAGACGTCTAACTGCAATTAAATAGGGCCCTGGTGAGACTGTACCTGGAGCATTGTGTACAGTTTTAGTCTCCTTACCTAAGGAAGGATATACTTGCCATAGAGGGAGTGCAACAAAGATTCACTAGACTGATTCCTGAGATGGGGGGATTGTCCTATGAGGAGAGATTGAGTAGACAAGGCCTATATTTTCAGGAAAAATGAGGGGATCTCGTAGAAACATGCAAAATTCTTACAGGGCTTGATAGGATAGGTGCATGGAGGATGTTTCCCCTGGTTGGGGTCGAGAACCAGAGGCCACAGTCTTAGAATAAGGGGCAGCCATTTAGGACTGAGGTGAGGAGAAATTTCTTCACTCAGAGGGTGGTGAATCTTTGGAATTCTGTACCACAGAGGGCTGTGGAGGCTCAGTTGTTGAATATATTCAAGACAGAGATCGATAGATTTTTGGATTTTAAGGGAATCAAGGAATATGGGGATAGTGCAAAGTGGAATTGGGGTAGAAGATCAGCCATGATCTTATTGAATGGCGGATCAGGCTCGAGAAGCCGAATTGCCTATTCCTGCTCCTATTTCTTATGTTCTTATATGTTCTAATCCCATCACAATCAGCCCGAACATCAACATCACCAGGCAGACCAGCATCAACAGGCAGACAAGCAGCCCAACAACAACACCAACCTTCTCCGCAATCGCCTGATGCTGCACAGAACACAGGGCATCAGCACCTGACCAGGGATGGCCTCACCATGGCTAGATTTACTTAATTTGATGCTAGACACCTGGGCTGCCACATATGGTGCCAGGCTGGCACCATCCCACACCAACATAATCTCCTTACAATGCTCAAGCCATTCCTTTCACACACAGCACCATTGTGGGAGCTACTGTTATGTTTCACCATTCACTGCAACTCATTAAGCCACTTCCAAAAGTGTACAAATCTGTCCAAGGCAGTAAAATGTTGAAAATAAAGATATTTATGTTTGACAACACATTAACAGAAACTTTACATAAACATTGCATAAAATACCCAAGTGACTACCATTGTGTGTTGTTAGTTGGTATGCTTGCACTAGGATGAGAGTGAGTGTGAAGGGTGGCTAGTGAGATTGGGAAGTGGTAATGTAGATAGAGAGAGAGGGATGGGTGGAGGTGCAGGGTAAGTTGGTGTGAATAAGGATGTGCAGGAGTAGGGTAGGGAAGGCAGAGTGATGGGGATGTGATGAGTGAAACAGCAGGATGAGGTTGAAAGTGGCTTTGCAGTAACGTTTCATGATCTATAGAGATCATTGAAAGGTTTGTGCCACTGTAGCCAGGTTCTCCTGACGACAACCCTGCTTGTGTCCGCTTGTACAATGGGCAACCAGACTATGTTGGTCTCCTGGGGAGGTCTCTTCCGCACATTGGAAAGGTAGAGTGTTAAATATGTAAACCTGTTAACCTTGTTTTACCACCAGAGGGCTGATCCTCTGGAGTACCAAGGGATCCCACAATCCCTTGGGAGCACCAGTACTTAAGGAGACCTCACAGGCTGGAGAGGCACTCTGGAGACCTGCAATAAAAGACTAAGGTCACACTTTACTTTGAGCTCACAATATCCAGTCAGACTCTTTATTTATATACAACAACTGGCAACGAGATACAGATGACGAACCCCACTGCAACGATGTAGAGAACTGTGGGCATCCTGGAGAAATTTTCAGAGGGAGATGATTGGGAAAGTTTCCTGGAGCAACTCGACCAATATTTTGTGGCCAATGAGCTGGACAGAGAAGTGAACGCTGTCAAACAAGGGGCGATTCTCCTCATCGTTTGCGGGGCACCCATGTAAGACCTCATGAAAAATCTGCTTGCTCCAGCGAAACCCACAGAGAAAACATATGATGATTTGTGCACACTGGTCCAGAAGCATCTTAACCCGAAGGAAAGCGTTCTGATGGTGAGGTACCAGTTCTACGCGTGTAAGAAGTCTGAAGGCCAGGAAGTGGCGAGCTATGTTGCCGAGCTAAGACGCTTTGCAGGACATTGTGAATTTGAAGGACATTTGGAGCACATGCTCAGGGACTTTTTTGTACTTGGCATTGGCCATGAAGTAATACTTCGCCAACTTTTGACTGCAGAGACCCCAACCTTGAGTAAAGCCATAGCGATAGCCCAGGCGTTCATCGCCACCAGTGACAATACCAAGCAAATCTCTCAGCACACGAGTGCTGCTACAAGCACTGTGAACAAAGTAATGTTGTTTTCGAATCGTAACGTACAGGGCAGGACTCACATGCCTCAGCGTCCGCCATCAAGGGTGATGAATGTTAGGCCTGTAACACCTTGTTGGCACTGTGGGGGTGATCATCATTTCCATTCATGCTGCTTCAAAGGATACGTTTGCAAGGGCTGTGAAACAATGGGACATCTCCAATGTATGTGCAGGCGAGCTGCAAACCCTGCTAATCCTGCAAACCACCATGTTGTAGAGGAGGACAGATCCACAGCGGATCACGATGAACTAGAGCCTCAGACTGAGGAGACAGAGGTATATGGGGTGCACACATTTACCATAAAGTGTCCCCCGATGATGCTGAAAGTTGAATTAAATGGACTCCCGGTGTTAATGGAGTTGGACACAGGCGTGAGCCAGTCCATTATAAGCAAAAAGACTTTCAATAAATTGTGGTGCAACAAGGCCTCAATGCCAGTCCTGACTCCCATTTGCACTAAACTGAGCACTTACACAAAGGAACTGATTCCCGTAATCAGCAGTGCTACTATAAAGGTCTCCACGATGGAGCGGTGCACAAGCTACCACTCTAGGTGGTAGCGGGCGATGGTCCCATGCTGCTCAGCAGGAGCTGGCTGGGAAAGATACGCTGGAACTGGGAAAACGTCCGAGCACTGTCGCCCACTGATGACACTTCGTGTGCCCAGGTCTTAAATAAGTTCTTTTCGCTGTTCAAACCAGACATCGGGAAGTTCCAAGGAGCAAAAGTGCAAATCAACCTAATTCCGGGGGCGCGATCCATCCATCACAAGGCGAGAGCAGTATTGTACATGATGAGAGAGAGATGGAGATCGAGCTGGACCAACTGCAATGAGAGGGCATCATTTCGCCGATCGAATTCAACGAGTGGACCAGTCCGTTTGTCCCAGCCCTCAAGGTAGACAGAAGCATCAGAAACTGTGGTGTTTACAAAGTAACAATCAATCGTTTCTCCGTACACGATCAATACCCACTACCAAAGGCAGACGACCTCTTTGCAACGCTGGCAGGAGGAAAGACGTTCACGAAGCTGAACTTGAACTTGGCCGAAATGACGCAGGAGCTGGAAGAATCATTGAAGGGCCTCACCTGCATCGACATGCACAAAGATCTCTTTATTTACAACAGATGCCCATTTGGGATTCGATCAGCTGTGGCGATATTCCAGAGAAACATGGAAAGCTTACTGAAGTCGGTCCCGCATACCGTGGTCTTCCAGGACGATATCTTGGTTACAGGTTGGGACATAGTCGAGCATCTGCAGAACCTGGAGGAAGTTCTTAGTCGGCTTAATCGCGTGGTGCTCAGGTGAAAACGCTTGAAGTGCGTTTTCCTGGCACTTGAAGTGGAGTTCCTGGGGAGAAGAATCGTGGCGGACGGCATCAGGCCCACCGATTCGAAGACAGAGGCAATCAAGAACGCACCGAGACCACAGAACCTGACGGAGCTACGGTCATTTCTCGGACCCCTGAACTACTTTGGTTACTTCTTACCAGGTCTCAGCACATTATTAGAACCACTGCATGTTTTATTGCATAAAGGAGACGAATGGGTATGGGGTAAAAGCCAAGAAAATGCCTTTGTAAAAGCTAGAAAACTGTTATGCTCAAACAAATTGCTTGTGTTGTACGATCCATGTAAGCGTTTGGAACTAGTGTGTGGTGCGTCGTCATACGGTGTCAGGTGTGTATTGCAACAAGCTAATGAATCTGGGAAATTGCAACCGGTTGTTTATGCATCCAGAAGTCTGTCGAAGGCTGAGAGGGCCTACTGCATGATTGAAAAAGAAGCATAAGCACGTGTCTATGGGGTAAAGAAAATGCATCAATATCTGTTTGGGCTCGAATTTGAATTGGAAACTGACCATAAGCCACTGATATACCTCTTTTCTGAAAGCAAGGGGATAAATACGAATGCATCGGCCTGCATCCAGAGACGGGCGCTCACGTTGTCCGCATACAACTATGCCATCCTCCACAGGCCAGGCACAGAAAACTGTGCCGATGCTCTCAGTAGGCTGCCATTACCCACCACGGGGGTGGAAATGGCACAACCTGCAAATTTAGTCATGGTACTGGAAGCATTCGAGAGTGAGCAATCACCAGTTATCGCCCGACAGATTAGAATCTGGATGAGCCAGGACCCATTACTGTCCTCAGTAAAAAACTGTGTGCTTCACGGGAGCTGGTCTAGTGTCCCATTAGAAATGCAGGAAGAAATAAAGCCATACCAGCGGCGCAAACTACCTTCTGTGGGGTAATTGGGTAGTGGTACCCAAAAAGGGCAGGGACACTTTCATTAGTGATCTCCATAGCACTCACCCAGGCATTGTAATGTTGAAAGCTTTAGCCAGGTCCCACGTGTGGTGGCCTGGTATCGATGCGGACTTAGAATCCTGCGTGCACAAATGTAACACATGTTCAGTTAAGCAATGCACCCAGGGAGGCGTCACTAAGTTTATGGTCTTGGCCCTCCAAACCGTGCTCTAGGGTCCATGTCGACTATGCAGGCCCGTTCTTGAGAAAAATGTTCCACGTGGTTGTAGATGCGTACTCCAAATAGATTGAATGTGAGATAATGTCGGAAAGCAGGTCCGCTGCCACCACTGAATGCCTGCGGTCCATGTTTTCCACGCACAGCCTGCCTGATGTCCTTGTGAGTGACAACGAGCCTTGTTTTACCAGTGCCGAGTTCAAAGAGTTCATGACCCGCAATGGGATCAACATGTCACATCTGCCCCGTTCAAACCAGCATCCAACGGTCAGGCAGAGAGAGCAGTGCAAACAATCAAGCAAATCTTGAAGAGGTTAACTGAAGGCTCACTGCAGACTCGCCTATCCCAAGTCCTGCTTAGTTACCGCACGAGACCCCATTCGCTCACTGGGATTCCACCCGCTGAACTGCTCTTGAAAAGGGTACTTAAGACACGGCTCTCATTAGTCCACCCTGATCTACAAGAACAGGTACAGAGCAGGTGGCTTCAACAAAGTACATATCATGATAGCACAAATGTGTCATGCGAAATTGAGCTTAATGATCCTGTATTTGTGTTCCCAAGAGGCTTCCCGGCGCTGTCGTGGCCAAAGACAGGAGCATGGTGTTTCGGGTTAAACTTTCAAATGGACTCATCTACAGGAAACACTTGGACTAAATCAAACTCAGATTCATGGACTATCCAGAGCAACCCGCATTAGACCCTACCTTTTTTGACCGCCCCTAACACACACACCAGTGACAACCGACACCGCGGTTGACCACGAAGCAGAACCCATCACCCACAGCAGCCCAGCAGGACTCACCACACCAGGCAGCCCAGCAACGCCAGCTGCACAGTAGCCCAGCGAGGGCCCAACAAACGACTCACGAAAACCAGCATTTGCACCGAGACAATCAACCAGGAAAAGAAAGGCCCCAGACCGACCCACCTTGTAAGTAGTTACACTATTGACTTTGGGGGGGGGGGAGTGTTGTTATTTATGTTAACCTGTAAATACCTTGTTTTACCACCGGAGGGCTCATCCTTGGAGTCCCAAGGGATTCCACAATCCATTGGGAGCACCTGTATTTCAGGAGGCCTCACAGGCTGGATCGGCACGCTGGAGACCTGCAATAAAAGACTAAGGTCACACCTTACATTGAGCTCACAGTATCTGGTCAGACTCTTTATTCATACACTACATAGAGAGCCTCCCTGCGTGCTGTGACTCCCTCCATACATATCTGGAGGAAGTTATGGGAGAGCCTGGGTGCAGCTGTGCACCTCAGTGCAGTGCTTGTCAGTGTTTGCACGGCATTTCAGTAGTGTAGTGGTTATTACGATTGCTTAACCTGCGAAAGATCGCCTGTTCGAAACCAGGTAAACATTTTAAAAGACGTGCTGGCACGGCGCCTAAACTGGGCCGACGTCCGCCGCGCGGCCGATGCCATCGAGTCGCTAAAAACAGCTCTGGGCCCTGACTCCGTTAGGTGCATCGAGGAGGCTCAAGCACGTGGGGAGATCCCGTCCGAACTGACCCCCGTCCGGACGGAATTCCTCATTGGTGCCAAGCCCCGAAACCTCCCTCGGGAGCCGGCGCCTCACAACTTGAGCTGCCTCGGGGAAATCCCCTCCGTGCCTTTCAGTTCCGCGCGGAGGGGTTTCCTGTACGGCTGCTCCTGCACACCCTCAACTTTGCCATCCTCATCTGCCGTCCGGACACGCCATGGCGCACCATCTTGCCGTCTGGAGGAGGCGGGAGTCCCCGATGGAGTGCACTCTACGCAGGAGTCCTCCCACTATTTATCGGGGACTTGGCCTGAAGGGTGGTGCACGGAGCAGTCCCGTGCAACGAATTTTTAAGTCGGTTCACGGGCTCCCAGGCCGCCTGCAATTTCTGCGGTCTGGAGGAGTCCGTGTTCCATGTTTTTATCGAATGTGCGAGGTTGCAGCCCCTGTTCCATTATTTAAAGGGGCTGCTCCTCAATTTCTGGTTGCACTTCAGTCCCACGCTCCTGATCTTTGGGCACCCTGTGCGGAGGGGAGCGGGTAGGTCTGAGGGCCTCCTCGTAGGACTGCTCCTGGACATGGCCAAGGGTGCCATCTGCCGGTCCAGGCAGCGGGCGGTCGAGGGGGTCGTTCAGCCCGACTGCCTGCCTCTTTTCTGCGCTTACATCCGGTCCAGGGTGTCCTTGGAGATGGAACATGTGGTGTCCAACGGTACGCTCGCGGCCTTCCGCAAAAGGAGGGACTGGAGTGCATCATTGCCCCCGGCAACCAAATTTTAATTTGATTTTATATGTTTAAAAGTTTAATTTGTTTTATTGATGGGTTTTAGTGTCCCCCTCCCCTTTTATGGGGGGGACTTGTATAATTTATGGTTTTAGTGCCAAAAAAAAGTTTTTAAAAAACGCAAAAAAAAACGAAAAACTAAAAGGCCCTTGTAAACTGTTTGGAGTGTCCCCCCTTTAATAAGGGGGCACTCGATTTAACGTTATTTTTGTTTTGCAACAAAAGAGTTGTCAGTGTTTGTAGCACCTCAATGCTGTCGAACACTGACAGCACAACGGTCACAATTAATGTCACATGGTCCCTTCAAGGAAACCAGCCGATGACACGTCATCAAATGACGTCATCACACCAGCTTCCTTTTAATTGGCCGGAAACCTTGCTGGGCGGGCTTAACAAACTCATCCAGGTAACTCACTTGGAGAGACTGAATTGCAGCCAGGAGTGGGCCACGACCTTGCTTCAGACCTCGGCTGCCCCAAACTCGCCTCGGTCGGTGAAATCGCAGCCAATGGTTCAGTTCAATGCCCTTTCATCAGAACTGGAAAAAATTAGCGAGGTAACAGGCTTTGAACAATTACAGCATCAGAGAAACAGGGAGGGGGGGAAAGATAAAGGGAAGGTCTGTGATAGGGTGGAAAGTAAAAGAGATTAAATGACAAAAAGATTTTTTCCTCTGGTTGAGAAGTCAATGACAAGGAGGCATCAATTCAAAATTGTCACCGAGAAGAGAGGTTCAGAGGTATCTCTTTACCCAGAGGGTTGTTGGAGTGTGGACTGCTTTGCTACAGGGAGTAATTGCACCTGTTAACCTGTTAGGGGAAAAGTGGATACATATTTGAAGCAGGTTTATGGGAAGAAAGCAGTGAAGTAGTATTAATTTTAAATTGGCCTTGCAAAGAAAGAGTTGGCATAAAAACTACGGGCTGACTGTTCTTCTGTGCTATAAAATTCTACAGTTCTATCTAAAAGCAGAGACCAATATTCCTGATCCCTTGCTTTTGGAACCTTGACAATACTGCATGTAGTTTCTAATAGTGAGAGTGTGTTATAGCTAGACACCCTAAAAAAGTATTAACTTTCCTGTCAGCTCATTGACATTTATAGAGTCAGACCTCTGTGAGACGAAAGCTCACTGATTTCACATGGAAAAGATGTATATCATTACTTCAGGGTGATGACAGAAACATCTTACTTCAAACAAGATCGGTGTGTCCTTTTTAAATTCTTTCCTAATTTTAAGCTAAAACTTCATTTATTTCCAGAGATAAATCATTGATAAAACTGCCCCAAGCTGCCCCCATCCTGCCCAAGCCCTGTATCCCAGTCTTTCTCTTACCTCTCTCCTCTCTCCCCTCATGCCTCCTCTGAGCCCATCTTGTTCATGAGACCCACCTCCTGCTTTTCCAACTCCATTTCCCAATAATTTGCTGACCACCTAACTTCCGTTCCTGGCCCAAGGGCTCGACTTTGGTAGACAAACCACCCATTACTGCCCGCAGAACGCCCGCATATTGCCGAGAATTGGAAGTTTCATGGAAAAATAGCTACATACCACCGAAATTCCACCCAGCACGACTTAATGACTGACACACCGCCGAGTGGTATGCGCACCGCCCGCCAACACTGAAGACCCAACATACCACCGAAAACTCCAACATTGGTCACTCACCCGCCGACGTACCACTCTGAAGCAGACCGCTCTGGAAAACGGGCTTTATGCTTAGTAAAGTGGGTGGTAGTGCGTGGTGTGTTCATTCGGACATCGGGAGAAGCTGCAGCATTTGGATATAAGCAGGAGCACTGGAGCAGAGCATTGCAGTTGTATTCACAGGAAAAATCAATTATAAAGGAAAGAAGGCTATTTGGAGGGAAAGAAGGATTCCTGGAGGTTATTTTGTTTATTTAAAAATGGGGAGTAATCGGAAACACCAGAGAGAAGCAGCACCATTTGGAGGAGAACACTGAAGTTATTCTTAGCCTCGTTAATTATTATGATTATTTTAAGAAGCAAAGCAGCAGCCTTCGAGTGCTTCACTGCACCTTCTCACTGTCCCTCCTCACTGACACTCTCTGCACATGTGCAGGTGATCTTTGACCCCCGAAATCGCAGCGAAATACAAGTTTGGAGAAAAAAAAAGTTTGAACATGAGCAGTGCGCCGCTATACCATCGATCGAGGAAAGCCTTTCTCCGGCTCGACTCCATTCTGCGAGACCACCGGCTGTGCAACGCTCACACAACGTTGGCAGACTGCCGAAAAGCAGACGACCAAAGTTGAGGCCTTATGTCTCAGCGGTCTGCCGACGGTGAAAAATGACGGAGCGCCGCGATACCACCGAGAACTCGGTGGACCATCGGTAAGCACTAAAGTCAGACCTTTACAATGTGCTGTCGCCTCCCAATTCCATGCCTGTCTTTCCCGCAACTCAATGTTGGAATCTCTCCAATCAGGTTTAAGCCTCTGCCACAGCATTGAAATGGCACTAATAAAAGTCACAAATGACATCCTCTGTAACTGTGACCATGGTTCACTATCTCTCCTCATCCTTCTCGACCTCTTTGCGGCATTTGACACGGTTGACTACATCATCCGCCTCAAACACCTCTCCTCTGTCGTCCAGCTGGGTGCGTCTGCCCTCATCTGCTTCCATTCCTATCTATCCAGTTGTAATGAAAGAATCTCTTGACATTAATTCTCTTTCCTGCCCACACCATTACCTCTGGAGATCTCCATGGGCTCCTCAGCTATGTGCTGCCCCCCCCACCCGACCCCCCAGCAAAATCATCTTAAAATGTGACTTTAGGTTCCACACGTAAACTGATGACACGAGCTCTACCGCTTTACTATCTCTCTCAATCTCGCCACCACCTTTCCATTGTCAGATTGCTTGTCTGATATCCAGGCCTCAATGAACTGCAATTTCCTCCAGTTAAACATTGGGTTGACCGAAACAATTGTTTCCTCGCCATCAATTCCATCCCCCTCCCTTGTCACTGTCTCAGGCTAAGCCAGAGAATTTGTAACCTGGGCATCCTACTCAACCATGAGTTGAGCTTCTGACCCCACAACCTCTCCATTATAAAGACCACCTACTTCCACCTTCATAACATCGCCCATCTCCACCCCTGCCTCAGACCATCGTCTGCTGAAACCCTCATCCATTGTTTCATCACTGCCAAACTCAACTAATCCAATCCTCTCCTGGCCAGCCCTTCCCCGACCTTCCATAAAATTGAGCTCATCCAAAATCTGCTGCCTGTATTCTACCTCACACCAATTCCCACTCGTCCATCACCCCAGTGCTCGCTGACCTCCATTGGCTCTCTGTTCCCAAGCACCTCCAATTTAAAATGATTCCTCAAATCTCTTCATGTCGTTGCCCCACCATATATCAGTAACCTTCTCCAGCCCTATAAATCTCTAATAATTCTGTGTTCATTGAATCATAGCCACAGGAGAAGGAAATTCAGCCACTTGACCCTATTCTAACATTCTATTAGATCATGGTCCTCATCTCCATTTACCTGCCTTTATTCACTCCCTTCAGCCCACCATGGATGGTCGATTCAAGCGGCTGATCTGGCTGCTCAGTGGTAGGTCCTTGGGAAGGTAGCATTGACCAGTCGGCTGGTAAGTCGCACTATTTTTAGGGTGAAACCGCCCCTTGCCAATTGAATGCTGAACAGATACGAGCAGACGGACAGGTAATGATCAGCTGGTCAACCAAGCCTGCCCCAAAGCGTTTGTTTCTGACCTTTTTCCCCATGTGTTTTTTTTTGTTTCTCCCAGGAGATTACACGGCTGCGGGGGCTGGGGGTTGGCGATGGAGAGGGCGGATGGGTGTGTCTAGCCATGATACTCTGACCATCATGGGGCAGGCTTGGTGGACCAGCTACATTGTTTCCTGCCTGCCGATTTTCCATGTTCGTAACACAGTAACAGATGCAGAAAATATTATCCCAATAGCAAGGCACTTCTGCCTATTCACTACTGGTCTTGACATAAATTAAGTGCAATAGACTGATGTGATCTCTCTTCAGTGTGACTGAAATTCATCACGCAGCCTGACAGCAATGCAAGCAGAAATACTTCCCGGTCCCCTATTGCAGATGTGACTCTGATCCGTACATGTTATTTACTGTGGGAATAGCACGCTCAAAGTCTGCTGTATGGGGCCGATGCAACAACAGCAGTATTTCTATCGGTACTGTGGCTAAAGGGCACAGATTTCCCAACCAATTTCAGTTCTTTTGCTTTCCTTCTTTAGGGGAGCCATTATTCATGGAGGCTGCATGAATTCACTCATGAAAGTAATAACATGTGAGGGCAGAATGCCCTCATGAATTTAATACTTCATCCTTGCTTGGAAGATTTTCAATGTTCATACTGGATAGAAAAAAAAGATACAGCTCACATATATTTGGGAGAATAAAGTGAAATGCTCTCCAGAAATAATCTCGATTAAAACAAATATATATAAACAAAGTTATCCTCACAGTTGCCGTGCAAACAAAATATACGGGACACAGCCTGTTTAGTAAGCTCATGAAGAAAGGTCCACAGAATTCATAAAGAAGGCTGTTTCCCGTTGTGCCTCCATAAGGAAAGCTAGATTGTTCATGAGCAACAAATAAGTTCCTTTCACCCGTGTAGCATTAAGCTCAGTAATCCTTGCTACAGACGGGACGTTCTTCACAGCCTAGAGGCCCTTTTCACTTGAGGCCCACACTGGGCAGTCAGTCTGCTGCCCAGCATTTTGAGGCTCGGGCCTCATTTACGTGCAGACAGCGAGCTGCGGGCGCCCAATCAGCTCGACGAGGCAGTTCATCGGTCGACAGTTGGAGCCTGGGAGGAGTAGGTGATCATTGGACGAGGGCCGTTGTTTTACATGGGCCGACAGCAGGCAGCAGTTCTGTTCTGGGCCGAGGTGGTGCAGCGTGCTCCTCCTCGGCCTACAAAAATCAAAATTGAACAGTGGCCTCCAGTGGTTCCTTTAAGGGCCGTTAGTTGGACTGTTCAACTGCGGTACATATGGGCTGAGCGTGCACGGCCCGTTTGAACCTCAAAATTGCAAGCGGGGACCTTTGTACATCAAGGCGTTGGCAGCCGGAGCACCAGCGTAAAGATGCTGTGTGACCCAGCGCCATTGGCATACTGTCCCATTCAGGCCTAACAGGGACCCTTCAATCAGCCGCCTTGACTCTAAACTCAGAAGTTGATCAGCCTTATATATAGATTCTATGCAGGACACATGTGTATTATGGCAAGAGATTAGTTATTCCATATTTGGCTTGTGTTGGAGATAAGGGGTAGGTTTTCCTGTTCCTGTGCCTCGAGCTATTGGATTGATTGGGCGCAGTGAGTACAGGAAAATCTGAATAAGAGACTCTTTCAATTTTTTGACCGTTTAAATTAATGGATGGAAAAGTTCTCCACCTTGCCTGATTTTTCTGTCTTTACTGCTCCAGTAGCCTCACACACAGAAACAGGAAGAGATCAGCCCAAAGTTATCTAGGCAGTACATCATTTGCTGTGGTACGGAGCTCAAGAAGTCAACATTTCTAAACCCTGCTAGAAATTACAGTGGAACAGACACAAGTACCAGGATAAATAGGGTTTATGAATTTTTGACCCAATCTATAAAGTGTGAATATACTGGAAACTATCTATGTTGAATCTTAAGATTCCTCCAGACTGTGTCATAGGAAGTGTGAGTGAGTTGCAATTTTCAAAACCAAAATCTGAATATCCAACTCTCTAATTTCCTAGTATTCTATCTATCGACAGCACCCTGTTTCCTGACAGTTAGCACATGTATCCATTCTTGGCAACCAATCCCCTGACACACTAAGTGCTTGCACATTTCTGGTACTTGATTTCTTGGCAGTTGTTATGGTGATGTGTCCATGGCGACTAATCCTCTGGTTATTCAGGCTGATACCTCTTTGTGCTCTCCAGTTATTTTTCTGGTCTTATTTGTTAACATCATTTGATTCCATGATCGTCTAGGTGGTCTGCTTATTTGCGGATTCTGATTTCCCCAAACAGACAAGAAAAACAACGAGATGATTTGCTGATTAATACTTACTGAGCACACAGTTTGTGGTGCCAGGATACGAAGAGATATAATCTGTTAATGTACCTTAATGTTGCTTCATAAATGTTGTGCTTACGACAGGAACATTTTCAATTAAATGTTTACTGCTGAAAATGAAAACTCTGTTTCTGTAAACTTGTTTTATAATCCAAGATAATCAGAGCATTAAGGATATTAAAAGTAAAGCTTATCTGATTCGGTCCCAAATTACTTAACATCACAATTTCCTCTTGCTCCAGGGATCTAATCTTATCAGTTTTCTGACTGTAATAAAGCTTAGATTCTATTTCATAGGCAGGCAACAACTAAATATTGTTATTCATACTACCTCTGTCCAGTTATACATTCCACTATCATTCATCCTACGGACAATCCTTTATGTGTGCTTGACATGTGTTGCGTGCAAGGATGCAATAATCTAAAAAAAAATGAATCAGTGCTAAATGAGAATTGCAGGATTAACTACAATTGTTGCCTGTGTTTCTGTTTACAACATTGCATTAAAGTTTCCTGCTTTCTCATTCTATGGGGGAAAACCTTTGAATTTCGCAGCACTGAACTGCACTGGTAGCCACATTGGTGCAGAAATATGCAAATCAGGGTCCTATGTCACTGTCCGATTCCTCAAAACAAAATGTAGGTATAAAGAGATGGAACTTGCACTGCAAATGCTCTCCCTAGCTGTACCAGGTGTTGAGTGGCCTAACTAACGAACCTTAAAGGGACCACTCGAGACTACTCTAAATTTTCAGTTTTTATTTTTGTCGGCGAACTCCGACACGTTTGAGAGCCACTCCGGATCGCCTCCACCCTCCACACCCAATGCTGCTGGCCGATTGGCTGACTGATGACCAGCAAGCTGCAGAATGGTTACTGTTTGGCGGCCGCAGCTTGCTGGCTCTAATTTATGAGGTCTGAAGCCGTCGCTCTACCGGTTTGGGGAGCAAGTTGAATTTCTCAATGTATGCTGAGCAGTTTGTATTGTGGTGACAAAGGAAACATCACTTTGGATAGAGGTGACGTATGTTCAATTTAGCTGTCCTCAGAAAAATATTGGATGAAATGATTAGAATGTCTCTGCCATGAAAGAAGATAGTCCCATTTGTGCCAATCAACAAGCAACCTGCTAGAGAGCTGTTCCTTCAGCTCCAGTCCCTGTTGGTCATCAGCTTCTAAATGGTGTTGTTTCATTCCGAGTGACATACAGGACCAGGAAAGATGCCAATGCCTGCGAAGATTGTGGGCACGCAGCCAAAGACAGACTTGTTGGAAATGTGATCTAATGGGTTATTTTGCAGCTGAATGACCTGGAAAGATAATAATAGATCTGAAATGGCAGGTCTGAAGCAAGCTGCCTTTTCGACTGGCAAAAATAGCATCAGAGTTTCTAAGGAGGAGACTTTATAAATTATTTTTGTTTCCAATCTTTCTGAGGGGAATTTTATTTCTTAGATTAAAGTAGCTCTCCCCAGAGTGGTGTTCCCCTTTAAATCACAAAATGTGCTATGTGTTCATTGGAGTGAAAGGAAGCTTGTACAATGGCCTCATTGGCTACGATTTTGAAAATTGAATCATTTTCTGTCAAACTAAATCAACGTGTGTCATGAGATTATTGCACAGCACCAACAGTCCAGCATTTGGAAAGGCAAGGATTAATTAGGGACAGTCAGCACGGATTTGTTAAGGGAAGATCGTGTCTGACTAATCTGATTGAATGTTTCAAGGAGGTAACCAAGAGGGTCGATGAGAGTAGTGCATACTATGTAGTATATATGGACTTTAGCAAAGCTTTTGATAAGATCCCACATGGTAGACTAGTCATGAAAGTTAAAGCCCATGGAAGTCAGAGCAAAGTGTCAAGTTCAATCTAAAATTGGCTTGGAGGTAGGAAGCAAAGTGTAATGATTGATGGATGTTTTTGTGACTGGAAGGATGTTTCCAGTGGGGTTCCGCAGGGCTCAGTACTAGGACCCTTGCTTTTTGTGGGATATATCAACGATTTAGATTTGATTATCGGGAGTATGATTAAGAAATTTGCAGACGGCACTAAAATTGGCTGTGTGGTTAATAATGAAGAGGAAAGTCATGGGCTGCAGGAGGATATCAATCTACTAGTTAAATGGACAGAGCAGTGGCAAATGCAATTTAATTCAGAGAAGTGTGAGGTGATGCACTTTGGGAGGGCTAATAATGAAAGGCTATACACATTAGGTGGTAGGCCACTTAATAATGTAGATGAACAAAGGGACTTTGGAGTGCTTGTCCACAGAACTCTTTTTGGTTGGATAACGAAATAAACATTAAATCAAATGCCCCCCAATCTGGGGGACACTCCAAACAGTTCTCAAACTGCCCTTTGTTTTTTTTGTGTGTTTTTTTTTGTTTTATTTTTGGACTTTAAAAAAAAAAATGTTTTGGGCCATAAAATCATTAATTCGACAAGTGCCCCCTATAAAAGGGGGGGGGACACTAAAACCGGCAATTAAAACAAATCAAACTGTAAAATAAAAAAAATCAAATTAAAATTTGGTTGCCGGGGGTAACGATGCACTCCAGTCCCTCCGGCGCCCACCTCTCACGGAAGGCCGCGAGCGTACCGGTGGACACCGCGTGCTCCATCTCCAAGGACACCCTGGCGCGGATGTACGCGCGGAAGAGAGGCAGGCAGTCAGGCTGAACGACCCCCTCGACTGCCCGATGCCTGGACCGGCTGATGGCACCTTTGGCCGTGCCCAGGAGCAGTCCTACGAGGAGGCCTTCGGACCTACCCGCTCCCCTCCGCACAGGGTGCCCAAAGATCAGGAGTGTGGGACTGTGCAGCCAGAATTTCAGGAGCAGCCCCTTTAAATAATAAAACAGGGGCTACAACCTCGTCCATTCGATAAAAACATGGAACACGGACTCTTCCAGACCGCAGAAATTGCAGGCTTAAATATTTATTGCACGGCACTGCTCCGTGCACCACCCTCCAGGCCAAGTCCCCGATAAATAGTGGGAGGACTCCCACGTAGAGTGCCCTCCATCGGGGACCCCCGCCTCCTCCGGATGGCAAGATGGTACGCTATGGCGTGTCCGGACGGCAGGGGAGGATGGCAAAGTTGAGAGTGTGCAGGAGCATCCCGTACAGGAAACCCCTCCGCACGGAACTGAAAGGCACGGAAGGGATTTCCCCGAGGCGGCTCAAGTTGTGAGGCGCTGGCTCCCGAGGGAGGTTCCGGGTTTGGCGCCGATGAGGAATTCTGTCCGGACGGGGGTCAGTTCGGACGGGATCTCCCCACGTGCTTGAGCCTCCTCGATGCACCGAACGGAGTCAGGGCCCAGAGCTCTTTTTAGCGACTCGATGGAATCGGCCGTGCGGCGGACATCGGCCAAATTTAGGTGCCGCGCCAGCGTGTCTGGTGCCCTCCAGCCCGCTCCTCCGCCATCGAGCAGGTCCCTGACCCTGGTCACCTCACCAGCCACAGCCCTCTCGTCCGACTGCCACCTAAAACCTCGGTCGTGGAGGTACGGATTCCCGAGCAGCGGCTCCTGCAGGACAGCCGCCACTCCAGCTGGTGGAGAGCTGCGCTTGGTGGAGACTTTGTTCCAGACCCTGGTGAGTTCCTTGTAAAAGACAGGTAGCTCCTGGACGGCGGTCCTGACGCCCCCCAAGCTCACAAACAGGAGCTGCGTGTCGTAGTTAAGGCCGTGCTGCTGGCGGAAGAAATACGTCGCCAGAGCACGCCACCTAGGAGGGGGCTCGATGTAAAGGTATCTCTGCAGGGTCTGAAGACGGAAAGTCGCGAGCTGGGCGCTGACGCACACCAACGACTGACCGCCCTCCCCAAGTGGGAGACTCAAGACCGCGGCAGAGACCCAGTGCTTCCTGTTGTTCCAGAAGAAGTCCACCAGCTTCTTCTGTATCTTGGTGACAAACGCAGGGGGAGAGGTCAAAGTGACCAGCCGGTACCACAGCATGGCGGCCACCAGCTGGTTTATGACGAGCGCTCGACCCCTGTAAGACAGCACTCGGAGCAGTCCTGTCCAGCGCCCTAGGCGAGCGGCGACCTTGGCCTCCAGCTCTTGCCAGTTCGCCAGCCAGGCTTCCTCGTCGGGGTTAAGGTAGACTCCCAGATAGAGGAGATGGGTCGTGCTCCAGGCAAAAGGCCTGAGCTCCTCCGGCATGGAGTCCACCCGCAACTGACCCACCAGGAGTCCGGAACATTTCTCCCAGTTGATCCTGGCAGACGATGCGGCCGAGTAAATCTCCTGGCACTCATGCATCCTCCGCAGGTCAGCGGGATCCTCTACCGCGAGGAGCACATCATCGGCGGAAGCCAAGAGGACGACCTCCACGCCCGGCTCTTGCAGAGCCAGTCCCGTCAACCTCGTCCGCAGGAGGCGCAGGAAAGGCTCCACACAGATGGCATATAACTGGCCGGACATGGGGCATCCCTGGCGCACCCCTCTCCCAAAGCGAAGAGGCAGCGTCAAGGACCCGTTAACCTTAATCAGACACTCCGCGGCGGCACACAAAAATTGGATCCGGGCGACGAAATGCGTCCCGAACCCGAAAGCGCACAGAGTTCCGAAGAAATAGTTGTGATCCACCCTGTTGAACGCCTTCTCTTGGTCGAGAGATAGGAAGGCGACCGACAGACGAGCCTCATGGGAATGATGGATGAGGTCCCGGACCAGATGGATGTTAGTGTGGATTGTCCGGCCCAGGACCGTGTTGGACTGGTCGGGGTAGATCATGTGGTCCAGCACGGCGCCAAGGCGAGCAGACATCGCCCTGGTGAAGATTTTGTAGTCCGTGCTGAGGAGGGAGACCGGGCGGCAGTTCTTACGGAGGCAGAGATCGCCCTTCTTAGGCAGCAGGATGATGACTGCCCTGCGCCAAGAGAGGGGCATCTCCCCGGTCGCCAGACTTTCCCCCAGGACCCGCGTGTAGTCGCCCTCCAGGACGTCCCAGAACACCCTGTGGAACTCCACGGTCAGCCCGTCCAGCCCCAGGGCTTTTCCCCTCGAGAGCCGGTCGAGGGCGCCGGTCAGCTCCTCCAGGCTTAGCGGAGCTTTCAGATTTTCGGCGCCCTCCGGGCTGACCTTCGGCAGGTCCTCCCACAAAACTCTACGCGCTTCCTCGCTGGACGGCTCCGGAGAGAACAGAGCCCCGTAATATTCACGGGCCCTGTTGTTGACGCCCTCCGGATCCGAGACGAGAGAGCCGTCGTCGGCCAGCAGCGTCAAGAGCTGCTTACGAACACTCTGTCTTTTTTCCAGCGAGTAGAAGAAGGGGGTGCCACGGTCCAGATCCCGCAGGAACCGGATCCGCGACCTCACGAACGCGCCTCGGGACCCGACGAGCTGCAGGTCCTTCAGCGCGGCCTTCTTCGCTTCGTACACCGTCCGCAGGGCCGGGTCCTGGACGACTTGACCGAGACGGGCTTCCAGGTCGAGCACCTCTTTTTCTAGGCGCCCGACCCTGGCCGCCCGCCTCTTGGTCGACCCCCTCGCGTACTCTTGACAGAAGACGTGGACGTGAGCCTTGCCCACGTACCACCATAGCCTCAAGGAGGGGAAGCCCCCCTGCTTCCTTCTCCAGTCGGACCAGAATCGACGGAACGAGTCCTGGAACCGCACGTCCTCCAGCAGCCGGTTGTTAAAGTGCCAGTACGCGGACCCCGTCCTCGCGCGGAGCGAAGCGAGCTCCGCCCACACCAGGTGGTGGTCCGAACACGGCACCGGCCGCATGGAGGCCGCCGGGACGCAGGAAACGTACGCCCGAGACACGTAAAGGCGGTCGATTCTGGACCATCCTACTCCAGGCCTCACCCAAGTAAAGGCGCTGGAGTCGGGGTGGAGATTTCGCCAGACGTCCACCAAGTCGAAGGACCCGACCAGGTCCCTCAACTTCTCCATCACCGTCATGCACTGCGGGGCACCAGAGCGGTCCCTCGCCTCGAGGGTGCAGTTAAAATTCCCCCAGAGGACAATGCAGTCGCCGACGTCGACGGAGCCAAGAAGAGCGTACACTTCTTCGAAGAAGCGCGTTTGCTGCGGGCCGGGCTGAGGGGCGTACACGTTCACAAGATGGAGCGGCACGTCCCCCAGGCGAACCGTTACGTGCAGCAAGCGGCCTGGCACGGGCTCCTCGACCCCCAAGATCTCCGGCTGAAAATGCGGGACTGCAAGATGGCCTCCCCACAAGAAGTGGCTCATGCGGACCTATTCTTGCCATTCCAGGAGCCACGTGGCTTTGTCTCCAGGAACGGTGTGGGTTTCTTGCAGGAAGCACACCGCATATTTCCCCTCACGCAGGAGTGAAAAATTGTTGAATCTACGGCGTGCCTCTCTGCCGCCGTTGATGTTGAGGCTGGCTATGGTTATCTTCATGACAAAAGCATAGTGCAACCTCTACCTAACCTATTGTGGCGGGGGGAGTGGATTCGTTTGTTGACCTCCACTCCCTCAGCAGCCCAGCGAGGAACCTTTTGAGCCGGCGCAGCTCAAGTCCTTGCGCCTTTGATAAGGGCCTGCCCGCGGCCATGGTTTTAGCGGCGGCGCAGACGGACGCAATGAGCAGCACCGGCTCGGACCATTTTTCCAGGGCCAGATGGGCTCGGTTGTGGCGACCCTGGCTCTGGACCAAAAAGTCCCGGAGTTCCTTTACAGGAATGAGGGGGGACTCAGCGGCGGGCATGAGGAGATCCACCACCTCACTGGCGATGGACTCCAGATCTTCTCCCTCGTCCCCCACCGAGTCCCCGTCCCCCTCCGGGAGGTCGCCACTAGCAGCCGGCCCGTCGACCACACGAGGTACGGCAAATGGCCCGGCCGCTCCATCCGACCCTGGCTCTGCCCCGATCCCACCCCCAGGATCATCGGCAGAGGAGTCCCCACTGGGCTCTTTTAAAAGTGGTGCTGGGTCAGGAAGCGACAGCAGAAGGGGTTCCTCCTCCACCCCAGGAACTGGGGAACATGGAGAGACCTGGTTTAAGAAATTCTCCAGGTCCTCCAAGTCCCCCAGCTCCAAAGTAGGGGGCGAGGGTTGTTGTTCTTCCCCTGCCCCGCCGCCACCCCCCGGCCCAGCGTGTACAGAATCATTTAAATTGTTAACACTTTGTATTTCTTCCGGGTCGAGCAAGTCCCGGGGGAAGTTGGATATTGGCTGGGCGGGCTCAGGTTCGGCCTTTTCGGCCCCGCCCACCTCAGTCCCCGGGATGCCCGGCCCGGCGGCAACGCATTCCTCCGCTGGCTCCACGCCCCCCACGACAGGCAGATCTTCCACGCCATCCCCGGGAGGCAGAGGCTGGGCAGCCTCGACTGCCCCACCCTCCCCGGGGAAGGATTCCTCTCGCCTACGGCGCAGTTTGGGGGCGCTGGTGGGGGACGCGGGACACGCGGCGGGCACCGACTCCTCCATGGAGGGATGTTGTTCCCCCTCCGCCTCATTGGAGCGGCGCCTCCTTTTTTTCCTGGGGGGGCGCCGAGGCAGGGAGACCTCCATGTCTGCCGTGGCCTCCCGCTCCACTCACCCCTTTTTCTTTTCTTGCCCGCGGCCGAGCCGCTCTGCGTTATTGGTCGAGGGCTCGGGCATGGGCTCAGGGCACCCCGGTGACAGGGTTGGGCTGAGTGCGGTGATCAGACTGTCTGGCGCACTGAGGGACCCGCCTCGAGGTGTTTCGCCTTCCTCCGTGCCTTCTTTCCGACCGGACGCTCTCCCTCCCCCCCCGCCAGAGGCCGTGAAAACAAAGGCCTCCGACGATGCCCACGCACCTATGGCTCCCGGTACGCGGACGCAACTAGGGGGAGGGGTGGTGACAGCGCCAGCCTTGGCCGCCTTCGGTGGTTTGGCGGCCTTGGAGGCGGGGCAGTTCTTGCGAACATGCCCCACCTCCCTACAGGCATGGCACCGCACGCCGTCCGACGTCCAAAAGACGCGGTAGGCAGTCCCTTCGTGCACCACAATAAAACTGCCCTCTGTCATCTCCTCCCGCGCCAGCCGGACAAAGAGCTGGCGGCGGAAGGAGAACACATGGCGCAGGCTGTTCTCCCTGAGGCCGAGCGGTATGGGGTTAATCCCTCACCTTACCTCCCACAGTTGGTGTAGGTGAGGGAGGAGGAGCTCAGCGGGAACAAAGGGCGGGACGTTGGAAAGGATGACTCTCTGCGTGGTGGCCTCGAGAGGGTCCACCGGCAGGAACGTCCCGCCCATCATGAGCCCCTTTTCAAGGGCCAGGGACACCGCCCGCTCCGACCGCAGGAAGAACACGGCCTTCCCAGACATTTTGGAGTCCGCGACAATGGCCGAGGGGCCGACTACCCCAGCCTTCGCCCGCACGCACTCCTCAATGCTCATTGTGGGGTGAGTGTAGCTCTTGACCCCGTGTTTTTTCATAATTAGTTTAAATGGTGGCAGGGCAGCAGGAGGCGCAGGAGGCGCCGTGGATGTGGACACCGCCTGCACGTACGTCTTAGCTGGCCCTGCCACCGGCGTGGATGGGGTCACCATGACGGGGTCCCTTTAAGGGCTACACCCACCCCAAAGTCACAGGCCTTAATGGTCTTAAATTGGCCTTGTTGGTGTTTGAGCAGATGGAGCTCTTAGTGGGGCACACCTCTCCCCTAGTTAACGATTGGGGAGGGACCTTGCTCCTCTGCTCAGTTGTCTTAATTTAATTTTAATTAAGGAGGAAAGGGGCTCTCAGAGAGAGAGAGGGGAGAGACAGAGAGAGTGACAGAGAGAGAGCGAGTAGGGGGGATGGGAAAGAGGGAAGCTGTGAGGGCAGGTCTCCCCTCACAGTGATGGTTTTCTGGGGTGCACTCCCCAGATGATGGAAAAACAAGACAGTCTTATAAGATGGTCTTTGGGTGGGGAGAGAAGATGTCTTCACCTGGGGCAGCTGGAGCCACCCAGGCACACACTCCCAACGATGTTAAATAGGGTGATTAATAATTCTTCAGCCAGGTTGCTCCAGCTATCTCAGGCTAGGCAATGGGGGAGGGGTGCTTCAGTGGTGTGTGGGGCCTAGCTGTAAGCAAGACCCCCACACACACTTCCACACACACACACACCCCCCGCGATGTTCCAGGCCTCGAAGAAATCTTCTTTTCTCCCACCATCAATAAAGCAAAGTCTTTAGGGGAATGCACCAGTACACCCACCTGTGGAATGCTGTGGAGTCTCCCTCCTTCCACACAGGTTGTTGTTCTTTCCCCCTCTCTCCAACTCTCTGTCGAAGTCGTAAAGTTGTTGAATTGTCTGCTCTCCTCCTCTCCCTCTGGATGGATTGTAATGAAGTAAGCCTCTTCCTCCTCTTCCTGGGCTGGTCTCAGGGTTTTCTCCAGGCCTTCAGGCAGGAGCTACAGCAGGGAGCTCCTTCCCTCACTGCTCCAGGCTCCAACTGATCAGGCCACGCCTCCAACAGCTCCACCCTTGTCCACAGCTCTCTGAAAGTAGCAGGCCAGGTGGATAAGGTGATTAAGAAGGCATACAGAATGCTTGCCTTTCTTGGCCGAGGCATATCATATCAGAGCAGGGAGGTTATGCTTAAATTGTATAATACTTTGGTCAGGCCACAGCTGGAGTATTGCATGCAGAGCTGGTCGCCGTATTATAGGAAGGACGTGATTGCACTAGAGAGGGTGCAAGGAGATTTAGTAGGATGGAATGGAGAATCTTAGTTATGAGGACAGATTGGATAGGCTGGCTTTGTTCTCATTGGAACAGAGCAGGTTGAGAGGAGACCTCATTGAAGTGTACAAAATATTGAGGGGCCTGGACATAGTGGATAGTAAGGATCTATTGCCATTGGTGGAGGGGTCTATTATGAAGGGGCATAGTTTTAAGGTGTTTTGTGGAAGGTTTAGAGGGGATTTGAGGGGGGCTTCTTTACGCAGAGGGTTGTGGGGATCTGTAATTCGCTGCCTGGAAGAGTGGTGGATGTAGCAACCCTCACCGCTTTGAAGAGATGGTTGGATGGGCACTTAAAGTGCAGTAACCTGCAGGGTTACGGACCTAGAGCTGGTAATTGGGATTAGACTGGATGACCTTTTGTTGGATGGAGCAGATATAATGGTAAGTACTGCAAGGAATAGAATACGACCAGGGTGATCTCCTGGACTAGTTTCAATCGCCTGGATGGGTTGGAGAGGAATTTTCCCAGATTTTTTCTCCCTAAATTGGCCTGGGGTTTTATCTGGTTTTTGCCTCTCCCAGGAGATCACATGGCTCTGGTTGGGGTGGAGTGCAGAATGTTTTAGTATAAGGGGTGTCGCAGTTGTGGTGAGGCAGATTGTTTGGCTGGGTGCTCTTTGCCTTTCCGTCTTTGTTCATAGGTTTATATGTAACCTTCAGGGCTGCTGACCAAGGGCTGTGTGGCTCTTTGTCAGCCGGCGCAGACACGATGGGCCGGAATGGCCTCCTTCTGCGCTGTAAATTTCTATGTTTCTATATATGTTAAATTGTGAAATTAAATTCAATAAACCTGGTAAGTGTTGGACGGGGACCAGATAATATGAACAAAAATGTTGCTAGATTGTTGTGAAAACCCAACTGGTTCACTAATGTCCTTCAGAGAAGGGAATCTGCCAGCCCATCTGGTCTGCTGTACATGTGACCCCAATCCCACACTATAGACTGCAATCTCGCCAACCTTGGTGTATCCAGGGCTGCCTGCATTGGTGGCAGATGGCGACCCCGCTCCAGGCTCCAGCCCGTACTGTGTGAAGAATCCTCCCTAGATGGGGCTTGTTAAGCCCAACCTGCGAGGTTCCCGGCCAATTAAAAGAAAGCGGGTCTGATGATGTTATTTGGTGACACGTCATCAGCCGGTTTCCTTAAAGGGACCATGGTCACATTGATTTGACAGTTGTGCTGTCAGTGTTCTACACTAACTTGAGGAAGAACATTCTTGCTATTGAGGGAGTGCAGCGAAGATTCATCAGACTGATTCCCGGGACGGTGGGACTGACCTATCAAGAAAGAGTGGATCAACTGGGCTTGTATTCACTGGAGTTCAGAAGAATGAGAGGGGACCTCATAGAAACGTTTAAAATTCTGACGGGTTTAGACAGGTTAGATGCAGGAAAAATGTTCCCAATGTTGGGGAAGTCCAGAACCAGGGGTCACAGTCTAAGGATAAGAGGTAAGCCATTTAGGACCGAGATGAGGAGAAACTTCTTCACCCAGAGAGTGGTGAACCTGTGGAATTCTCTACCACAGAAAGTAGTTGAGGCCAATTCACTAAACATATTCAAAAGGGAGTTAGATGAAGTCCTTACTACTAGGGGGAATCAAGGGGTATGGCGAGAAAGCAGGAAGGGGGTACTGAAGTTGCATGTTCAGCCATGAACTCATTGAATGGCGGTGCAGGCTAGAAGGGCTGAATGGCCTACTCCTGCATCTATTTTCTTTGTTTCTATGTTTCAAGGAGGTGCTGCAAACACCGACAGAGCACTCCACAAAGGTCCACGCCTGCACCTAGGCTCTCCCATGAATCCCTCCATATATAATTGTAAGAATAAAAGTGTTCATTAATTGATTCTGTGTATGTAAAAATGCTAAAAGCGTAGATTAATAGAAAGGCCTGTTTGTGTTGAGATAAAATGGAAGCCCACAGATTTCCGCATGGGTTTTGTGTATTAGAAAGGCATTTAATCTAATCAAGAGCTAGCTGAACCAGGCCAGACAGCCACATGTGTGAGGAGATCCAATGGGGAACTGCCCTCGAGCCAGGATCCAATCGTGGGGCTTTTCTGAGGACAATGGCCTTGAGGAATATAAAAAACGCAAGCCAGGAACTTTTCTCTCTCTTCTCTCCCTGCTGGACACATGGCAAAAGACCTCCTGTTGATGACCAGCCAAATCAGCATGTCGTGTGTCCAAACCAGCCAGCAAAAGGGGCATAATGTATATCGCTTTTTATTATAACCTCATTGTATCTCTGTTGTAACTAAGGTAGATCTATAGGATATTTGACGACTGCTGTTAAATGCATATGTGTGTTTTTAATAAACTGTGCCAATTGTTCTGAAAGAATCATCTCACTGTCAAATGTAAGCCCAGAGAGATTCAGAAATTCTACATAATGGAGGAAATCACAACACGCTGGGAGGTGTTCATCCCTTCTAATGAATGTAAGAGACCACCCCAGGAGATCAACACAGCCTGGTTGCACATTGCACAGGATAGCACAAGCAGGGATGATGTTCGGAGGACCTGGTTGCAGTGGTGCAAACCTTTCAAAGATCTCAGTCGATCACGAAACTCATCCTGCTGTGTCACTCATCACATCCCTATCATTCTGCCTTCCCTACTCTACTCTTACACATCCTTACTCACACCAACTTACATTGCACCTCCACCTATCCCTCTCTCTCTATCGACATTATCACTTTCCCATCTCACTAGCCACCCCTCACACTCACCCTCAACGTTGTCCAATCATACCAACTGACAATACACAGGGGTAGGCACTTGGGTCTTTTGTGCAATGTTCATGTAAAGTTTCTGTTAATGTGTTGTCAAACATTGAAATCTTTATTTTGACCAGTTAACATTCTTGGACAGATTTGTGTGCATCTTTGGAAATGGCTTAGTGAGTTGCAGTGAATGGTGAGACATAACGGTACGCCCTGCAATGGTAATGAGTATGAAAGTAATGGCTTGAGCATTGTAGGGATGCTTTAAGGTGTTGGTGTGAGGTTGTGCCAACCTGGCGCATCAAGTGGAAGCCAGGGTGTACAGCGTCAAGTGAAATAAATGTGACTATGAGGCCATCCCTGGCCTCCCAGACAGCAATGTGGTCAGGTGCATATGCCCTCTCTCCTGTGCAGCATCAGGTGATTGTGGAGAAGGTCAGTGTTATTATTGGTGATGCTGGTGTGCCTGGTGATGGTAGTGTGCCTGGTGATGTTGGTGTTGGGGCTGATCGTGGTGGGATTCTGAGGACCAAGGTGAGATTTCTTCAAGGGCACCGATGCTGATGGAATAGATGGCAGATGAAGTTGAGATGGCAGAAGCGATCTGTCAATTGTGAGACAGGTTGTACAAGGAGGTGACAGTGGATAGAGAATTTACTCTAAACATTTCCAATCTGCATAAAGCTGAAAAGTGTATGCAAATCCTAAAGGCTCCAGCTTCTAAGACTGGCAAGTGAACAGCTGTGAAATGGTAGCTTTTATACCACTTTTGCAGTTGCCAACTATTCAGAGGAATGGGGCATCATTGAAAACCCGACGGACTTACCTGATGTGATTCCCGAGTGATGGGAACCTTGTAATAAACTGGAAAAATGTTAGTTACATGGTAAAATGCTGTTTATGTACTTTTTTATAAGCTCTTAACAATGTCAATAGGCTGCCCTGCTGCTTAGAGTCGGGTCTGTAAAGCGCAGACAGACCCGGCCCTTGGGAAACTGACATGGAGGCGGGTTGACAGCGGGCTGTCAACCTGCTGGCAATCTTTTATATTTTGACAGTGGACCCGCCTCTGAGCACTGGCAAAATTCCGGCCTAAGTGGCTAATTCTTATTACCATCAATTTCTCGACAGTGAAGGAAACATGAGTGAGAAATTAGATTACAGCTGGGAACTAATAAAATGTAGTAGTCAGGTACAAACTTAATCAAAAAGGAAGATGGAATGTTAGGGCCCGAACTTGGTGGCTTTACCGCCCACTGCCGCCGGCTGCCACCGAGTTTTTTGGGTGGTCTCCCCTCGGTGCCAGTTTCCCCTAGGCCTCCCGCCAGCGGGAGGAGAGGACCGCTGGGAACCGCCCCCTGACAGCTGCTCGCATGCAAGGCGCATAAGTGGCCTCCCGCCCACCGAGCTGCCAGTTTGGTCCTGGTGGAAGTCGGCAGCAGCAGGAGGTGGGACCACTGCATGAAGGCAGGTCTGACCTCAATGGTAAGTAAAAAAACTTGCAAAAAAAGGTTAGTGAACTTCCTTTATTTTTTTTTTGCAATTTATGTGGATGAGCTCCCCTGAAGGAGTTCCGGTGGTTATTTTTGTGTGTAAACTTTTATTTTTAGCTGTTCGCCCCTCCCTGGGCCCGACTCAGTCCTTGGCGACACTTTGGCGAGGATCGCATTTGCCGCCAAGATTGGGAGCTCCCGCCTGCTGCCGCCCAGAATCACGCTGTAAGTCATTTTTTTTGCCGCCAGGCAGTACTGGCATATCTTTCAGAGGAATCTTCCTGGCAAAGTTTTGGCAGGTCTCTCGGCGGTCCTTTGGGTGGCATTGGGCGGGCCTTGGTTTCACCAAGTTCAGGCCCTTAGTATTTATAATTAGAAGGCTAGAATATAGGGCTCAATTTTGGCCCACCCCTTTTTTTGGCGCACTTGCCGGAGATGTGCCACTTTTCTCCATTTAGAAGTGTGCCGAAAAACATTCCTCCCCACTTTGGCCGCTCTCCGGCCTCCTCCCTATGGTCACGCAGCGTGGCCAATCAAATCGGGGTGGAGCCAGCGCCTGTGCTGAAAGCAGTGCCGGACATCTGTACATGCGCATTGGAGTCGGGTCGTGATGTCCACGCATGCGCAGTAGCGCCGAAATTTGGCAATCGGCCCAGCCTCTCTCTCTCTCCCCACAGATGCCGCGTTCACTCGTTTTCCTCCTTCCTCTGTTCATTTGCAGCCCAGCCTCTCTCTCTCTCTCCCTGTAGAATACAGATGCCACATCGAATCTTAATGCTGATCACTCCCACCCCTAGCCAGGCTGAGTGGCCTCTCGGTGCGTTGTCATCCCACCCCTAGCCCAGGCCAAGTGGCCTTCTGCACCGGCTGGCCCGCTGACTTCCCAAGCCGAGTTTTAAGATGAAAGTAGGACTTACTTCTATTTTGTTTTTGTTATTGAATGCTGATTACTTTTTGTTTCCAAGGTTTTGTGCTTTGTAAGTCCTGGTGCTTAGGTCCCGGTCCTCTCCGCTTCCCTTCCCGCCCCTATCCCAGGCCGAATGCCCTGCGATGTACCTACCTGCACGGCTTTCTTAACTCTCCGCAAGGTTTTCTGAAGTAGCCACATACGCTGGCCTAAGTAGATTTGGAGTAACTATTAACTGGCCAAAGTTGTCTAAATGGGCAGAACTGGTGTAGGTGGCTGGTAACGCCCCCTTTTGCGAAAAAAAACTAAACTAAAAAAATCATAACTAACTCACTTACACTGGTGCAAATTGAATGTGCAAAATGAGGATTTTTAAGATACGCCAGAAAAATCAAGTTATTCAAAAAAAAACGGAACAACTCCTGGCCAAAACTGAGCCCATAAAGGGGAAGAAGTTTTGCTGCATTTATACCATGCCCTGGTTAGACCAGATCTGGAGTAGTGTGCATTGTTATAAAAACATAAGACCATAAGAATAGAAGAAATAGGAACAGGAGTAGGCCATACGGCCCCTCGAGCCTGCTCCGCCATTCAATAAGATCATGGCTGATCTGATCATGGACTCAGATCCACTGAACGCCCGCCCTCATAACCCCTTATCCCCTTATCGTTTAAGAAACTGTCTATTTCTGTCTTAAATTTATTCAATGTCCCAGCTTCCACAGCTCAGTGAGGCAGCGCATTCCACAGATTTACAACCCTCTGAGAGAAGAAATTTCTCCTCATCTCTATTTCTCTGTTTTAAATGGGCGGCCGCTTATTTCAAGATTGTGCCCTCTAGTTCTAGTCTCCCCATCAGTGGAAACATCCTCTCTGCATCCACCTTGTCAAGCCCCCTCCTAATCTTATACGTTTCGATAAGATCACCTCTCATTCTTCTGAACTCCAATGAGTAGAGGCCCAACCTACTCAACCTTTCCTCATAAGTCAACCCCCTCATCCCCGGAATCAATCTAGTCAACCTTCTCTGAACTGCCTCCAAAGTAAGTATATCCTTTCGTAAGTATGGAAACCAAAACTGCACGCAGTATTCCAGGTGTGGCCTCACCAATACCTTATATAGCTGCAGCAAGACTTCCCTGCTTTTATACTCCATCCCCTTTGCAATAAAGGCCAAGATACCATTGGTCTTCCTGATCACTTGCTGTACCTGCATACTAACCTTTGTGTTTCATGCACAAGTACCCCCAGGTCCCGCTGTACTGCGGCACTTTGCAAACTTTCTCCATTTAAATAATAACTTGCTCTTCGATTTTTTTCTGCCAAAGTGCGTGACCTCACACTTTCCAACATTATACTCCATCTGCACAGAAACATAGAAAGCTGCAGCACAGAAGGAGGCCATTCGGCCCATCGTGTCCGCGCCGGCCGACAAGGAGCCACACGGCCCTTGGTCAGCAGTCCTAAATGTTATATATAAACCTATGAACAATGACGGAAAGGCAAAGAGCACTCAGCCCAACCAATCCGCCTCACCACAACTGCGGCACCCAAAACCATGTGATCTCCTGGGAGAGGCAAAAACCATATTAAAAACCCAGACAAATTTAGGGAGAAAAAGAATCTGGGAAAATTCCTCTCCAATCCATCCAGGCGATTGAAACTAGTCTAGATCACCCTGGCCGTATTCTATTCCCTGCAGTATTTACCATTATATCTGCGCCATCCAACAAAAGGTCATCCAGTCTAATCCCAATTACCAACTCGAGGTCCATAACCCTGCAAATTACGGCACTTCAAGTGCACATCCAACCATCTCTTAAAAGTGGTGAGTGTTTCTGCATCCACCACTCTTCCAGACAGTGAGTTGCAGATCCCCACAACCCTCTGCATTTAGAAGCCTCCCCTTAAATCCCCTCTAAACCTTCCACCAACTACCTTAAAACTATGCCCCCTCATAATAGACCCCACCAATGGCAATCGACCCTTACTATCCACTATGTCCAGGCCCCTCAATATTTTGTATATCTCAACCTCCTCTGTTCCAATGAGAACAAACCCAGCCGATCCAATCTGTCCTCATAACTATGATTCTCCATTCCAGGCAGCATCCTAGTAAATCTCCTGTGCACCCTCTCTAGTGCAATCACGTCCTTTCTATAATACGGCGACCAGAACTGCATGCAGTACTCCAGCTGTGGCCTAACCAAAGTATTATACAATTTAAGCATAACCTCCCTGCTCTTATATTCTATGCCTCGGCACATAAATTCAAGCATTCCGTATGCCTTCTTAACCACCTTATCCACCTGGCCTGCTACTTTCAGGGATCTATGAACAAGCACTCCAAGGTCCGTTTGTTCATCTATACTTTTAAGTGGCCAACCGCTTAATGTGTATACCCTTTCCTTATTAGCCTTCCCAACATGCATCACCTCACACTTCTCTGAATTAAATTACATTTGCTACTGCTCTGCCCACCTGACCAGTAGATTGATATCCTCCTGCAGTCCATGGCTTTCCTCTTCATTATCAACCACATAGCCAATTTTGGTGTCGTCTGCAAACTTCTTAATCATACTCCCTATATTCAAATCTAAATTGTTGATATATAGCACAAAAAGCAAGGGACACAGTTCCGAGCCCTACGGAACCCCACTGGAAACATCCTTCCATTCACAAAAACATCCAGCATCATTACCCTTTGCTTCCTGCCTTCAAGCCAATTTTGGATCCAACTTGCCACTTTGCCCTGGGTCCCATGGGCTTTAACCTTCATGACCAGTCTACCATGCAGGACTTTAACAAAAGCCTTGCTAGAGTCCATATATACTACATTGTACGCACTACCCCCATCGACCCTCTTGGCTACCTCCTCAAAAAATTCAATCAGGTTAGTCAAACACAATCTTCCCTTAACAAATCCATACTGACTGTCCCTAATTAATCCTCGCTTATCCAAATGCAGATTTATCCTGTCTTTCAGGATTTTTTCCAATAGTTTTCCCACCACTGAGGTTAGGCTGACAGGCCTGTAATTACTCGACCTATCCCTTTTTCCCTTCTTAAACAAGTGTACTACATTAGTAGTCCTCCAATCCTCCGACACCATGCCCATATCCAAAGTGTAGTGGAAAATGATGGTCAAGGCCTCTGCTATTTCCTCTTTTACTTCACTCAACAGCCTGGGATGCATTTCATCTGGGCCTGGGAACTTATCTAATTTCAAATGTGCTAAACCCCTTACTATTTATTCTCTCACTATATTTATTTCATCCAGAATATCACACTCTGCCTCTAGAGCAGTATCTGCATTACCTTGTCAAGTGCCTTCTGGAAATCCAAATATACCACATCCACTGGTTCCCCTTTATCCACCCTTTTCGTTACATCCTCAAAGAACTCCAGCAAATGTGCCAAACATGATTTCTCCTTCATAAATCCATGCTGACTCTGCCTGACCGAATTTTGCTTTTCCAAATGTCCTGCTACTGCTTCTTTATTAATGGACTCCAACATTTTCCCAACCACAGATGTTAGGCTAACTGGTCTGTAGTTTACTGTTTTTTGTCTGCCTCCTTTTTTAAATAGGGGCGTTATATCTGCAGTTTTCCAATCTCCTGGGATCTCCCCAGAATCCAGGGCGTTTTGGTCAATTACAACCAATGCATCCACTATCCCTGCTGCTCCTTCTCTTAAGACCCTAGGATGCAAACCATCTGGTCCAGGAGATTTATCTGCCTTTAGTCCCATTATCTTACTGAGTACCACCTCCTTAATGATTGTGATTCTGTTAAGTTCTCCCCATCTATAGCCCCTTGACTATCTACTGTTGGAATATTGTGAGTGTCCTCTAATGTAAAGACTGATTCAAAATAATTGTTCAGAGTTTCTGCCATCTCCATGTTCCCCATTGCTAATTCCCCGGTCTCATCCTCTAAGGGACCAACATTTACTTTAGCCACTCTTTTCCTTTTTATATACCTATAGAAACTCTTGCTATCTGTTTTTATATTTTGTGCTAGTTTGCTTTCATAGTCTATCTTCCCTTTCTTAATAATTTTTTTAGTCGTTCTGAGCACCGCACCTCAGAAAGGATCTATTGGCAGCGTAGATTCATCAGATTGTGACCAGGTGTCCAAGGGTTAGTTTCTCAAGAGAGATTACATAAACTAGGCTTGTATTCCATGCAATATAAAAGATTAAGGGGTGATTTGTTTGAGGTTTTTAGGATTTTGAAAGGAATTGGTAGCGTCGACAGATAGAAACTTTTTCCGCTGGTGGAGGAGTCTCGAATAATGTGACATAACCTTCAAGTCAGAGCCTGACCATTCAGGAGAGAAGTTAAGAAACATTTCTTCACCCAAAGAGTGGTAGAATGTGGAACTCTCTCCCACAAAAAAAGGCACTATTGCTCCACATTAAGGGAAATGCCTGTTTCAGATAGATGTTCTGCCAGCCAGGAAACCCACACCAACCTCCCAGAAATTGGGCAATTTCTGGAACTGGTGCAAACTAGGCACAGATTCCGCCCCTGCCCCCCCGCTGCTACCAGCTTGTTTTGGGATATCAGAGTGGCAAGGAGGCAAAGAACACACGTCCCCCCCTACTCCGTGCGTATATTGTGAGGTTACTGAGAGCAGTGGGATTTCCCTCTTCCAGACAGCCAGCAGTTAGGCATGGAGCTGCATTTTGTTTTATTTATTCTTTCATGGGATGTGGGTATCGCTGGCAAGGCCAACATTTATTGCCCTTCCCTAATTGCCCTTGAGAAGGTGATGGTGAGTCACCTTTGTGAACCACTGCAGTCCATGTGGTGAAGGTACACCCACAGTGCTGACTATATCATAGTGGCTGAGAGTCAACCACATTGCTATGGGTCTAGAGTCACATATAGGTCAGACCAGGTAGGAGCAGCAGATTTCCTTCCCCAAGGGACATTAGTGAGCCAGTTGGGTTTTTCTGACAATCTGATAGTTTAATGGTCACCATTACTAATACTAACTTTTTCAATTTAAATTCCAAATTGATTTAATTAGTTGAATTTAAATTCCCTGGCTGCCATGGTTGGATTTGAACTCACATCTCTGGATTATTAGCCCAGGCCACTGGATTACTAGTTGAGTAACATAACCACTATGTGCTGCTGTACCCTGAGGAGTGAAGTGATCTTGTCCTCATGCCATTAAAGCTCCCCTGTTGCTGCACATGTCTGATTAAAAAATCCCACAAAAGCACAATGCAGGCCAGCAGAGATATGTCACCTTTGGTCTCATAGTCCGGGGATCAGCGGAAGTTCGAGAGGCACAGCACCAGCGTGGGTGAGGCCTATAAAGACCCAGCGGGTGTCCAGGGATCGGCGGCAGTCAGAGAGGCGGAGCAGCAGCATGGGTGAGGCCTATAAAGGCCAGTCGGTGCAGCTGCAGCAGGGTGAGAAGGCAAAAAAGAATTAGAAAGAAATGGCAAGGTGACGTTACAGCCAAGGGGGTAAGTGATTGGCTGGTGATTGGTGAGTAGTTTTTCTTTTTCTTTTCTATATCAGTAAGTAACCTTTAGCATTGTTGTTGCCAATTTAAGTTTATCTAGGGTTTAAGTCATGGCAGGACAGCTTGGATACATGTTATGCTCCTCCAGTATTTTGTGGGAAGTCAGGGACGCTTCCGGTGTCCCTAACGACTACGCGTGCGGGAAGTGTATCCAGCTGCAGCTCCTGACGGACTGCATTGCGGTACTGTGCTGCGGGTGGATTCACTCTGGAGCATCCATGATGCTGAGAATGATGTGAATAGCACGTTTAGTGAGTTGGTCTTACCACAGGAAATGGTTACTCAGGCAGATAGGGAATGGATGATCAACAGGAAGAGCAGTGGAAGGAAGATAGTGCAGGGGTCCCCTGCAGTCATTCCCCTGCAAAACAGATACACCGCTTTGGGTACTGTTGAGGGGGATGACTCACCAGGGGAGGGCAGCAGCAGCCAACTTAATGGCACCGTGGGTGGCTCTGCTGCACAGGAGGGGAGGAAAAAGAGTGGGAGAGCAATAGTGATAGAGGATTCAATTGTAAGGGGAATAGATAGGCGTTTCTGCGGCCGCAACCGAGACTCCAGGATGGTATGTTGCCTCCCTGGTGCAAGGGTCAAGGATGTCTCGGAGCGGGTGCAGGACATTCTGAAAAGGGAGGGTGAACAGCCAGTTGTCATGGTGCATATAGGTACCAACAAAAAAGGTAAAAAACGGGATGAGGTCCTACGAGACGAATTTAGGGAACTAGGAGCTAAATTAAAAAGTAGGACCTCAAAAGTAGTAATCTCAGGATTGCTACCAGTGCCATGTGCTAGTCAGAGTAGGAATCGCAGGATAGCTCAGATGAATACGTGGCTTGAGGAGTGATGCAGCAAGGAGGGATTCAAATTCCTGGGACATTGGAACCGTTTCTGGGGGAGGTGGGACCAGTACAAACAGGACGGTCTGCACCTGGGCAGGACCGGAACCAATGTCCGAGGGGGAGTGTTTGCTAGTGCTGTTGGGGAGGAGTTAAACTATTACGGCAGGGGGATAGGAACCTATGCAGGGAGACAGAAGGAAGTAGAAAGGGGGCAGAAGCAAAAGATAGAAAGAAGAAAAGTAAAAGTGGAGGGCAGAGAAACTTAAGGGAAAAAGCAAAAAGGGCCACATTACAGCAAAATTCTAAAGGGGCAAAGTGTGTTAGAAAGACAAGCCTGAAGGCTCTGTGCCTCAATGCGAGGAGTATTCGGAATAAGGTGGAGGAATTAACTGCGCAGATAGCAGTTAACGGGTATGATGTAATTGGCATCACGGAGACCTGGCTCCAGGGTGACCAAGGCTGGGAACTCAACATCCAGGGGCATGCAACTTTTGGAAGGATAGACTGAAAGGAAAAGGAGGCGGGGTGGCATTGCTGGTTAAAGAGGAAATTAATTCAATATAAGGAAGGACATTAGCTTGGATGATGTGGAATCGGTATGGGTGGAGCTGCGGAATACCAAGGGGCAGAAAACGCTAGTGGGAGTTGTGTACAGACCACCAAACAGTAGTAGTAAGGTTGGGGACAGCATCAAACAAGAAATAAGGGATGCATGCAATAAAGGTACAGCAGTTATCATGGGTGACTTTAATCTACATATTGATTGGGCTAACCAAACTGGCAGCAATGCGGTGGAGGAGGATTTCCTGGAGTGTATTAGGGATGGTTTTCTGGACCAATATGTCGAGGAACCAAGCAGGGAGCTGGCCATCCTCGACTGGGTGATGTGTAATGAGAAAGGACTAATTAGCTATCTTGTTGTGCAAGACATCTTGGGGAAGAGTAACCGTAACATGGGAGAATTCTTTATTAGGATGGAGAGTGACACAGTTAATTCAGAAACTAGGTTTCCTGAACTAAAGGAAAGGTAACTTCGATGGTTTGAGGCGTGAATTGGCTAGAGTAGACTGGCAAATGATACTTAAAGGGTTGACGGTGGATAGGCAATTGCAAACAATTAAAGATCACATGGATGAACTTCAGCAATTGTACATCCCTGTCTGGAGTAAAAAGAAAACAGGGAAGGTGATTCAACCGTGGCTAACAAGGGAAATTAAGGATAGTGTTAAACCCAAGGAAGAGGCATATATATTGGCCAAAAAAAGCAGCAAACCTGAGGACTGGGAGAAATTTAGAATTCAGCAGAGGAGGAAAAAGGGTTTAATTAAGAGGGGGATACTAGAGTACGAGAAGAAGCTTGCCGGGAACATAAAAACTGACTGCAAAAGCTTCTATAGATATGTGAAGAGAAAAAGATTAGTAAAGACAAACGTAGGTCCCTTGCAGTCGAATTCAGGTGAATTTATAATGGGGAACAAAGAAATGGCAGACCAATTGAACAAATACTTTTGTTCTGTCTTCACGAAGGAAGACACAAATAACCTCCCGAAAGTACTAGCGGACCGAGGGTCTAGTGAGAAGGAGGAACTGAAGGATATCCTAATTCGGCAGGAAATTGTGTTCGGGAAATTGATGGGATTGAAGGCTGATAAATCCCCGGGGCCTGATAATCTGCATGCCAGAGTACTTAAGGAAGTGGCCATAGAAATAGTTGATACATTGGTGATCATTTTCCAACAGTCTATCGACTCGTTATCAGTTCCAATGGACTGGAGGGTAGCTAATGTAACACCACTTTTTAAAAAGGGAGGGCGAGAGAAAACGGCTAATTATAGACCGGTTAGCCTGACATCGGTGGTGGGGAAAATGTTGGAATCAATTATTAAGGAGGAAATAGCAACGCATTTGAAAAGCAGTGACAGGATCGGTCCAAGTCAGCATGCATTTATGAAGGGGAAATCATGCTTGACAAATCTCCTAGAGTTTTTTGAGGATGTAACTAAGAGAGTGGATGAGGGAGAACCAGTGGATGTGGTGTATCTGGACTTACAAAAGGCTTTTGACAAGGTCCCACACAAGAGATTGGTGTGCAAAATCAAAGCACATGGTATTGGGGGTAATATACTGACATGGATAGAGAACTGGTTGGCAGACAGGAAGCAGAGAGTCTGGATAAACAGTTCCTTTTCAGAATGGCAGGCAGTGACTAGTGGAATGCCGCACGGCTCAGTGCTGGGACCCCAGCTCTTTACAATATACATCAATGATTTGGATGAAGGAATTGAGTGCAATATCTCCAAGTTTGCAGATGACACTAAACTGGGTGGCGGTGTGAGCTGTGAGGGGGATGCTAAGAGGCTGCAGGGTAACTTAGACAGGTTAGGTGAGTGGGCAAATGCATAGCAGATGCAGTATAATGTGGATAAATGTGAGGTTATCCACTTTGGAGGCAAAAACGCGAAGACAGAATATTATCTGAATGGTGGCAGATTAGGAAAACGAGAGGTGCACCTAGACCTGGGTGTCATGGTTCATCAGTCATTGAAAGTTGGCATACAAGTGCAGCAGGCAGTAAAGAAGGCAAATGGTATGTTGGCCTTCATAGCTAGGGGATTTGAGTATAGGAGCAGGGAGGTCTTACTGCAGTTTTACAGGGCCTTGGTGAGGCCTCACCTCGAATATTGTGTTCAGTTTTGGTCTCCTAATCTGAGGAAGGACGTTCTTGCTATTGAGGGAGTGCAGCGAAGGTTCACCAGACTGATTCCCAGGATGGCCGGACTGACATATGAGGAGAGACTGGATCAACTGGGCCTTTATACATTGGAGTTTAGAAGGATGAGAGGGGATCTCATAGATACATACAAGATTCTAACAGGACGGGACAGGTTAGATGAGGGTAGATTGTTCCCCATGTTGGGTAAGTCCAGAACCAGGGGACACAGTCTTAGGATAAGGGGTAGGCCATTTAGGACTGAGATGAGGAGAAACTTCTTCACTCAGAGAGTTGTTAACATGTGGAATTCCCTGCCACAGGGAGTTGTTGATGCCAGTTCATTGGATATATTCAAGAGGGAGTTAGATATGGCCCTTGCGGCTAAAAGGATCAAGGGGTATGGAGAGAAAGCAGGAAAGGGGTACTGAGGGAAGGTTCAGCCATGATCTTATCGAATGGTGGTGTAGGCTCGAAGAGCTGAATGGCCTACTCCTGCACCTATTTTCTATGTTTCTATAAAACCATGAGGCCTGAAGAAAGTACCTGGTTAAAGTTTTCACACCTCACCCAAGCTAAAGCATCACATTATTAACATTCCAAGCAGATTTAGCTTTCATAATTTACATTGCCTGGAGCTCCTACTCCAAGCGCACTGCTACAAACATGTCAGTGGCACTTAAAAATGCTAATCAGTGGATAATGAAATATAATGAGACTGTGCAGACAATAAATCTTTCCCAGGTCAATGTAGGCCTCGACAGACACACTGTGCATAGTAACAAATATGTAGCGGGATAAAAAAAGAATCTACTGCTTCCCAGTGTGCTGTACATTTTTAAAGTAAAGAAATAAAATCACTTTCAAGGAAATTCTAAATGAAATGATCTTAATAGGCTTCATTATTATTACTTGAGTAATTTATCTGATTTAGATGAATTACAGCCACAGCTGAATGGAGCTTAAGAACAGTTGACCTGTGCAAGTCTTGATAATCTCATGATTATAATAACATAAAATAGATAAAAATGAGGGGAATCAGCTGCAAGTTACATCTACTATGCAAATTATCAATCATCAAATATTAATAATGGTGCATTATGTGCTCAATAAACAACAACAGTTTACAATGCTTTAAATCTCCCTGCGGAATATCAATGAACCGCATCAATATTTAAATACAGGATACCGAATTCAGTGTGTGCTTTTGATATATTTGACTTTTATTTTTTTACCACTTGCCTCAATTACAATTCCAGGAGCTCCCTGCCTTTGATATGTGAGGCTCTTCACAACAAGCTTGACCCTCAACTGAGCTTCATTGCAATAAAAAAATCTGTTTTTAAACAGCTTTCAGGAGCACCCCTGACCCTGATCTCATTGTGTGCAAACACGCCCAAGGATTACTAGTTCATTAACATTAATTTGTGAAGGATTTGGTGAGATGTTGACATAAAAAGTATATGTTTAGCATTAAATGTAGCTTAATTAAAATCATTGGATATTTCAAATTTTTAGTATTTAAAAGAAAACTGCAAATTATCAGAAGTAGACTGTAATCACAAAATAAATTACAGGAAGGTTAGGATACAAGTCTTCACCCAGAGGATGGTTAGAATGTGGGATTATTTGCTACAAATCATTTTTAAAGTGGTTCATACATTCCTTTAAAAGGGGAATTCAGTGCTTGAAGAATAGGGGCTGGATATTCGCTGTGATACTGCCCCTCGCGAGGGTCGGAACAGGGGCGGTAAAGGGTTGAGAGCCATGAGTGCCGGCATTCGCGCGGTAATTTCAATGTCCCAGTACTGGCACGCGGAGCAGTACTGCCCGGGAACGTCACATCAGTGTGCAATGCCCCCAGTATTGTCCCGATCTCAACATTTGTTTTGCGTTGATCCCGTAGCGCCCCGTAGACAACCCGCCAGAGAACGCTGGTGTGCAGAGCCATACTGGCAGCAGTGAGGGAAGGAATGACTGCATGAGGTGAGTGTGATTGGCTTTTTTCTTTTTGCGATTTAAGTTTTTTGTGTTTTTCATGCCGCTTTCTTTTTCCAGAGAGGCCTCTCTGAGGACGCTACGAATCTGGCTCTTTAGCAACGATATTCAGTTGCTCACCCATCCTAGCGCCCGAAGATAAGTGCGGAACGCCTCCCTTAGCGCTCCGCTGTACTGTCAGGGCAAAGCAGCTGATTTTTTTGGCTGCCGACGCAAACCAGTTCCCAGCGCTAAATTTCTCCACCATCTGATATTACCGCCTCTACAAACCCTCAACCCAATTTCCAGCCCGAGGAGTTTTAAAGGTTATAGGAAACTAGCAGGGAAGTGTGATTAGGCAAGGTGGCTCATGTAAAGACCGTATCAGCGCTGACGTGATGGGCCAAAAAGCCTGCTGATTCTGTGGCTGTGAAGAACAAATTTAAATATTGTAAGTTCTGTCTATGGGTGTGGGTACATGCCAACCTAAGAAAAGCTGACCAATAACCAAAGATAATGACACAGGCTGAGAAAATTAGACACAATCTCAAAACCTTAACAACTCACAAAAAGCCCAGTTCAGTGGTGGGAGCCCAGCTATTTACAATATATATTAATGATTTAGGCGAAGGAATTGAATGTGATATCTCCAAGTTTGCAGATGACATTAAGCTGGGTGGCAGTGTGAGCTGTGAGGAGGATGCTAAGAGGCTGCAGAGTGACTTGGACAGGTTAGGTGAGTGGGCAAATGCATGGCAGATGCAGGATAATGTGAATAAATGTGAGATTATCCACTTTGGTGGCAAAAACAGGAAGGCAGATTATTATCTGAATGGTGACAGATTAGCAAAAGGGGAGGTGCAACGAGATCTGGGTGTCATGGTACATCAGTCATTGAAAGTAGGCATGCAGGTACAGCAGGCACTAAAGAAAGCAAATGGCATGTTGGCCTTCATAGTGAGAGGATTTGAGTATAGGAGCAGGGAGGTCTTACTGCAGTTGTACAGGGCTTTGGTGAGACCACACCTTGAGTATTGTGTGCGGTTTTGGTCTCCTAATCTGAGGAAGGACGTGCTTGCTATTGAGGGAGTGCAGCGAAGGTTCTCCAGACTAATTCCTGGGATGGCAGGACTGACATATGAAGAAAGACTGGATCGACTAGGCTTATATTCACTGGAATTTAGAAGAATGAGAGGGGATCTCATAGAAACATATACAATTCTGACGGGATTGGACAGGTTAGGTGCAGGAAGAATGTTCCCGATGTTGGGGAAGTCCAGAACCAGGGGTCACAGTCTAAGGATAAGGGGTAAGTCATCTAGGACCGAGATGAGGAGAAACTTTTTCACCCAGAGAATTGTGAACCTGTGGAACTCTCTACCACAGAAAGTTGTTGAGTCCAGTTCGTTAGATATATTCAAAAGGGAGTTAGATGTGGCTCTTACGGCTAAAGGGATCAGCGGGTATGGAGAGAAGGCAGGAATGGAGTACTGAAGTTGCATGATCAGCCATGATCATATTGAATGGCGGTGCAGGCTCAAAGGGCCGAATGGCCTGCTCCTGCACCTATTTTCTATGTTTCTATGACAAATGACAATTCCATGCAAATGCATTGAAAGTAAAATGGGAGCCTCGTTTGTCACACTGTGGGTATACCCAATGTGCCATCACTTCGAAAGCAGATCATAACGGCAAGATTGTGGAGGTTTTCCTTCTTTTCTTATGGAGAAATTGGGATTATTGTGGATGTGTACTGGTACTTGTTGCGAGACTGAACTGTTAGGTTTCAATAAAATTGTTTATGATGGTCACAGTGTCATAAAGACACTCTTCTCTACTCAGCCCCCAGCTCAGGAGGCGTTGTTGTTCTCTGCCCTCACCCCAAAGATCACACTGGCATTCTTCACACCACCTCACCCATTTCAATCTGGCACTCTTCGCGAGCAGTTCATGTGGCACCCTTGTTTCTCTTTCCCTTCACTTCCTGGCAATGCCTCAATTTTGACATTCTCATCCTTATTTTCAATAGCCTCGCCCTTCCCTACCTCTATAATCACCTCCCGCTCTACAATCCTCCAAGATCTCTGGACTCCAATTCTGGCCTCTTGCGTATCCCTGATTTTCATCGCTCCACCATTGACAGCCATGCCTTCAGCTGCCTAGCTCTGCAATTCCCTAGTTAAATTGCTAAGCCTCTCTACCTTTCTCCCTCTTTAAGGTGCTCCTTAAAATCTACCTCTTTGAATAAGCTTTTGGCCACCTGTCCTAATTTCTCCTTATGTGGCTTGGTGTCAAATTTTATCTGATGACACTCCTGTGAAGCGTCTTGGGATGTTTTACTACTGCAAAGGCGCTATATAGATGCAAGATGTTGTTATATACCCCTGGAAAGGTAAAAGCTCCACTTGTGCAGTTAACAAATGATGTAAGAGATAGTATCAAACTAAATGAAAAGGCTTCAAGGAAAAGTTTGAATCCAGCAGACTGGGAGAACTGGTAAAAGCAACAAAGGGATACGTAAAAGTAGAGATACAAAAGGGGAGTATTAAAAAACCTCCTGCTGCTAATTTTTCTCCGACATATATAACTTGTAAAGTAAGAGGCCCAGTGGGAAGCCTGCAAAAAGTTGCTCCCTAATTATCTTTAACTACAGGCCTCTCTAAATGGCAAAGGCTCCACTTGTGTACACAAGCATGGCCAATAAATGAGTATCAAGCTAAAAGAAAATGCTTGCACAACAGCAAGTAAAAGCGAAAATCTAGCAGACTGGGAGAGCTATAAATTGCAATAAATGGATACAGAGGTAGTAATAAGAAGTGCAAAAATGGAATAGGAAAAAAAAAATCTATTACGAGAACGAGATGAGTACTGGTCCATTAATGACAGATGCAGGTGAGACTATAATGGGTAATAAGGAAATGACAGACTTGTTAAATGAATACTTTGTATCCATTTTCACAGTAAAAGAGTACAAAATAAAGTGGTACAATGGAACCTAAAAATAAGTCAATTGGATGAATTTATTGGAGTTAATACAAGTAAAAAAATGATAATAGAGAAAATTGTGGGCTTTAAGATAGACAAATCCTCAGGACCTAATGATTTCCACTTTATGCGAATAAAAGAATCAGGTGGGGAAATTGCAGATGGGTTAATCATAATTTTACAGAAGATTTGGGAGTTGCATCTTTGCATTGGGAAATTGCAAATGTTATTTAATTGTTTAAGAAGGGAGAGAGGGATAAACCATCAGTTTAATATCAAATCACAAATGTCCTTTAGGTAAGGAAATCTGCCGATATATGACTCCAGAGCCACAGCAATGTGGTTGACTCTTAACTGCTCTCTGAAATGACGGCTCACCACCTCCTTCCTGAGGGCAATTAAAAAGGGGCAATAAATGCTGGCCTTGCCGGCGACGCCCACATTCCGTGAACAAATAAAAAACAATTGCAAGGACGTTACTGGCATCGATTATCAGAATCAGTCTGACCGAGCACTTGGATAAGTAAGAGATATCAAAGAGAGTCAGCATGGATTTGTGAAGGGTAGGTCATGTCTGACTAATCTGATAGAATTTTATGAGGAGGTCATTAACATTGTGAACAGTGGAGGTGGAGTGTCTATGTATGTTACCTATATTGGCTTCCAGAAGGTATTGAAAAGGTTCCACACAAGAGATTATTAACAAAAATTAAAATGCATGGAATTGGAGGTAACCTTTTGACGTGGGTTGGAAATTAGTTGGGTGGTAGGAGACAGAGAGTAGGGATACTTTGACTGGCAGAATGTGACAAGGGGTGTTCTCCAATGGGTTCAATCTTAAAATTAGAATCAGGTAGCACTTTTTCACACAAAAGGTAGTGGAAATCTGGAACTCTCTTCCCCAAAAGGCTGTGGACGCTGGATCAATTGAAATATTCATCATCATTATCATCATTTGCAGTCCCTCGGAATCGAGGAAGACTTGCTTCCACTCTAAAAGTGAGTTCTCAGGAGACTGAACAGTCCAATATGGGAATTCCAGGCTCCATCACAGGTGGGACAGACAGTCGTTGAAGGAAAGGGTGGATGGGGAGTCTGGTTTGCCGTACGCTCCTTCCGCTGTCTGCGCTTGTCCTCCACATGCGTTCAGCGACGAGACTCGAGGTGCACAATGCCCTCCCAGATACTCTTCCTCCACTTAGGGTGGTCTTGGGCCAGGTACTCCCAGGTGTTGGTGGGGATGTTGCATTTGATCAATGTGGCTTTGAGGGTGTCCTTGAAATGTTTCCTCTGCCCACCTAGGGCTCGCTTGCCGTGTAGGAGTTCTGAGTAGAGCGCTTGCTTTGGGAGTCTTGTGTCGGGCATGCGGACGATATGGCCCGCCCAACGGAGCTGGTCGAGTGTGGTCAGTGCTTCGATGCTGGGGATGTTTTTCACATGAAAGGTAATGGAAATCTGGAACTCTCTTCCCCAAAAAGGCTGTGAACACTGGGTCAATTGAAATATTCAAGACTGAGATCGACAGACTTTTATTGGGTAAGGGTATCAAGGGATATGGATCAAACCTGGGTTAAATGGAGGCGAGGTACAGATTTGCTAGGATCTAACTGAACGGCAGAACAAGCTTGAGGGGCTGAGTGGCCTACTCGTGTTTCTCTCTTCCTATGAGCCAGGCAGCATAAAGAAGGTACCGCTACTGGTATCAGATCAGTAGCTGCAGTATAAACGCACAACAAGGTTGTCCCAAAGTTTGAGCGTAGTGGCTGTAATTTGGGTCAATACCTGATAATAAATTATGCACGAGATATACTGCCAGATGAATAATTAGCAGAGCGGAAGCTGACAACGGTGACAGATTTTGTAAATTTTACATGAACCTCTGTTCAGTGCTGTTTGAGTGCTCACATTCATTCATTAATACATGTCTCCGGTTTGGTCAGAAAATAGGAGAGAAGAAAAGAGTTACAATCAGTTTAAACTTGAAAATCAGTCAGCAGAATTTAACAACAATTAATTCATTTACCTGCAGCTGCGATAACCACAGATACATCTCACTTTTAACATTTGGCCAGGACCTATGAATTAATGATTAACACCTTCTAAATTAAAAAGGTTCTGCTGAAAGAAAGAGCGTAATAAGACATTTGCTCAATGAGCAGGCTATCACCCAGTATGCAAAATGACTCTCACATTGAACTACTAGAGAAACACCTGCAGGCTCGGCTAATTGAAAAGCTGTGGATTTTAATTGATTTGGGACAAAGAAGATGAGAGCATGCAGAAACATGGTGGCAAGAGCTAGATACCACCGTAGAGATTGCCACTGCTGACAGGAACAGCTAATTGTTGCATTCTTAATATTTTGAATGTAGCTGCTTCAGTAACATTGAATGTCAATCATAGTTTGTTTTGAATATTTCTTTAAGAATTAAAAGATATGGAGGACAACGTGGCATTAACGAGATGGATTTGCATGATACAATGGAATGATCATGGTTTTGTAAATGTTTTCAACATTGAATATATCCCCCAAAAAAGTATACTATCCTTTCACTTCGAGGAATCATGATCAAGCCCAGCTCCACCTGATAGGTCTGATCTCGTCCTTGTCTTGTGTGTGTCGTAGAAAGAAATAACTTACATTTATATTGCATCTTTCAAGACCTCAGGATATCCGAAAGCATTTCATAGCCAGCGAAGTGCTTTTGGAGTGTAGTAACAGATTTAATGTCGGGAGATATAGCAGGCAATTTACACACAGCAAGGTCCCATTAACAGCAATGAAGGAAATGACTAGATAATCTGTTTTAGTGATATTGGTTAAGGGATAATTATTGGCCAGGACACTGGACGAACTTCCTGCTCATCCTCAAATGGTGGTCATGCGATCTTTTACATCACCTCAGAGGGCAGATGGGGCCTTGGTTTAATAGCTCGTCGGAAAGGTGGCTCCTCTGATAGTGCAGCACTCCCTCAGTACCGTACTGATCGACATGTCAGCCTAGACTATGCGCTCTAGTCTCTGGAAAGGGGCTTGAATTCACAGTAGTTGTAATAAATCACTGGAATTACTGAGGTAAGGGCTGCTTGGTGTTTGGTCACCTTGTAGGAGAGTGGGGAAACAAGTAGAGTGTTGATGGTGAGAGTCATGAGTACCATGTGATGGCCTGCTGTGAGAAGCAAGGATTTCATTTAGACCATAAAGAAGTGGGTGAGACGAGGTTGCTCTTTGATGGGCTGAGACTTCCAACAAACAGTGCTCTGTGCACCTGTGAAGGTGTACCTCATGAGGTTGACTCTTAGCCCTGCAGCAGCATGAACCATTACACATTCTTTCCATTCTCCCTGATCCTGTGAAGATTATTGAGGTTAGAGGGTGGGAGGCTGACCAGGAGAGCACTAAAGCAGTAAAATTTGGAGGCGGCAAAGGCATGGATGAGACTTTCGACAGGTGGACTGAGGTAAAGGTGAAGACAGGCGATGGTATGGAATTGGAAGTCTTTGTCTACTCTCTGAGCTGGATGTAAATGATCCAATGGCACTGTTCAAAAAAGAAGAGCAAGGGAGTTCTCCCAGTGCCTTGGCCAATATTTATCCCTCAGCCTTATTCTTAGCTAGTTCATCTCCGTTCAATCGACATTGCTAAAACAGATTATCTGGTTATTTATCTCACTGCTGTTTGTGGGATCATCCTGTGCACAAATTGGCTTGCTATGTTTCCCTACATTACAACAACGAGTGCACTTCAAAATTACTTCATTGACTGCAAAGCATTTTTGGATATCCTGAGGTAGTGAAAAGTGCTAAATAAATGCAAGGAGGTAGAAATCGGATCTCCTTGCACCCATTTGATGGGCGTAACTCGGGCACAGTGAGGGCCAATTTTGGGGACCAATGCCAAAGGATACCTGATGTACCTGATATTGGGTCAGTTAATGTTTCAGGTGGCCCTAGCGGCTGCCTAAAACAAATCTTAAGACTCTTGAAAAGGTAAATGAGGACCCGAACACCTGTTTTAGTCACTTACTAGGATATAGCTGGATTCTTCAACAATCTGATTAGATAGATTCAAACCTTGGGGAAAAGTTGGGAGGCAACAAGAACGTTGGAGAGGAAAGGGAGAGTTGGAGGTGGGGCGGTATTTTGCAAGGACAAAGGGGTGGAAGATGGGATTTTTGAGGAGTGGATGATGACAGTGTTTTGAAAGTGGAGGGGCAGTACCTGACGAGAGGGAACCATTTAACATATTAAATAGCTTGGGGGCCAGGAAGGGAAGTTGGATGTTCAGAATTAAAATGGGAATGGTTCAAGGGAGCAGCAGGTAGATCTCAGGGATAAGATGAGTTTGGAGAGAGTGTAGGGGGTGGTGTGGGGATCAGGTTCACTTCTGACCTTCTGAGCAGTTCGAATCGCTCCCACTCCCTGGGTTCTAGACTTTGGATTTGTTTGGGGATGTGACAAAGTGCAGCAGACAACTGGTTTTGGTGCAAGAAACTTTGATTTTATTCAGGAAAGAAAAGTACAATGTCAAAACTTACAATCTCGAGAATAAGGAACACTTTATAACACATACAAAAGGGGTTACAGAAAATAATACACCTCCCACCTCCCAGTGCCTAAATCTGACTAGGTTAAACTCGAGGGCAACAGGGATAATGCTCACCAATCCACTTATTGACAGTTAGCGATGGTTCACGGTTTTGGGGTTCACTAGACTTTGTAGGTTCTGCTTGCCATACCCCGAACGTGGTGGGAGACTTCTTGTTGCGTAGTCTTCAGTTGGGTTGAGTCCACTGATGCGGTAAGGCGTGGTTTGGATTTATGGGGTGAGTATCCACTTTCTTCTTGTAGGAGTAGGGCTTTGGGTTACTTTAGGTAATGTTTTACCCGTTGTAAGCCAGGAATAGATTGTAGAGTGGAAAACTTTCAAATCTTCGGTTTCTTCTCGAGTAGTTTCTTTCTTAGGATTCGTCGATCGCGGTGGTTCGATGTTACCACGTTGGCTGTGGTCAGTTGTTGACGCGATGAGTTGGTGATGTCCGAAGTCACTGGGAACTGCTTTTCTCTGCACTTTTGATGGTGTTCTTCCTTCTCCTTCAGTAAGCAGAACAGTGTAACCCAGGAGTGCTGTCGAGGCCGAAGACGCTGATGGAGCGGTTAGTGCAGTGAAGGCTCTCGTTGCTCAGGAGGCTCATCAGAAGGCTGATTAGCCCATAAAACAGGGCCTCAATTATACTTTGAGAGCTTTTCTACTCTGTGCGCCAAATCAAACCCGATTCTTTGTCTTAGTTTTGGCGGGCTTGATAATGCTTTGTTAAATTTTGTCGAGCTTGTTAACGATAACTTTTTAGGATGTGTCGATCTGTTGGATTCGAGTTGCGATTGTAAAAATTAGTTCTGGTGTTTACTTTGTCTGCCTAGGCCTGGGTTTTCCATGCAGGCTGGAAAAGTGATTAACATTATGCATGTGCTGGATGGGTTTCATGCTTAGAGCTATATCTGGCTATGTCTGGGTCAATTGTTGAAATGTTAATGTCTTCTAGGGAGCAGAGTTTTTGAGTTTACATAGTTCCCCAGACAATTTGTTTCGCTCTAGTATCCCAGACAGCTTCAATACCCAAAGAATGGCCTTTTCAGAGGTTGGTAGTCCCCTGGTTTTGCAGCCCTTTTCCCTTGTAGACTCATGCATCTTTTAAAATCCCAAAGTTCATCTTAAGCGAGTCTAAAATGATCCTTCCTTAGGGTTTCTTCACACAGAGGGGGAATCTTTGAATTTTGAGAAAACTTCGAGTTTTACAAGAGCATGATGGGATCGGGGATAGAAGCCAGAAAAAGTTCAGCTCACAATTGACGTTCAGCCACCTGAGACATTGCTCGTGTAAGAAATCGTGGAAAGCGTGTCTGGTTTGATATATCCTTCCTACTGGGATGATCTAGCTCTCCTCTGGTAGTCTGATTAATCTGTTTTAGCATCCTGCTGTTCATTTTTTTCCTACACAAATAGCATGTAGAGTGGGAGGCCCAGTGGGAAGCCCATTTTGCTGCCTGCAAAACGTGACTCCTTAATTAGCTTTTAACTACAAGTCTCTCTAAAAGGCAAAAGCTCCATGTGCGTAGTCAAGCAAACAGTGGCCAATAAATAAAGTGACAGTATCAAGCTGAAAGGAAAGGCTTACGCAAATGCAAGAAAAAGTAAAAATTCAGCAGACTGGGAGTCTATAAAAAGCCACAAAGGATCCAAAGAAAGTTAAGTGTGCAAAAAGGGAATATGAAAAAAAAACTTGCAAGGCAAATCAAAGGGAACAGCAAAAGTTCTAACGATAGATGCAGGACTATAATAGACAATAAGGAAATGACAGATTTGTTAAATGAGTACTTTGTATCCATTTTCACAGTGGAGGAAGAGGACAAAAACGATTCAAGGGCACCTAAAAATAAGTCACGATGAGGAAGTTAGTGAATTTAATACAAGTTTAACAAATAATTGCCATAAGATAGGCAAATCATCAGGACCTGATAGTTTGCACCCCAGAGAATTGAAAGAAATATGTGAGGAAATTGCAGATGTGATAGTCATAACTTTCTAAAGCTTATTGAAATCAGAAATTGTGACAATGAATTTGAAAATTGCAAATATCACTCAATTATTTAAGGAGGGAGAGAGTAATCAGGTAGCTTCAGTTTAACATCAATTATGGAAAAGTACTGGCATCCATTATCAGAAACAGTCTGACAAAGCACTTGGACAAGTATGAGGTGATCAAAGACAGTCACCATGAATTTGTAAAGGATAGACTGCCAGAGGGCAAAAATAAAAGCTTCACAGAATTGGTATCACGCGTCCCACAGAACCCCTTAACTTCAGTACAGTTTAACAGAGATCCTTATATATTTATCTGTATTTTAAGCAGTGAGTAATGTTAATACTCAGGAATGAAATACTATCCAAAGTAGATTTATTTGGATACAAAAAATGTCTTCGCATAAGGTAAGAAAAGGACACCTGTTAAGAATTGTAATTAGGAGAGAGGCCAATAATGATTGGGAGAGTGGTTTCATGACCTAACCTGATGTGTAACTATAGTTCTATGGTAAGAATGGTGGAAAATAGAGCTGTGAAGGTATTATATAGTCATTAGTTAAACTGACAATCTAGTAATGCATATTAACACAATATATCATTTCAAAGAATAAAGGCAGTCACGTATATAAACGAGCATTTAACGGGCATAGTAAAAGAAACTATCATTCCTATTTACTTTTACGAACTTCCATTTTCAGTGTGTACTGTAGGATTACCTGTTTTAATGCATTGCAGAGATTACTGCAATGCAAAATATCAAGGGGGAAAAATTCACCACACGGACTGCAGCAGTTCAAGAAGGTCACTCATTACCATCTTCTCAAGGGCAATTAGAGATGGGCAATAAATGCTGGCATTGCCAGCAATGCCTGTTGGTGTTGAAGGAGCAACATGGCTGCTCAGGTACAAAGACGGTGCACCATGCGCTTTCGCGATGCTGCCCTTCAGACACTTGTGGAGGCGGTGGAGAGGCGATGGGCCTCCATATTTCCTGAGACTGGCAGGAGGCCAATGTCAGCCACCTAAAGGTACCTATAGAGGGAGGTAGCGCAATATGGGGCTTAAATTCAGGGTCTTGATGAGGGTCGATACCGCCGGAATGCGGCGGCCAGGTGGCGAAATCCAATGGCCACTGCTTTGCAGTCAAATGGTCAACCCGTCCGATACTAGCGCGGAAGTTTTTGCGGCAGTGTCCACTTCCGCCCCAATCTCCCGACTTCCATGGCGCGGTATAAGGCTTGCTGCCGTGATGACGCAATCAGAGTGCGCACCGCTGCCACTCCGCCCCAGCACCTATTTTCACTACAAAAAGGCTGTATATTTTCTGACAGTGCCCCCGCCAGCGTTTTGAGTCGGTGCATTTTGCCGGGCTGCTCGAGACTGCCAGCGGAGGAAAAAGGGAGGTGTGTTGGGATCATGTATTTTGTGACGAAAATTTAGCAGAATTCTTTGTAGGGATTTGCAAAAACTGCAGCGGACTTCTGAGAACTTTTGGAGAATTTGGAAAAGTTTTTCACTCTCAGTGATTAGTCATGGCTTGTGGGCCTCATTCTCTGCTCCACAGAGGCCTCCTAGTGAGTGTCAAGCCTGCAGACTTAATGGGCTCAGTATTGGCAGGGGAACACCTTGTTCACATTGTGAGCGGCAGGGAGGCACGCAGAGAAGGCAACGCCATCAGCAACGGGTCCAAAGGCAGCGGGCAAGGGAGGCAACAGCCAAGGCTGCCCAACATGGAGATGGGTCTGCAGAAAGCAGCAGACCTCAACGCAGAGAGGGTGGCCAGGAGGGAGATAGCATGAGGAGGAGGGTCAGGTACGCTGACCCCCCCCCCCACCCTGCATCAGATAGTGGGCAAGGAGCCTTGCCAGCAGCAGCCTGCAGAGGCTGAAGAACATCAGCAGGAAGAGGGAGAAGGTGATCAGCTAGCTGCCATCGGAGGGGCCCAGCACAGATCTGTGGCAAGGAGGCACGAGCGTGCAAGGATGTACCAATGTCAGTTTTCCTTCCTGGAGCTCAGCGATGAGCAATATATGCGAAGGCTTCGATTTAGGAAGGATATCCTGAGGGAGCTGAGCAATGCCCTGCAGCCAGATCTGGAGCCTCACACAAGGCTGAGGGCAGCTCTCAGCGTTGAGACAAAAGTGACCATAGCTCTCAACATCTATGCTACTGGCTCTTTCCAGTCTGCAACTGCAGACATTTCTAATATATCACAATTCTCCGCCCATCGCTCCATCCGGCAGGTGACCGACGCTCTCTATGAGGGAAGACTGCAATATATCTTCTCGATGACCAGGGAGAAGCAGGTGGAGTGACAGACCTGATTTGTATGGATTGCAGGGTTCCCCAGGGTACAGGGTGCCATCGACTGCACACATGTCGCACTGAAGGCGCCACGAAACCATGCTGACATATTTACGAACAGAAAGGGATTCCACTCCCTGGATGTGCAGCTGGTGTGTGCCCACCAGCGCAGGATCCTGGCAGTCGATGCCAAGTATCCAGGCAGCAGCCACGATTCCTTCATCCTGCGCCAGAGCAGTGTGCCCGCCGTCTTCACCAGGCAAAACCAGGATTGTGGGTGGCTGCTTGGGGACAAGGGATATCCCCTGTCCACTTGGCTGCTGACTCCCCTTCAGAACCCCAGGACAGCGGCCGAGCATGCATAAAGTGACGCCCATTCTGGCACCAGGTGCATCATCGAGCACTGCATTAGGTTCCTCAAACAGAGATTCCATTGCCTGGACCGGTCTGGTGGTGCATTGCAATACTCGCCTGAAGATGGGTCTCCATCCTCGTGGTCGTCTGCTGCATAACCTGGCTGTCATGAGGGGACAGCCGCTGGAGGTCGATCCAGCAGCACCACCTCAGGAGGAGGCGCAGCAGCAAGAGGAGGAGGAGGTGTAGGTGGAGGAGGAGAACTAGGATGTGCATCGTCAGCCAGCCAGGAGGCATTATCGCCATCACAACCCTGCAAGGGAAGTGCAGACCCGGCAGCCAGCCAGGAGGCATTATCGCCATCACAACCCTGCAGGGGAAGTGCAGACCCGGCAGCCTGCTGCTCGATTAAGATAACCCAACGCCACATGACCCATCGGCTTCTATTTTCCATGGCCACCACAATCAGTGCCTTCATAGATAATTTCCCACCGTCACATTATACAGCTGCCCAGATATAGCTGCAAAAAATAAAGATTTAACACATCATCAAAATCATTGCAAAGAACTCACACTAAAATAAAATAACAAAACAACATAATTTGTGCATTTCCTTATAACCTCTCTTATGCGTGTCTATCCTACTACTGCACCTGTGTCTCCCCCGTGACTGTCTCATGGGTCTAGAAAAGCTGCTGTGTTCCCTGTGTTGGGGCTGCAGGTGTCCTTCTAGGATGTCCTCGACCAGCTTTGGGCCTGGAAGGGCCGGCTGCAGACTGATCAGCACCCTCCTGGGAGAGTTCAGTCTGGCTTAGTTTGGGCGACTCCATGCTTGGAGGCACTGGTGGAGTGACAGGTCTGGGGCCAGGAATGCTGCAATCCTGAGGGAGCGCAGTATCCGCATCCTGGTCCGAAGAGCCTGCGTCACTCTCCGGGGGTGGCACAATATCAACCACTACCAATCTCAGGGAGCTTAGGTCGGTGCTGTGACACCACTCCGGAGGTCCCCCGTGGCCCGTGGTGGACCCAGCCGTGAAGGCAACACCTAGGTGTCGGGTGGCATCGAGCTGAGACTGCATGAGAGCAGCCAAAGCCACCAGATATGACAGCACGTCGACGCTCTGTCGACTCTTACAGAGCCGCAGCCATCCTCTCCAAAGCAGCACCGATGCACTCGTTCCCTTGCGCCTGTGCTACAATGGCAGCTGCCACATCACCTGCGAGTTGTGGCCTCGCAGCTGGATCCACACGGTCTCTCATCGACACACTGGCAATGATGGGCTCCATGGTATGCGCAGAGCTGTTGACAATGCGGGAGGCGGACTCCTCCACACTCCTCACTACTTCCAACAGCCTTTCCGGCATCCTTGCCAGTGCCCCCAACATCTGGGAATGCATGATCTCCCCCCTTATTTCATAAGCCCCAACACATCGATGGGCTCGTCTGAGTCCTCATCCACAGAATTCCAGTGCAGACTCGCTCCCACCCCTCACCCAGAGAGATGGCACCCGAGGTTGCCTAGCTCCATCACCAGCCTGCTAGTCCCCGGTGCAACACCCAGTGCAGACCCTTGTACTACCTGAACAAGATCGGACCGCGCACTTCCAGCATCTGAGCTGGTGCCTGTGAATGCAAGCAGTGTGGCGGTGCTGCCAGCAGTGTCCTCCTCTTCCTCTTCCTCATCGGACAAGTCCCCAAGTGATGGAAAGCACTCCAGGGTGTCTGCAAGGCTGGAGCTCTCAATGTCCTCAATGCTGACAGTATGTAGAACTCTGTCATTGTCCTCAAGGGTCCCCTCCAGGCCTCACAACGGTGTTTGAGGAGGATCCTCTCCCTCGCCTCGGCTGCCACTCGGCCTCTTATCTGTAAGCATCAATGGCATGAGGGCTGCCATGAGGGGGAGGTAGGCGATTGAGGCATGGAAGTTGCAACCAGCACACAATCAGAAGGAAAGGCACAGTAGGCGCTAACGCTTTCAGGGAGAGAAAGCATTGAAGGACGGCCTGACTTACCCATGCTGCCCACATCAACATCACCGGTACCAGAGGCCACAGGGAAGGCACCATGTCTGTCCACGACCATCTTGACCTTCTCCTCCAAGGGTGTGAGGATTTTAAGCCGGGACTCGCCAACACCAATCCTCCTTTGCTCCATTCTATTATGAGCAAGTTTGGCCTGCAAAACAAAATGGCGGGTGAGTACCACTGTGATGTCACATCAGAAATGAGTGCACTAATGTGGGTCCCTGACATGCAGCTATAACTGTGAAATGAAAGGTAGCCTCCATTGCAAGAACACCCATATATATTTAGAGGCCTCAACAATGAAATGCTGCTTCAGTGACTATACAGTGAAGGTGGGAAATAAGAAAAAGAAAAAGGAGAGGCTCTCAGATAGAAGGTCGGCAGTTGGTAGAACAGGTACTCACTTTCATCAAATGGATGATGTCGTTCATCCCTTTCCGATATTGGGTAGCCATCCGATCATGGATGGAGGTCCCTGAGACCTCCACAACTATCTCTCTCCAGGCATTAGTAAATACTTCATGACTGGGTCTTCCTGTGTCTGGTACAGGACTCGTTTCCTTCCATTGACAGCCTGCATTAGGGTCTCCAGTTCCGCGAGCGACAATCGAATTGCCCTCCTTGGTACAGCAGCACCAGCCATGGCCTTCACTGCAAGGCCTTCCCTTCTCAGGGCTTAGCTGAAAACTCTGGCCTTTAAGAAGGCCAGGGAACAGCTGGCTTGTTCGCTGCAAATCACCAGAAGGGTGAATTTCCCCATGGTAATTGCTCTCCAATCTACCCACCCACACCGCTGCAAAGTCCCGATTCCCGCCATTCTTTACTGCTGGACGTCATTCTGTTGAAAACCTCTGTGAAAATCGATCCAATGTCCTCCGCAACCATAGTGGCGGTAATAGCGGCAAAAAGACGGTAAGTGCGCCAGGTTTCTGGCGGGCATAAATTTCGGCCCCTATGTGCCTGCCAGGAGCGTGGTGAACCGGACAGGGATGCAATGTCGCAAGAAGTTAAATGACCTCACTCGGGTGGGCAAGCTGAGCACATTCTTCCACAACCTCTGCATGCTACAATGTCAAGGCAATTATTTGTAGGCACACTAGAAACTGCCACATTCCAACACTCACACACAAAATGTGTCCACCTACTATAAGTCACATCCATATCTCAGCACTTGCTGTTATTCAACTGCGTTATGCACATGTGACAACCACATAGCTGCACTTGAAGGATTTTTTTTCTCTTGCAAGCCAAACTGGCGCATAATAGACTGGAGCAAGAAAGGACAGGAGACGGTGAGGCAAACCTGAGGCCCCTCACTGACCTGGAACAAAGAGTCCAGGAGATCATCGGACCACAAGTCGTAGGAGCTGCAGCATGCGGCCACACCATCCCCCAGAGCACTGTAATGGTATGTTCTTCCCTTATGCCACTTCACCCTTAAACCACAAGACTTTCCCATTTTGCATTCAAGTGTAGTTACTCCATTCCATGCCCCCTTCCTGCCCCCCTCCCCTGAACTTAATCACACTCTTGTGCATTTGTGCTTTGAGATGATAATCCAGCACAGCAGCAGCCTGTCCCTCGGCCTCTCAGTGAGGGCGATGAGGGAGTCAAGGACGAAGGACAGGAGACCCCAGCTTAGACACAGTCACCTCTGCAAGCTGCCCCCGACTCTGGGGAGATGATGACGGTGGAGGAGGCAATGTTCCTGAGCTTTGATGCGGGTGCTGCTCTGGGACTCAGCAGCATGCAGCAATGCCACAGGGCAAGGGAAGCTCGAAGGCCTGCTCCCCAGAGGGTGAGTTCACACGCTCAGAGGAGGACATTGACATGGAGGCTGTGGCCAGACAGTCAGCAGGCAGGCACAGCGAGCTTCTGGGTGCAATGATAAGGGTGTCCGAGAGCATGAATGCACTTGGTAGGAGTTTGGAGAAGTCCGCTTCAAGCAATGCGTGTGTTTCCCAGCACACCTTCGAGCCATCCTTGACAGTTTGCAACGGATGGTAGATTCGCAGAGATGATGGGGACCCAGACCTCGTGCTGCGTGTCGTGGGTGAGGTGGCAGCAACTATTTCATCACAGGCCGAAGCCACACAACGGCTTAGTGCTATAATGGAGTCAGTGCTTGGTGCCATCCAATCTCAGTCTGCTCTCATGCACACTCAGTCTGCTCTCGTGCAGACTCAGATTGATGCCACCCAAGCACTGACTGTTGACATAGTTTCTGGGTTCCCCACAGTCCAATGGGGATCTCACGGTGCTGCAGAAGGCCAGCAATCTGTTCTCCAGAGATTGCTCCAGATGCTGAGGCGCAGCTCCGGGGGAGTGGCAGTGTGTCGGTAGAAATGGAAAGTGCTGTCCTCTCTCAGGATGACAGCATTTCGGCTCCCACACTGCCACTTCACCATTGCACTTGGCTCTGTCTGCACTCCAGCCATCCGAGACTGCTGTCGCCCAGCCTGAGATGCTGAACTCTGCAGTCGGGCCTTCCAGGCTTAGAGCTGGTCGAGGGCGTCCTGCAAGACCATCTGCAGTTTTTTTGTCGCAGAGTGAGCAGCCTTCAACCAGCCTTGCTGCAGGCACTGGGGCTCTCTTAAAGAGGAGCAGTAAGGCGGGGAGGGGGGAAAAGGGACCAGGAGGGAAATATGTTAGAAAAATGAAGTAAACCACTTTTGTTGACATGGCCAGATGATTACTTTGTAAATATATTCTTGATGCTGCTTCTGCTTTGTTATTTTTGATCAGCAAATGGTTGTTTGAACACATTTATTGTTGTTGTTGTTGTTGTTGTTGGTTGTGGGTACTTATGGGTGATGTTGGGGGTTGTAATAAATGGGTAATTTTAAAGTTCATATTTGGTCGTGTTTTTCATTTACCATGTGCAGGGTGATAGGCTCTGTGCTGTGCACATAGCCCTTCGTTGGTGCAGCCCAATCGCCATGTGATATGTGCTTTAGTGAAACGCTATATAATGAGGCATTGACGCACCACTGAAAGGTCAAAATTCACGGGAACCCCCCCCCCCCAGTGTTTGGGCTCATTGGAAAGGAAATTTAATTTGGGACTATCTACCGGAAAGTTTGAAATCCTAAAGTGCTTATGGAAGAAACTACGAACTTTAATCGAATTTTTGGACTTTTACAAGACAAATTCAAGTCTGTGGTGGGCCTAAGGAACTAAAAGGAGCCAACTTGATTATTGGAACTGTCTGGGTGTTGGGATGAAGGTAAATTGTCTGGATAAATGGATATTCAAATACCCTTCTCCATAAGAGACAGTAACATTACAACAATAACTCAGAGATGGCCAGCCATCAAACTGAACTGAGAAAACCCATGTTCAACATGAATATGAACAAAGGGCCCATTACAGCCTGTATGCAAAAACCAAGCACAAAAGGACATTGCGATTACCAAACTAATATTTCCATCAGGAAACAGATTTAGAAGAGCAACCCACCCAAGACATATTAACTTTTAACGAGCCCGCCAAAATATTACAAAGAAATGTCAAGCCCCCCAAATTTAAACAAAGAATTCTGGACTGATTTGGCGCGAAGCTTAGGACAACTCAAACCATATAACTGGCCCCCTGTTTTAACAGAGTGTATGCCATACTACGCCGAGTACCATACTAAGCTTACGTCATCAAGAAGGGAGAGAAACCAACTCGACAATTGTAAACTAACTTCTCCAGCCTCGAAGTCCTGAAGGAAGGAAGAACATCACCATCGCGGCAGCAACCGACCACAGCCAACGTGGTACCACTGAAGGACCACCGCGATCGACCAAACTTGAAACAAAACTCCATCAGAAAGAAACCGAAGAATCAAAAGTTTCCACTCTACAATCAAGTCCTGACTACCAACAGGTGAAAACATTACCTAAAGAGACTTTGAACCTATTTCTAACGAAGGAAACCGGGTACTTATCCTATAGATCCAAAACGCGTCTTACCACATCAGCGGACTCAACCCAGCTGAAGATTGCGCAGTAAGACGTCTTCTCTGACGTTCGGGGTACGGCAAGCAGAACCTACAGAATTCAACGAACCCCAAAATCGCGAACTACCGCTAACTGACCAGAAAATATTGGTAAGCATAGACCCTGCTTGCCCTGGAATCTAACCTAGCTAGTATTAGGTATTGCGAGGTGGGAGGTGTAATTTTTACTGTAATCCCCTTTGAATGTGCAATGCATTGTTCTTTATTAGAGTGATTATAAGTTTGACATTGTATTTTCTTGTCTGTAATAAAATCAAAGTTCTTTGCATCAAACCAGTTGTCCTTTGCACTTTATCACCCCCCCCCCCCCAAATAAATCCAGAGTCCGAGAACTCAAGGGTGTGGGAGCAATTCGAACTGCTCAAGTAGGTCAGAGGTGAACCTGGCCCCTGGGACCAAACCCTTACACCGCCCTTGCAGAAGCAAGATTGGCATGCTCCCTCCTCCATTGCTGCTGTTCATCCCCCTCCTCTTCATCCTCCTCCTCTTCATCCTCCTCCTCCTCTTCATCCTCCTCCTCCTGAGGTAGACTTGCATTCTCTATAGCAATGACTGGACTCTCTGACCAGTGTCCCTGACGACTACATGTGCGGGAAGTGTGTCCACCTCCGGCTACTGACGGTCCGCGTTGCGGAGTTGGAGCTGAAGGTGGATTCACTCTGGAGCATCCACGATGCTGAGAATGATGTGAGTATCACGTGTAGCGAGTTGGTCTTACCGCAGGAGAAGGGTCCACAGCCAGCGAGGGAATGGAAGACCAGCAGGAAGAGTAGTGCAAGGAAGGTAGTGCAGGGGTCCCCTGTGGTCATCCCACTGCAAAACAGATACACTGCTTTGAGTGCTGTTGAGGGGGATGACTCATCAGGAGCGGGCAGCAGCAGCCAAGTTCATGGCACCGTGGCTGGCTCTGTTGCACAGGAGGGCAGGAAAAAGAGTGGGCGAGCGATAGTGATAGGGGATTCAATTGTAAGGGGAATAGATAGGCGTTTCTGCGGCCGCAACTGAGACTCCAGGATGGTATGTTGCCTCCCTGGTGCAATGGTCAAGGATGTCTCGGAGTGGGTGCAGGACATTCTAAAAAGGGAGGGAGAACAGCCAGTTGTCGTGGTGCACGTTGGTACCAATGACATAGGTAAAAAAAGGGATGAGTTCCTACGAAATGAATTTAAGGAGCTAGGAGCTAAATTAAAAAGTAGGACCTCAAAAGTAGTAATCTCGGGATTGCTACCAGTGCCACGTGCTAGTCAGAGTAGGAATCGCAGGATAGCTCAGATGAATACGTGGCTTGAGCAATGGTGCAGCAGGGAGGGATTCAAATTCCTGGGGCTTTGGAGCCGGTTCTGGGGGAGGTGAGACCAGTACAATCCGGACGGTCTGCACCTGGGCAGAATCAGAACCAATGTCCTCGGGGGAGTGTTTGCTAGTGCTGTTGGGGAGGAGTTAAGCTAATATGGCAGGGGGATGGGAACCAATGCAGGGAGATAGAGGGAAACAAAAAGGAGGCAAAAACAAAGGACAGAAAGGAGATGAGGAAAAGTGGAGGGCAGAGAAACCCAAGGCAAAGAACAAAAAGGGCCATTGTACAGCAAAATTCTAAAAGAACAGAGGGTGTTAAAAAAAACAAGCCTAAAGGCTTTGTGTCTTAATGCAAGGAGTATCCGCAATAAGGTGGATGAATTAACTGTGCAAATAGATGTTAACAAATATGATGTGATTGGGATTACGGAGACGTGGCTCCAGGATGATCAGGGCTGGGAACTCAACATCCAGGGGTATTCAACATTCAGGAAGGATAGAATAAAAGGAAAAGGAGGTGGGGGAGCATTGCTGGTTAAGGAGGAGATTAAGGCAATAGTTAGGAAGGACATTAGCTTGGATGATGTGGAATCTATATGGGTAGAGCTGCAGAACACCAAAGGGCAAAAAACGTTAGTGGGAGTTGTGTACAGACCTCCAAACAGTAGTAGTGATGTTGGGGAGGGCATCAAACATGAAATTAGGGGTGTGTGCAATAAAGGTGCAGCAGTTATAATGTGTGACTTTAATATGCACATAGATTGGGCTAACCAAACTGGAAGCAATACAGTGGAGGAGGATTTTCTGGAGTGCATAAGGGATGGTTTTTTAGACCAATATGTCGAGGAACCAACTAGGGGGGAGGCCATCTTAGACTGGGTGTTATGTAATGAGAGAGGATTAATTAGCAATCTCGTTGTGCGAGGCCCCTTGGGGAAGAGTGACCATAATATGGTGGAATTCTGCATTGGGATGGAGAATGAAACAGTTAATTCAGAGACCATGGTCCAGAACTTAAAGAAGGCTAACTTTGAAGGTATGAGGCGTGAATTGGCTGGGATGGATTGGCGAATGATACTTAAGGGGTTGACTGTGGATGGGCAATGGCAGACATTTAGAGACCGCATGGATGAACTACAACAATTGTACATTCCTGTCTGGCATAAAAATCAAAAAGGGAAGGTGGCTCAACCGTGGCTATCTAGGGAAATCAGGGATAGTATTAAAGCCAAGGAAGTGGCATACAAATTGGCCAGAAATAGCAGCGAACCTGGGGACTGGGAGAAATTTAGAACTCAGCAGAGGGGGACAAAGGGTTTGATTAGGGCAGGGAAAATGGAGTATGAAAAGAAGCTTGCAGGGAACATTAAGACGGATTGCAAAAGTTTCTATAGATATGTAAAGAGAAAAAGGTTAGTAAAGACAAACGTAGGTCCGCTGCAGTCAGAATCAGGGGAAGTCATAACGGGGAACAAAGAAATGGCGGACCAATTGAACAAGTACTTTGGTTCGGTATTCACGAAGGAGGACACGAACAACCTTCCGGTTATAAAAGGGGTCGGGGGGTCTAGTAAGGAGGAGGAACTGAGGGAAATCCTTATTAGCCGGGAAATTGTGTTGGGGAAATTGATGGGATTGAAGGCCGATAAATCCCCAGGGCCTGATGGACTGCATCCCAGAGTACTTAAGGAGGTGGCCTTGGAAATAGTGGATGCGTTGACAGTCATTTTCCAACATTCCATTGACTCTGGATCAGTTCCTATGGAGTGGAGGGTAGCCAATGTAACCCCACTTTTTAAAAAAGGAGGGAGAGAGAAAACAGGGAATTATAGACCGGTCAGCCTGACATCGGTAGTGGGTAAAATGATGGAATCAATTATTAAGGATGTCATAGCAGTGCATTTGGAAAGAGGTGACATGATAGGTCCAAGTCAGCATGGATTTGTGAAAGGGAAATCATGCTTGACAAATCTTCTGGAATTTTTTGAGGATGTTTCCAGTAGAGTGGATAAGGGAGAACCAGTTGATGTGGTATATTTGGACTTTCAGAAGGCGTTCGACAAGGTCCCACACAAGAGATTGATGTGCAAAGTTAGAGCACATGGGATTGGGGGTAGTGTACTGACATGGATTGAGAACTGGTTGTCAGACAGGAAGCAAAGAGTAGGAGTAAATGGGTACTTTTCAGAATGGCAGGCAGTGACTAGTGAGGTACCGCAAGGTTCTGTGCTGGGGCCCCAGCTGTTTACACTGTACATTAATGATTTAGATGAGGGGATTAAATGTAGTATCTCCAAATTTACGGATGACACTAAGTTGGGTGGCAGTGTGAGCTGTGAGGAGGATGCTGTGAGGCTGCAGAGCGACTTGGATAGGTTAGGTGAGTGGGAAAATGCATGACAGATGAAGTATAATGTGGATAAATGTGAGGTTATCCACTTTGGTGGTAAAAACAGAGAGACAGACTATTATCTGAATGGTGACAGATTAGGAAAAGGGGAGGTGCAAAGAGACCTGGGTGTCATGGTACATCAGTCATTGAAGGTTGGCATGCAGGTGCAGCAGGCGGTTAAGAAAGCAAATGGCATGTTGGCCTTCATAGCAAGGGGATTTGAGTACAGGGGCAGGGAGGTGTTGCTACAGTTGTACAGGGCATTGGTGAGGCCACACCTGGAGTATTGTGTGCAGTTTTGGTCTCCTAACCTGAGGAAGGACATTCTTGCTATTGAGGGAGTGCAGCGAAGGTTCACCAGACTGATTCCCGGGATGGCGGGACTGACCTATCAAGAAAGACTGGATCAACTGGGCTTGTATTCACTGGAGTTCAGAAGAATGAGAGGGGACCTCATAGAAACATTTAAAATTCTGACGGGGTTAGACAGGTTAGATGCAGGAAGAATGTTCCCAATGTTGGGGAAGTCCAGAACCAGAGGTCACAGTCTAAGGATAAGGGGTAAGCCATTTAGGACCGAGATGCGGAGGAACTTCTTCACCCAGAGAGTGGTGAACCTGTGGAATTCTCTACCACAGAAAGTTGTTGAGGCCAATTCACTAAATATATTCAAAAAGGAGTTAGATGAGGTCCTTACTACTAGGGGGATCAAGGGGTATGGCGAGAAAGCAGGAATGGGGTACTGAAGTTGAATGTTCAGCCATGAACTCATTGAATGGCGGTGCAGGCTAGAAGGGCCGAATGGCCTACTCCTGCACCTATTTTCTATGTTTCTATGAATGGCAGATTGTGCAGCATGCAGCACACAACAAGGAAGACTCGATTAAAGGACTACTGCAGGGCTCCTCCAGTGCAGTCAAGGTAGCGGAACCATTGTTTCAGCAGCTCGATAGTCTGTTCGATAGTTTCCTGGTAGCGGCATGGCTATCATTCTATGCCTGCTGAGCAGGAGTGTTGGGGTTGCAGAGGGGTGTCATCAACCAGGTGGCGAGTGCATAACCCTTGTCCCCGAGCAGCCAGCCGCGAGCTCCATGTGGTGGTTGGAATAGTGCTGGGACAGTGATCTGTCGCAAGATGAATGAATCGTGGGTTCTGCCAGGATAGTGGGCATTCACAGCAAGGATGAGCTCCCTGTGGTCACACACCAACTGAACATTCAGAAAGCGGTAGCCTTTGCGGTTACGAAACATCTCTGCATTGTGATATGGTGCCCACAATACTATGAGGGTGCAATCAATAGCGCCCTGAACCATGAGGAAGCCTTGCAAATCCACATGTGTATTCCTTCTGCTTCTCCCTGGATATGCTCCATGAGATGCAGTCCCTTCTTCTGCTGTGCAGAGCGTCTGTTACATCCCGGATACAGCAATGGACTTCGAATTGTGAATTGTTTGCTATATCCCCTGCTCTAGCCTAGAAGGAGCCGCCAGTGTAGAAATTGAGAGCTACTGTGATCTTGACTAGTGGTGAAGTGGTCCTCCTGATATGAGGCTCGAGGTGTGGATGCAGCAGGTGGCGCAGTTCTGTGATCACCTCCTTGCTGAAGCGTAGCCTTCTAAGGCACCGCTCTTAGGATCATAGAAACATAGAAATTTACAGTGCAGAAGGAGGCCATTTCGGCCCATCGTGCCCGCGCCGGCCGACAAAGAGCCTCACAGCCCTCGGTCAGCAGCCCTGAAGGTTACATATAAACTTATGAACAATGAACAGTGGCGGAAAGGTAAAGAGCATCCGGCCCAATCGTCTGACTCCACACAACTGCGACACCCCATGTATCGCATCACTCTAAACTTCAACCCACCAGGAGACATGCGAACTCCTGCGAGAGGCAAAAAAAACAGATAAAAACCCAGGCCAATAGGGGAAATAAATCTAGGAAATTTCCTCTCCGACCCATCTAGCAATCAAAACTAGTCCAGGAGATCACTCTGGCCATATTAGATTCCCTAAAGTATTTACCATTGTTTCTGCACCAGCTAACAAGAGGTTATCCAGTCTAATCCCACTTACCAGTTCTAGATCCATAACCCTGCAGGTCACGGCACTTCAAGTGCCTATCCAAGCACCTTGTAAATGTGGTGAGGGTTTCTGCCTCTACCACCTTTCCAGACAGTGAGTTCCAGACCCCCACAACCCTTTGTGTGAAGAAGCTTCCTCTCAAATCCCTTCTAAACCTTCCAGCAACCACTATAAACCTATACCCCTCATAATTGACCCCTCCACCAAGGGAAATAGGCCCTTGCTATCCACTATATCCAGGCCCCTCTAAATGTTATACACCTCAATGAGGTCTCCCCTCAGCCTCCTCTGTTTCAATGAGAACAAGCCCAGCCTATCCAACCTGTCCTCACAGCTAAGATTCTCCATTCCAGGCCGCATTCTCATAAATCTCCTCTGCACCCTCTCCAGTGTAGTCACGTCCGTCCTATAATACGATGACCAGAACTGCATACAGCTGTGTCCTAACCAGTATATTGTACAATTTAAGCATAACCTCCTTGCTCTTGTATTCTATGCCTTGTCCAATAAAGGCCAGCATTCCGTATGCCTTCTTAACCACCTTATCCACCTGGCCTGTTACTTTCAGGGATCTGTGTGGACACTCCAAGGTCCCTTTGTTCATCTGCACTATTAAGTGGCCAACTGTTTAATGTGTATACCCTTTTCTTATTAACCCTCCCAAAGAGCATCACCTCACACTTCTCTGAATTAAATTCCATTTGCCACTGCTCTGCCCACCTGACCAGTAGATTGATATCCTCCTGCAGCCCATGAATTTCCTCTTCATTATCAACCATACAGCCAATTTTAGTGCCATTTGCAAACTTCTTAATCATACTCCCTATATTCAAATCTAGATACAGCACATCCTCGATCTCTCTACACTTCAAATAGCTTCTGGATTTCATTTGCCTGATTTGGACAACAGTTCGTTGATGCTCAGTACTGGCCCATCCTATTCATGTCAAATTTGTCCTTCCATAGGACTTTTGACTTTGACCCTAGTCTCCCTACTATTGTATCTCATTAACTATTACATTTAAACAGGCCTCTGTAACCTGCGCTTTCCCCTGTCCATTCACGTGCATACTTTTGCTGCCTCTCCGGACCTGAGCCATATAATACTTTTCCACTTTTCCCCTCCTTCCTTTTCACTTTATCCCTCCCAGACTGTTCTAACATACAAACATAAGAAGATATAAAATAGGAGCAGGAGTAGTCCACCTGGCCCCTTGAACTTGCTCCAGCATTCAATAAGATCATGGCTGATCTGATCATGGACTCAGCTCCACTTCCTTGCCCATTCCCCTAACCCTTTACTCCCTTATCACTCAAAAATCTGTCTATCTCCGCCAAATATATTCAAAGACCCAGCCTCCACAGCTCTTTGGGCAGAGAATTCCATAGATTTACAACCCTCTGAGAGAAGAAATTCCTCCTCATCTCAGTTTTAAATGGGCGGCCCCTTATTCTGAGACCATGTCCCCTAGTTTTAGTTTCCTCGATGAGTGGAAATATCCTCTCTGCATCCACCTTGTCGAGGCCCCTCATTATCTTATATGTTTCGATAAGATCACCTCTCATTCTTCTGAACTCCAATGTGTATAGGCCCAACCTGCTCAACCTATCTTCATAAGTCAGTCCCCTCATCTCTGGAATCAACCTAGTGAATCTTCTCTGAACAGCCTCCAATGCAAGTATATCCTTCCTTAAATACGGAGACCAAAACTGTACGCAGTAATCCAGGTACGGCCTCACTAATACCCTGTACAGTTGTAGCAGGACTTCTCTGCTTTTATAATCTATACCCCTTGCAATAAAGGCCAACATTCCATTTGCCTTCCTGATCACTTGCTGTACCTGCATACTAACGTTTTGTATTTCATGCACAAGCCAAGCCCAGGTCCCTCTGTACTGCAGCACTTTGCAATTTTTCTCCATTTAAATTATAATTTGCTTTTCTCTTTTTTCTGCCAAAGAGGATAACCTCACATTTTCCCACATTATACTCCATTTGTCAAATTTTTGCACATTCACTTAGCCTGTCTATATCCCTTTGCAGATTTTTTGTGTCCTCCCTGTCATCATGCCTCCTTCCATCTCCCCTCTCTCGGATACTCTGCCCTCCCAAATTCCTCCCCCAATCTTTCATTACTCTTCGACCTTCCCACTCTCCTGCCGCCATCCTAGGCTTCACTCCCTCCTAAATAAACCTACCCTCTGTGCCTCTCTTGGTGGGTCCTGCTCTCGTCTGCCAAAATCACTCGCTATTCCTGAATCATTCTTGAATGTAAATATAAACCCCTGCTTCTATTATCCACTGTTAACCATCTTTTTAAACCCCTTCCGCCAGTCTCCACTCTCACCTCCCACAAAAAGTGTGCGGAGCTCATGGACTTCTTTGTCTCTAAGATTGAGACCATCCGTTCAGCTGCCTCTGCCTCTGCCTCTTCCCTTCTTCTCCTAGACCACCAGGCCAAACTACCTCTGAGGAAGTCCCCTGCCCGAGCCCGGACCTCACATCTTTCTCCAGTTTCTCTCCGATCTGCATGACCTATCCAAGCTCATCCTGTCCATGAGACCTACTTCCTGCTCCCTTGACCCTATTCCCACCAAATGGCTGATCACCCAACTTATTTTTCTGGCTCCCATGTTAGCTGACATTGTTAATGGTTTTCTCCTCAGGAACTGTCCCCCTCTCTCTCAAATCTGCCGTCATCACCCCTCTTCTCGAAAAACCAACTCTCGACCCCTCCATCCTTGCAAACTAATGCCCAATTTTCAACCTCCCTTTCCTCTCCAAAATCCTCTTTGCCTCACAAATCTATGCCCATCTGTCCCGCAAGTCCATGTTTGAATCCGTTTCATCCAGTTTCCACCCCTGCCACAGTGCTGAAATAGCTCTCATCAAAGTCACAAATGACATCCTTTGTGTCTGTGAGAAAGGCAAACTATCTCTCCTCATCCTCTCGCCTTGTCTGTAGCCTTTGGCATGGTTGACCACTCTATCCTTCTCCAACACCTCTCCGCTGCTGTCCAGTTAGGTGGGACTGCATTTGCATGGTACCATTCTTTTCTATCTAATCGTAGCCAGAGAATCACCTGCAACGCCTTCAATTCCTGCCCCTGCATCGTTACCTCTGGTGTCCCCGAAGGATCTATCCTTGGCCCCTCCTATTTCTCATCTACATGTTGCCTCTTACATCATCCAAAAACACAGCGTTAGTTTCCACATGTATGCTCATGATATCCAGCTCTACCTCAGTACCACTTCTCTCAACTCCACCACAGTCTCTAAATTGTCAGACAACTTGTCCAGTTCTGGATGAGCAGAAATTTTCTCCAATTGATTATTGGGAAGACCGAAGCCATTGTTTTCGGTCCCCGCCACAAACTCTGTTCCCTAGCCACTGACTCCATCCCTCTCCTCAGTTCCTTTCTGAAACTGAACCAGACTCTTCGCAACCTTGGTGTTATATTTGTCCCTGAAATTAGCTTTTGACCAGATATCCACAGCATAACTAAGACCGCCTATTTCCACCTCCGAAACATGGCCTATCTCTGCCCTTGCCTCAGCTCATCCGCTGTTGAAGCCCTCATCCATGCTTTTGTTACCTCTAGACTTGACTATTCCAAAGCACTTCTGGCTGGCCTGTCACATTCTACCCCATGTAAACTAGAGGTGATCCAAAACTCGGCTGCCCATGTCCTAACTCGTATCAAGTCCCACTCACACAATCACCTCTGTGCTCGTTGACATATATTGGCTTCTGGTTAAACAACGCCTCGATTTCCAAATTTCCAGCTGTATTTTCAAATCCCTCCATGGCCTCGCCCCTCCCTATCTCTGTAATCTCCTCCAGCCCACAACCCCCCGAGATGTCTACGCTCCTCTAATTCTGCCCTCTTGAGCATCCCTGATTATAATCGCTCAACCATTGGTGGCTGTGCCTTTTGTTGCCGAGGCCCCAAGCTCTGGAATTCCCTGCCTAAACTTCCCCTCTCTCCCTCTCTTTCCTCCTTCAAGACGCTCCTTAAAACCTACCTCTTTGACCAAGCTTTTGGTCACCTGCGCTAATTTCTACTTATGCGTCTCGGTGTCAAAATTTTATCTCACAACACTCCTGTGAAGCACCTTGAGATGTTTCACATACGTTAAAGGCACTCTATAAATACAAGTTGCTGTTCTTGTTATTTTGTTGTTGTTGAGAACTGCTCCAGAAAAACCTGGGAGGGTAAATCGTCCTGTTGCGACATCTGCGGGCCCATTTGGCACGATCCGTCTTTTAAACTAGATGCCAGATGCCAAGGTGCATTACCAGGACAGCCCCTATGACTGAGTGAAAGCAACAGGTCCATCATCATCATAGGCAGTCCCTCAAAATCGAGGAAGATGCTTCCACTCCAAAAGTGAGTTCTCAGCTGACTGAATAATCCAATATGGGAATTACAGTCTCTGTCGCAGGTGGGACAGACATTCGTTGGAGGAAGGGGTGGGTGGGACTGGTTTGCCAGTCGTTGGTTGGGATGTTGGACTTTGTCAAGGAGGCTTTGAGGGTGTCCTTGAAATTTTTCCTCTGCCCACCTGGGACTCACTTTTTGTGTAGGAGTTCCGAGTAGAGCGCTTGCATTGGGAGTCTTGTGTCTGGCATGTGGACAATGCGGTCCACCCAACGGAGCTGGTCAAGTGTGGTCAGTGCTTCGATGCTGGGGATGTTGGCAAGGAGACAAGTCCGACTGCGGCAACTACAGAGGAATCTCCCTGTTGTCAGCCACTGGAAAAGTCATCGCTAGAGTCCTCCTCAACCGCCTTCTCCCTGTGGCTGAGGAGCTCCTCCCAGAGTCACAGTGCAGATTCCGTGCACTACGGGGTACAACAGACATGATCTTTACGGCAGCAGGTCCACAAGTTGTGAGAACTGCTAATAAACAAACTGTGATACCAGAAACAAAAAGAAACTATGTTCACAATCTGAAAGCATTCAAAATTATCTCTGGGAAGGTAGCAATCATTCTGACTTCCCAATGACTTGGTTGCTCATTGCCTTATATAGCGCGGTATATTGCCTTATATAAGCGGTAAATGCGGTGAAAACAATCAATATTGTGATCGGTGGGTAACAGGGCGTTGCACACTCATTGGCATCACAGTCTTATTGGCGCAGCATTCCTTGGCACTATGTTTTTGCACTACCATTAAAACACTATTCAAGCTGGCTAGCGACACCAATATTGCTGTGCCCGGGCGATAAGCCTTCAGAACCCCAGTAGCGCCCTTCACCTGCGCTAATCTATTCAATTTTTCGACCCAAGAATTTTTGTACTGATGTGTTGTAAATTTGCCAGGAGGAAAAACAAAAGTAATTCCAGTGGGAGGGAAAAGAAATCTGATCAAAAAGCAAGGCTAATCAATTGGACATATTCATTCAAACATCATTTGGATCAAAAATCCCACATGGTAGTGAAGGTAGAAATGTCGCCACAGAAGCTAAGACTAAATAACACTACAGTGAAGCATCATTAATAAATTTAAATTCAAATTAAACACATGTCATTTGAATAAAAAGCTGTCAGCCACATTTTAAAAATGCTGTCTTTAAGATGGAGGGTGTCTAATAGACCGTATCAAATAGATGGGGCCCTAACCATCTGGCAGCTGTCAGGAAGGTAGATAAATGTGAAGGCAGCTTGCAGTCATTTGTAACCGAAACACCCCTGACTGAGTGTGGTTTGAACTTATAATCATGGATTTAATCCAAGATCCAAGATTACTTAGCTTAGCTGGATACAAGGAGACAGCTGTGCAAAAACATAGCTGGTCTTCATCACTCCATTGGGAAGTACAGCTCTATTGACCAACATCCAATCAGAGAAGGTAGTGATCCAGCTGTACAGCGTTCCAGTCCAACTGCACTTTGAGTACTGCGTCTCGGCCTGGTTTCCTGAGAAACAAGGGAGATACTCAATTGCGAGAGGGAGTGCAGAGAAAAGCCACGAAGGCTAATCCCTAGCATCAGGGGGCGAGAAAAGGCTAGAGGGACCTGAGCTTTTCAACCTCGAAAGGAAGCACCTGAGAGGTGATCTTAGAGAGTTTATATGATAGTAAATGGTATACTGCTTTAAAATAAAGGACAAGAGGACACAGGTTGAAAATACTAAATGGTATCTTTAGGTCTGATTTCAGGAGGTTCTTCACATGGAGAGTGATCAACACTTGGAATAGACAGAGTGGTGAAGGCACAAAGTCTGGAATCATTTAGATGCTCCAATGGTGGAGTGTCATCATCATAGGCAGTCCCTCAGAATCGAGGAAGACTTGCTTCCACTTTTTGGCATGAGTTCTTAGGTGGCTGTACAGTCCAATATGCGAACCACAGTCTCTGTCACAGGTGGGTCAGACAGTGGTTGAAGGAAAGGGTGGACGGGGAGTTTGGTTTGCAACACGCTCTTTCCGCTGCCTGCGCTTGATTTCTGCGTTCTCTTGGCGATGAGACTCGAGGAGTTCAACGCCCTCCCAGGTGCACTTTCCCCACTTAGGGCAGTCTTTGGGCAGGGACTCCCAGGTATCAGTGGGGATGTCGCACTTTATCAGGGAGGCTTTGAGGGTTTCTGCTGCCCACCTTTGGCTCGTTTGCCGTGGACGAGCTCCGAGTAGAGCATTTGCTTTGGGAGTGTCGTGTCTGGCATGGGAACTATGTGACCTGCCCAGCGGAGCTGATCAAGTGTGGTCAGTGCTTCAATGCTGGTGATGTTAGCCTGGACGAGGACGCTAATGTTTGTGCGTCTGTCCTCCCAAGCGATTTGTAGGATCTTGCGGAGACATAATTGGTGGTATTTCTCCAGCGACTTGAGGTGTCTACTGTACATAGTCCACTTCCCTGAGCCATACAGGAGGGTATTACTACAGCCCTGTCGACCATGAGCTTGTTGACAGTTTTGAGGGCCTGGTCTTCAAACACTCTTTTCCTCAGGCAGCCGAAGGCACTGGAGGCTGTGTTGAATCTCGTCATCAATACCTGCTCTTGTTGATAGGAGGCTCCCGAGATATGGGAAGTGGTCCACGTCCAGGGCCGTGCCGTAGATCTTGATGTTTGGGGGGCAGTGCTATGCGGCAAGGACAGGCTGGTGGAGGACCTTTGCCTTACTGATGTTTAGCGTAAGGCCCATGCTTTCGTACGGCTCAGTAAATACGTCGACTATATCCTGGAGTTCAGCCTCTGTGTGTGCACAGATGCAGGCGTCGTACACGTACTGTAGCTCGATGACAGAGGTTGGGGTGGTCTTGAACCTGGCCTGGAGACGGCGAAGGTTGAACAGCTTCCCACTGGTTCTGCAGTTTAGTTCCACTCCAGCTGGGAGCTTGTCAACTGTGAACTGTGAGGTTAGAGCATGGAAGACTGAGAAGAGGGTTGGGGTGATGAAGCAGCCTTGCTTGACCATTTAGATGCTCCAATGGCGGAGTGTAGGACTGTTCTGGATGGATGAGTTAAGATAGAACGAATGGACCTTCTCATTCTCATTGCGATCTGAATAGGTAGATATTTTTCAAAAGAAAACATGTTTTTATTCCCTAGTAAAGATGTTATTTTAACCTATCAGTCCCTTTCGATGTTTTTCTTCCACCATATCTCAATCATAGAGCATTGCCATGGGCACTCAGAACAATAGACTTCAAAAATAACAAAAGCAATATTAGCATCTAAAACGCACCAAAATAACTTCTCTATTAAACATTGCTCCATACATGGTAGTTAAAGATAGTTAAAGAACAGATCCTAATCTAATATTGCACTTATGGTTTCTTAACTCCGAATCTGTATGAACACATCAAAAACGGTTTCATTTTTCAAGTTCTTAAAAGTACAGACGGTCACTAGGATACCATGTTCAAGAGTGTTTACATTGTTTTCTTGGGTTTCAGTCTTAAGCCTGTGGGGGATTTATTTGTACAACACAGCAGGGAACCATTCTGCTTGTATAGTAGCTTGCTGGGTTTCTCGATGTATGTCGGAATCAGTTTTCTTGCTCAGCCATTACCAACCTGATCACAACAGTTTTCTACTTGACATGCCATCATGGATAATTCTCTATTGGTCAACATCCAGCTCCATTATTGATCATGAGTATGACAAATTACAGTGGAGGATTACAAAATCAGCAAAAAATTAAAGTGACCCTTGCTTCAACCATATTTCAATGACTGCAGCAGGAGAATAGAGAAATTCTGATAGCACTGTAACAAGGATACTGCCTTTAGCTTCATAAATTAATCTGATTCAGCAGATGGATCATTTTTTTTCTCCTCACAGTAATAGAAGGAAAAAATATCTCCCTTGAGATTTCTTTTCAACAGATAGTTTTAAACTAGCCTGGGAATGAAACCAGGTAACTGAGTTTACTTGAGGTTATCAAAGCTTCACACTTTACTTTGGGTCAGATAACTGGTGTAATGCGAGGCCATTCTACATAGGTCAATTTTAAGCGTCCCTCCGCGCCCCACCTTACCCAACGGAAACGGGAAACGGTGCATGGGAGAGATTACAATAGGACATGCCCACGTACCAGCCCGAGGGTGTATCATTCTTATCTGGCGGCATTTTGTCTTCACTGACTTTGATATCTGCCGAGGCTCCCGCTGCAGGCAGGCGGGGATTTCAATCTAAAAGTCACGACCCAATGACATAATTGGCGCTGCAACATAATTTTAACAAATCTCTGGTGGTGGGTGTTGTGGTGGAGAAGCTCTCCAAGGTTTCCAAGTCCCATGCAGTCATAACCACCAGAGAAACCTGGCAGATGCAGGAGAGTGGCACAAGAGGCCAAGATAAGTAGCATTTTTTATTCTTCAGGAGGATTCTTTGCAGGGCTAGAAGAAGCAGGTGTGGTCCTCGGAGCTCCAGAAGGAATCCGTGGGCCTCCCCTGCTCCAGTCCTCACCACATTCGACATCCTCTTGAAACCCCATCCACAGCACACCCCGGCCCCAATCCCCAAGCACTTAGCTTATACCAGAAACCATTTTACTTGCCAGAAACAGGTCCATGTCTCACTTGAAGGAACTCATCGAATTGGTATCCAGCTCACAAGCCGGCAGCCTGTTATACTTTTATCTTGTGCAGTAACAGGGGGGTAGGAACTTAACACAATCACTAAGGAGGTGGTACTCAGTAAGATAATGGGAATAAAGGAAGATAAATCCCCTGAACTGATGGCTTGCATCCTAGGGTCTTAAGAGAGGTAGTGGCAGGGATTGTGGATGCATTGGTTGTAATTTACCAAAATTCCCTGGATTCTGGGGAGGTCCCAGCAGATTGGAAGAATGCAAATGTAACACCCTTATTTAAAAAAGGAGGCAGACAAAAAGCAGGAAACTATAGACCAGTTAGCCTAACATCTGTAGTTGGGAAAATGTTGGAGTCCATTATTAAAGAAACAGTAGCAGGACATTTGGAAAAGCAAAATTTGGTCAGGCAGAGTCAGCATGGATTTATGAAGGGGAAATCATGTTTGACAAATTGCTGGAGTTCTTTGAGGATGTAACGAACAAGGTGGATAAAGGGGAATCAGTGGATGTGGTGTATTTGGACTTCCAGAAAGCATTTGACAAGGTGCCACATAAAAGGTTACTGCATAAGATAAAAGTTCACGGGGTTGGGGGTAATATATTAGCATGGATAGAGGATTGGCGAACTAACAGAGAACAGAGAGTCATGATAAATGGTTATTTTCTGGTTGGCAACCAGTAACTAGTGGGGTGCCACAGGGATCAGTGCAGGGACATAAACTATTTACAATCTATATTAACGACTTGGAAGAAGAGACTGAGTGTAACATAGCTAGGTTTGCTGATGATACAAAGATGAGAGGAAGAGCAATGTGTGAGGAGGATACAAAAAATCTGCAAAAGGACATAGACAGGCTAAGTGAGTCGGCAAAAATTTTGCAGATGGAATCTAATGTTGGAGGTCATGCACTTTGGCAGAAAAAGTCAAAGAGCAAGTTATTATTTAAATGGAGAAAGATTGCAAAGTGCCGCAGTACAGAGGGACTTGGGGGTACTTGTGCATGAAACACAAAAGGACAATATGCAGGTACAGCAAGTGATCAGGAGGGCCAATGGTATCTTGGCCTTTATTGCAAAGGGGATGAAGTATAAAGGCAGAGAAGTCTTACTACAGTTATACAGGGTATTAGTGAGGCCACACCTGAAATACTGCGTGCAGTTTTGGTTTCCATATTTACGAAAGGAGGCAGTTCAGAGAAGGTTCACTGATTCCGGGGATGAGGGGGTTGACTTATGAGGAAAGGTTGAGTAGGTTGGGCCTCTACTCATTGGAATTCAGAAGAATGAGAGGTGATCTTATCGAAACATACAAGATTATGAGAGGGCTTGACAAGGTGGATGCAGAGAGGATGTTTCCACTGGTGGGGGAGACTAGAACTAGAGGGCATGATCTTAGAATAAGGGGCCGCCCATTTAAAACAAAGATGAGGAGAAATTTCTTCTCACAGAGGGTTGTAAATCTGTGGAGAGCTGTGGAAGCTGAGACATTGAATAAATTTAAGACAGAAAAAGACAGTTTCTTAAATGGTAAGGGGATAAGAGGTTATTGGGAGCAGGTAGGAAAGTGGAGCTGTGTCCATGATCAGATCAGCCATGTTCTTATTGAATGGCGGAGCAGGCTCGATGAGCCGTATGGCCTACTCCTGTTCTTATTTCTTATGTTCTTATGTAACCTTTTATGTGGTAACTTATCGAATGCCTCTGGAAATCCAAATACACCACATTCACTGGTTCCCCCTTACCCACCCTGCTCGTTACATCTTCAAAGAACTCCAGCAAATTTGTCAGACATGATTTCCCTTTCATAAAACCATGCTGACTCTGCTTGATTGAATTATGCTTTTCCATATGTCCTGCTACTGCTTCCTTAATAATGGACTCCAGCATTTTCCCAACGACAGATGTTCGACTAATTAGTCTATAGTTTCCTTCTTTTTATATGCCTCCTTTTTTAAATAGTGGCATTACATTTGCAGTTTTCCAATCCGGTGAGATCGCCCCAGAATCCAGGGAATTTTGGTAAATTGCAACTAATGCATCCACCATTTCTGCAGCCACTTATTTTAAGACCCTAGGATGTAAGTCATCAGGTCCAGGGGACTTGTTCGCCTTTAGACCCATTATTTTACTGAGTACTACTTCTTTAGTGATAGTGATTGTATTAAGTTCCTCCCTCCCTATAGCCCCTTGATTATCTACTATTGGGATGTTTTTAGTGTCTTCTACCGTGAAGACCGATACAAAATATTTGTTCAAAGTCTCTGCCATTTCCCTGTTCCCCATTATTAATTCCCCAGTCTCATCCTCTAGAGATCCAATAATTACTTTAGCCACTCTTTTCCTTTTTACGTACCTGTAGAAATTCTTACAAGTTCGTGCTAGTTTACTTTCATAATCTATCTTCTTTGCTGGCTTTTAAAAGTTTCCCAATCCTCTGGCCTCCCACTAATCTTGGCTTCATTGTATGCCATTGTTTTCAATTTGACACCACCCCTTATTTCCTTAGTTCGCCACGAATGGTTATCCCTTCTCTTACAGTCTTTCCTTCTCAGTGGGATATTTTTTTGTTGCGAGTTAATTTGTTGCTTTGTCCAATCGATATGAAGGTTAAAATCACTCTTGATTATTGCCGTTCTGTTTTTAACAAGTCTCCATTATTTCTTGGTTTATACTCCGTCCAACTGTATAGCTACTGTTAGGGGGCCTATAGACCATGCCCAGCAGCAACTTTTCCCCCTTATTATTCCTTATCACCACCCAAACGGATTCAACATCTTCATCTTCTGAGCCAATATCGTTGCTCACTAACGCACTGATCTTATCCTTTATTCACAATGCTACCCCACCTCCTTTTCCTTTCAGTCTGTCCTTTCAGGAAATTTTAAGGACCGGGCATTGCGTGACCGCTTTGTTTGTGAGATGAAAAATGAAACAACCAGAAAGAAGTTGTTGACAGCCCCTAAGGACTTTTGATTTAGCTTGTCAGACTGCTATGTTGATGGATATGGCCAACCAATACTCTCGAGAATTTTGTGCCATTTCCAGTCATCAGCCAACCAACTTGAATCACCTGCAGGTTAAAAGTAATAGGCAGTTAGTCCCCAAGGCTTCAGCAACTGACTAAGGTAACAGTATATTGAAGTCATGTTATCGGTGCCTAAGACAACACATTGCTCAAAACTGTCCATATGTGAAAGTTGAGTGTTTATTCTGCAAGAAAACAGGGCATCTTGTGAAGGCATGCCAACTGAAGAATAAACCGATTTTCAATGCTAGTAGCAGAAATCAGCATTGAAGAGAAGCAACAGGATGAAGAGGTAGAAAGATACCCTTCATCAGGAGCACAAAGCTATCTAACAGCGATTGGTGAAGTATCGGCATCCAAGTAGACACTGCAGGAACCAGGATACCCATGGAAATTGACACTGGTGCATCCGTGAGCGTAGCAATTGAATCGCTATATCTCGGCAAGTTGAGTGATTTTCAACTGGAGAAATCAAAGATAGAGCTGCTAGGCTACTCAGGAGAGCAAATCCCTGTGGTAGGATGTATCACCATACCACTGAAATACAAGGATCAGTTTGCCTCTCATAGTAATGGCAGGAGACAAGTCTGCCTTGATAGGTAGAAATTGGTTGGGATCACTGAAGCTGGATTGGAATTAGATTTTTCATATGAAGACAAAATTTGCATCAAAGAAAATCATGATAGAGGTAGAGTAAGAGAAAGAAGTGTGAAATTGAATTGGAAGGTTCGAGTGAAGAACCATTACCATAAATGGTTAAAGTGGTTACCAGGAAGAGTAGTAAAGATATTTGGTTCTCGCACATATTTGGTCAAGATGTTTGATCATGGAGAGGTTAGATTTGTTCACATTGATCATATTTTACCGACAGATGTGGAAGGAGTTGAAAGTTGGGATGATTCGATTATTTCTGATGAGTCAGATAGTCTTGTTACAAGTAGAGTACCAGTAGCATATCCTACATCAGATGTACTAGAAACAATCCAAGAGAGAGTCAGAATTTAAGTCGGAGTCCGAATCAGGCAGACCAACAGTCTGAAGTTGTAGAGAGTCCAAATGTAGAACAAGAGTTGCCCTTGGAGAAAAATTCTCTTCAGGCTCAGCCTAGAATAAGTCTAAGTCCTAAAACAAGATTGGAAAGTTCTGTTCAAGTGTGAAGGTATCCTCTTCGAAACAGAAAACCAGTGGTTAAGCTTCATTTGTAAATATGGAAACATATGTCCATATCTTTTGTTGTGTATACCATGCAAGTTATGTATGATGATTATTTTGTTTTGATTACTTCTTCATTAAGGAGGGAGAAGTGTAATATATAGCTCCACTAGTGGACTACAGCTCCACCTAGTGGAATACTGATGTACTGCAACTACTGATGTAAATAATAAAAGATCATGTGGCAAAGGCACATGATGACAGTTTCTGTTAACAGCCCTCTTGTGTGTGTGTGCTTCTTAGTGATGTTGTAAGGATATATCACACTCTCCACGGCCTTATTATCCTTTCTAAAGTATGATCCTCAGAACTGGACAGAATACTCTAACTGAGGTCTAAGCAGTGATCTTTAAAGGCTTCCTATGTTAGAGGATAGCTGTGAAAATGTTTGGAGAACTTGAGAACATTCTGGTTTGCTTCGCACCCATTGTAGTCGAGCAATTCATACAGAATGAGATTAGACCATGTCTCCCTGGTGGTCCCACCCCTTACCACATGTGATGTGCCAATATCAATTCTCCAACTTCACTTGTTTAGTTATACTACAATTTTTTCATTGAAATATCATGAAAGCTACATCACATTGACACAAAAGCTATGGTTTCACCAATCCACAACCAAATTAAACCACTTCCCTAGAGTTCTGGAGGTGGGTAATTGAATTGCCAAGTCTTCTATGTATTCAATTTGCATCGCTGTCACCAAAGGGGAATTACACAAAAACAAACTAATGTCAAGAATTGGACAATCAAATAGCATTTCTGAGAATATATAAAAAGAAAATTATCTTTAAAGTCTGACAACGTTCAAGCTGATCTTGAACCAGAGCTGCCAGCATGATACAGGCAAAATGCATACGGTATAATTATCAACACCTGAGCCTCACTGCATTCTTTAAAAAAAATGTTAAACCATTTGACTCAGGGACTCTGTACCTCCAAAATAAACTAAGAAACAACTGCTCTAATAGAAATGATCTGGGAGGAGATGTGCATAATTGGAGACCATAACATCTTTGAATATTTATTTATTTCAGATATTCTCTTCATTAGACATTGTAATGAGTGAAAAAAGTCCCCGCTAAAACAAAATGCAAAAGTAAGAAAAATTATTTTCCTCTGTGAATTATTGCATCTCAGCCAGGTTCATGGTCGGGGCACTACTATGTGTCAAACGTGGCGCAGTGGTAGCTCACTCATACCTGCGTCAGAAGTTTGTGGGTCCAAGTCCCACTCCAGAAACTCAAAGAGAAAAAATCTAGGCTGACTCTCCAGTGCAATACTGAAGGAGTGCTGCATTATCAGAGGATGAGACATTAAACTAAAGCCTCATCTGCCTTCTCAAGTGAATGATCCCTTGCCACTATTTAAAGAAGAACATGGAATCGTCCCCAGTGTCCTGACCAAAATTTATCCCTCAACAAACATCACTAAAATAATTACTTTGTCATTATTTCATTGCAGTTTGTGAGACGTCGCTGTGTGCAAATTGGCTGCCATGTTTCCTGCATTACGACAGTGACTACACTTCAAAAGTACTTCATTGACTGTAAAGCACTTTGGGGTGTCCGAAGGTTATCAAAGGCACAATATAAATTCAAGACTTTCTTTTATAAGGAGGGCTGGCAAAGACAGAATTGTGATGCACAGTTAAATAGCAATGATCTCCTCTATAATTAATCTCTTCATAACATCAGGCTCTCTATCTCTGATCACATATAGAAAATAGTTATTAGACCCAAAATGGGGTTACTTTAAGAATAGCTATTAGAGCCAAAAATTCTTAAAGAACAGAAATTATAAACTGCAGCTGTGAACAGATGACAAGAATGTCAGCAAGGTCAGATAACAAACATGGGACTCCTCTGAAGAAAACCTGATAAGCAGACAATGTGGAACCCACAAGTCATAAAAAGTCCTTAGAAAAAACATAACAAGACATTTTCCCGGAAAGATTAGAGAAAACTCCTCGTCAGTAAGGCAGGGAATAACAATTAGATCATAGATGAGGGACAAATGATTGCCACCAGGCAATCACCACCCCACCGAAATAAGGTATAAAGGTAGAGGACCCAGAGCGAAATGGTCAGTCAGCGAGGAGCAAAGGCTTCCTCGGGGTGGATGAATGCTGGTGAATAACCTGACACCCTGATCAAGTTTAGCCTCCATGATGCATCCATGTGGTGAATAACCTAACATCCCCAACAGCTCGAGGAACGGACCAGGAGAAGTGACTGCTGCTGCAGACTGCAGAGATCCGCTGACCTGAGACCTCCACACTGTCTCATTGGGCACCGAACCGTCTGTCCATCCATCCGTCCGTCCGGTCGTGGCGTTCTACTTCAGGGGTCATACATCGCTATCTACTGTCATGGGTGTATGTCTATTATACTTATCCTAACTACATATAATATCTGCTTATGCACTGTAGCTCTTTAATAAAATACCTTAAAACTTCTAAGACTCTTTGGGTATCTGTGTGTGACCTGGGATCCTGAATTTTACACACATCACCGCCTATTTTTATTTTTCATTCTCTATTGTTTGTTCCATTGATAGTTCATCAGGTTTACGGAATGATCAGTGAATCATACTGAATAAGACGGTCAGATTTGAACTTAACCAGAACCATGGTAGTTGGCTTTAGTACTCTGAGGAAGAAAGGGTAAAATTGTTTGCGGTTATGGCTCCTGATGTCTATTCAGCAGCTCCTGTTAAAACTGCACACAACTGGACATCAGCTGAGCTGAGGATAGGGCTCAACTTTGATGCCCTCATGATTGAATAGCCTGTTAACACCATGCCAAGCCTCACACATGAACAATAGTTACTTGCGTGAAGTATCATGGGATGCCTGCCAAGGTGTCAATGCCTTCTGGAGTCAGGGGAAGAAAATTGACAAAACAATATCCCTTTGCAATGCTTCCAAATTACTTTGTGTAAAATCACCATCTTTCCTTCCATCTATGGCCCAGTTAATTTCTGTATCCTCACTGCTTCTTATGTGCTGTACCATTGTAAATGGAAAACTGAAATGATGGAACATTATGAAATTATGCTTATCTTGACCTGATCATTTGAAATTATTTGATTGCTATTTTAATGGAGCCAGTACCTGTTTAATCATGGAGAGAGCCTTTGGCTCAGTGGTAATACTGCTGCCTCTGCACCAGAAGGTGAAGGGTTCAAGCACTGTTCTGATCAGCTCTGCTAACTGAAGACTAGAATATGGTCTCTAAATACTGGCGCCTGTGTCTGGATGGTTCAGAGGTAATATCCCTGCCTCTGAGTTACATGTGTTGGGCTCATGCCCAACTTCAGCTGGTTCTAGCAAGTGCCCATTCTTGTGCCCAATGGGTGCCAGTGCCCCTTTCTCCACATCCCCCCTCGCCCCTCCACCCCCCCCACCAAATGTAACGTGTAGGTGGGACTCTCCATCTTGTTTACAGCCCACCTACGAGAAGGTACCCTAAAGATAATAAACTGTGAGGAAAGCAATGGGAGTCCACCTTCGATACTCTTCCCTAGTTAGCTCAGTATTCTCACATGTAAGACTTGAGTTAGGACCTGCCCTAGGGCAGAACATAATAGACAGATGGACCTGTTTCATCTTTTTATGTGAGATAATTCGCTATTGGGAGGTACTTCATGAAATAGCTTAGCTGAAAAGCACAGTATGGCAAATGGATTTGGATGAGCACAAGCCTACTAATTAATCATCTGGTTGGAACTTCAAGGCTTTCACGGTAACATTGGGAGGAGAGCATGCTGGGAGATCTCAGAGATGCAGTAATCGTAACCATCTTTAAAAAAGGGGACAAGTCTGACTGTGGCAACGACAGAGGAATCGCCCTGCTATCAGCCACTGGGAAAGTCATCGCAAGATTCCTCCTCAATCGTCTTCTTCCCGTGGCCGAGGAGCTCCTCCCGGTGTCGCAGTGTGGATTTCATTCCCTACGGGGCACAATGGACATAATTTTCACAGCGCAACAACTACAGGATACATGCAGGAAACAACGTCACACTTATACATGGCCTTCTTCAATCTTACAAAGGTCTTTGACACTGTCAACCGCGAGGGTCTATGGAGCGTCCTCATCCGTTTCGGATGCCCCCAAAAGTTTGTCATCATCCTCCGACTGCTTCATGACGACATGCGGGCCGTGATCCTTACCAACGGATCCATCACAGACCCAATCCACGTCCAGACCGGGGTCAATCAGGGCTGCGTCATCGCCCCAATCCTCTTCTCAATCTTTCTCGCCGCCATGCTCCACCTCACAGTCAACAAGCTCCCCGCTGGAGTGGAACTAAACTACAGAACCAGTGGGAACCTGTTCAACGTGCTCCGTATCCAGGCCAGACCTCAACCTCTGTCGTCGAGCTGCAGTATGCGGGCGGCGCCTGCGTCTGTGCACAGACAGAGGCTGCACTCCAGGACATAGTCGACATAATTACTGAGACGTGCAAAAGCATGGGCCTTACACTAAAAATCTGTAAGACAAAGGTCCTTTACCAGCCTGTCCTCGCCGCACAGCACTGCCCCCCAGTCATAAAGATCCATGGCGCAGCCCTGGACACCATGGACCACTTCCCATATCTCGGGAGCCTCCTATCAACAAGAGCAGGCATCAATGACGAGATCTAACACCGCCTCCAGTGTGCCAGTGCAGCCTTCGGCCGCTTGAGGAAAAGAGTGTTTGAAGACCAGGCCCTCCAAACTGCCACCAAGCTCATGGCCTACAGGACTGTAGTAATATCTGCCCTCCTGCATGGCTCAGAGACATGGACCATGTACAGTAGACACCTCAAGTTGCTGGAGAAATATCACCAAAGATGTCTCTGCAATATCCTACAAATCCCCAGGGAGGACAGGCGCACCAACATCAGCGTCCTCATTCAGGCTAACATCCTCAGCATTGAAGCACTGACTACACTCGATCAGCTCCGCTGGGCAGCCACATAGTCCGCATGCCAAACACGAGACTCCCAAAGCAAATGCTCTACTCGGAGCTCCTTCACGGCAAACGAGCCAAAGGTGGGCAGCAGAAACACTACAAAGACACCCTCAATGCCTCCCTGATAAAGTGCAACATCCCCACTGACACCTGGGAGTCCCTGGCCAAAAACTGCCCTAAGTGGAGGAAGTGGATCTGAGAGGGCGCTGAGCACCTCGAGTCTCAACGCCAAGAGCATGCAGTAATCAAGCCCAGGCAGCGGAAAGAGCGTGTGGCAAACCAGTCCCACCCACCTCTTCCCTCAACGACTATCTGTCCCACCTGTGACAGAGTCTGTGGCTCTCGTATTGGACTTTTCAGCCACCAAAGAACTCACTTCAGGAGTGGAAGCAAGTCTTCCTCGCTTCCGAGGTACTGCCTATGATGATGAAGATGATGATGATGATGATGATCCAAAGCATTACCAACATTAGCATCATGACTGTACTGCAAACAACATATTATTGAATGATGACCCATGTAAGCTTAATTTCTGTATTTGAAACACGCTTAATTACTAGATACAAAGGGTATGAAGGATGGCATTATGTCAGAAGGCATTTTACCCTTAGCTGCTGATCCTCTCAGAATAAATGGTGGTTTCTACTTACATCAGTAAACTCTTAATGCTCGAAGTCGAGAAATGAATTTTATCCAGACTGAACAGCATATCTGTGAGGCATCTGACTTTTCTCTGCACCTTTAGCATTGTCCCTCCATGCTTCCATGCAATGTTTTGCTTAGTTCTTCCAGTGATTTTAAAGTTTCAGCTATTTCCATTAAGGATTGTTTGTCTCAGCTTCTGTACTTGTGTTTTTATTTTCCTCCTTTTTTTGTTCCTTCTTATCTGTAAACAATATTCTGACTTTTCCCCTTTGCAAAGTCACCCATGATGTAGACCTACACTCAGCAGAAGCAGCAGTTGATGACGATTCCGAGGCCTGTGCCAAAACCGCTGCATAACCCACCACTAAGAAATGTATGAGAGTGGCCAATGGTGACTTTCTCCCTCGACCAGGCCAACATCCCCAGCATTGAAGCACTGACCACACTTGATCAGCTTCGCTGGGCAGGCCACGCTGTTCCCATGCCAGACAAGAGACCCTCAAAGCAAGCACTCTACTCAGAACTCCTTCACGGCAAATAAGCCAAAGGTGGGCAGAGGAAACACTACAAGGACACCCTCAAAGCCTCCCTGATAAAATGCAACATCCCCACTGACACCTGGGAGTCCCTGGCCAAAGACCGCCCTAAGTGGAGGAAGTACATCCGGGAGGACGCCGAGCACCTTGAGTCTCATCGCCGAGAGCATGCAGAAATCGAGCGCAGGCAGCGGAAAGAGCGTGCGGCAAACCAGTCCCACCCACCCCTTCCCTCAACGCCTATCTGTCCCACCTGTGACAGGGACTGTGGTTCTCGTATTGAACTGTAAAGCCACCGAAGGACTCATGTTTAGAGTGGAAACAAGTCTTTCTCGATTCCGAGGGATGGCCTACGATGATGATCTCCCTCCCAGTGTGTAAATGATAGGCTTCTGCCTTGGTCTTCGTCCCCATAACAACACCACTGTGACTAATAATTCCTAATATGGCTGCATCCTATTTGACCCTGAAGCAGGGTACAGTTAATTCTTTAAAATGTTTTTTTCTCCCATTTTCAGTCTTTCATTACAGCTATTTACCATAACACATCTCCTTTGATTTGTGGCAAATAAATTATAGACTGCCTTATTACTTTCAGCATGACAACCGGTAATTATTGAGTCTGTAGGAGGTGCACTTACTCTCCACTTTTAAAATGTTACCTCAGATACAGGCTCTGTCAGCATTGAGTCTGCATTGTTTATTGGACTCCTTTCAGATTGATGGACAGTGCAATGAAGAGCTCTGCATTGTAGGAGTGAACTCCATCCTGGCATAGTCCAACTTTAAGGGAACCATCGTCTGAAAAGAATGGTTGGTGCCAGTCTACTTTTATTTATTTACAAATACACAAGAAGATGTAACTGGATTTAAAATCACGCCATTAGGTTACTTGCACATGAAATTATTATGACAAAAATGACAAATGGCTTGTCTCTCTCTCTCTCCCTGGAACGAGGTGTTTGACAAACATTTTTTGAAGAAAGCTTTTACCCTTAAATAATGAGGCACGTTTGCTCGTGTCATGTGCTGATGGCCGCTGAAGTACCGGACGGTACTTTGGGCGGGATATTCATCAACAAGGCCCCTTGAAGGTCGGCGGGCGGTAAATGAGGGATTTACGCCGCCAATCAGGGCGGCAGCTGGCAGGAGCTCCCATTCTCGATGGCAAAGGCGTTTGCCGCCCAAGTGCCGCCAGGGTTAGAGTCGGACCCAGGGAGGGTCTATAGAGTTGCAAAATTTGTGGGAAAACCCCTCTAGTGTTTGGACTCATTGGAAAGGAAATTTAATTTGGAACTATCAACCAGAAAGTTTGAGATCGTAAAGTGCACATGAAAGAAACTACGAGTTTTAATCGAATTTGGGATTTTACAAGGCAGACTAAGTCTGTGTGGGAAGGGCTAAGAACTAAAGGAGAACTATCCTTCAAAAGAAACCAGTGTTGAGTATTGAAACAGCCTGGGGTAGTGAAGCTAAAACAAGTTGTCTGGGGAATTGTGTAAACTCAAAAACCCTTCTCCCCAGGAGACATTAACATAGCAACAATCAACCCAGAGATAGCCAGCCATCACCGTGAGCAAGAAACCAATCCAGCATATACATAATGACAATGGCACATCCAGCCCGCATGGAAAACCCAGGCCTATGCAGACATTGCAAATACCAAAGCTAGTTTTTCCCTATCAAGAAAGAAATTTAAAAGATGGACACATCCGAGACAGGTTAACATTAATGAGCCCGCCAAATTATGACAAAGAGATATCAAGCCCGCCAAAAATTAAACAAAGAATCAGGGCTGATTTGCCGCGAAGATTAGAACATCTCCAAAAGTATAACTGGGGCCCTGTTTTAAACGAGATGTAGCATTGGGTGCATAGCATCACAGCGCATCAAGAAGGGAGGAGAGAGAGACCAGCACAGCAGTTCTAACAAGCCTCTCCAGCCTCGACAACACTACCGGGGCTACTCTGCCTGCTATTGAGAAGGAAGGAAAAACATCGCCATGGCAGAGAAAGTAGCCCCAGAACCTCGGACATCACCATCGCAGCAGCAACCCACCACAGCCAACGTGGTACCATCGAAAGGATATGGGGAGCGGGCGGGAAAGTGGAGCTGAGTCCACGGCCAGATCAGCCATGATCTTATTGAATGGCGGAGCAGGCTCGAGGGGCTAGATGGCCTACTCCTGTTCCTAATTCTTATGTTCTTATTATGAAAAAAATTGCGATCGAACAATTCCGAAACAAAAATCCTCAAAGAAGAAACCGAAGATTCGAAAGTTTCCACTCTACAATCTAGTCCTGACTACCAACAGGTGAAGCATTATCTAAAGAGACTTTTGAAACCTATTTCTAATGAAAGAATGTGGGTACTCACCCCATAAGTCCAATACGCGCCCTATTGCATCAGCGGACACCACCCAACTGAAGACTACGCAGTAAGAACTCCTCTACGACGTTCGGGGTACGGCAAGCAGAACCTACAGAATCCAATGAACCCCGAAATCGCGAACCACCGCCAACTGACAATAAAGGATTGGTGAGCATAGTTCCTGTTTGCCCTGGAGTTTAACCAAGTCAGAGTTAGGCATTGGGAGGTGAGAGGTGTATTATTTCTGTAACCCCTTTGAATGTGTGATACAGTGTTCTTTACTTGATTACAATTTTGACATTGTATTTTCTTGCCTTTAATAAAATTGAAGTTCTTTGCACCAAACCAGTTGTCTGCTACACTTTATCACATCCCCCAAATAAATCCAAAGTCTAGATCCCAGGGAGTGGGAGCGATTCGAACCGCTCAGAAGGTCAGAGTTGATCCTGATCCTAAACATCACCCCCTACAGGTCGATCAGCTGAAAATAAATAACATCAGGAAAAAATTTAAAAACTATCGGAATACCTTCAGGGGACCCCATGCAGGTAAGTCGCTGTGGAAAAAAAAATATATTCACTTACCTTTTTTTCAGGATCTCAGACGTACTGTCGGGGTCAGACCAGCCTCTTCGCAGCGGTCCACCACCGTTCTGCCGCCAAGTCCTGACGACTTCCATCACCAGGAATCTGGGAGCTCGGCAGGTGGGAGGTCAGTTGCGCTACTCGGCCGTCCGCTGACATCAGCGGGCAGTTCCCAGCGGCTCTCCTCTCCTGCCTGCTCCAGGCCACATCAAAAGTGGCACTGGGCGGATATGGCAGAGCAATGTCGGTGGCAGTGGGTGGCAGTGGGCAGCAGTGGGCGGTAAGTTGATCAATTTTGGCCCCTTAAGTGGTGGACCCCTGGAAACTTCCTGCAGTTACACTGGAATTGAACCTGTCGGTGCTGTCCAGCGCTGTACCCACCACAGTGGGCACTTGATTTGCATGGTTGACCAATGGAGGCATATCTCCAGCGCCCATATGTTCCATGCAGTTGGAAAATTTGGTACCTTCCTGACATTGGTGGGGTGCCTCTCCCAGGTTAGCACCACCCCCTCACGCGGCCACTCCCACCGGATTCTAGTCAGGTCCTCTTTCGCCCCCTGTGTAAGGGGAGTAATCGAGAAAATGTCTTTGATCTTCGGTTTCCAGGCTGCTTCCGTGGCCTGGACTTTGTGCCCATCCACTTTTGGCCTATCTGGTGGTCACTATGCCTCACCTCAGTTGATGTTCCAGCCTTCAGTAATGAGCCAGATCCTGAATGAGTCAGGAAAATGGAAACTCTTGGTATAGGGAGCCCATGCAGTAGCTCCTCCCCTCCCCAAATGACATTTGCTATGCAAGGAATGGGTGTAGGTTATATCTCTTTGCAGGTATGATGAGAAATCACAAAAATGACAGCGACCGAGCACAATTGGGTTCCCGCCATTTTGGAATGGGGCCCACTGCTCTCTCATCAGAGTTATGGCTGAAGGCGGGCAGATTTTCAGGGCAGCAGCCTTCATCGTTCCAGTGCTCGTCCACAATCACATTATTTTGTTTAGTCAATTAAACATAGCAAAAAAGGTCACTTTTTTCCCTTTAAATCTGAATGTCCTGCTTCCATAATTAATTCTGCATAATAGCATGCCTTCAGAATTTGATGAATGTGGTTGTTGGGGCAGATGCAAATGCCAGGCTCCACTCGGTCATTATTAATGGCAAAGTTTTAGCACAGACTTATGTGTCTGCAAGGGCAACAACACTGTGCTCCACAATGGTTTGAAGTGATGTTTATAGAAAACAATTTGGTAATATCAGAACAGGAGTAGGCCTGCTGGTCCATAGAGCCTGTCCCGTATTTTATTATGAGGTGATCATATGATGAGCTCTGAATTTCAGCTGTGCTGTGGAACATTGCTGCAGAGAGTGAAGGAAAATAAAGGATATAGTGAGGCAGCCCAGGTTTCTCTTGCATTTCTCCTTGTAACTGACTGAAGCGTAATCTGTTGTAAACGCTTTTCATTTCCTTAATGCAGAAGCGACAGAGGGGCAAAATAAGTCAATTTGCTTCATTGATAAAAATATATTTTTATCATGAAATATGATGTAAATGCCTTTAGCCATGACTAAACTAAATTAAATCATATTCATATTATTCTAAACCATACAAAGCAGCATTGAAATCAATATTATAGGACTGATTTTCAAACATCTGTTTCAGAACTTTGTTCTAGTTCTGGGATTGTATTTTCATGCAAGTAATCAGGTGCAAAATTAACAGGTGACCTAACTGAAACATTTCGGGCTGGATTTTCCTGTCTTTTGCGCTCCGGGTTTCGCCCCGGAGCTATGTGCAAGGCAGCGGTGAAGCCTCCAGCGTCCCGCCACGATCCCCCGGTCGGGTTTTCTGGCGTCGTTGAGCAGCACCGCTGGGAAGAGCTGTGCCGGGTGTGCAACGACCCAGATTGTGACACGGGCGCGAGTCTTGAGGCTTGCCTGACCAATCCGCCCGGGAGTGCGCCCGCAATGACTGCCTGGGAAACCAGAGCGGTCCCACGATGCCAGTGGCGGAGAGGAAGGTAATGGACTCCAAAAGTAAGTGCGAGTGTTTTTGGTTTTAATTTTTTGTGCAATTTGTGTTGCGATGGTGTGGGCAATGTGTTTTAGGAATGTTTTTGTGGGTTTTTTAGGTTCCCCCCCACCCCCGCCCCTCAGCGCTCACTGGCTGGCTGTTCAGCTTGGGAGTTTCCCTTCCTTGCGCCAAGAGAGGCGTACAATGCCTCCATTGATGCTGCACACCCTGCCGCAAGGCCCAGTTGCTCAAACTTTAATACTAAAGGGAGAATTATTCCCGATCGCTAATTTTCCCACCCCGCCGCCATTATCGCCCCAAAAACAGAAAAGCCTAAAACCCAGCCCTTCTTTCTTAAGGGGCGTGACAGGGTTAACGCTGAGAAGATGTTTCCCTTGACTGGGGAATCTAGAACACGGGGGTCATGGTCTCAGAATAAGGGGTCAACCATTTAGGACTGAGATGAGGAGAAATTTCTTCACTCAAATGGTTGAGAATCCTTGGAGAGCTGTGGATGCTACGTCATTGAGTATATTCAAAACAGAGGTCGATACATTTTTGGGAACTAAAGGGAATTAGGGGATATGGGTGTCGGGTAAGAAGGTGGAGTTGAGGTTGAAGATTAGCCATGATCTTGTTGAACGGTGCAGCAAGTTCGAGGGGCCAAATGACCTCCTCTTGCTCCTATTTCTTATGTTCTAAAAATGTTTTGCTCTTTTTTACATTTATTTTATCTCTAAATTTCTTGCCTGGACATGATGACTTAGGCTGGGGTTCAGTTCTATTGGACACCTGCACCTCTCCTTAACTTTGGTCAAGCAGTCATGTTTTGCACTTGAATCTGGATGGTGTGTGTTGGCAGGTCATACCAACATGGGAGGTATCATAACCAAATTTTAACTCCATCTGGCTCCTCAGAGCTCACTGACAGAGCCTTCAGGAAGCCCGATGGTATTAGATTTTCCATGTGAAGTCGCTGTGGATCGTCAGTCTCACAAGGAATCAATTGGAAATTTATCTAAAGTTAAAGTGAGGACTCACATGTAAACATTTTATGGAGTTATAGATGAATTCTGCTGCAGAGCAGAAGACATTGATATTCTGGAGGAGATCGTCGAACATTCTTTGTATTGAATTAGAATCAAATAATCATAGAATCACAGAATGATACGACACAGAAGGGGGCCATTCAGCCCATCATGCCTGTACCGGCTCTTTAGAAGAGCTATCCAATTATTCCCACTCCCCTGCTCTTTCCCCATAGCCCTATAATTTTTTTTCCTTCAAGAACTTATCGAATTTTCTTTTGAATGTTACGATTGAATCTGCTTCCATCACCCTTTCAGAAAGTGCATTCCACATCACAACAACTCGCTGTGTAAAAATATGTTCCCACATGTCACCTCTGCTTCTTTTGCTGATCACCTTAAATCTGTGTCTTCTGTTTACCGATCCTTTTGCCACTAGAAGCAGTTTCTCCTTATTTACTCGATGATTTTGAATATCTCGATCAAATCTCCTCCTAACCATCTCTGCTCGAAGGAGAACAAGGAACATTTGCACTACAAAAGTGCCAGGCAATGACCATCTCCAACAAGCGAGAGTCTAACCACCACCCCATGATCTTTAGTGGCATTACTGTTATATATGTAAACTTGTAATTACTCTATACAGCCACCAGAGGGTTCATCCCCTGGAGTCCCAAGGGAGCCCATAATCCCTTGGAAGCACAGGTATTGAAGGAGGCCTCACTTGGAGAGGCGCTCTGGAGACCTGCAAATAACAGACTAAGGTCACACATTACTTTGAGCTCACAGTGTTCTGTCTGACTCTTTCTCCATGCATAACAACTGACGACGAGATACAGATAGCGAACCCAAAGATGCAGAGAACAGTGGGCATCCTGGAGAAATTCACGGAGGGAGATGATTGGGAAACTTTTGTGGATCGACTCGACCAATACTTTGTGGCCAACGAGCTAGATGGGGAAGAGAACGCTGCCAAACGAAGGGCGATCCTCCTCACCGTCTGTGGGACACCAACGTATGGCCTCATGAAGAATTTGCTCACTCCAGTGAAACCCACGGAGAAATCGTATGATGATTTGTGCACACTGATTCGAGAGCATTTGAACCTGAAGGAAAGCTTTCTGATGGTGAGGTACCGGTTCTACACCTACAAAAGGTCTGAAGGCCAGAAAATGGCGAGTTATGTCGCCAAGCTAAGACGCCTTGCAGGACATTGCGAATTTGAAGGACATTTGGAGCACAAGCTCAGAGACTTTTTCTTACTTGGCACTGGCCACGAAACCATTTGCAAACTTTTGACTGCAGAGACCCCAACCTTGGGTAAGGCCATAGTGATAGCCCAGGCGTTCATTGCTACCGGTGACAATACGAAGCAAATCTCTCAGCAAACAAGTGCTGCTACAAGTACTGTGAACAAAGTGATGTTGTTTTCGAATCGTAACATACAGGGCAGGTCACACATGCCTGCAGCTGCACGTTCGCAGATGTATCAGACTCCACCATCAAGGGTGATGAATGCAAGGCCATTAACACAGATGAATGCAAAGCCATTAACACCTTGTTGGTGTTGCGGCGGTGATCATCATTTCCATTCATGTCGATTCAAAGAGTACGTTTACAAGGGCTTTGGAACAATGGGACACCTCCAACATATGTGCAGGCGAGCTGCTAACCCTGCCAAACCTGCAAACCACCATGTTGCAAAGGAGGACAGATCCACAGAGGATCACCAGAGCAAGAGCCTCAGACCAAGGAGGCAGAGGTACATGGGGTGCACACATTCACCACGAATTGTCCCCGATAAGGCTGAATGTTGAACTAAATGGACTCCCGGTGTCAGTGGAGCTGGACACGGGCGTGAGCCAGTCCACTATGGGCAAAAAGACTTTTGAAAGATTGTGGTGCAACAAGGCCTCAAGGCCAGTCTTAACTCCAGTTCGCACGAAACTCAGTGCACTCAACGCTGCATTGCACTAAGCAGGCACTTGTTCTGAAATGTAATTCTGAACAGCAACTTGCATCTTTAACATAGTAACATTTCCCAAGGTGCTTCACAGGAGTGTTATCAAACAGAATTTGCCACCGAGCCACATAAGGAAATATTAGGATAGGTGACGAGGTAGGTTTTAAAGAGTGTCTTAAAGGAGAGAGTAGTAAAGAGATGGAGAGGTTAAGGAAGGGAATTCCAAAGCTTAAGGCCTAAGCAGCTGAAGGCACGGTCACCAACGGTGGAGCGATGAAAATTGGGGCTGTGCAAGAGGCTAGAATTGGAGGAGCACACAGATCTCAGAGGGTAGTAGAGCTGGAAGAGATTGCAAAGATAGGGAGGGGCGAGGTCGTGGAGGGATTTGAAAACAAGAATGAGAATTTTAAAATCGGGGTGTTGCTGGACTGGAAACCAATGTAGGTCAGCGAGCACAGGGGTGATGGTTGAACAGGATTTGGTGTGAGTTAAGATATGTGCAGTAGGATTTTTGATGAGCTCCTGTTTCCGGAAGGTGCAGGATGGGAGGCCGGACAGGAGAGCATTTAAATAGTCAAGTCTAGGAGGTAACAAAGGCATAGATAAGGGTTTCAGCAGTGTATGAGCTGATGCTGGGGTAGAGATGGACGATGTTATGGAGGAGGAAATAGACAGTCTTGGTGATGGTGATGCAGAGTATTTGAGGTTGGAAGATCAGCTCAGATTCAAATAGGATGCCACGGTTGCAAACAATCTGGTTGAGCCTCAGACTGCGGCCAGAGAGAGAGATGGAGTCGGTGGCTAAGGAATGGAATTTGTGGCAGAGACCGAAAACAATGATTTTGATCTTCCCTATATTTAATTGCAGGAAATTTCTGCTAATCTAATATTAGATTTCGGACAAGCAGTGTAACAAATCAAAGGAAATGGAGGGAGTCGAGAGAGATGGTGGTGAGGTAGAGCTGGGAATCATCAACTAGGAACCTGATGTGTTATCAGGTGATGTCGCTGACGGGTAGCATGTAGTTGAGAAATAGGAGGGGGTCATAATTGTGCCAAACAGGTGCATGGGTGCATGCTTGCTTGATCTGTGTTGTCCCAGTGAGTGTGGTATGTTTTAATATACTGTACAATGACAGGTAATATTCCTTCAATTATGCAAATCCACTTAGTGACTGCATTAATCAGTCTAAATGTGTTTTTACCATTAATTAGACAATTAATTGACAGCAATAATGTGGGTTAGTACTCATCATGCGTAGTGAAAAGAAAGGAAGAGGAAAGTAGATTGAAAGCATTGGAAGGACATCTTGCAAGGGCTGTTGCATCAAAATCAGTCATGAAGAACAGGGACAATTTTAATTTAATTCAAATTTCATGATCTTATTGCAATTAACGCAGCTTAATGAAAAGCTGCGGTGGTTGCAATGAAAAATAATGTCCTAGATCTGGTGAACAACCAATTTTTCCTTCGATATCAAACATTATTTAAGAAAGTTAAATTGCAGAATAACATGCTGTTATGCAAATTAGATATTACAGAATATGTCATGAAATTATCTTTATCCTATGGCCATTAATTTTAACATAAAAGGAAATACTCCAACAAGTTGAAGGTTTTCTACAGTTCCAAAATTATAGGCTGCAATCGCATCCGACTGAAAGCATCTAATCTAGAATGGTTGGTCTTTTCTTCGCATAAAACAAACACAAAAGTCAACTCTTTAGATGCAACACTATATAATTATTTCCCTACACCCACTATGGTAGTCACTGTTATATTCTGGTTTGAAATGTCCCTGAACCATGCTGGAAACTTCAACTGATATTTGTTCCCTTTCTGCCCTGCAGTCAAGCTCTGGTTAAATGAATCTGATTAATATTTAGGGTTTTTAAAGGGATGTTTCAAGCTCTACATTCTAGAGAGAGGGTGGCTACTCGGGCAACTGATTGGCACATTTCAAGTACTAAATGTTATAGCCAAGGTAAATCCAGAAAATCAAAAAGAAAGATAAAAGAATGACTTGCATTTATACAGTGTCTTTCACAACCACAGGACCACCCAAAGCGCTTTACAGCCAATGAAATAATTTTGAAGTGTAGGCACTGCTGCATTGTAGGAAAGCACAGCAGCCAATTTGTGCACAGCAAGGTCCCACAAACAGTAGTGAGAGGAATGACCAGATAGTGTTTTAGTGATGTTGGTTGAATGATGTTGAAATAACTAAAAATAAGGAAATACAACATTTACTCCCAAATACATCAGGCGATAGGGTCAAAGGACATACACTTAAAATCAGTGGAAACTAAACTGAAAACAGAAATTATGAGAATGTTTGGAATAATTTTGGAGCAAGTTAACAGAGACAAAGGGTTTTAAACGTTCCTATATGCTATTTAGGACAAATTAATTAATTAATACGTTCAGAAGAAATTCCTCTGCTTGCTATTTTCATGAATGGCACCAAAGTCTTTAACTCATTAGAAATAAAATGGTTAACAATGTGTTAAAATAGCACACAGGATAACTTCTATCCTGTGACATTGGAAGTGTACAAATTGGAAGCATGAATTTTAAGATATTGGAGGGGCAGCTTTATATGGACTGACTGCCCTTACCTCATCTTTAGTTCATTGTCCCAGGAGGTGACAAAATCGCAAATGTTCGAAATCTGAAATAAAAAGAAATAAGGAAATGGAAACAGAAAACTGAAGGTTATAGGGCTCAATTTTCCCCAAGCCCGTTTTCTGGCGTATTGCCAGAGTTGCGCCGCTTATTTAGGTCCAGAAATGCTCCAGAAAAACATGTCCAAACTTTCCCCGGTATTTCTGCTATAATTCGGACCTGCGCACAGCGTTGCCAGTCGCCTCGGGAGATGGAGCCTGCGCACTGCGCCGAAAAATGCAGCCAGGCCTTCTGCGCAATTGCCGGAAAAAAAATCACGTTCTTGACGTTGCTGAAATGGCCGCGCATGCGCAGCACAGCTCGAGTTGGCAATCGGCCATTTTTAAAGAGCAAATTGTGTGTGTGCCAGAAGGAGTGCTGTTTGTTGAAAAATCACAGTTGCATGCAGAAGCAGTGCTGTGTGTGTCTGAGAGCATTTATAAAAGTGCTGTGTGCGTCTGAGAGCTTTTATAAAAGTGCTGTGTGTGTCTGAGAGCTTTTATAAAAGTGCTGTGTGTGTCTGAGAGCTGCTGCAGCAGTACAAAATGCAACGCGGACCAAAGACCAAGAATTTTTTGCTGGAAGAAGTGGAAACATTCGCTACTGTGATTGAGAACAGATGGCAGGAGCTGGATACCAGCAGAATTCACATAAAAGTTCCACCAAAAGAAATGAAGAAATGCTGGAACCAAGTTTCAGAAGATTACTGCGCAGTGGTGATCACTAAGAGATCTGGAAGCCAGTGTAAAAAGAAATGGCAGGACCATGGTCAAGTAGTTAGTGTAAATAATATTTTCATTTATTCAATGTAATTGTAAATGTGACCAGCTGTATATGTCCCACACAGCAGAAAGACACCTCTCTAAAAAGTTGCAGAGGAAATTGGCCCACAACAAAAGGGAAAGAACTCGTGAATAAAATATATTTTACATTAAAACTGAATCATGTTCCATTAACACAACACAACATTACGGATCAGCTCCAAACAATAAACATGTCCATGTGGAATAGTTGTTGCTGAGCCCTCAGTCATCAGTAAAGTGTTCACGAATGAGCTGCTGGGGTGCTCCGGCCTCAGGCACTTGCATGGTTTCCTCCTCCTCATCATCGTCCTCGTCCTCCTCCTCCCCCACCTCCTCCTGCTTGTCACCTGCATCTTCCACATCATTATCATCAGCCACTCTCACTGCAGGTGGGTCTTCCATTACCAGGTGCTGCTGCCTCATGATGGCTAAGTTATGCAGCATGCAGCACACACCAGTGAACTGACCGACAGCCTCAGGGGACTACAGCAAGTAGCCTCCAGAATGGTCCAGGCATCGGAAACGCTTGAGTCTTGTGACCTCTCTCTCCCTCCTCCCTCCACCTCCCCGGGCACCAAACCTTCAGATCAACTGTCTGCGACCCTCTCCGGTCCCCGAGTGAGGTGCTGTCCCGGTCCACTGTGGCCCCGAGTGCAGCCTTCCTGGTCCACTGGTGCCCCGAGTGAGTGCCGGTCCCGGTCCGCTGTGGCCCCGAGTGCGGCCTTCCTGGTCCACTGATGCCCCGAGTGCAGCCTTCCTGGTCCACTGGTGCCCCAAGTGCAGCCTTCCTGGTCCACTGTGGCCCCGAGTGAGTGCCGGTCCCAGTCCGCTGTGGCCCCGAGTGTGGCCTTCCTGGTCCACTGTGGCCCCGAGTGAGTGCCGGTCCCAGTCCGCTGTGGCCCCGAGTGTGGCCTTCCTGGTCCACTGTGGCCCCGAGTGAGTGCCGGTCCCGGTCCGCTGTGGCCCCGAGTGCAGCCTTCCTGGTCCACTGTGGCCCCGAGTGCAGCCTTCCTGGTCCGCTGTGGCCCCGAGTGAGTGCCGGTCCCGGTCCGCTGTGGCCCCGAGTGCAGCCTTCCTGGTCCACTGTGGCCCCGAGTGCAGCCTTCCTGGTCCGCTGTGGCCCCGAGTGAGTGCCGGTCCCGGTCCGCTGTGGCCTGAGTGCAGCCTTCCTGATCCACTGTGGCCCCGAGTGAGGTGCTGTCCTGGTCCGCTGTGGCCCCGAGTGAGTGCCGGTCCCGGTCCGCTGTGGCCCCGAGTGAGTGCCGGTCCCGGTCCGCTGTGGCCCGAGTGCAGCCTACCTGATCCGCTGTGGCCTCCGAGTGAGTGCAGGTTCTGGTCCACTGTGGCCCCCGAATATGTGCCTTCACTAAATGGCCAGAATTGGCATAAGTGGCTGGTTATGCCCCCTTTGGATGACAAAAAAACGTACCTAAAAAACATAACTAACTGAGTTACGCTGGTGCAAATTGATTGGGGAAACTGCGGATTTTTAAGTTAGGCCAGAAAAAGCAGCCTGCTCAAAAAAAATGGCACAAATCACTGGGGAAAATTGAGCCCATAATCACTTCACTGAAAGCATCCATTCTGAATCTTTGATCTTTTCCACGTCTTTAAAAATCAACAATTTAAGTACACGCTGTGATTATCTAATGCCACCCACACTGCTGGTCGCTTTCCAGTTTATATTAAGGCTTGAAATATCCCTAACGCACATCGTGTACTTCAGCTGAAGATAGTTGATTCAAGTGACTTATGAAAGAGAAAGAGGGTTTAATATTATTGTGTGTGACCCTTCATCAGAACTGTGGCTATTTTTTGCCCTTTCACTTTCTATTTCACTGTTACACACTTGGCAAGGTTGATTGGAGACCAGGAGATTTTCTGAGTGACAAGATTGTAACTCCACAGACATGACTAGGACAGGACACACTTATTTGCAATGAGACATTTGTAAAAGTAATTAAGAACTAACTCCCACCTTAAATAGGTGAGACAGCTTTAAGGAAATTCAGAAAAATTACAAAGCTCATGGATATTTCTGAATTGATACTCGAATCTGAATGCAACCAAGAAGTGATGGATTATATTTGATCAGTGTGAGTGTTTGTACAATGCATACTTTGAAAAGTACCAAATTTGAAGTGTGCTCATCTCAGTACCATTGCATATATGTTTTCGTTAATCTGCTTCTCATTAACATTTCATAAGAAAGTCGAGGACAAAAGAGACCAGTGATTTCAGTTGGGTCTTATTCTTCTAGTACCCAATAGTTCCATGTTTTCAGCTGCTATTTGAACATCCATTGCGTTATTTTAGCCCCGATTTTAGCCCGGTGTGAGTGGTTTGAAACCTGATTCCTCAACATGAAGCCTGGCCATTTTAACTCCTGGGCCGCGTTATAATGCTATGATAGGCTGCCTTCCCGTTCCCAGCGTAAATCAGGCAGCCATCCCAATTCTCACAAGCAACTTTTGGCTTATTTAAAATAGTCATGTACCTCTTATAGTAAGGATGTGCACTTTGAGCCTCAAAGCTTCCTTGATAAAGTACAACATCCCCACTGGCATCTGGGAATCCCTAGCCCAAGGCCGCCCAAAGTGGAGGAAAAGCATCAGGGAGGGCGCTGAGCACATCGAGTCTCGTCGCCAAGAGCAAGCCAAACCAAGCGCAGACAGCGGAAGGAGCTCCCCACCCACCCTTTCCTTCAACCACTGTAAGCCCCACCTGTGACAGAGACTGTAATTCCCACATTGGACTCTTCAGCCACCTGAGAATTCACTTTTAGACTAGGAGCAAGTCATCCTCGACTCCGAGGGACTGCCTATGATGATGATGATGAGTAAGGATGTGTCCCTGCTATAGTTATAGATATTCATTTCTTTTGTATCCTCAGTGACAGAGCATTTTAAAGAAGCAATACCTGAGAGAGAGCGAGAGAGAGAGATAAACAGAACAGATGCACCCCACCCACCCGAGTCCCCCTCTGCTTCTCAGAAACCTCTTTAGAGATACTAATTAAAGAAATCAAGCCCGGGATGGAGGTCCTCTTCCTTACCAGCGACAGGAGCATCCCTAGGGTCACACTGGTTCGGGCTTGGTCAGAGATTACAGACCTCACAGAGGTCACAGACCGGGTCAGTGCCACCAGCATCACCCCCAAGACCTGGGTTCAATGCCGAATTAAGTTCAATCACTTAACGAGAGCAGCAAAGATGAGTTCAGCTCTTCATCTCACCACCTCTCTCAGCAAAACTCCTCCCAGCAATCCTATCACCCTTTCCCCCACCACGCTCAAGAATTCGCTCCCCGCCATCACATCTTTCACAATCACAACCTCCTGTTAAGAGAAGAGTTATGAGTTGACTTGGGTGAGAAATTATTAGATGGCAATTATTGTGATGCGAATTAAATTTTAAACTTGAATTGCTTTCACTGACAAAAGATGTAGAAGGGGATTTATTAACTTTATCACTGACAGGGCAAGATTGGAAACGGGCAATAGCGAATCGGCAGGCCGTTTTACTTCAATGGAAAAGAAAATCCGGTGCCGTGTAAAACAGGCTGCCGACTTGCTAGCGCCCATTTTGTGCTTTTGCTGAACAGTTTCGCCCGCACTGTGCACCTAATGAACAATCATTCTCGGCTGTGCACAAAGTCACCTAACAGCCATAGTTCATTCGGCACTCTTGTGATGAATATCATGGCTGTGTTACCCTTCATGTTACCCTGTTATAGGGAAAGGGATGCAGCTTTAACCATCCATGGTTATTTTGCAGCCCCCATTGGATAAATGGATCTATCCCATTAACTGTCAGGCGATGATTTCAAACAGTTGCCTTAAAATGTTGAAACTTAGACAAAAAGGTGGATACAATAATAGATATTGCTTTACACAAGCGCTAAATCTTGTGTATAATATGTTGGAGAATCTGTAGCTAGCTCTTTAAGAATTACTTTATAAAAGTCACAGCACAGGGGAAAAACTTCTAATAACACAATTAACAGAACATCTATTGATAATATTGCATATTGAAATAAGGTAAATAAAATTTTCATGCTAAAATAGTCAGTAAAGTACAAAGAAAAGTATCTTTTTTTGGAATGGAATGGAAGATTGTGGCAACTTGATATGTGAATAATGGACTGCAGTTGAGGAGCTGGTTATTGTATGAGTGCCAAATCTAATTTATTGAGGGACGTCCAAACATTCACAGCTCTTTTATGCAGCAACATTGCTAACACTCTCAGCAGTGGTTAAATTTATTGTTAGGTATAGCATTTTATATATATCAAATAACTTTGAAATGTTAATTAATATTAACACTAAAAAAAATCAATGATTCAATAAAGATGTTTATTTCAGTGGGAGACACTGAGCAACAATCTCCTATTTTTCTTGCCAGAATGCAAATGCCTTTCACCATTATTATCGACAAAGAAATGGATCAAATCTTCTTTTAAAAATGCAAACTGCATCCTGCATTGCGGCTAAAGACAGCCCCAAGTGCACTGTTCCTGACCTCGTTTAGGCCTGCTGCTTCTCGGCGCCCAGTGTCGGCACTCGGTGGCGAACACGCATCACGCACTAAAAATGCCATTGGTGTCTGATGACATAATTAGACCCCGACTTTTGCATTTCATTGAGGCCCAGGCTTGTCTGGGACGAGTGCCTCGTACGCTAGCCAAAGCCCACCTTTAAAATTGGTGCATGGTGCAAAGTGGAAATAGATCCATTGAGTAAGCCGCTGCTCTGATTTTAACCCCGCACTCCCCACATCCCCCTTCATTGCCTGCGAAGGGGGCAGGGGGCGGGGGGGAGGGGGGAGGGGGTCAGGGGGATTATAGGATAAAATAGGGCCTTTTTACAAAACATTCCATCATTCTTTGAATAAAGACATTTTTCTTACTATCTATTTGAAATATACTTTTCACTAATTTCTATTTATGGCCTCTAGTCCTACCCAGCTGGCTTATTTTAAATCAAGTTTTGGGTTTACCTCATCTATGCCATTTAATATTTGATATATCTCCACAAGGCACCTGACCTCTCTCACCACTTGCTCTGCAGAGCTTCTGTTTCTCTAGTTCAAGATGTTCACAGTAGTTACTCTTAACTGTTAACCTTTCCAACAGAAGTTGAATTCCACGGCCCTGCGCTCCCACTGGGACTCACATTCAAAGGGAGTCTGTGTTGGAGAATCAGGGCTGCTGGGCATAGTCCCATCTCATACACATGCTCCCTTCAAACCTAATTTCTCCACTGGGAGCATGGGAGTGCACAATTTACCACTTATCACCAAAACTGTACAAAGTCTTCTACAACCCATTTTGAGGTGCAGAAGTGAGTACAGTATTTAAATGAACTTTGACCAGTTCAGTTTGAAGCCCCAGTATAACCGCTAGAGACTTTTACAGTGCTAATCTGACTGAATATCTCCAAATTCATACAATTATATAATCATAGGGGTCAATATTAAATCCACACCCACACACAACAGGTGGCAGAGGGTTGGGAGGTTTTAAAAATTAAAAATCGCAAAATGTGTCCCCGATCTGATGCCATTTTTATGGCAAAATACAAATATTTTGCATCTGTCTTCACAGTAGAAGTCACAAAAAAGCATACCTAAAAGGGTGGGGAACCAAGGATCTAATAAGAGTGAGAAAATTAAAGTAATTAGTATCAGTAGAGAAAAAGTACTTGAGAAATTAATGGGTCTAAAAGTCGACAAATCCTCTGGACTTGACGGCCTGTACCCTAGGCTTTTAAAAAAGGTGGCTGCAGAGATAGTGGATACATTGGTTGTGACCTTCCAAAATTCCCTTGATTCTAGAACGGTCCCAGCAGATTGGAAGGTAGCAAATGCAATCTCGCTATTCAAGAAAGCAGGGAGGTAGAAAACCGGGAACTACAGGCCAGTTAGTCTGACATCAGTCGTCAGGAAAATGCTGGAATCCATCATTAAGAAAGTCGTAACAGGGTACTTAGAAAATCATAATATTAGGCAGAGTAAACATGGTTTTATGAAAGGGAAATCGTGTTTAAAAAATTTATTATAGTTTATTTGATGTTGTAACAAGCAGAGTAGATAAAGGGGAACCAATGGATGTAGCTATAATTGGATTTCCAAAAGGCATTTGATAAGGTGTCACATAAAAGGTTGCTACTCAAGGGCTCATGGAGTTGGGGATGATATATCCGGAGATGAGAGGGTTGACTTATTAAGATAGGTTGAGTAGGTTGGGCCTATACTCATTGGAATTCAGAAGAATGAGAGGTGATCTTATCGAAACTTATAAGACAATGAGGGGGCTCAACAAGGTGGATGCAGAGAGGATATTTCCATTCATACGGGAAACTAAAACTCGGGGACATAGTCTCAGAATAAGAGGCCGCCCTTTTAAAACTGAGATGAGGAGAAATTTCTTCTCTCAGAAGGTTGTAAATCTATGGCATTCTCCCGATCCATTTAATCGTTTATAGCTTATATTTCGCAACACAGATTAGAATCGCCACTCCCGAGATTTCCAATTGTTCAAAAGAATCATCAAAAAGCTGTCTCGCCAGTTGCCTGCATTCTCCACCAATTGTAAGATTTCTAAATCTCTGGCATTGAATATATTTAAGGCGGAGATAGACAGATTTTTGAGCGATAAGGGAGTGAAGGGTTATGGGGAGTGGGCAGGGAAGTGAAGCTGAGTCCATGATCAGATCAGCCATGACCTTATTGAATGGCGGAGTTGGCTTGAGGGGACAAATGGCCCACTGTAAGAATAAAAGTGGTTATTAAAGATTAATGTGTATTGATTCTGTGTATGTATAAATGTTAAAAGTGTAGATTATACGGAAAGGCTGAGTTTTGAAAGAAACAAATGGAAGCCCGCATGGGTTTTGTGCATTGGAAAGCCATTAAACTAATCAAGAGATGGCTGGGCTAGTGCAGACAGCCACATGTGTGAGGAGAGCCAATAATGAACTGCCCTGGAACCAAGGGCCAATCCTGAGGCTTTCTGAACAACAATGAACTTGAGAGGTATAAAAAAACGCAAGTCAGGAACTGTTCTCCCTCTCTCTTCTGGACACATGGCACAAGACCTCCCGCTGAAGACTAGCTTGAGCAGGAAGCCATGTGTTCAAACCAGCCAGCCAAAGGGAAGTAATGTATATCGCTTTTTATTATAACCTCATTGTATCTCTGTTGTAACTAAGGTAGATCTGTAGGATAATTGATAACTGCTGATATGTGCATGTGTGTATGTTTTAATAAACTGTTCCAATTATTTTAAAAGAATTGTCTCACTGTCAAACTTAATGCCAGAGATTTAGAAATCGTACAATTGGTGGAGAATGCAGGCAACTGGCGAGGCAGCTTATAAGGATTCTTTTGAACAATTGGAAATCTCGGGAGTTGCAATTCTAATCTGTGTTGCGAAGTATAAGCTATAAATGATTAAACGGATCGGGAGAAATCGCGTCTTAAGGAGCAGTCGTCTCGATAGTTGTAACTGTCTAAGTGGGGACCCACCAGCAGTTATATTCAAAAGACACAAGATGAAGGGATCGGTCATGGACAGAAAGCCAACAATAAAAATAAATATTGAGCTAGTTTATCAGGAGAAGTTGTCCAAAAAGTTCCCGACACAAGACATAGAAGAGTTAAAGGGTTAAAGAGTTAAAACGGGTAATTATAGACCGGTTAACCTGACATCAGTGGTGGGGAAAATTTTGGAATCAATGATTAAAGATGAAATAGCAGCGCATTTAGAAAGCGGTGACAGGATCAGTTCAAGTCAGCATGGATTTATGAAAGGGAAATCAGGCTTGACAAATCATCTGGAATTTTTTGAGGATGTAACTAGTAGAGTGGACAAGGGAGAACCAGTGGTTGTGGTGTATTTGGACTTTCACAAGGCTTTTGACAAGGTTCCACACAAGAGATTGGTGTGAAAATCATAGCACAAGGTTTTGGGGTCATGTACTGACACAGATAGAGAACTGGTTGGCAGACAGCAAGCAGAGAGTCGGGAAAAACGGGTCCTTTACAGAATGGCAGGCAGTGATTAGTGGAGTACCGCAGGACTCAGCGCAGGGACCCCAGCTCTTTACAATATACATTAATGATTTAGATGAAGGAATTGAGTGTAATATCTCCAAGTTTGCAGATGACACTAAACTGGGTGGTGGTGTGAGCTGTGAGGAGGACGCTAAAAGGCTGCAGGGTGACTTGGACAGGTTTGGTGAGTGGGCAAATGCATGGCAGATGCAGCATAATGTGGATAAATGTGAGGTTATCCACTTTGGGGGCAAAAACACAAGACAGAATATTATCTGAATGGCGGCAGATTAGGAAAGGGGGAGGTGCAATGAGACCTGGGTGTCATGGTTCATCAGTCACTGAAAGTTGGCGTGCAGGTACAGCAGGCGGTGAAGAAGGCAAATGGTATGTTGGCCTTCATAGCTAGGGGATTTGAGTATAGGAGCAGGGAGTCTTACTGCAGTTGTGCAGCGTCTTGGTGAGGCCTCACCTGGAACATTGTGTTCAGTTTTGGTCTCCTAATCTGAGGAAGGATGTTCTTGCTATTGAGGGAGTGCAGCAAAGGTTCACCAGACTGATTCCTGGGATGGCGGGACTGATATATGAGGCGAGACTGGATCAACTGGGCCTTTATGCTGGGAGTTTAGAAGGATGAGAGGGGATCTCAGAGAAACTTAGAAGATTCTGACGGGACTGGACAGGTTAGATGCGGGAAGAATGTTCCCGATGATGGGGAAGTCCAGAACCAGGGGACACAGTCTTAGGGTAAGTGGTAGGCCATTTAGGACTGAGATGAGGAGAAACTTCTTCACTCAGAGAGTTGTTAACCTGTGGAATTCCCTACCGCAGAGAGTTGTTGATACCAGTTCATTGGATATATTCAAGAGGGAGTTAGCTATGGCTCTTGCGGCTAATGGAATCGAGGGGTATGGAGAGAAAGCAGGAAAGGGGTACTGAGGGAATGATCAGCCATGATCTTATTGAATGGTGGTGCAGGCTCGAAGGGCCAAATGGCCTATTCCTGCACCTATTTTCGATGTTTCTATAGGCACGGCATATCCATGTGGGTCAATTTGCGTCATCTGGGGAGATTGTGAAACTTATCCAGGAGAAGGTAGATAAGAGAGAGCTAAGGCCAAAAGAGGCAAACAGCCTCGTGGCATTCAACGCATTTTATAATGCATGGAGAGATGAGGAATTAATGAGACAGGACGCCAAAGTGATACAAGATTTGAAAGAATTGCAAGTAAAAGAGATTCAACTAAACGAAAGAGAGACTGAAGGTACAAAAAGAAGAAGCCCTCCAACTTGTGAAGTAGTTAAAGGAGGGAGAAATACAGCATTTAAGACAAGAAATTGGCCAATTAAACCACAGTAGTAAGCAATTAGAAAGAGGGGCCGAACAGGCAGCTTCATTGCTAAAGCAACAAAGCCTTTCAAACTTAAATGCCACAGCCAGCCATTGTTGAAGCAAATGAAAACAAATTAGAGTTAAAAATACATAAATTGGAAAACTTGAGGCTCCAGCAAGTGATAGAAGATGCTAGGGGGGCATTAAGGGAAGTAATTAAGAAGCCACATAGGGAGGCAGGTCACTCCCAGTGTCAACTAGAAATAGCAAGGCAAAAAGTAAGTTAGAGGAGCAGCAGACCCCTGGTATCCGCAGTAACAGGGGGAGCCATAACAGAGACAGCAGAAGGGGTCAAGGGGGAGACAGATTGGGAAGATAAAGGAATTCAGTATAATCCCCAGGAGAGTGGTGTAGAATGGGATAACTTGGAGACACAAGAGCCAACCGTAGCCGTAGTAACCACTTCTTTACGACGTAATACGCACGGTCGCATCACCAGTAACCATACCGACTCACGGCCCATATCTGGTGCTGACACTACGGCGTGTAGCCACGAATTGGGGCCCATTAATGGTGGGGATGACCCACTGGAAATTCATAGGAGGTGGGCAAATTTCAGGAGGGATCACCCCGAGTTGGAAGAGAGAGACTTTACACGAGTGCTCCTCTTGGCCTGTTCCACTTCCCTAAAAGATAATCTGCCAGACACAGTCCTCCAGCCTGGCACAACGGCCGATGCACTCATGACCGAGATCCTAAACCATTTAGGGATCCAAAATTTGAACTTAGTGGCTCTGCTTAATCAGATCAAGCAGTGTCTGAAGAGATCCTTAGAGCCTTCAGTAATGCCTGTACGATATCTATCAACGTACCCAGAACCAGGCACCTGCAAATGCTACAGTGGCAATGAATCAGGAACAATTTAAATCGATGTTCCTGACCCAACTCCACCCTTTAGTTAAAACCACCTTGGGAATAGTCATGAGGCCCACCAATCAGTGGACAGATATAGAGATCAGTGCTCAAATAGCCTGGGAGATGGCAAAAGACCAGTTAAAGGGGACGTCACCACCCACTGCAAGTAAACCAGTGAAAATGGTGGAGAGATCTCAAAACTACCCCTTTAAGGGACAGTGCTTTAATTGTAAGAAGGTAGTATCCTAGCAAAAGACTGCCGCAGACCCAGACCAGCACAGAACCATGATGCAATGCATAGATACCTCCCGAGGGACGAATCCAAGCCCTCTGGGACAGATCAACGATTGGATCAATTGATAACCCTCATACAAACCCAAATTGCCACGGTGAGGATGCAAAATAATTTACTGATGCACACAATCGCAGATGCACACTCATTAGAGAGACCCATTCCAGGATCGACCCCATGACAGGGTTTGGCCCCCAAAGATTGGTCGGAAGTGGGGTTCCGACTTGATGGTAGCAGGAGACCAGTAGTCCTTGTTGTCTTAAAAGGGGGCAGACAGCAGATTATGCTTATCGATACTGGCTCAGCCATTACCATCATCCACACCCCATACCCTGAACACGATGTGGCGGCGGGCAAGGGTTGTATGACTCTTAAACGGTTTAATTGTGATACAAACACCGCGTATACAGGGAAGGCCACTGAACTTCAGTTGGGAGGCCTCACCTATAAGGTCCCAGCACCGATACTGATGACTACCCCCGACGGAAGAGGAATTTTAAGGACTGATGTGTTGGATCAGTATGACGCGGTGATAGATTATAATCAGGACTGTGTTTGGATGAAATTGAGAGATAGGCAGGAGTGATTGAAATTTCAGATGCTCACTCAGTTTTTGCTATTAAAAAGCCATGTGAGTATGACGCTCCAGGGAGCGAAAATGAAGCTGTGGCAAAACTAATTCAGGAACACCATGCGGTGTTTGCCACATGCAAGCATGACTCTGGAAAAATTGAGGGATCCCCCCTACTCATTCACTAAATAGTATCCCATCCCAAGGGAGAATCACCCTTACATCTGTGACACCATAAAATCCCTAGTCAAGCAGGGTGTTCTTAGAATAGGCACTTTCACGACCAATTCACCCGCATGGCCGGTTAAAATGCCTGATAGCAGTTGGCGACTGACTATTGATTACAGAAAGTTACATTCTGTAACACCAACCTGCTCACTGGTAGTAAAAGAAACTCCCACCATATTATCTCAAATTCCTGCTGGTTCCAAGTACTTCTCGACCATCGGCATTGCCAATGGATTCTGGAGCATCCCCGTTAAAGGGGAAGACCAGTACAAATTTGTGTTCACATTTGAGGACCAGAGCTACACCTGAACATGCATGCCTCAGGGGTTCCACAATACCCCCACGATATTCCACAAAAGAATGGCTGCAATTTTAAAAGACTTTTCCCGCCCTACCTGCTTGCTGCAGTACATAGACGACCTACTGCTGGCAACCGACAGCATGAAGGAGCATCTGTCCCTGTTGCACGAACTTTTGACATTGTTGGCTTAGGCGGGACTAAAGTCCCCGTAAGGCTCAATTAGTAAAAGAATGGGTCACCTTTCTAGGAGTGCCCATTTTTCCAGAGGGATCATCCCCCGACTCTCACAAGGTGGAGATAATACAGCGACTGCCATTACCCATTTCCAAAACAACCCTACGATCATTCTTGGGTTTGGTGGGGTGCCAAAGGAATTTTATCCCAGGCTTTGCAGAGTGTATATGATTTAATAAAACTGCAGGGTGATGACATACGCCCAGCATGGACTGATGCTTACACCCAGTCCGTGGCTAAATTAAAAACTGCAGTGATACAGGTCGCATGTCTGATCCCTCCTGATCCCATGCAGCCCTTCCATTTGGAGGTTGGGGCCACAGAGCAAAGCCTCACTGCAGTTCTGTGCTAAATGCGAGCTGATTGACTGCAGCCCATTGCATATGCGTTTCGAATCCTGCAGGAGGCAGAGAAGACGTATACCGCATGCGAGCGCCACCTACTGGCCGTCTTCTGGTCGGTACATCACTTTACCTTTATTACTGGGTTACAGGCTACAATCCTGCACAGCGGACACACACCTCTGAAACGACTGATGAAACCTGGAGATTCACTAGTTTCCTCGCAGTGCCTCAGCAAATGGACATTGGAATTTATGGAAAGAAACATTGATACCATTTCCAAACCCATCACCTTGCTGCCACAATTTCTGATCCATGAGGGGGACCCGCATGAATGTCCATTACCCCTGATTAACTTTGAGACCCATCCTGTGCAGAAATAGCCCATACAGGGTGCCCCAGACGTCTACATCAATGGGTCCTCATATCACATGAAAGGAACCCCTCACATCGGATAGGCTGTAGTATTGCCAGAAAGAGCCATCCAGCGAAGATGCAACAGACAGTCTTCACAATATGCAGAAATATATGATTTATTTTATTAAATCATATACACTCTGCAAAGCCTGGGATAAAATTCCTTTGGCACCCCACCAAACCCAAGAATGATCGTAGATTGTTTTGGAAATGGGTAATGACAGTCGCTGTATTATCTCCACCTTGTGTGAGTCAGGGGATGATCCCTCTGGAAAAATGGGCACTCCTAGAAAGCTGACCCATTCTTTTACTAATTGAGCCTTACGGGGACTCACCTTTAGTTCCGCCTGAGCCAACAATGTCAAAAGTTCTAACTGCTGTAAAGGAGACCTTAGATAGACCTGTGAATATTTGGTCCGGTAGTGCCTATGTTATAGACACCATGCTCTCCCTATACCACAAAAATGACTATTATATGATAGACGGTAAGGCCCTGATCCATGGGCCCTGGTTTATGCCTGCTCTGGTCATACCTTAAACAGCGATCCCAGCCCTGCTTCATAGGAAAGGTAGCAGCCCATAGAAAAGGGGGTCCACATAATGAGGGAAATTCCAGAGCAGACAGAGCAGCCAAGGGCGCTGCGATTGATGGGGAGATAGAGGATATAGTTGTTGAACCTTGCAATGCTGTTGGCAAGGCATCCCCAACAGATCACCTAGATTTAAAATCCATGCTGAAGCAACACTGGTCATATGCTGTTGTAAGTGCCTTCCTCAACCAACAGCCTGGGCTCCCAATACCATACTAGCCACAGCTCCTGACTCAGATGAGCAGTTACTGATGTTCAAAAGAAAGCCAAACGCCTGCCGGTGGTGTGTGTTTCACCAGAGTTGGGTCAGGAATTTCTTTCCCTCTTGCACTCCCACCCCACAGCATAGCACTATTTGGCCCTGGTAACCTTCTACAAGGTGGCATCCACAGCTTGGTGACCTTCCATGAGGGAAACAATCAACCAAGACGTGGCACGATGCCTACCGTGCCTGCAACACAATCCTCCCGCATGCACTAACCGAGCCTTGCTTCAAAGTGCACCCCTACTTCAAGGGCCATGGACTCATCTCCAGATAGACTTCAATGGGCCACTTCCACAGGCGCAAGGCAATTTTCAGCATACCCTAGTGGTGGTGGATCAATTCACTAAATGGATCGAAGCATTCCACTGCCGCTCCAACACCGCAATCACAGCAGCCAAAACGCTAGTGAATCATGTGTTTTGTAGGTGGGGAGTACCAGTACAAGTGGACAGCGATCAAGGTTCACACTTTACCAATAAAATTTTTACCTACCTACAGGAAATGTTGGGGATAAAACACAAATTACTTATTGCTCACCACCCCCCAGTCATCCAGAGGGGTCAAAAGGGGGAACAGGACCCTCAAGTTAATGTTAAAAAATTGTGCGTGGACCACCCCACTCAATGGGCTAACATGCTGCCAATGTGCTTAATGGCAATGCGGTCCACACCTCATAGAACAACAGGGGTCTCCCCATATCTCATAACGCCAGGCTAGCTAACACTAACAGGGATGAGTCTCCTGACAATAAAAACATGTAGTTCCAAGTGGCTGGAACAAGTGGTAGATCACACCGATCAGATCAATCGATTGGGGAAGTCAAAAAGACAAATTAAAAGGTACAAGAAAGTATGTCCCTTTGAATACGAGGTGGGAGACTCAGTAATGATTCCAAATTATGGGAAAAAGAAGTTGCCTTTGAGCCCAGGTGGTGGGGACAGTATAAGATTATAGACCGATTGAACCCTGAGGTTTATTTGATTCAGTTACCGGGGGAAAAGGGCATTAAGTACCAGAAGTGGTTTCACATTAATCAGTTAAAAACCGCCAAAGAGTAAATACTGCACTGATGTTGTATCCCACAGACCATGTTACAGATCCTCACGATTGTCAGGACGATACTGACCATGACCGAAGCCGAGGGAAAATGGAGAAGCGGGAACTGCAGCATGACTCACGAACATCATCAATCATCATTGTGCTTTGAGAAGCAACGGTGCACTGAAGATACGGGAAGGGGAGGGTCTCCGCTGGAGATGTTATTGTACTATAGTAAATCCCCTACGTGTGGCCTACACCTTACGAGGTGGTGACCAAATCAGGCCATCCACTTTTCCCTCTCTCCCTCTCAATGTTTATGATATGTGAACCCTGAGGAGATAAACCATATGAGGAGTCAATAAGGATATTTCCCCCTCAAGGTGGGGAATTTGTAAGAATAAAAGTGGTTATTAATGATTAACATTGATTCTGTGTATGTATATATGTTAAAAGTGTAGATTATATGGAAAGGCTGAGTTTTGAAAGAAACAAAATGGAAGCCCACAGAGCTGCAGCATGGGTTTTGTGTATTGGAAAGCCATTAAACTAATCAAGAGATGGCTGGGCTAGTCCAGACAGCCACATGTGTGAGGAGAGCCAATAAGGAACTGCCCTGGAACCAAGGTCCAATCCTGAGGCTTTCTGAGGAACAATGAACTTGAGAGGTATAAAAAAACGCAAGTCAGGAACTGTTCTCCCTCTCTCTTCTGGACACATGACACAAGACCTCCTGCTGAAGACCAGTTGAAACAGCAAGCTGTGTGTTCAAACCTGCCAGTCAAAGGGAAGTAACGTATATTGCTTTTTATTATAACCTCATTGTATCTCTGTTGTAACTATGGTAGACATGTAGGATAATTGACGACTGCTGATATGTGCATGTATGTTTTAATAAACTGTTCCAATTGTTTTAAAAGAATCATGTCACTGTCAAATTTAATCCCAGAAATTTAGAAATCTTACACTACTCCTGCTCCGATTTCTTATGTTTGTTCTGTTTCTTATTAGCATGGATAGAGGATTGCTTAATGGACAGAAAACAGAGAGTAAAGACAAATGGATCATTTTGCAGTTGGCACTGTAAACAGTAGTGTGCTGCAAGGATCAGTGCTTAGCTATTTACAATCTATATTAATGACTTAGATGAAGGGTCCAAGTTCAATGTATTCAACTTTGCTGATGATACAAAGCTAGATGGGAAAGTATGCCATGAGGAGGACACAAAGTAGCCTGCAAAGGGATAGAGACAGGTAGTAAATATATTCCCACACAGTTTTGATCTCCTTATCTGAGGAAGGACATACTTGCATTAGAGACGGTACAACAAAGGTTCACTAGATTGATCCCTGGGCTGAGAGGGTTGTTTTATGAGGAGTGATTGAGTAGATTGTGCCTATACTCTCTGGAGTTTTGAAGAATGAGAGGTGAGAGGAAACATATCAGATACTGAGGGGGATTGACAGGGTAGACGCTGAGAGGTTGTTTCCCCTGGCTGGGGGTCTAGAACTAGGGGGCATAGTCTCAGGATAAGGGGTCAACCATTAAAGACTGAGATGAGGAGGAATTTCTTCACTCAGAGGGTTGTGAACCTTTACCATTCTCTACCCCAAAGGGCTGAGAATGTTCAGTTGTTGAGTATATTCAAGGCTGAGATAAATAGATTTTTGGACTCCAGGGGAATCAAGGGATATGGAGATCGGGCGGGAAAGTGGAGTTGAGGTTGAAGATCAGCCATAATCTTATTAAATGGCGGAACATGCTCGAAGGGCCATATGGCCTACTCTTGCTCTTAATTCTTATGTTCTTACGTTCTTATGTCCAAGAGCGGGACACTTCATTACAGTATTTAAATCAGGATCCCACAATGCAATTGTGAGCATGCTTTAAATTTAACCATGACCAGCCAGGTATCCCGGGATTTGGGAAACCCGGCAGCTAAATGGAAACAGGAGCCACCGTATCCAGCAGGTAAGTGATTGTTAGAGCTCTGCATGTGAGCCAGGAGGAGCAGGAGTTCTTGCCCTGCAGTCTCTCAAGCAAACCTTCTGCCAAATGCAACCTCTCCTCATGGCCATGTTCTGAACCTTCTCCCCTGCCCCCCATCAATCCACCCTCCACCATCAATCCCCGATTTTTCCCAATAGCCGAGGACCATCCCCAATGGAATTAATCATTTATAAATTCGTCAGGGCCTTCATGTTCCTGGGATTTCCGTGTCTCCCCTGTCCACACGCATCCCTCCACCCGCCCCCCCCCCTCCCCCCCGTAAAAGCTTCTTCGCAACATGAACTAAGCTATTCAAACCTGAACTACATCAGACTTAAAATGCAGAATGCTTGCTGCTGTTACTTGCTAACCTTACAAATCACTATGTCTGGGAAAGAGATGGAGAAAGATCCTTCTCTGTCAGTTTGAGGGGAGGGGGTGTCATAAGAAAATAAGAATATAAGAAATAGGAGCAGGAATAGGCCACCTGGCTCCTCGAGCCTGCTCCGCCATTTAATAAGATCATGGCTGATATGATCATGGACTCAATCCACTTCGATTCCCGCTCCCCATAACCCTTTGACAAGGTGCCGCATAAAAGGTTCCTGCACAAGATAAAAGTTCACGGGGTTGGGGGTAATATATGTAGGATAGAGGATTGGCTAACGAACAGAAAACAGAGAGTCGGGGTAAATGGTTTATTCTCGGGTTGGCGACCAGTAACTAATGGGATGCTGCAGGGATCAGTGCTGCGACCCCAACTATTTACAATCTATATTAATGACTTGGAAGAAGGGACTGAGTGTAACGTAGCCAAGTTTGCTGATGATACAAAGATGGGAGGAAAAGCAATGTGTGAGGAGGACACAAAAAATCTGCAAAAGGACATAGACAGGCTAAGTGAGTGGGAAAAAATTTGGCAGATGGAGTATAATGTTGGAAAGTGTGATGTCATGCACTTTGGCAGAAAAAAAATCGAAGAGCAAGTTATTATTTAAATGGAGAAAGATTGCAAAGTGCCGCAGTACAGCGGGACCTGGGGGTACTTGTGCATAAAACACAAAAGGATAGTATGCAGGTACAGCAAGTGATCAGGAAGGCCAATGGTATCTTGGCCTTTATTGCAAAGGGGATGAAGTATAAAGGCAGAGAAGTCTTACTACAGTTATACAGGGCATTGGTGAGGCCACACCTGGAATACTGCGTGTAGTTTTGGTTTCCATATTTACGAAAGGATGTACTTGCTTTGGAGGCAGTTCAGAGAAGGTTCACTAGATTGACTCCAGAGATGAGGGGGTTGACATGAGGAAAGGTTGAGTAGGTTGGGCCTCTACTCCTTGGAATTCAGAAGAATGAGAGGTGATCTTATCGAAACATATAAGATTATGAGGGGGCTTGACAAGGTGGATGCAGAGAGGATGTTTCCACTGATGGGGGAGACTAGAACTAGAGGGCATGATCTTAGAATAAGGGGCCGTTCATTTAAAACTGAGATGAGGAGAAATTTCTTCTCTCAGAGTATTGTAAATCTGTGGAATTCGCTGCCTCACAGAGCTGTGGAAGCTGGGACATTGAATAAATTTAAGACAGAAATAGACAGTTTCTTAAACGATAAGGGGATAAGGGGTTATGGGGAGCGGGCAGGGAGGTGGAGCTGAGTCCATGATCAGATCAGCCATGATCTTATTGAATGGTGGAGCAGGCTCGAGGGGCCGTATGGCTTACTCCTATTTCTTATGTTCTTATTTTCTTATATATTTACAACCAGTTACACAAACATCTGAGGCCTTTGGACCATCTTTTTCTGGCATTGTAGCATCGCACATCACCCACTGAAATGCATGGAATCCCAGCGTGCCTTTCACACAGCACTTCCCTTAGAAGCAGAATCTCAATTGCAAATAATGAATCATGGCGATGGTCACACTTCGCAAGGTCAGGGAATGCATCCAGGGCAGACTTCAGAGATGGCAGCAGTCTCATTACTAAAAGTCCCTGTTGCCTGTTGCCATGTCTGCATTACCAAGGAATGAAGATGTCAATAAACGATGGTCAGCGTGTACGACACACTGCTAGCTGATTTCCTGGCAGACAGAGCTTGCACATTTTAGCCAGAATCTTTCCAGCGAGTGTGGGTTTGGAGGTGGGCCCGCTGTCAAAATGGCTTTGATTGACAGCAGGGCGGAAGTCTACTCTGAACTCGCCTCCGTGTCAGTTTTTTAACTGTTGGCTCTGCGTGCAGATTGCAGGCCTGACACCAAGCGACGGGCTAGTCAATTAAGATGCTTAAGAGGTAACTTAAATGTATTTAAAAGGATTTTACCCAGGCACTTAACATTTTACCAAGTTTTCAACGAGTTTGCTGATAGTCGGGGAACAGGACAGAAAAGTGGAGTCAGGTTCTCAGTGACTCTCCATCACTTTGGCTAGTTGACAGCTGCAGAAGTGGTATAAAAGCTACCATTTCACAGCTGTTCACTTTCCAATGTCCGAAGCTGAAGCTTTCAGGATTTGGAACAACATTTTGAGCTGTATGCAGTTTGGAAATGTTTGCAGTGAACTCTCTATTCGCTGTCAACTTATTTGAGCAACCGCTCTCACCATTGACAGATCACTTCTGTCATCTCAACCTCACCTGCCATCTATTCCATCAGCATTGATGCCCTTGAAAAAATCTCATCTTGGTACTCAGAATCCCACCACGATCAGCCCCAACACCAACAACAATAATCACACCAGCATTACCAACAACAACACCAGCCATCTCCGCAAACACCTGAAGCTGCACAGAACACAGGGCATCTGTGCCCGATCACATTGTTGCCTGGGAGTTCAGGGATAGCCTCACCATGGGCACATTTACTTCATTTGACACTCTGCACCCTGGCTGCCACATGATGTGCCAGGTTGGCACCATGCAACACCAGCACCATAAAGCATCACTGCAATGTCCAACACATTACCTTCACACTAATCACAATTGTGGGGAGTATCCTTATGTCTGACCATTCACTACAACTCACTAAGCCACTTCCAAAGGTGCAGACAAATCTGTCAAAGGACACAAAGTGTTGAAAATAAAGATTTCAATGTTTGATAACACATTAGCAGAAATTCTACATGAATATTGGCTAAAAGACTGAAGTGCCTACCCTAGTGTGTTAGAACATAAGAACGTAAGAACATAAGAAATTGGAACAGGAGTAGGCCATACGGCCCCCCGAACCTGCTCCGCCATTCAATAAGATTATGGCTGATCTGATCATGGACTCAGCTCCACTTCCCCGCCTGCTCCCCATAACCCATTATCCCCTTATCATTTAAGAAACTGTCTATTTCTGTCTTAAATTTATTCAATGTCTCAGCTTCCACGGCTCTCTGAGGCAGCGAATTCCACAGATTTACAATACTCTGAGAGAAGAAATTTCTCCTCATCTCAGTTTTAAATGGGCAACCGCTTATTCTAAGATCATGCCCTCTAGTTCTAGTCTCCCCCATCAGTGGAAACATCCTCTCTGCATCCACCTTGTCAAGCCCCCTCATAATCTTATACGTTTCGATAAGATCACCTCTCATTCTTCTGAATTCCAATGAGTAGAGGCCCAACCTACTCAACCTTTCCTCAATAGTCAACCCCCTGATCCCCGGAATCAACCTAGGGAACATTCTCTGAACTGCCTCCAAAGCAAGTATATCCTTTCGTAAATATGGAAGCCAAAACTGCACGCAGTATTCCAGGTGTGGCCTCACCAATACCTTATATAGCTGCAGTAAGACTTCCCTGGTTTTATACTTCATCCCCTTTATTATTAAGGTCAAGATACCATTGGCCATCCTGATCACTTGCTGTACCTGCATACTATCCTTTTGTGTTTCATGCACAAGTACCCCCACGTGCCCTGTATTGCAGCACTTTGCAATCTTTCTCCATTTAAATAATAACTTGCTCTTTGATTTTTTTCTGCCAAAGTGCATGACCTCGCATTTTCCAACATTATACTCCATCTGCCAAATTTTTGCCCACTCACTTAGCCTGTCTATGTCCTTTTGCGGATTTTATGTGTCCTCCTCACACATTGCTTTTCCTCCCATCTTTGTATCATCAGCAAACTTGGCTATGTTACACTCAGTCCCTTCTTCCAATTCATTAATATAGATTGTAAATAGTTGGGATCCCAGCACTGATCCCTGCAGTACCCCACTAGTTACTGGCTGCCAACCAGAGAATGAAGCATTTATCACGACTCTCTGTTTTCTGTTAGTTAGCCAATCCTCTATTCATGCTAATATATTACTCCCAACCCCATGAACTTTTATCTTGTGCAGTAACCTTTTATGCGACACCTTGTCAAATGCCTTCTGGAAGTCCAAATACAGCCCTTTATCCACCCTGTTCGTTACATCCTCAAAGAATTCCAGCAAATTTATCAAACATGACTTCCACTTCATAAATCCATGCTGACTCTGCCTGACCGAATTTTGCTTTTCCAAATGTCCTGCTACTGCTTCTTTATTAATGGACTCCAAAATTTTCCCAACCACAGATGTTAGGCTAACTAGTCTATAGTTTCTTGCTTTTTTTCTGCCTCCTTTTTTAAATAGGAGCGTTATCTTTGCAGTTTTCCAATCTGCTGGGACCCCCCCAGAATTCAGGAAATTTTGGTAAATTACACCTAATGGATCCACAATCCCTGCCGCTACTTCTCTTAAAATCCTAGGATGCAAGCCATCAGGTCCAGTGGATTTATCTGCCTTTAGTTCCATTATCTTACTGAGTACCACCTCCTTAGTGATTGTGATTGTGTTAAGTTCCTTCCCCCCTATAGCCCCTTGACTATCCACTGTTGGGATATTGTTAGTGTCCTCTACCGTAAAGACTGATACAAAATATTTGTTTGAGTTTCTGCCATCTCCATGTTTCCCATTACAATTCCCCCATCTCGTCCTCTAAGGGACCAACATTTACTTTAGCCACCCTTTTCCTTTTTATACCTATAGAAACTCTTGCTATCTGTTTTTATATTTTGCGCTAGTTTACTTTCATAGTCTATCTTCCCTTTCTTAATCATTTTTTTAGTCGTTCTTTGCTGGCTTTTAAAAGCTTCCCAGTCTTCTGTCCTCCCACTAGTTTTGGCCACTTTGTATGCCCTCGTTTTTAATTGGATACCATCCTTTATTTCTTTAGTTAGCCATCCATGGCTATCTTTTCTCTTACACCCTTTCCTCCCCAGTGGAATATATTTTTCTTGAGAGTTGTGAAATATCTCCTTAAATGTACACCACTGTTCATCAACCATCCTACACTTTAATCTATTTTCCCAGTCGACTTTACCCAACTCTGCCCTCATACCTTCATAGTCTCCTTTATTTAAGCTTAGTACGCTGGTTAGAGATCCAACTTTCTCACCCTCCATCTGAATTTGAAATTCAATCATGCTATGATCACTCATTCCTAGGGGATCCTTTACTTGCAGATTGTTTATTAATCCTGTCTCATTACACAGGACCAGATCTAAAATAGCCTGTTCCCTGGTTGGTTCCGTTACATACTGCTCAAGGAACCCGTCCCTTACGCACTCTATGAACACCTCTTCAAGGCTACCCTGACCAATTTGATTTGTTCAATCAATATGGAGGTTAAAATCACCCATGATTATTGCTGTTCCCTTTTTACAAGCCCCCACTATTTCCTGGTTTATGCTCTGACTAACAGAGTTTCTATTGTTAGGGGGCCTATAAACTACGCCCACCAGTGATTTTTCCCGTTATTGTTCCTTATCTCCACCCAAACTGTTTCAACACACTTATCATTTGAGCCAATATCGTTTCTTACTATTGCCGTGATTCCATCCTTTATCAATAGAGCTATCCCACCTCCTTTTCCTTTCTGTCTGTCCTTCCGGATTGTCAAGTACCCATGACTATTTAATTCCCAGTCTTGGTCACCTTGTAACCACGTCTCTGTAATGGCTATCAGATCATACCCATTTGTCTCAATTTGTGCCGTCAACTCATCTATCTTGTTACAAATGCTATGTGCATTTAGACAAAGTGCCTTTAAGTTTGTTTTTGTACACTTTTTTTCCTGTTTGTTTCCTCTCTCCTTCAAACTCACTTTCCTTATTTTTGTTTTCAAATTCCAGATTTAATCCCCTCCCTACTGAATCTAGTTTCAGGTTCTCATCCCCCTGCCAAGCTAGTTTAAACCCTCCCCAACTAGCAAACTGCCCCGCCCCCCCGCGAGGATATTGGTCCCGGCTCTGTTGAGGTGCAACCTGCCTGGCTTGTACAGGTTCCGCCTCTCCCAGAAGCGGTCCCAATGCCTCAAGAAACTAAAGCCCTCCCTCCTGCACCATCTCTCCAGCCATGTATTCATCTGCTCTGATTGATATGATTGGACAAGGATGAGGGTGAGTATGATGGGTGGCTAGTGAGATGGGGGAGTGTTAATGTCGATAGAGAGAGAGGGGGATGGATGGAGGTGCAAGGTCAATTGGTGTGAGTAAGGATATGCAGGAGTAGGGTAGGGAAGGCAAAGTGATGGGGATGTGATGAGTGGCACAGCAGGATGAGGTTGAATGTGGCTTTGCAGTAACGTTTAGTGATCTACTGAGATCATTGAAACGTTTGTGCCACTGCAGCCAGATACTCGTGACCACATCCCTGCTTGTGTCCTCCTATACAATGTGCTGTGCTGGTGTCCTCGGGAAGCCTCTTCCCTCCACTGGAAGGAAAGAGAGCCTTCAGTGCACTGTGCCTCCCTCCATATGCATCTGGGGTGAGTCATGGGTGAGCCTGGGTGCAGCACGCACCTTTGTATTGTGCTTGTCAGTGTTTGCAGCAGCTCAATGCTGTAGAACACTGACAGCACAACTGTCAACATTAAGTTGGCCATTGTCCCCTTAAGGAAACCGGCTGATGAAGCGTCATCAGATGACATCATCAGACCCGCTTCCTGTTAATTGGCCGGGAACCTCGCAGGGTGGGCTTAAGAAGTACCATCAACGGAAGATTGTGTTTGGAGGGCGGGATGGAGCCAGGAGCACATTCTCCACATGCTACCAATGCTGGCTGCACCATTCTCACCACTGTTGATAAAAATCGCAGCCAAATTTGACTGTGATGAGTTTGGCACCTCATAATTAAGCAGGAGTCACTGAGATTAATACCTTCCCACACTGAATATTGCCTCTGAGTGTTTACAAATGCCAGCCGTCATCAGTTGCAGTGAAGGATCATACCTTTTGTGTAAGGTGTAGGGCTCTGCAAAGAACAAACAACATTGGCTATCATCATTGCCAGTCTCATGGGCCAGCTAAAAAATGTAGCAATTATCTGCTATAGCTACTGCCTGCTTGGCAACAAAGTCTCATCCACAGCGATCACATCCTTAGGTCGCATTCATCCTTCAGCTAATCTGGGTTAAACATAATGATGCCTCTCTCAATTACTATATTATGCTGCATACAGCGCACCATCACTACCTTGTCGCCTTCTCCCATCTAAATGATCCAGGCAACAGATTCCTTCCTTCGGGACTCAGTGTCAACCATCTTTCTCTAATTATAATATGGCGGCTCCATCCTGTTGGATAGTCCAGCTTGTTATTGCGGTGGAAGAATTCCTTAAAGTTCGATTGCTGCAGAGTCAATCGAGCATCATGCTGGCTGCCAATATATTTGGCATTAACGTAACAACTCAGGTTGGCATCACGATTTGCAGATGGTGCCAAGCTAGGGTAGGGCAGCGGATTCAAAGGAAGCTGCCTAGAAATTACAGAATAAATTGGATAAACAGTCCATGGCCTTGATATCCTTCCTAAATTAGGCCATCTAAAACTAGACACAGTGAGACAGATATTCCTGTTCCTGCTTTGAATATATTGGATCATACAGACACTGGACTGCCTAAAATTCTCTTAGGGATTTTCTATAGTAGCTATCAGTGTCCGATATCCATTTTATACAGGTGGAAGCATGGACTGTACAGATGTAGTGAAATCGACAGGGTGATTGCATTGGAATGGGTGCAGAGAAGATTTACAAGAATTTTGCCTGGACTGGATAATTTAGGCTATGAGGAAAGATTGGAGATGCTGGGTCTGTTTTCTTTGGAACAGAGGAGGCTGAGGAGAGACCTGATGAGGGGCCTGGCTAGAGTGGATAGGAAGGATCTGTTTCCCTTGGCAGAGAGGTTAACAACCAGGGAACATAGATTTAAAGTAATTGGGGGGAAGTGTAGAGAAGATATGAGGGGAAGTTTCTTACCCAGAGGGTGGTGAGGGTCTGGAACTCACTGCCTGAAAGGGTGGTAGAGGCAGAAAGCCTCACCACATTTACAAAGTATTTGGCTGTACACTTGAATTGCCATAACCTGCAGGGCTACAGACCAAGAACTGGAAAGTGGGATTAGGCTGGATAGCTCTTGGACGGACAGCGCGGACACGAAGGGCTGAAATGGCCTCCATCCGTGCTGTAAATTTCTATGATTCTATGATCTCGTTATTATCACCTAATTTGCATACTTCTACCCAAAAGTAGGAAACAGTGACGGAAAATGTGATTAGTGTTCAAATGGGCGAAGTTCCAACAGAACAAAATTTTGGCCCAGTTTCTCGTCTTAGCAGCCCAATTTATAGATGGACCCAATCGGAAAATCAAAGCTCCAGATGTAGAACTGGGCCATTCACTGCAAGGACACATGCTGCTATCTGAACCAAACGGCTACCGCCATCAGTGTCGGCAATGGTCAGCCATGCCCTCCTTTGCTTCCTTGCAGGTAGGCTGTAATTCTGCCCTATGAGGAGGGTTCCCTGCACCAGTAAAGACGACCACCTTCCTGACTATCATCCTAATTCTGAACTGTCTCCACTTCACCAGCCATTAGAAAGGGGATGGTTTGGGATATTGTGCCGACCAGACTTGGCCACACACTCAGTTTTCTGCATCATCACTTATTGTGCCAACAATTTGTCGGGCATTTTGTTAATTAATCAAAGCAACCTTGTGAAAGGCTCAATATTTGTAATGGATACCAACATTTGTATCCTGATATGCCTTTAACTGATCGCATCCTTTAAATGTTCCCATCACTCCTTGGAAGTAACCCTTAAGGGATGCTCAGTGGGATTTCCCACCACCTTCTTCCCTCACCCACCCCTCCCCATCTGAAAAGCTCCAAAAGCCAGGCCCAATATGGACTGTAAGCTTGTCCACATTATGTTGATAAAGCTAACTGAGCAAAAAATAAGGTAGGGTCAGCACATTCATACCACCTGACTAATACCCGATTGGTAGGCTGATCAGAAAATTTATGTTAACATCTCTTGCTTTGGACTCCAAAGCTATAAAAAAAAGTGCATCCTCTGCAAAGTCATAGGAGAAACAGATATTCAGTTCTCTACAAGATCATAACTTAAACAACAACATTAGAGTCATGGGCCGAGATTTTCTGATTGGATTACACCAGCTCCCAGGGGTAAGTTCAAGGGCTGAAGAGCCAATGCAGTTGGTCGCAGAGAGATCAATTACATTCGCTTAACTGGTCCATCTGAGGATTTTCAACATTTCCCCCCAAGTTAACAGGCAGTACAGAGGCCACCAGCCACTGCCGCCAACCTCCGAGGCTTGACGCAACTGTCGCTAAAGTAGCAGTTACCCACTGTTACACACGCAATACTGAGACTGAACCGTTTTACACCACGAGGGCAAAATTGCCCCTTTTTATAGCCCCGTTAGCTCCTATGGGTGTGCTAACTGGGTGCAAGACAGTTTTCTCCCGAGGGAGGGGGACGCTACTGCCTCCCGGGAAATTTCCCCGGTTAGCGCCCCGAGCCACTGTGCAACCGCCGACGATGTCATCGCCGTGCGTGGTGACCCCTTACCTCGGTTACCTCCCCGCGGGGCAAATCGACCCCTGGACCGCGAGGCTGACACCAGCAGATGTCAATGCCAGCTTCGCGGGTCGTGAAGTTGTCCGACATCTGTTCTCGGGGCGGTGTTTAAAAGTGAGGGTGCCAGTGCCCCAGGCTGCCATCTTTTTTTGTCGGCTGACTCTTGGGTTGGCTCAATGATGACGGCCCTCGCGTGGTTCAGATCGCCATCGTGCAGTCCGGCACTCCGACTTGGGTCGCACGCTGTCCTGGTGGGCCACTGGAGGCCATCAGAGGCCCGGCAGAGTCCGCAGCGGCCCTCCCCTTTGTGCGAAGGGGAGGGGCGTTGAAGCGCATCAGCACTATGCAGAACATCCACGTAGTGCTTAACCGCCCACCCCAGTAGCGTCCCTGTTACCGCCCCCAAAGAAAGTGGAGCACAGGAGATTGCACTCCGCTTCCTTTCAGGAGCTGTAAGGGCAGTTCCGTGGCGGGGTGGGACATCCGCGCCAGGTGCTAAAGGTCCCGGCCGCTGTAGGTTACCTCCCCCAATCGGGGCGCAGTGCAATTTTGGTCACTTCTCTTGGAGTTCTCTCTGTCTAACATGGTAGTTGCCTGGAACTCTTGTATGAAGTGATAGTGTAGGTTTAATCATCACTTGAAGCACAGTTGTTGTATTAGGTGCTGGAAAGGCTCATCTCTTGTCACTCGCCAGTCCAGCTGAAAAGTTCTCCAGAGCTTTTGTGTTTTTAACAACTAGTGGGGTCAATTTCACAAGACATCTTTTATAGTTATCACTGACTACCCTCCTTGGTTATGCTATCCAAAATGAACAATGTGTAAAAAACAAAAAAATATATAAGCAAAATATCACAGCCTTGTTAGCAAAATATCACAGCCTTGAAATGATAGTCGATGATATTAATAAACAAACACATAACTGGCGATGTATAAGTGCAAGTTCTTTTATATTATCATTCTTTTCCTGCCTTAGTAGAGAAGTTAATCCATTAATGATACAGATAATGCTTCCACTTCACTAGTTGACCGAGGGATGTCATGCATTGGATGCCTTCTGGCTTATACAAAGGAATATATACAATTATTTTTGTTCACAAACAATCCTATTACCATGCATTATTTTGTCTCTAAATGGACACAGGGGCTAAGCTAAATATCATCTCACTTTATTGAGCTGTGTACAATTCTGCTTTTATTGAACCCATAAAGTGTTTTTTATTTGGCCAGTTTATAATTATTTGGCCTTTGGGTTTGAATACCGATGTATTTATTTCTTTATTTTATGAGTTTTTAAAGATCCCCTACACAGCACCATTTTACAGTCCCAGTATAGTATCACAGTATAGTGTATCCGTGTCAAAATGCTTGAAAAAGCAACAGCACATTGTAACAATAAACATTTGGTTTTTTAAACAGTGCATGGAAACAGACTCTCTAAAAGCATTTTGACATCGAATTTTATTATTTTAAATAAATACAACATTAGACATTTTCACATTCAGCGACAGAGCTTCTGCAAATTATAAATGTTTCCTTTCAGGAAATTTGACAGCATCATTTCTTTCTTATCCACTGTAGAAACTTGTGATTAAGGTGCTGACTGTTAGGAGCTGTTAATTAGACAAAACAGGAAGAACTCTTCATTAGATGCACATTCTCTGCCTTTAGAAAAGGAAAGAGTAATGTAACATGCTGTTAATTAGTCGTTAAAAAATGGAGGAACTAAGAACTGGATTACCTTTGTACGAGTGTTATTAATGGCTAACAAGTCTGGCCTATAAAATCGGCTTCTATTATGGATTAAGAAGCAGTTGTGAAATACTGTTTTCTTCTATTCTGCAGCATATTATTTAACATTGCGATTATATAATACCACAGAATTAGTTCTTTTTTTGCACCTCATTTATTATCTTTTGATATATCAGTAATATTTTGTACTACGGTAAAAATGTAACAAGGTCAACGTTTGGTAAAGCACAATTAATCAGTGAATTTTGCAAAATAATCAATTACTTCAGTAATTAATTTAAAATTTAAAATTTAAAATGCAATTCATTGTTTAAAAGATTGAACCTGGGGTAACTTTACCACGTTAAAAATCTGTTGAGACTGGAGGTTACTCGTTAAAATGTATATTATCATGCCCAGTGCCATATAGGGTCAGAAATGCAATTTTTCTATCTACAAGTGGAAATAAACAGTAAAGAAATTACATTTTCAGGACCCAACATGTCAATTATGCTTCAGGTCACCATTACGATACAATACTGCACGCATTTCTGGTCGCCATATTATAAAAAGGATAAAGAGTCACTGGAGAAGGTACAGAGAAGATTTACAAGGATGATACCAGAAATGCAAGGGTATAGATATCAGGAAAGGATAAATAGGCTGGGTTTCTTTACTCTTGAAAAGAGAAGGCTCAGGTGTGACCTAATAGAGGTGTTTAAAGTTATGAAAGGTTTTGATAGAGTAGATACAGAGAGAATGTTTCCATTTGTGGGGAAGATCATAACTAAAGGCCATCAATATAAGATAGTCACCAAGAAATCCAATAGGGAATTCAGAAGAAACTTCTTTACCCAGAGAGTGGTGAGAATGTGGAACTCGCTACCACAGGGAATGGTTGAATCAAATAGTATAGATGTATTTAAGGGAAGGCTGGACAAGCATATGAGGGAGAGAGAATAGAGGGTTATACTGAACGATTTAGATGAGGAAAGATGGGAGGAGGCTCGAGTGGAGCATAAACACCGGCATGCACTGGTTGGGCCGAATGGCCTGTTTCTGTGCCGTATATCCTATGTAATCCTATGTAAAAGTTTATTAACGAGTGTGTGAGTACTACTGTAAATTGTTGCGTGCTTTTTTTTCCTTTCTTAAGCTCCTAGTATTATTCTTACTTTTAATAAATATCACTTACAGAGGCTGACTTGTCAGGACCACACAAGTGCGCAAGAAATTGACAGTTCATCTTTCTTTAATGTAGCTATGGGTCAGCTGCTTCTGAATGTCAGGGACAGAGGTAAAAAAATATTGAGCAATTCTCCCCAATTAGTCTCCTTTCTATTAGACTTTTTTTCCCAATCTGAGCAGGGTATCTATGCAATTTGCTGACATTCAAGGATAATGTCACAAAAACTATTTGCACAGGTCTGTTTACTCCATAGCAAAATCGGCTATGACATTTAACACCAAAAAAAAATGCTGTATAAAGATTTTGCTTTATTTAATCTCTTAACATGATGCCGGATTCTTAACCATGGTGAAACAGGCAATTCAGGAGATCATTTTAGCCCCATCTCGTCAAGTAATCCGTAAAATGACTACGCTCCTCAATCAATTAAAAAAAATATTACTGCTGGGAAAATTACAGCAGACGCATATGTTCAATACACTTTCACTTAATCGGCTCAGGGCTGTTTGCCGAAAACTCTGGTTTGCGAGTGAGAAATTAAATACGAGCTTATTAAGCAATGGAAGAGTGATGAGTGTAGGTGTAGGTCCTGTACTGAGTCTTAGGAAGGCCCTAGCAGTTAAGCAAACAGTAATTGTTACCACAGATTACTCTGCAGGTAAGCTGGAATGTTAAAAAAATATATTAACAGCCTTCATTGTTAACCCAATTTGAGCCTTCGGGTAACTCGCTCTTGAGCGGCACCCTGCCACTCTGACTCCGGCCTCCTCCATGGGGCAGATGCTCTATTACATTGCTACAGGCCTGGATGCCTACCTTTAATATTTAAATAATCCTAGTGACAGGCCACAATGGCATATGGAAATCTTCGTATTTCAGCCCCCTTGATAGGGTTCGCAAAATTTTTTTAGATAGAAATAATGCGCTCGGACGTTTTTAAAAAACCCTAGATATTGAATATGAATACATAATTTGAGACAGTGTGCTCAGCGTGTGCAGTGCAACTAACCAGAGAAGGGTAGAAATCTGATGATCTCGCAGGTGCCTTGGGATCCCACACAGACCCTAGCTTGAATTCCACATCCTCTGTAACATTGCCTGCCTCTACCCTTACCTCAGCCCAATGTTCCCGTTTATTTTTTTTGTATGTATGGCCCCTTTAACCGTTTAATGCATGTGCTTTTTTTTTCTATTTAAAAGCCAGCGTGCAGCCTGCGTGGGACCTCCTCACCACTGCGAGGCTGCGCGGCTATGCAGCTTAATGAGAACATTGCCTCAGCCTGCCCGCGGTTGAAGCCCTCATACACACCTTTGTAACCTCCAGTTTTGACTGCTCCAATGCGCTCCTTTCCGTTCTCTGGTTCTCCAATTTCCATAAACATCAGCTCATTTAAAACTCTACTACCCATATGCTATTGTGCATCAAGTCCCAATTGCCCATCTACCCTCTCTTCACTAATCAAGTCACCAAACACCTTAAATTTAAACTTCTCATCATTATATTTGAATCGCTCCAGGGCATTGCCCCTCCCTATCTCTGTAACTTCCTCTAGCACTAGAACCCACCCCTGAACACTCAATTCCTTTGTATCCCTCACAGTCTTCATCTTAAATTCCATCTGCTTTTGGTCTGTCTCTTGAGCACCCTCCATCGCTTCACCCCACCATTGGCTGCCATGCCTTCAGCTTCCTGAGCCACACACTCTAGAATTCTCTCCCTAAGCCACTCTGCCTCTCCACCTCCCTCACTTGCTTTAAGATCTCGATTAAAACTCACCTCTTTGACCAGACTTTTGGTCGCCTCACCTACTATTTCCTTCTTTGGCTCGGCATCTGTTCATTGTACCTTCATCAAGCATCCTGCAACATTTTTCTAAGATAAAGATGCTTTAGAAATACAAATTGGTTGCATATAATTAAGCATTTTGTTGGCTTTGCTGTTTGGTGCTGTGCAGTAATTGGCCATGATGAGCCCAACCCTGCCAGATTCAACTTCAGCCGTTAGCTATTTCTGTGCCATTCATGGAGTATTTATGTTGCCAATTTTTCATTTTTTTGTGCGTAGTATTTTACACTTGTCCACATTAAATTCCACCTGCTCTTGGCCTGCTGATTTGCTGCATTCTCTGATTTAACTGCTTTCTCACATTTTGGATCTTCAGCTGACATCTGACTACTGGCTAACATCTGGCTCCAGTATCAACGTCGTTTATTGTGTTGGTTGAAAACAATAAGCGTCCGAGCATTGACCTCAGTGGAAGTCCGCTCAATGCTTGTCACCACTTTGACATTACTCACTGTTTTTTTATTTTTTTAACCAGTTTCTTATCCAGCCCTATATTCTAACTTTAAGACGTAACCTTTAAATACGCAGATTGAAAGGTCACATCCGAAGACACCAAAGGTTAAATGTATACCTACAAATCAAGTGCAAATATTGATCAGCTATAGTCGCACTCATGGGCGAAATCCTTCTCAACATTATAGTGTAGGAATTGAGCAGTTGAATGCTTTTGGCACTGTATCCTCACACCCCTATCAAATCCAAGCATCACATCAAGATTGGCTTAAGGATAGAACATAGCGCTGGATGGGATACTGGTTATAAATAAGAAACAGTGTACTTTTGAGTAATGTCAAACTGGGAACAATCATTGAATGGAGATCACTGAATTAGCAGGGACAAGTATAAAAGTGTATGTCAAAGAATCAACTAGAGGGCTGGCCATCTTAGACTGGGTAATGTATAATGAGAAAGGACTAATTCGCAATCTTGTTGTGCGAGGCCCCTTGGGGAAGAGTGACCATAATATGGTAGGATTCTTTATTAAGATGGAGAGAGACACAGTTAATTCAGAGACTAGGGTCCTGAATTTAAGGAAAGGTAACTTTGATGGTATGAGACGTGAATTAGCTAGGATAGACTGGTGAATGATACTTAAAGGGTTGTCGATGGATAGCCAATGGCAAACATTTAAAGGTCACATGGATGAACTTCAACAATTGTACATCCCTGTCTGGAGTAAAAATAAAACAGGGAAGGTGGCTCAACCGTGGCTAACAAGGGAAATTAAGGATAGTGTTAAATCCAAGGAAGAGGCATATAAATTGGCCAGAAAAAGCAGCAAACCTGAGGACTGGGAGAAATTTATAATTCAGCAGAGGAGGACAAAGGGTTTAATTAGGAGGGGGGAAATAGAGTATGAGAGGAAGCTTGTTGGGAACATAAAAACTGACTGCAAAAGCTTCTCTAGATATGTGAAGAGAAAAAGATTAGTGAAGACAAACGTAGGCCCCTTGCAGTCAGATTCCGGTGAATTTATAAGGGGAACAAAGAAATGGCAGACCAGTTGAACAAATACTTTGGTTCTGTCTTCACCAAGGAAGACACAAATAACTTCCCGGAAATATCAGGGGACCGAGGGTCTAGTGAGAAGGAGGAACTGAAGGATAGCCTTATTAGGCGGGAAATTGTGTTCGGGAAATTGATGGCATTGAAGGCTGATAAATCCCCAGGGCTTGATCGTCTGCATCCCATAGTACTTAAGGAAGTTGTCCAAGAAATAGTGGATGCATTGGTGGTCATTTTCCAACTGTCCATCGACTCTGGATCAGTTCCTATGGACTGGAGGGTAGCTAATATAACACCACTTTTTTAAAAAAGGAGGGAGAGAGAAAACTGGTAATTATAGACGGGTTAGCCTGACATCAGTGGTTGGGAAAATGTTGGAATCAATTATTAAAGATGGAATAGCAGCGCATTTGGAAAGCAGTGACAGGATCGGTCCAAGTCAGCATGGATTTCTGAAAGGGAAATCATGCTGGACAAATATTCTAGAATTTTTTGAGAATATAACGAGTAGAGTGGACAAGAGAGAACGAGTGGATGTGGTGTATTTGGACTTTCAAAAACTTTTGACAACGTCCCACACAAGAGATTGGTGTGCAAAATCAAAGCATATGGTATTGGGGGTAATGTACTGACATGGATAGAGAAATGGTTGGCAGACAGGAAGCAGAGAGTCGGGATAAACGGGTCCTTTAAAAAGTAGGACCTCAAAAGTAGTAATCTCGGGATTGCTACCAGTGCCACGTGCTAGTCAGAGTAGGAATCGCAGGATAGCTCAGATGAATACGTGGCTTGAGCAGTGATTCAAAATCCTGGAGCATTGGAACCGGTTGTGGGGGAGGTGGGGCCAGTACAAACCGGATGGTCTGCACCTAGGCAGGACTGGAACCAATGTCCTAGGAGGAGTGTTTGCTAGTGCTGTTGGGGAGGAGTTAAACTAATATGGCAGGGGGATGGGAACCAATGCAGGGAAACAGAGGGAAACAAAATGGAGACAGAAGCAAAAGACAGAAAGGAAATTAGTAAATGTGGAGGACAGAGAAACCCAAGGCAAAAAACAAAAAGGGCCACTTTGCAGCAACATTCTAAAGGGTCTAAGTGTCTTAAAAAGGCAAGCCTGAAGGTTCTGTGCCTCAATGCGAGGAGTATTCGGAATAAGGTGGACGAATTAACTGTGCAGATAGCAGTTAACGGATATGATGTGGTTGGCATCACGGGCCATGGCTCCAGGGTGACCAAGGCTGGGAACTTAACATCCAAGGGTACTCAACATTTAGGAAGGATAGACAGAAAGGAAAAGGAGGTGGGGTGGCGTTGCTGGTGAAAGAGGAAATTAATACAATTGTAAGGAAAGACATTAGCTTGGATGATGTGGAATCGGTATGGGTGGTGCTTTGGAATACCAAGGGGCAGAAAACGCTAGTGGGAGTTGTGTACAGACCTCCAAACAGTAGAGTGATGTTGGGGAGGGCATCAAACAGGAAATTAGGGGTGCATGCAATAATGGTGCAGCACTTATCATGGGTGAATTTAATATGCATATAGATTGGGCTAACCAAACTGGAAGCAATACGGTGGAGGAGGATTTCCTGGAGTGCATAAGGGATGGTTTTCTAGACCAATATGTCGAGGAACCAACTAGGGGGGAGGCCATCTTAGACTGGGTGTTGTAACATAAGAATATAAGAACATAAGAATTAGGAACAGGAGTAGGCCATCTAGCCCCTCGAGCCTGCTCCGCCATTCAATAAGATCATGGCTGATCTGGCCGTGGACTCAGCTCCACCTACCCGCCCTCTCCCCGTAACCCTTAATTCCCTGATTGGTTAAAAATCTATCTATCTGTGACTTGAATACAGTCAATGAGCTAGCCTCAACTGCTTCCTTGGGCAGAGAATTCCACAGATTCACAACCTTCTGGGAGAAGAAATTCCTTCTCAACTCGGTTTTAAATTGGCTCCCCTGTATTTTGAGGCTATGCCCCCTAGTTCTAGTCTCCTCGACCAGTGGAAACAACCTCTCTGCCTCTATCTTATCTATCCCTTTCATGATTTTAAATGTTTCTATAAGATCACCCCTCATCCTTCTGAACTCCAACGAGTAAAGACCCAGTCTACTCAATCTATCATCATAAGGTAACCCCCTCATCTCCGGAATCAGCCTAGTGAATCGTCTCTGTACCCCCTCCAAAGCCAGTATATCCTTCCTTAAGTAAGGTGACCAAAACTGCACGCAGTACTCCAGGTGTGGCCTTACCAATACCCTATACAGTTGCAGCAGGACCTCCCTGCTTTTGTACTCCATCCCTCTCGCAATGAAGGCCAACATTCCATTCGCCTTCCTGATTACCTGCTGCACCTGCAAACTAACTTTTTGGGATTCATGCACAAGGCATCTGGTCCGGGACCTCATCCATTGTTCCCAGGAGGCTGGTCTGTCGGTCGCCTTCCTATCCCTCGACCAAGAGAAGGCGTTTGACAGGGTGGATCACGACTATCTGCTCGAAACTCTGCGCGCTTTCGGGTTCGGGACGCATTTCGTCGCCCGGATCCGACTTTTGTACGCCGCCGCGGAGTGTCCGATTAAGGTTAACGGGTCCTTGACGGCGCCCCTTCGCTTTAGGAGAGGGGTGCGCCAGGGATGCCCCATGTCCGGCCAGTTATACGCCGTTTGCGTGGAGCCTTTCCTGCGCCTCTTGCGGACGAGGTTGACGGGACTGGCTCTGCAAGGGCCGGGCGTGGAGGTCGTCCTCTCGGCTTACGCCGATGACGTGCTCCTCGCGGTAGAGGATCCCGCTGACCTGCGGAGGATGCGTGAGTGCCAGGAGATTTACTCGGCCGCGTCCTCCGCCAGGATCAACTGGAAGAAATGTTCCGGACTCCTGGTGGGTCAGTGGCGGGTGGACTCCCTGCCGGAGGAGCTCAGGCCTTTTGCCTGGAGCACGACCCATCTCCTCTATCTGGGAGTCTACCTTAGCCCCGACGAGGGAGCCTGGCCGGCGAACTGGCAGGAGCTGGAGGCCAAGGTCGCCGCTTGCCTAGGGCGCTGGACAGGACTGCTCCGAGTGCTGTCCTACTGGGGTCGAGTGCTAGTCATAAACCAGCTGGTGGCCGCAATGCTGTGGTACCGGCTGGTCACTTTGACCCCTCCCCCTGCGTTTGTCGCCAAGATACAGAAGAAGCTGGTGGACTTCTTCTGGAACAACAGGAAGCACTGGGTCTCTGCCGCGGTCTTGAGTCTCCCGCTTGAGGAGGGCAGTCAGTCGTTGGTGTGCGTCAGCGCCCAGCTCGCGACTTTCCGTCTTCAGACCCTGCAGAGATACCTTTACGTCGAGCCCCCTCCTAGGTGGTGTGCTCTGGCGAGGTATTTCTTCCGCCAGCAGCGCGACCTCAATTATGACACGCAGCTCCTGTTTGTGAACTTGGGGGGTGCCAGGACCGCCCTCCGGGAGCTGCCTGTCTTTTACAGGGAACTCATCAGGGTCTGGAACAAAATCTCCACCAAGCGCAGCTCTCCGCCGGCTGGAGTGGCGGCCGTCCTGCAGGAACCGCTGCTTGGGAATCCGTACCTCCACGGCCGAGGTTTTATGTGGCGGTCGGAAGAGAGGGCTGTGGCTGGTGAGGTGACCAGGGTCAGGGACCTGCTCGATGGCGGAGGAGCGGGCTGGATGGCGCCAGACACGCTGGCGCGGCGCTAAATTCTGCCAACGTCCGCCACGCGGCCGATACCATCGAGTCGCTAAAAACAGCTCTGGGCCCTGACTCCGTTAGGTGCATCGAGGAGGCTCAAGCACGTGGGGAGATCCCGTCCGAACTGACCCCCGTCCGGACGGAATTCCTCATTGGCGCCAAACCCCGGAACCTCCCTCGGGGGCCGACGCCTCACAACTTGAGCCGCCTCGGGGAAATCCCCTCCGTGCCTTTCAGTTCCGCGCGGAGGGGTTTCCTGTACGGGCTGCTCCTGCACACCCTCAACTTTGCCATCCTCGCCGGCCGTCCGGACACGCCATGGCGTACCATCTTGCCGTCCGGAGGAGGCGGGGGTCCCCGATGGAGGGCACTCTACGCAGGGGTCCTCCCACTATTCATCGGGGAATTGGCCTGGAGGGTGGTGCACGGAGCAGTGCCGTGCAACAAATTTTTAAGCCGGTTCACGGATTCCCAGGCCGCCTGCAATTTCTGCGGTCTGGAAGAGTCCGTGTTCCATGTTTTTATGGAATGCACAAGGTTGCAGCCCCTGTTTTATTATTTGAAGGGGCTGCTCCTGAAATTCTGGCTGCACTTCAGTCCCACTCTCCTGATCTTTGGGCACCCTGTGCGGAGGGGAGCGGATAGGTCCGAGGGCCTCCTCGTAGGACTGCTCCTGGGCACAGCCAAGGGTGCCATCAGCCGGTCCAGGCAGCGGGCGGTCGAGGGGGTCGTTCAACCTGACTGCCTGCCTCTCTTCCGCTCTTACATCCGGTCCAGGGTGTCCTTGGAGATGGAGCACGCGGTGTCCACCGGTACGCTCGCGGCCTTCCGCGAGAGGTGGGCACCGGAGGGACTGGAGTGCATCATCACGCCCGGCAACCAAATTTTAATTTGATTTTATGTTTTTAAGTTTAATTTGTTTTAATTGCCGGTGCTTTTAGTGTCCCCCTTTCCTTTTATAGGGGGCACTGGGGAAAATTGTGATTTTAGTGCCCAAAAAAAAAAACAAAAAAAGAAAAACACAAAAAAAACACAAAAAAAAGGGGGGGAAAAAAAAGGGCCTTGTAAATGTCTGGAGTGTCACCCAGGTCGGGTGGCACCGTTTAATGTTTTATGTTTTTGCAGGTGAACTCCAAAAAGAGTTTCATGCACAAGGACCCCCAGGTCCCTCTGCATCTCAGCATGTTGTAATTTCTCCCCATTCAAATAATATTCCCTTTTACTGTATTTTTTCCCAAGGTGGATGACCTCACACTTTCCGACATTATACTCCATCTGCCAAACCTTCGCCCATTCGCTTAACCTATCCAAATCTCTTTGCAGCCTCTCTGTGTCCTCTACACAACCCGCTTTCCCACTAATCTTAGTGTCATCTGCAAATTTTGTTACACTACACTCTGTCCCCTCTTCCAGGTCATCTATGTATATTGTAAACAGTTGTGGTCCCAGCACCGATCCCTGTGGCACACCACTAACCACCGATTTCCAACCCGAAAAGGACCCATTTATCCCGACTCTCTGCTTTCTGTTCGCCAGCCAATTCTCGATCCATGCTAATACACTTCCTCTGACTCCGCGTACCTCGATCTTCTGCAGTAACCTTTTGTGTGGCGCTTTATCGAATACCTTTTGGAAATCTAAATACACCACATCCATTGGTACACCTCTATCCACCATGCTCGTTATATCCTCAAAGAATTCTAGTAAATTAGTTAAATATGATTTCCCATTCATGAATCCATGCTGTGTCTGCTTGATTGCACTATTCCTATCTAGATGACCCGCTATTTCTTCCTTAATGATAGTTTCAAGCATTTTCCCCACTACAGATGTTAAACTAACTGGCCTATAGTTACCTGCCTTTTGTCTGCCCCCTTTTTTAAATAGAGGTGTTACATTAGCTGCTTTCTAATCCGCTGGTACCTCCCCAGAGTCCAGAGAATTTTGGTAGATTATAACGAATGCATCTGCTATAACTTCCGCCATCTCTTTTAATATCCTGGGATGCATTTCATCAGGACCAGGGGACTTGTCTACCTTGAGTCCCATTAGCCTGTCCAGCACTACTCCGCTAGTGATAGTGATTGTCTCAAGATCCTCCCTTCCCACATTCCCGTGACCAGCAATTTTTGGCATGGTTTTTGTGTCTTCCACTGTGAAGACCGAAACAAAATAATTATTTAAGGTCTCAACCATTTCCACATTTCCCATTATTAAATCTTCCTTCTCATCTTCCAAGGGACCAACATTTACTTTAGTCACTCTTTTCCGTTTTACATATCTGTAAAAGCTTTTACTATCTGTTTTTATGTTTTGTGCAAGTTTACCTTCAAAATCTATCTTTCCTTTCTTTATTGCTTTTTTAGTCATTCTTTGCTGTTGTTTAAAATGTTCCCAATCCTCTAGTTTCCCAGTAACCTTGGCCACCTTATACGCATTGGTCTTTGATTTGATACTCTCCTTTATTTCCTTGGTTATCCACGGCTGGTTATCCCTTCTCTTACCGCCCTTCTTTTTCACTGGAATATATTTTTGTTGCGCACGATGAAAGAGCTCCATAAACGTCCTCCACTGTTCCTCAATTGTGCCACTGTTTAGTCTGTGTTTCCAATCTAGTTTAGCCAACTCTGCCCTCATCCCACTGTAGTCCCCTTTGTTTAAGCATGGTATGCTCGTTTCTGACACAACTTCCTCACCCTCAATCTGTATTACAGATTCAACCAATTTGTGTTTTGAGAAAGGATTAATTAGCAATCTCGTTGTGCGAGGCCCCTTGGGGAAGAGTGACCATAATATGGTGGAATTCTACATTAGGATGGAGAATGAAACAATTAATTCAGAGACCATGGTCCAGAACTTAAAGAAGGGTAACTTTGAAGGTATGAGGCGTGAATTGGCTGGGATAGATTGGCGAATGATACTTAAGGGGTTGACAGTGGACAGGCAATGGCAGACATTTAGAGCCTACAACAATTGTACATCCCTGTCTGGCGTAAAAATAAAAAAAAGGAAGGTGGCTCAACCGTGGCTATCAAGGGAAATCAGGGATAGTATTAAAGCCAAGGAAGTGGCATACAAATTGGCCAGAAATAGCAGTGAACCCGGGGACTGGGAGAAATTTAGAACTCAGCAAAGGAGGACAAAGGCTTTGATTAGGGCAGGGAAAATAGAGTCGGAGAGGAAGCTTGCAGGGAACATTAAAATGGACTGCAAAAGCTTCTATAGATATGTAAAGAGAAAAAGGTTCATAAAGACAAACGTAGGTCCCCTGCAGTCAGAATCAGGGGAAGTCATAACGGGGAACAAAGAAATGTCAGACCAAATGAACAAGTACTTTGGTTCGGTGTTCACGAAGGAGAACACAAACAATCTTCCAGATATAAAAGGGGTCAGAGGGTCTAGTAAGAAGGAGGAACTGAGGGAAATCCTTATTAGTCAGGAAATTGTGTTGGGGAAATTGATGGGATTGAAGGCCGATAAATCCCCAGGGCCTGATGGTCTGCATCCCAGAGTATTAAGGAGATGGCCTTGCAAATAGCGGATGCATTGACAGCCATTTTCCAACATTCCATAGACTCTGGATCAGTTCCTATGGAGTGGAGGGTAGCCAATATAACCCCACTTTTTAAAAAAGGAGGGAGAGAGGAAACAGGGAATTGTAGTCCGGTCAGGCTGACATCGGTAGTGGGTAAAATGATGGAATCAATTATTGAGGATGTCATAGCAGCGCATTTGGAAAGAGGTGATATGATAGGTCCAAGTCAGCATGGATTTGTGAAAGGGAAATTATGCTTGACAAATCTCCTGGAATTTTTTGAGGATGTTTCCAATAGAGTGGACAAGGGAGAACCAGTTGATGTGGTGTATTTGGACTTCCAGAAGGCTTTCGACAAGGTTCCACACAAGAGATTAGTGTGCAAAGTTAAAGCACATGGGGCTGGGGGTAGTGTGCTGACATGGATTGAGAACTGGTTGGCAGACAGGAAGCAAAGAGTAGGAGTAAATGGGTACTTTTCAGAATGACAGGCAGTGACTTGTGGGGTACCGCAAGGTTCTGTGCTGGGGCCCCAGCTGTTTTCATTGTACATTAATGATTTAGACCAGGGGATTAAATGTAGTATCTACAAATTTGCAGATGGCACTAAGTTGGGTGGCAGTGTGAGCTGCGAGGAGGATGCTATGAGGCTGCAGAGTGGCTTGGACAGGTTAGGTGAATGGGCAAATGCAGGCAGAGGAAGTATAATGTGGATAAATGTGAGGTTATCCACTTTGGTGGTAAAAACAGAGAGACAGACTATTATCTGAATGGTGACAGATTAGGAAAAGGGGAGGTGCAACGAGACCTGGGTGTCATGGTACATCAGTCATTGAAGGTTGGCATGCAGGTACAGCAGCCGGTTGAGAAAGCAAATGGCATGTTGGCCTTCATAGTGAGGGGATTTGAGTATCGGGGCAGGGAGTGTTACAACAGTTGTACAGGGCCTTGGTAAGGCCACACCTGGAGTATTCTGTACAGTTTTGGTCTCCTAACTTGAGGAAGGATGTTCTTGCTATTGAGGGAGTGCAGCGAAGGTTCTCCAGACTGATTCCCGGGATGGCGGGACTGACATATCAAGAAAGACTGGAACAACTTGGCTTGTATTCACTGGAGTTCAGAAGAATGAGAGGGGATCTCATAGAAACATTTAAAATTCTTACGGGGTTGGACAGGTTAGATGCAGGAAGAATGTTCCCAATGTTGGGGAAGTCCAGAAACAGGGATCACAGTCTAAGGATAAAGGGTAAGCCATTTAGGACCGAGATGAGGAGAAACTTCTTCACCCAGAGAGTGGTGAACCTGTGGAATTCTCTACCACAGAAAGTTGATGAGGCCAATTCACTAAATATATTCAAAAAGGAGTTAGATGTAGTCCTTACTACTAGGGGGATCAAGGGGTATGGCGAGGAAGCAGGAATGGGGTATTGAAGTTGCATGTTCAGCCATGAACTCATTGAATGGCGGTGCAGGCTCGAAGGGCCGAATGGCCTACTCCTGCACCTATTTTCTATGTTTCTATATTTCTATGTTTTCAGAATGGCAGGCAGTGACTAGTGTGCTGCCGCAGGGCTCAGTGCTGGGACTTCAGCTAATGACAATATACATTAATGATTTAGATGAAGGAATTGAGTGTAATATCTCCAAATTTGCAGATGACACTAAGCTGGGTGGTGGTGTGAGCTGTGAGGAGGATGCTAAGAGGCTGCAGGGTGACTTGGACAGGTTAGGTTAGTGGGCAAATGCATGGCAGATGCAGTATAATGTGGATAAATGAGAGGTTATCCATTTTGGTTGTAAAAACACAAAGGCAGAATATTATCTGAATGGCGGCAGATTAGGAAAAAGGGAGGTGCAATGAGACCTGACATCATTCATTGAAAGTTGGCATGCAGGTACAGCAGGCGGTGAAGAAGGCAAATGGTATGTTGGCCTTCATAGCTTGGGGATTTGAGTATAGGAGCAGGGAGGTCTTACTGCAGTTGTATAGGACCTTGATGAGGCCTCACCTGAAATATTGTGTTCAGTTTTGGTCTCCTAATCTGAGGAAGCACATTCTTGCTATTGAGGGAGTGCAGCGAAGGTTCACCAGACTGATTCTCGGGATGACAGGACTGACATATGAGGAGAGATTGGATCGAACTGGGGCTGTCATCACTGGAGTTTAGAAGGATGAGAGGGATATCATAGAAACATATAAAATTCTGACAGGACTGGACAGGTTAGATGCAGGAAGAATGTTCCTGATGTTGGAGATGTCCAGAACCAGGGTTTACAGTCTAAGGATAAATGGTAAGCCATTTCGATGAGGATAAACTTCTTCACTCAGAGAGTTGTTAACCTGTGGAATTCTCTACTGCAGAGAGTTGTTGATGCCAGTTCGTTGGATATATTCAAGAGGGAGTTAGATATGGCCCTTACGGCTAAATGGATCAAGGAGTATGGAGAGAAAGCAGGAAAGGGGTGAATGATCTGCCATGATCTTATTGAATGGTGGTGCAGGCTCGAAGGGCCAAATGGTCTACTCCTGCACCTATTTTCTATGTTTCTATGTTTCTATGTTTCTAAAATACTGCAGTCAGGAAGAAAAAAATGGAAATTAAATACTGCATTCGATAAGGTGCCACATAAGAGCTTACTGCACAAGATACAAGCTCACGGGGTTGGGGGTAATATATGAGCATGGATAGAGGATTGGCTAACTAACAGAAAACAGAGAGTCGGGATAAATGGGTCGTTCTCGGGTTGGCAATCAGTAACTAGTGGGGTACCGCAGGGATCGGGCTGGGTCCTCAACTATTTACAATCTATATTAATGACTTGGATGAAGGGACTGAGTGTAATGTAGCCAAATTTGCTGATGATACAAATATGGGTGGGAAAGCAAATTGTGAGGAGGGCACAAAAGATCTGCAAAGGGATATGGACAGGTTAAGTGAATGGGCAAAAATTTGGCAGATGAAGTATAACGTGGGAAAACGTGAGGTTATCCACTTTGTCAGAAATAATAGTGCCATATTTGTAGACCATGTATACTAACTGTATAGTCACATAAGGTGTGCCACCAGAGGGCACTGCAGTGGGAGAACTGAGGGTCACCTGCATCGGTGTGCAGGGCCCAGTATAAAAGGCTGCCCACCATACTTGTGCCTGACTCTGGAGTTACAATAAATGGGACTTAGGTCACAACAGTTCAAGTACAATACTAGACCTCATGGAGTCATTCATAAGAGTATTAAAGACATAACAACTGGTGACAAACTTTCACGCAAAAATGACTAATAGGGGTTGGTGCATTTAAAAAGTTCTCAGAGGTTGAAGATTGGGAAGCCTTTACGGAGCGGCTCGACCAATATTTCATAGCTAGCGACCTGGTAGGCGATGATCTGGCCACGCTGGCAGATAAGCGCAGAGCCATCCTGTTGACCAGTTATGGGCCTGCAGTCTACGGCCTCATCAGGGACTTGCTTACACCAGAGAAAACAACGACCAAGTCAAACGAGGAGCTGAAAGTGCTAATTCGGACCAACTCAAACCGAAGGAGAGCATCCTCATGACCAGGCATCGATTATATACACACCGCCGCCCCGAGGGCCAGGAAATCGCGAAGTACGCTGCCGACCTCAGGAGGCTGGCAGGACCGCGTAATTTTGCGCATCACTCGCCGATGCGTTGCAGGACATCTTCGTAATTGGCATCGGTCATGAGGCCCTTCTTCACAGGCTACTGTCTGCCGAAAGCACTCTACAGAAGGCCATCGGTATCAGCCAGGCGTTCATGACCTCAAGCTGCAGCTCCAAGAGGATGATGACTCACTCTCAGGACTCAAACCCGGCAAGTACTGTAAATAGAATGGCGCCTTTCACAGGCAGAACTGTTGAACGTGAATCTGACCAGGGCAGATCGTACAGGCCCCCTGAGTCCTTTATCTCAGAGTCCGCCAAGATGTGCAAATGTAAGTCGAGTAGCATCATGCTGGCATTGCGGAGGTAATCACAGGGCTCATCAGTGTTGGTTCAGAGACCATATGTGCAAAGGCTGCAGCACAAAGGGCCACCACCAGCGAATGTGCAACAGAGCCGTGACTCACTGCGTGGAAGAGGAGTCAGCAGATGGCTGTGAATCCAGCACGGATTACGAGGAGATGGCTAGAGAGGCAGCTCAATCCCAGGAACAAGTGTATGGAGTATATACCTGCACCATAGATTGTCCTCCAGTGATGATGGAAGTCGAGATAAATGGCGTTACAGTCGTCAGGGAAGTGGACACGGGGGTGAATCAGTCAGTAATGAGCCAGGAAGCCTTTGAGAGGCTATGGAATGATCAAGCTGAACGACCCAAACTGGTCCCGGTTCAGGCAAAGCTGCGCACCTACACCAAGGAACTGATATCAGTTGTTGGTAGTGCGGATGTAAGTCTATCCCATGATGGCGCGGTGCACAATTTACCATTGTGGATTGTTTCGGGTGATGGACCAACGCTACTTGGAAGAAGATGGATGGAAAAGATTCATTGGAACTGGGAAGACTTCTCCCTCCAGCGATCAACGTTCCTCGTGCTCAGAGGCAGAGCAAGCCCCAACCTTCGGTTGGACCAGGCACCGCAGAGCAGATTCACGCAACCCCTTAGGCACAGACCGCTAATCACGACTGTGTGGTGATGATCCAGCCGAGACGACCCGAACACACCTTCCCAGTTTCAGTGGCAGGACTCCTGGGGAGGAAGATTGGATCCGAGGGCACCTTCCCAACTTCAGTGGCAGAATCCCTGGGAGGAAGATCGCAGCAGTCGACATCATGGACAGGGAAAAGATGGCGTCCAAACCATGAAGTGCAGCGCTAATGAGCAACGACATGTGTCATTCCACACAAGGAAGACGATTGGGGTAAAAGTAGTAAGACTATTTTAAAGGAGGCCAGCAACCCGCCATTTTTGAAGGAACTGCTTGAAATTGGTAACCAATGTAAAAGTCCAGCTGTAACAAGCAAAATGTTGTTGAGCGGTGTCAGGTGCAAATTGCAATCAGCCAATGTAGCGGGCGAACACCTAACAGTCGTATACAGGTCCAGCGGGCTACCCAATGCTGTAGCCTGCGTCCCCGGGACCAAAACAATGTATCATAAAGTATCCACACAACTGACAGTAATAGACAAGCCGCAGAGTAAACGATCCCCGGAGAGCAGAGGCACCGGTAGCAATACCCTGCCTCAGATCGGTTTAACATTGCAGACACCCGATGGCATGAACCGCCATGGGCGAGAAACTGTAAATTGCGCCTATGCCCACAGTCGGCTACCATTGCCCACCACTCAGGTGGAAAAGGCATAGCCTACAAACGCACTCTCCACCACAGCAATGCCCAAGAGCGAAGGGTCACCCACAACGGCTCCTCCGAACGGGACCTGGACCAGACAGGATCTCAAACGAGAGAGTATTCACAATGGTGTCCTCAAGGAAAGCGAGTCAGTAGTCCCCTGCGAACTGCTAGACAAGACGATGCAGCCCAACCGTTGCTTAGATGAAATGCTCACTCACTCAGACCGCTTCCCAGAGAGCAGCAGCGTCACTGTGCAAACGCAAAGAACAGGGAGGTCGCAGACCCATCAGCTGTCTTTGGGCCTGCCTGACATTAGGAGTAACGGCAAGTCATGGACTCACAACCAGAAATGATGGGGACCTCCAGTGGCAACAAATCTCACTACCAACCCACCCAAGCTGGAAGCGACCCTCCAATACTCAACCAGGAAGAGCAAAGCCCAAGTCACCGTCAAATTACGAGTCAATTTGCATTAAAGACTTGGGGGGAAATGATGTCATGTTTGTAGACCATGTATACGAAATGTATCGTCACATAAGGTGTGCCACCAGAGGGCACTGCGGTGGGAGACCTGAGGATCACCTGCATAGGTGTGCAGGGCCCAGTATAAAAGGCTGCCCATCATGCTTGTGCCTCACTCTGGAGTTACAATAAATGGGACTAAGGTCACAACAGCTCAAGTACAATACTAGACCTCGTGGAGTAATTCATAAGAGTATTAAAGACAGAACAAATAGAAAAGCAAATTATCATTTAAATGGAGAAAAGTTGCAAAGTGCTGCAGTACAGAGAGACCTGGGGATCCTTGTGCATGAAATGCAAAAAGGTAGTATGCAGGTACAGCAAGTAATCAAGAAGGCAAATGGAATGTTGGTCTTTATTGCAAGGGGGTTAGAGTACAAAGACAGAGAAGTCCTGCTACAACTCTACAGAGTATTGGTGAAGCCACACCTGGAGTACTGCGTACAGTTTTGGTCTCCATATATAAGGTAGGATATACTTGCATTGGAGGCTGTTCAGAGCAGGTTCACGAGGTTGATTCTGGAGTTGAGGGAATTGACTTATGAGGAGAGGTTGATTAGGTTGGCCCTATACCAATTGGAGTTCAGAAGAATGAGAGGTGATCTTATTTGAAACTTATAAGATAATGAGGGGGCACGACAAGGTGGATGAAGAGAGGATATTTCCACTCATAGGGGAAACTGAAACTAGGGGACATGGGGCTAGAACCTCCACTTTTTTTGCATGCTTAACGCCCACTTAACACCCATTTTACCGCTGAAATGACGTATAATTTTTCGGAAATTATCACCGAGCGTTACTTTCCCCATGTGCTTAACGGCGGGAAAAAATATGACGCCCACCCACTTTTTTGGGCAAAATCAGCAGAATGGGCGAATTCAGCATTACTTTCCAAGTGGAATTAATGCCGACATTAATATTAACGCCCGCCCACTGTTTTTTGTCGTAAAGAGCGTATTTACCCAAACTAGCGGCCATAGAAATCGCCCATCGTCAATTCCACCACCTCGCACACATATCGCCCACAATATCGCTCGCTCAAAAAACCGCCCACAAAAAGTGGAACTAACCGGAACGAACGCCAGCGGTGTAGCTGGCATTTGTTAAATCCCACTCTTACGTGAGGAGCTGATATCTGAATGATTTGCCTGAAAGAGCACTGATGTGAGTGACAACGCTGACACACTGCTGTGTGTGTGCAGCTCAGACATCAATGGTGCCCATCATCTTGGTGTCAGTTAAAGTTTACATTGATTGATGTTAAGTTGTATTTAACCCTTTCATGGTAAGGAATCTCCAGTGTGTAACAGTCCAGCTATATGAGACAATGCGCAATAAGGTTATGTTCAATAACAAAAAGTTAATACCAACATTGGTCTGAAATCATAAGTATCACAGCTAATAACACCCAACCCCAGCCACACCCCACTTTTTCCATCATTGACATCAATCACATGTTCAACATGTCCAACAACACAGAATACAAAGGCAAAGCAGGAGCATGGTCCCCAGCCCCCATACATTGCAACAAATCGCATGCACCCAGATGGAAATATAACACAGCCATCATCTGCGCACAAGCACCTCACTTTCCTTCCCCCCTCTCCTTCTCTCCACCTCTACTCCTTCCCCTCCTCGCTCCATGGCACCTAGCTGAGGAGCTCCTCAGGTGGTGCCTCATTGGGGGGATGAAGGCAGATGCGGTCGTTCCACGGGTACGGGAGCGGGCGGGTGCCGAGTGGGCAACATTCTCTGATGCAGAAGCAAAATCTTGGTCCTTACTCTCATCTGTCATTCACAGTTGTGGTGCGGAACCGAGGGGTGGAATGCCGCTCTCGGGGACCACTGGGAGGCCTGTTAAGCAGTGTTCCTGGCTTTCGCATCCAGGGACTCCGCCATGCGCAGAATGTACTTGGTCATGGTGGCCAGCTGTTGGGATATGCTCTCCAACGTTTCAATGAGTTGGTCACCAATATCTACAGTCCTTCTGAACAACTGTGTCGGCTCTCTGCTGTCAAGCCGCAGGGTCGGCGCCGTCCTGGGGACAAATGGGGTGCCCTGTGGAGAGGTGCTTGGTGCCGGTACCTCCAGAGTGGAGGCGGGGATGACCGGAGGACCATTAGGTGGACATGGGTTGGAATGGCTTCGGAGCGTGGCGATGCAGGTTCTTCAAAGTCCGTGCTCTCATCCGTGGAGAACAGACCCAGCGGATTGACGGGCGGAATCGGCGTTCCTCAGCACCAGATGTAATAGGATCGTCCACGGACCCCTGCCCCGCGCCCCCACCTTCTGGCCTCTGTGGTCTTGCCTCAGGCCACGCTGCTGGCTGAGCTGCAAGGCACAAATGAGGTTATTAGAGTAGAAGGGGGTGCTAGGGTGGCAAGGTGAGTCCAGCGCTACACACAGCATATGCACGACAAATGCACCACCGCTCTCAAAATCATCACAGACATCACATTTCATCACCATTAACACATTGTGCATTGATTTTCATTAGGCCAGCATTATTTCTATGACACTTGTAGACATAGAAACATAGAAAATAGGTGCAGGAGTAGGCTATTCCTCCCTTCGAGCCTGCACCACCATTCAATAAGATCATGGCTGATCATTCACCTCAGTACCCCTTTCCTGCTTTCTCTCCATACCCCTTGATCCCTTTAGCCATAAGGGCCATATCTAACTCCCTCTTGAACATATCCAATGAACTGGCATCAACAACTCTCTGTGCAAGGAAATTCCACAGGTTAACAACTCTCTTATTGAAGAAGATTCTCCTCATCTCAGTCCTAAATGGCTTACCCCTTATCCTTAGACTGTGACCCCTGGTTCTGGACTTCTCCAACATTGGGAACATTATTTCAGCATCTAACTTGTCCATTCCTGTCAGAATTTTATATGTTTCTGTAAGATCCCCTCTCATCATTCTAAACTCCAATGAATAAAGGCCCAGTCGATCCATTCTCCCCTCATATGTCAGTCCAGCCATCCCGGGAATCATTCTGGTGAACCTTCGCTACACTCCCTCAATAGCAAGAACATCCTTCCTCAGATTAGGAGACCAAAACTGAACACAATATTCCAGGTGGGGCTTCACCAAGGCCCTGTATAACTGCAGTAAGACATCCCTGCTCCTATACTCAAATCCCCTCGCTATGAAGGCCAACATACCATTTGTCTCCTTCACCGCCTGCTGTATCTGCATGCCAACTTTCAATGACTGATGTACCATGACACACAGGTCTCGTTGCACCTCCCCTTTTCCTAATCTGTCACCATTCAGATAATATTCTGTCTTCCTGTTTTTGCCACCAAAATGGATAACCTCACATTTATCCACATTATACTGCATCTGCCATGCATTTGCCCACTCACCGAACCTGTCCAAGTCACCCTGCAGCCTCTTAGCATCCTCCTCATAGCTCACACCGCCACCCAACTTAGTGTCATCTGCAAACTTGGAGATATTACACTCAATTCCTTCATCCAAATCATTAATGTATATTGTAAATAGCTGGGGTCCTAGCACTGAGCCCTGCGGCAGCCCACTAGTCACTGCCTGCCATTCTGAAAAGGACCCGTTTATCCCGACTCTCTGCTTCCTGTATGCCAACCAGTTCTCTATCCACGTAAGTACATTACCCCCAATACCATGTATTTAATTTTGCACACCAATCTCTTCTGTGGGACCTTGTCAAAAGCCTTTTGAATGTCCAAATACACCACATCCACTGGTTCTCCCTTTTCCACTCTACTATTTACATCCTCAAAAATTTCCAGAAGATTTGTTAAGCATGATTTCCCTTTCATAAATCCATGTTGACTTGGACCGATCCTGTCACTGCTTTCCAACTATGCTGCTATTTCATCTTTAATAATTGATTCCAACATTTTCCCCACTACTGATGTCAGGCTAACCGATCTGTAATTACCCGTTTTCTCTCTCCCTCCTTTTTTAAAAAGTGGTGTTACATTAGTTATCTTCCAGTCCATAGGAACTGATCCAGAGTCAATAGACTGTTGGAAAATGATCACTAATGCATCCACTATTTCTCGGGTCACTTCCTTAAGTACTCTGGGATGCAGACTATCAGGCCCCAGGGATTTATCGGCCTTCAATCCCATCAATTTCCTGAACACAATTTCCCGCCAAATAAGTATTTCCTTCAGTTCCTCTTTCTCACTAGATCCTCAATCCCCTAGTACTTCCAGAAGGTTATTTGTGTCTTCCTTCATGAAGACAGAACCAAAGTATTTGTTCAACTGGTCTGCCATTTCTTTGTTCCCCATTATAAATTCACTTGAATCTGACTGCAAGGACTTATGTTTGTCTTCACTAATCTTTTTCCTCTTCACCTATCTATAGAAGCTTTTGCAGTCAGTTTTTATCTTCCAGAAAGCTTCTTCTCATACTCTATTTTCCCCTCCTAATTAAACACTTTGTCCTCCTCTGCTGAATTTTAAATTTCTCCCAGTCCTCAGGTTTGCTGATTTTTCTGGCCAGTTTATATGCCTCTTCCTTGGATTTAACACTATCATTAATGTTTCTTGTTAGCCACAGTTGAGCCACCTTCCCCATTTTATTTTTGTGCCAGACAGGGATGTACAATTGTTGAAGTTCATCCATGTGATCATAAATGTTTGTCATTGCCTATCAACCATCAACCCTTTAAGTATCATTCACCAGTCTACTCTAGCCAACTCACGTCTCGTACCATCGAAGTTATCTTTCCTTAATTTCAGGACCCTAATCTCTGAATTAACTGTGTCACTCTCCATCTTAATAAAGAATTCTACCATATTATGGTCACTCTTCCCCAAGGATCCTCGCACAACAAGATTGCTAATTAGTCGATTCTCATTACACATCACCTAGTCTAAGATGGCCAGCCCTCTAGTTTGTTCCTCGACATAGTGGTCCAGAAAACCATCCCTAATATACTCCAGGAAATCCTCCTCCACTGTATTGCTACCATATAACAGAAGGGAGGCATTTGCTCGTCCGAGAACCTCCTAGCTCTTTTTCAGCCTCCAATGTGCTCCTCTCCCACCTCACTGCTCTCTCAGTCTCCATAGCATGCTGTGATGCCTCCAGCTCTCTTTCCATTATAGGCCAAATTCGGTTAAATATGTGGCTGGTAACAGCTACTTTTTGTTTGCCTACTTGCTGTGAAGCTCTAAAGTCTCCCTCCTTCCTCCTAGAGCAACCACACCACACCCAGCCTTCATTCCTTCTGAGCTCCCTCTCTCTCTGTCTCATCTTCTGCACGTCATGGTGATCCTTGACCTCCATATAGAAATCATATATCATATATGATTATTCGGATATGAGTGGGTGTGGCATCTATAGACATTACATGATGCAATGGCGTAAGCTTTATTCATGTGGCATCAATTCAGGATCTGCAAATGCCTACGTGGCTGTCCGGGGGAGCTTCCCCATGAGTGCGAGCACTCGCTCCTCCATCTCAGTGATGTCGCTGGGGACTGGTGGCCCCCCACCCGTTCGCCTCTGCACAGACCTCATCATCGATAGCTTCTGCTGTAAAAGGTGACAGGATGACATGGCATGAGATCATTGTGTGATATCATTGATAGGTACTGTCACAGAGACTGATACAACACATAACCAATGGATTTAGTCATGATTATTATGATTATTACCATTCTTTACCAAAAGGCATACACTATGACCGCATGTTTTGAGTAAAACATTCCTGGTAAAAGTGTAAGACCTCACATCTGCTGATAGTCACTCATAACTGTTACAAATCAAATTATGTAAATACATAAGTACATGTAAATCAATGTAATACTTACTCTTGTGGATCCCACAAAGTTGTTCCATCGTTTGCGGCATTGGTTGCACCTCGTTGGTTGCCAACGAGACCACCTCTGCTATCTCGGTCCATATCCTCTGGTATGCCTTTGGGGTGGGCTTCCCACGCCCTGTCTGTGTCAAATCACCCCAGTGTATCTCGACCTCCTGCAGGAGGGAAGCATTTGCCTCGTCCGAGAACCTCCTGGCTCTTTTGCGGCCTCCAATGTGCTCCTTTCCCACCTCACTGCTCTCTCCAGCGTCAGTCTCCATAGCGTGCTGTGATGCCTCCTGCTCTCTTTCCATTATAGCCCAAATTCGGTGAAATATATGTTTGGTAACAGCTACTTTTTGTTTGCCTACTTGCTGTGAAGCTCTAAAGACTCCATCCTTACTCCCAAAGCAACCACACCACACCTAGCCACGCTTTCAGTCCCTCTGAGCTCCCTCTCACTCTGTCTCGTCTTCTGCACATGTCATGGTGATCCTTGACCTCCAGAATCGAGGGAATCCAGCGTTGTCATGCCGTTGCTAAGGATGGCCACACTTTATGGTAGAAGGTCAAAACAATTTAACACTACCGCCCATTTTATACCGCTCGCGGTAATGACCATTTTCAAAAGTGGAGACTCGGTGTTTTGAGAATAGGCGAGAAACCGGTGATCTGAAAACATTTTTTACCGCCTACACCGCAAATATCACACCACAAAAGTGGAGATTCTAGCCCATAGTCTTAGAATAAGTTGCTGCCCATTTAAAACTGAGATGAGGAGAAACTTCTTCTCTCAGAGGGTTGTATATCTATGGAATTCTCAGCCCCAGAGAGCTGTGGAGACTGGGACATTGAATATATTTAAGACGGAGATAGACAGATTTTTGAGTGATAAGGGAGTAAAGGGTTTTGGGGAGCGGGCATGGAAGTGGAGCTGAGTCCATGATCAGATCAGCCATGGTTTTATTGAATGGCAGAGCAGGCTCGAGGTGCCAAAAGGTTTACTTCTGCTCCTATTTCTTATGCTCTTCTGTTCTTATGCATGAATGGTATTGAAATAGTTACAGCTGAAGTTAAAAGATGAGTTAAAGCCAGCTTTTTCGGTCGGTGCACTTTGCCGGGCTGCTCGAGAGCCCCAGAGGAGGAATACGGATTTTTTTCATGGAACCTTTCTCAGATTTCTCGGTAGGGATTTGCTGAAGCTGCAGCAAACTTAGGATAACTTTTTGAGAGTTTTGAACATTTTTTCACTCTCACTGATTAGTCGTGGCCTGTGGGCCTCATTCTCTGCTCCTTAAAGGCCTGCTTGTGAGGGTCAAGCCTGCAGACAGAATGGCCGCAGCTTTGGCAGGGCAACGTATTGTGAACATTGCTAGAGGCAGGTTGGCACGCAGGAGAAAGTGGCACCATCGTCGGGTACAGAGGCAACGTGCAAGGGAGGCAGAAGCCATGGCTGGGCAACAAGGAGAAGGGCATGCAGAAGGCCATAGACCTCCACGTAGAGAGCTTGGCCAGGAGGAAGATGGCGTGAGGAGGAGGGTCAGGTACGCTGAACCCCCTGCACCATACACTGCACCAGGAGCCTTGCCAGCAGCAGCCTGCAGAAGCTGAGGAGCATCAGCAGGAACAGGGAGAAGGTGATCAGCCTGGTGCCATCAGAGGGGCCCAACACAGACTTGGGGAGAGAGGCCCTATCGTCAAAGGGTCTACCGATGTCAGTTTTCCTTCCTGGAGCTCAGCGACGAGCAATGTTTGCGAAGGCTGTGATTTAGAAAGGACGTACTGAGGGAGCTGTGCAATGTCCTGCGGCCAGATCTGCAGTCTCACACAAGGCTCAGGATCGCTCTGCCCATTGAGACTGTTATGTATGGAGAAAGAGTCAGACTGAACACTGTGAGCTCAAAGTAAAGTGTGACCGTAGTCTTTTATTGCAGGTCTCCAGAGTGCCTCCCAACCTGTGAGGCCTCCTTAAATACCTGTGCTCCCAAGGGATTATGGGATCCCTTGGGACTCCAGGGATGAGCCCTCTGTTGGCTGTACAGAGTATATACAAGTTTATGGAAAGAACAACACTCCGCCCCCAAAGTCAATAGTGTAACTATTTACAATGTGAGTCAATCTGGGGTCCTTCTTGCCCTGGTTGATCGTCTCGGTGAGAAAGCTGGAATTGGTGAGTCAATTGTTGGGCCCTCGCTGGGCTGCTGTGCAGCTGGCCTTGCTGGGCTGCCTGGTGTGTGGGTCCTGCTGTTCTGCTGTGGATGATGGGTTCTGCTTCGTGGCCAACCGTGGTGCCAGTTGCCACTGGTATGTATGTTGGGGGGGGTCAAAGAAGGTTGGGTCCAAAGTGGGTTGCTCAGGGTAGTCCGTGAATCTGAGTTTGATTTTGTCCAAGTGTTTCCGGTGAATGAGTCCATTTGAAAGTTTGACCCGAAACACCCTGTTCCCCACTTTGGCCATGACAGTGCTAGGAAGCCACTTGGGACCTTGTCCATAATTCAATACAAATACAGGATCATTGATTTCAATCTCGAGTGACACATTTGTGCTATCATGGTATGTACTTTGTTGAAGCCACCTGCTTTCTACCTGTTCATGTAGAACAGGGTGAACTAACGAGAGCCTTGTCTTAAGTGCTTTTTTCATGAACAATTCAGCAGGTGGGATCCCAGTGAGTGAGTGGGGTCTTGTGCGGTAGCTAAGCAGGACTTGGGATAGGCGAGTCTGCAGTGAGCCTTCCGTGACCCTCTTCAAGCCCTGCTTGATGATTTGCACTGCTCTCTCTGTCTGACCATTGGATGCTGGTTTAAACGGGGCAGATGTGACATGGTTAATCCCGTTACGGGTCATGAATTCTTTGAACTTAGCACTGGTAAAACATGGCCCGTTGTCGCTCACCAGGACATCGGATAGGCCGTGTGTGACAAACATGGCCCGCGCCCTTTCACTAGTGGCAGCGGACGTGCTAGCCGACATCATCTCACATTCAATCCACTTGGAGTACGCATCTACAACCAGAAGGAACATTTTTCCCAAGAACGGGTCTGCATAGACGACATGTACCCTAGACCACAGTTTGGAGGGCCAAGACCATAAACTTAGCGGCGCCTCCCTGGGAACATTATTTGCCTGTGAGCATGTGTTACATCTGTGCATGCAGGACTCTAAGTCCTCATCGATACCAGGCCACCACACGTGGGACCTACGTATCGCTTTCATCATTACGATGACTGGTGGGTTCTGTGGAGGTCACTGATGAAGGTGTCTCTGCCCTTTTTTGGTACCACTACCCAATTACTCCACAGAAGGCAGTCTGCCTGTATAGACATTTCATCTTTGCACCACTGGAATGGCTTTATCTCTTCCTGCATTTCCACTGGGACACTGGACCAGCTCCCGTGAAGCACACAGCTTTTGACTAGGGACAATAAGAGATCCTGGCTTGTCCAGGTTTTGATCTGCCGGGCAGTGACGGGTGATTGCTCACTCTCAAATGCTTCTATAACCATGGCTAAATCTGCGGGCTGCGCCATTTCCACCCCCGTGGTGGGCAATGGCAGCCTACTGAGAGTATCAGCATAGTTTTCTATGCCTGGCCTGTGGCGGATGGCATAGTTGTATGCAGACAACGTGAGCGCCCATTTCTGGATACGGGCCGATGCACTGGTATTTATCCCTTTACTCATGGAAAACACGGATATGAGTGGCGTATGGTCAGTTTCCAATTCAAATTTTAGCCCAAACAGATATTAATGCATTTTCTTTACCCCATAGACACACGCCAACACTTCTTTTTCAATTATGCTGTCGGCTCTCTCAGCCCTAGACAGACTCCTGGATGCGTAAGCAACCGGTTGCAGTCTCCCAAAATCATTAGCTTGTTGCAATACACACCCGACGCCATATGACGACACATCACATGCTAGTACCAAACGCTTACATGGATCAGACAACACAAGCAATTTGTTTGAGCATAATCATTTTCTAGTTTTTACAAAGGCATTTTCTTGGCTCTTTTCCCATGCCCGTTCATCTCCTTTACACAGTAAGACGTGCAGTTGTTCTAACAGTGTGCTGAGACCCGGTAAGAAGTTACCAAAGTAGTTCAGGAGTCCGAGAAATGACCGCAGTTCCGTCATGTTCTGTGGCCTCGGTACGTTCTCGATTGCCTCCGCCTTTGAATCGCTGGGCCTGATGCAGCCCGCCGCGATCCTCCTCCCCAAGAACTCCACTTCAGGCACCAGGAAAACGCACTTCGAGCTTTTTAACCTGAGCCCCACGCGGTTGAGTCGACTAAGAACCTCCTCCAAGTTCTGCAGATGCTCAACTGTGTCCCGACCTGTGACCAAGATGTTGTCCTGGAAGACCACGGTGTGCGGGACCGACTTCAGTAAGCTTTCCATGTTTCTCTGTAATATCACTGCTGCTGATCAGATTCCAAACGGGCACCTGTTATAAACAAAATGACATTTGTGCATGTTGATGCAGGTGAGGCCCTTCGATGATTCCTCCAGTTGCTGAGTCATGTAGGCTGAAGTCAAATCCAGCTTCCTCCCGCCAGCATTGCAATGACGCCGTCGGCCTTTGGTAGTGGTTATTGGTCCTGCAGGGAGAAACAGTTGATAGTTACTTTGTAAACGCCACAGATTCTGATGGTGCCATCTCCCTTGAGGACTGGGACAATAGGACTGGCTCACTCATTAAACTCATTCGGGGAAATGATGTCCTCTCATTATAGCTGGTCTAGCTCAATTTCTACCCTTTCTCTCATCATGTACGATACTGCTCTCGCCTTGTGATGGATGGGTCGTGCCCCCGGAATTAGGTGGATCTGCACTTTTACTCCTTGGAATTTCCCGATGTATGGTTTGAACAGTAAAGTGAACTTGTTTAAGACCTGGGCACACGAAGTGTCATCGGTGGGCGATAGCAGTCAGATGTCGTCCCAGTTCCAGTGTATCTTTCCCAGCCAGCTCTTGCTGAGCAGCGTGGGACCATCACCCGGTACCACCCAGAGTGGTAGCTTGTGCACCGCTCCATCGTAGGAGACCTTTACGGTAGCATTGCCGATTACGGGAATCAGTTCTTTTGTGTAATTCTTAGTTTTGTACGAACTGGAGTTATGACTGACCTTGAGGCCTTGCTGCACCATAATCTTTCAAAAGTCTTTTTGCCCATCATCGACTGGCTCGGGCCTGTGTCCAGCTCCATTGACACCGGGAGTCCATTTAGTTCAACATTCAGCATTATTGGGGAAAACTTTGTGGTGAATGTGTGCACCCCATGTACCTCTGCCTCCTCGGTCTGAGGCTCTGGTTTGTCGTGATCCTCTGAGGATGTGTTCTCCTCTGCAACATGATGGTTTGCAGGATTAACAAGATTTCCAGCTCACCTGCACATACATTAGAGGTGTCCCATTGCTCCACAGCCCTTGCAAATGTACACTTTGAAGTGGCATAAATGGAAACGATGGCCTTGCATTCATCACCCTTGATGGTGGACTCTGAGACATCTGCGGACATGCAGCTGCAGGTATGTGTGACCTGCCCTGTACGTTTTAATAGGCTACCGTTTGGAGTGTCTTCCGCCCCTGCCATATTTCAAGGGGTGATGAACCAGATTTTGCAAGGTATTGAAGGGGTAGTATGTTATTTGGATGACATACTAATTTCAGTATCAAATAGTCAAATTCATAATACCATATTGAATTAAGTCCTCAAATGTCTAGAGAAGCACAGAGTACGAGTGTCTGCTCGTAAGTGTGAGTTATTGAAAAACTCAGTGGAGTACTTAGGGTACAGAATAGACAAAGATGGTTTACATCCGATCAAGGAGAAACTGGATGCAATCAGAAATGCACCCACTCCCAGGAATGTCACTGAACTTCGTTCATTCTTGGGTCTTTTGAACTATTATGGGAAGTTCCTACCAAATTTGGCTACAGTCTTACATCCACTGAATGAACTTTTGAAAAAACAGGTCCATTGGAAGTGGTCAAAGAATGCGATACAGCATTCAAGGAGTGCAATAACAAATTGGTAGAGAGCACCATGTTAGTTCACTATGACATATCTAAGGAGATTAAGCTAGCATGTGATGCCTCTCCATATGGAGTTGGGGAAGTGATCTCTCATGTATCACATAGTGGGGAGGAGAGACCAATTGTTTTTGCTTCACGCACTCTCAGTGCCAGTGAGAGTAATTGTACGCAAATTGAAAGGGAAGCTTTGGCAATAATTTTTGGGATTAAAAAGTTTCACAAATACTTGTATGGTCGTAAGTTTACCATCGTTACAGACCATAAGCCCCAAACAGCAATCCTCCATCCAAAGTCCCCAGTTCCAACATTAGCTGCAGCCCGAATGCAAAGATGAGCTTTGATTTTGTCAGCATATACATATGATATTGAATACAGACGATCAGCTGATCACAGTAATGCTGATGCAATGTCTCAATTGCCTTCCCCATCACAAGTTACACCCGATAGGGAAGAAGTGTTTTATTTTTCATACATTGATGAACTGCCAGTCACAGTTGAAGAGATTGGTAGAGCAACCAAACGTGACCCAGTGATGTCAAAGATGTATGATTATTTTGCAAATGGATGGCCAAACCAGATTACAGACAAAGATACACATCCATTCTTCATTCGTAGGAACGGATTATCAGTCGATAAAGATTGTATCATGTGGGGTGCAAGAGTGGTTATACCAAATAAATTCAGGTCCAAATTATTTGGAGACCTCCATGACCAGCACCTGGGAATGTGCTTGACCAAGAGTTTTGCACGCAGTTATTTATGGTGGCCAAGTCTTGATAAAGATATAGAGTACATCGTGAGTCAGTGTACGACATGTCAATCGGTAAGCAAGCAACCACCATGTACCATTACAGCCATGGAAATGGCCTCCCAGGGTGTGGCAAAGACTACATATTGATTTTGCTGAGTTAGAAGGACAGCAATTGTTCATTGTGATTGATAGCTATTCGAAGTGGGTTGAGGTGTTCCCAATGTGGAAAATAACAACAAGTAAAACATTGGACATTTTACAAAGATTATTTTCATCTTTTGGCCTCCCTGAAGAAATTGTTTTGGACAATGGACCACAATTTCGTTCAGAAGAATTTGCACAATTCATGAGCAAAAATGGTGTGAAACATACCAAGGTTCCACCATACCATCCTACTTCAAATGGTGCAGCAGAGCGCACTGTACAAATTGTAAAACGTGCCCTCATAAAACAAATATTCGATCTAAATCCAAGGAAACGACAGTTGTCATTGGATCACAAATTGGCTAATTTTTTGATTACATATCGAAATATTTCTCATACAACTACTGGTAGAACACCAGCAGAGTTGTTTTTCAAACGACAGCCATGAACCAGATTCTCGTTGTTAAAACCAAATTTGGCACAGTCCGTAGAAGAGACACAATTAAAACAGAAAGAGAATCATGATAGAGATAGAATAAAAGAGAGACATATGAAATTAATCCAGAAGGTGAGAGTGAAGAGCCATCACCATAAATGGTTAAAGTGGTTATTTGGAAGAGTGGTGAAGATATGTGGTCCTCGCACATATTTGTTAAAGATGTTTGATAGTGGACAGATTAGGTTTGTTCATATTGATCATATTTTACCTACCGACATGGAAAGAGTTGAAGGTGTGAATGATTCAATTATTTCTGACTCATCAGATAGTTTTGATACACTAGTAGCAAATCCTATATCCAATATACTGGAAGCAAATCTAGGAGAGAATCAGAATGAAAATCTGAGTCCAAGTCAGGAAAACAAAGAGCCTGAAGTTAGAGTGGGTTCAAATGAAAATCAAGTAAATTCTGTGGAGGAAAACATTCCTCAGGATGAGCCTCAAATGAGTTTAGATTCGAGACCATGTTTGGAATGTTCTTTTCGAGAGCGAAGGTATCCTCTTTGAAACAGAAAACAAGTGGTGAAGTTAAATTTGTAAATATGGAAAAAAAATAAGTCTATATCCTGTGTTATGTATAAAAATTAAAGTTATATTTGATGTTTGTCATAATAACTTCTTCATTAAGGAGAAAGAAGTGTAATGTCTGTGAGCTTGTAATGTTTGTAGCTCCACACTGTGGATGTGGCCATATTGTGTACTGCAACTGCAGAGTTAATAATAAACAGAACCAGGCTGTTCCTGAGGATTCCGACAGAGTTGCCTGCCATGATAGAAGCTGTGTGTGTTGTGCTCTGTGAATATATCACACCTGTGCTCCCAAGGGATTGTGGGATCCCTTGAGACTCCAGGGGATGAGCCCTTTGGTGGCTGTACAGAGTATATACAAGTTTACATATATAACAGAGACCACAGTCACCGTTGCTCTCAACTTTTACGTGACAGGGTCCTTCCAGTCTGCCACTGCAGACATATTCAACCTATCCCAATTCTTTGCCCATCGCTCCATTCGGAAGGTAATCGATGCTCTGTATAAGAGAAGAGTTAAATATATCTCCTTCCCGATGACCAGGGAGAAGCAGGTGGAGTGGCAGGCTCCATTCGTTGGATTGCAGGATTCCCCAGGGTGCAGGGTGTCATCGACTGCACACATGTTGGCCTGAGGGCGCCACAAATTCATCTCAAACAATTTATGAACAGAAAGGGATTCCACTCCCTGAATGTGCAGTTGGTGTGTGACCACCAGCGCAGGATCCTGGCAGTCGATGCCAGGTTATCCAGGCAGCAGCCACGATTCCTTCATCCTGTGCTAGAGCAATGTCCGCACCGTCTTCACCGGGCCAAACCAGGATTGTGGATGGCTGCTTGGGGATGAGAGATAGCCCCTGTCCACTTGGCTGCTGACTCCCCTTTGGAACCCCAGGACTGCGGCAGAGCATGCATACAACGATGTTCATTCTGCCACCAGGTGATGAGGAAGAGGAAGAGGAGGACACTGCTGGCAGCACCACGTCACGGCTTCCACCCACACGTGCCAGCTCAGATACTGGGCGGTCCGATCGAGTGCAGATAGTAAAGGACTCGCCTCCTTCCCTCGACACCCTGCATCAGGGTCGCCAGCTCGACATCAGAAAATAGTGTTGCCCTTCTTGGTCCAGCAGCACCAGCCATCCTTGAGCACAACTCCTTCCCTCCTCAGTGCCTTGTTGCAAACCCTGGCCTTCAAGAAGGTCAGGAGCAGCTGGCTTGTTAGCTTCAAATGACCAGGAGGTTGAATTTCCCCGTGGTAACGCCGCTCGAATCAATCCACTCACACCGTTGCAAACTCCCGATTCCTAGCGGTATTACAGCTGGACACCATTTAAAAAAAAAAAAATCCCTGAAAATCAATCGCGTGGCTGGTGGAAAATAGTGACGGTAATCACACAAAAAAGACGGTAGGTGCGCCAGGTTTGTGGCGGGCCTGAATTTCGATCCCATGTTTTTCCAAGGATAGAAAGTTTACTCCCAACATTTCCAAACTGCATAAAGCTGAACAGCCTCTTCCAACTACCGAAGGCTCCAACTTCTGAGATTGGCAGGTGAACAGTTGTGAAATGGTAGCTTTTATACCACTTTTTCAGCTGTCACCTATTCAAACTAATGGAGAGTTGTTGAAAATCTGACATACTTACTTGATGTGATCCCCGAGGGATGTGAACCTCGTGAAAAAGTTGGAAAAATCATTAGTAGCTGGTAAAATGCTGTTTAAATACTTTTAAACAGCTTCTTAAGTGTTGCAATTGCCTGACCCGTCACTTAGTGCTGACACTACAAAGCGCAGGCAGAGCCGACACGTCGGAAACTTACAAGGAGGCGGGTTCAGAACAGGATGCCCCGCTGTCAATCTTTTAGATTTTGACAGTGGACCCGCCTCCAAACGATCATTTCAGAATTTTATAGCAGTATTTTTGCTATCAGAGATGTTTGTTCTCCCCCACCATCAACATCTTGAGCTCACCATTGACAATGGCCCAGAAATTGGACAACTTACGCCTATTTTTCAGGTATTACGTGACCTAAAATTAGTGGTCAGGAAGCGTGCTCACATTTCTAGCTGGAAGTACAGCACCCACCAAATTGGATAAGGATAAACAAGAGGTGTCCTTTACCCATACCTGAAGCAAGTATTAGGCTCTTTGCACAAGAATAAGGGCCCTAATGCTCGCTTGAGGTCCCCAGCTCCAGCATTGGTTGCCCTGAGGCAGCCAGGAAAACCAACCCTTTGGAACACCTGCAACAAAGAATGGTAACTTACCTGAAAGTGAAGCCGAGAGGAGCAGGGGTCCTTTTCCTCTGAAGACCCCACATTAAAGAAGCCTCACGATCGCTGCCACTCCAAGCCACGAGAGACATTCTTCATAACCCCGGCCCCAATATCCCCCCCGCCAATCCCCTCCCCCATAACCCCAAGCCGCAATCTCCCATCCCCCCGGGCCCAATCTCCCATCCCTTCGGCCCCAAGCCCCAAGCCCCAAGCCCCAATATTCCATTCCCTCTGCCTCAATCTTCCATCCCCTCAGACCCGTTCTTCCATCCCCACCCTCGGCCCTAAGCCCAATTTTCCATTCCCTCTGCCCCAAGCCCCTATCTCCCACCCCCTTGTTCCCAAATCCCCATCACAACCTCCGGCTCCAAGCTCCAATCTCCCATTCCCTCGGTCCTAATCCCCCATCCCCACCCCCGGCTGCAAGCCCCAATCTCCCATTCCCCCAGCTGCAAGCCCCAATTTCCCATTCCCTCGGCTCCAATCTCCCATTCCCTCAGTCCTAATACCCCATCCCCACCCCTGGCTCCAAACTCCAATCTCCCAACCCCCGGCCCCGAGTCCCAATCTCCTACTCAAATAACTTTTAGCCAGATTGGCACGAGGTATTTTAAATAATCTTAAGGATGCCAACTAGCATCATGTGGCATCACCTGCCCAATATCATACTTAATTTCAAAAGAGTGCAATCAATCAGTAAGGAGGGCACAACAAAATGCCCAGCATTGGAATAAAGCACAGTTCCTCATTAGAACAAGTAAAGTCTCATTGAGCATGAAACTCAGCTAATTAAACCCAGCTAATAGACTATTTTTTTCTCCCCTTGACGATCTCTTCCCACCTACATCCGCGACTTCTCTGACGCCTCTGTCACTTTAATAGTTTCCAGTTTCCTGGCCCCAACGGTCTGCTTTTCACCATGGATGTCCAATTCCTCGACACTTCCATCCCCCACCAGGTTGCCCTGAGGGCGCTCTGCTTCTTCCTCGAGCAGAGGCCCAACCAGTCAGTCCCCATCCACCACCACCTTCCTCTGCCTGGCTGAACTTGTTTTCACATTAAACAACTTTTCCTTTGACTTCACTCACTTCCTCCAACTTAAAGGTGTTGCTATGAGAACCCTTTTATATTCATCTGAGCTATGCCTGCCTCTTCGTGGGATAAATGGAACATTCTTTGTTCCAGTCCTACTTGGGTCCTCTCCCTCACCTCTTTTTCTGGTACATTGATGACTGTATCGGTGCAGTTTCCTGCTCTTGCCCTAAACTTCAAAATGTCATTCATTTTCCATCCAATTTCCACCTTTCCCTCACCTTCACATGGTCCATCTCCAACTCTTCCCTTCCCTTCCTCGACTTCTCCATCTCCATTTCTGGGGATAGGCTTTCGACCAGTATCCACTATAAGCCCACTGACTCCCACAGCTACCTGGACTACACTTCCTCCCACCCTGCATCCTGTAAGGACTCCATTCCATTCTTCCAGTTTCTCTGCCTCTGCCGCATCTGCTCTGACGATGACACCTTTCACAGTGGTGCCTCTGAAATGTCTTCCTTTTTCCTCCACCGAGGATTCCCCTCTGTTGTGGTTAACATGGCCCTCGATCGTGTCTGTTCTATTTCCCGTACCTCTACTCTCACCCCTTCCCCTCCCTCTCAGAATCACGACAGAGTTCCTCTTGTCCTCACCTTTCACCCCACCAGCCTCCACGTTCAACAGATCATCCTCCACCATTTCTGCCACTTCCAGCATGATCCCACCACTAATCACATCTTCCCCTCCCCTCCCCTATCAGCATCCCTCGGCAACACCCTGGTCCAGTCCACAGACACCCCCTTCTTACAGCACCTTCCCATTCAAGCGCAGGAGATGCAACACCTCCTCCCTTCCCACTATCCAGGGCCCCAAATACTCCTTCCAAATGAAACAGCGATTTACTTGTACTTCTTTCAATTTAGTATACTGTATTTGCTGCTCACGATGTGGTCTCCTCTACATTGGGGAGACCAAGTGTAGATTGGGTAACCGCTTTGCTGAACACCTCTTTTCAGTCTGTAAGTGAGACCCTGAGCTTCTGGTCGCATGTAACTTTAATTCTCCACTCCACTCTCACTCTGATATCTCCGTCCTCGGACTCTTCCACTGTTCCAATGAAGCTCAACACAAGCTGGAGGAACAGCACCTCATCTTTCGTTTAGGCACTTTACAGCCTTCTGGACTCAACATCAAGTTCAACAATTTAAGAGCATAACCTCTGGCCATCTTTGGCCTTTGGCTCCCCCCCGCTCCCTCACCGCCCCATCTTGTTTTTTTCTTTTTTCTTCTCTTTTTTTCTCTTTGTCTCCAATGGCAGCTGGTCATTACTATGCCATTCACACCCTATCCAGATGAACCTTTTTCTAACTTCTGTCATTACCATTTCAATTCGGCCCATCATCCCTTTTGTCTCTCTAATCTCTCCTGCCTTCCACCCTATCACAGACCTTCCCTTTTGTTTTTTCTTCCCTTCCCCCTTTCAGTGCTTAAGAATGTGCTCTTTTTGAACATTCGGCAGTTCTGACGAAGGGTCGTCGACCCGAAATGTTAACTCTGTTTCTCTCTCCACAGATGCTGCCTGACCCGCTTTCCAGCATTCTCTGTTTTTATTTCTGATTCCAAACGCTGCAGTATTTTGCTTTTATAATAGAATTGAACATGAGTAGTGCAATATTCCGCAAGGTCCACGTTCCGCTTAATGCTGGAGAGCAGATTAAAACACTGCAGTGAAAGTATGAAGTTCCCTCTTTCAACAAATGAACCTGTTGGCATTTACACCAGGCCCACTGCTTGTTGAACTATTTTCAAATTCAGACAGCATTCTGATAATGTGTGATGCTAACTGAAATTAGTGCCTGCTGGCAGAATAAATAAAAAGCATCATTAGCTATTAAAGGAGGATAGTTCAGCGACAAGTGCTAAGAGAGCACACCAGATGCATAATGTGGGTTACTGATAAGCATCACCAGGTGCTGTTACAATATGACAGCTGTCTTCAACCAGCAAATAGGGAGTCCTGGTAACATTGTAGCTCTTTTTATTATTGAAAAACCAAGGTATAGGGTCAAAGCTCATTGACTAGAACACAACCAAGGTTGGAAAGAGTAAAAGAGAAGATAAGGTAAATTCAGAAGCAGTGATAATGCACTTTGGGTTTTAATCGCTCAAATTTTATATGAGCAAGGAAAGACTGATGACAGATGACAGTGCTAGCTGTGGCTCAGTGGGTAGCACTCTCACCTCTGAGTCAGAAGGTTGTAGGTTTAAATCCCACTCCAAAGACTTCAGCACAAAAATCTCGGCTGACACTCCAGTGCAGTGCTGGAGGAACACTGCACTGTTGGAGATGTCGTCTTTCAGATGAGACGTTAAACCAAGGCCCCGTCTGTTCTCTCAAGTAGTTGTAAAAGATCTCATGGCACTAGTTTGAAGAAGAGCAGGGGAGCTATCCCTGGTGTTTTAGCCAATATTTATCCCTCAATCAACATAACAAAAAAACAGATTATCTGGTCATTAACACATTGCTGTTTGTGGGAGCTTGATTGTATGTAAATTGACTGCCGCATTTCCCACATTACAACAGTGACTACACTCCCAAAGTACTTCATTGGCTGTAAAGCACTTTGAGACTTCTGGTGGTCGTGAAAGGCACGATATAAATCCAAGTCTTTCTTTCTTTTAAAGGCCAGCGACATGAAACATTAACTCTGTTTCTCTCTCCACAGATGCTGCCTGATCTGTTGAGTATTTCCAGCATTTTCTATTTTTATTTCAGATTTCCAGCATCCACAGTATCTTGCTTTTATAACAGTGAGGGAGGTTAAGGAGCTGGACAGTTTTGAAATTCTGGCAACTAATTAATTAGAGTAAGCCACTGTAATTAGTCTTGATTTTAACACAGTAAGGGCCTGAATTTGATGAAGGCCTCCGCCAGCCCAAGTGCCGGCCAAAGGACCTCTGATGGCTGCCGAGGTACCTGACGGTACTTTGAGCAGGGTTTTCATTGGAGAGGTCCCTCAAAGGCCAGCAGGCGGCAAATCTACAACGTATGCCGCCAATCTGGGCGGTAGTCGAAGGGAGCTCTCATTCTCAGCAGCAAAGGTGCTTGCCGCTCAAATGCCACCAAGGATGGAATCGGGCCCACGGAAGGTCGAAGAGCTGAAAAACAAAAGCATTCAAAAAAAACATCTGAAGACCTCCAGGGAGCCCTTTTTTTTTAAAGTTCACTAACCTTTTTTTCAGGATCTTCCTACCTACTGTCGGGAACAGACCAGCCTCCAGCTAGCGGTTCACCCCCGTTCTGGCACAGACTCCCGCCCGCACCAATCTGGCAGCTCGGAGGGCAGGAGGTCACTTACGCCACTCTGCCACCCGCTGACGTCAGCGGGCGGTTCCAGGCGGCTCTCTCCTCCTGCCCGCTGCAGCCCACCACTAAAGTGGCACTGGGTGAATCTTCATGAGGAATGTTGGCAGCAGTCGGCGGCAGTGGGCAATAAGGTGATCAAGTTCGGGCCCTAAAAATGCAAAGAGAAGAAAAGAAAGAAGCAAAGATAATCTTGCTTCACTTCTCCACTTCCAACCATCTCCTTAAACACCTCTCTCCTGCTCCCTCGACCCTCACCTCCAATAACCGGTGCAAGGAGCTGATGGACATTTTTGTCACTAAGATTGAGAACATCTATTCAGCTGCCTCTCCTGCTCCCGCTCCCTTCCCATTGCTCATCAAGCCAAAGCTCTTCCCCAGCTCCCTCTGTCCAAGCCCTGAACCTGTGTCCTTCTCTACTTTTATCCTATTTTCTCCTCATCTTATCCATGTGCCCCACCTCCTTCTCCCTAGACCGTATTCCCACTAGATTGTTGAACCTCTAACTTCCCTTCCTGGCCTCCATGGTAGCTGACATAGTAAATGGTTCCCCTCCTCAAGCACTGTCTCCCTCCCTTTCAAATCTGCCATCATCAGCCCCCCTGCACAAAAATCGCAAACCTCGATCCCTCTGTCCTTGCAAACTACTGCCCCATCTCCAACCTCTCTTTCCTCTTCAAAGTCCTTGAACATGTTGTCACCTCCTAAATTCAAGCCCCTTTTCACCAACTCCATGTGTGAATCTCTCCAATCAGGTCCCCACCCCGGCAAAGAACTGAAATGGTCCAAATTAAAATCACAATTGATATCTTCTGTAACGAGGAGGCGTTTCCCCATCTTATCCACCTTGACTTCTCTATAGCCTTTGATGCGGTCAATGACACCATCCTCCTACAATGCCATTGCACAGCTCAATGGGACTACCCTCACTTGGTTCCACTATTACCTATCCAATTGTAACCCGAGAATCTCCTGCAAAGACTTTGCTTCCTGCCCCCAGAACCGTTACCTCAAGAGTCCCCCAATGATCAGTTCTTGGCCAACACTGCCAATACTACATCCTGTCTTTGCTAACATCATCTAAAGACAACGAGGGCAATTTTGCGAGGGGTCAGCTGAAATGATTGGTGACGGGTCGGGTGGGAAAGTGCTTTTTTTGACAACGGGTTGGGACCCCGCTGTCAACCATCCACCACGTGCCTTTCCAAAATGCCGGGTCTGTCAGCGCTGAGCAAACCCAACATGCAACGGCGAGGGAGGTAATTGAAATCATTAGTTACAACCAATTAACAAGGCATTTTTCGCAGTTTTTTGAATTTGACAGGTCACCCACCAGTTTCCCGCTGTGCCTGTACCTCATCAGTGATGCTGAGGCGGGAGGTCACTCACCATTGAATCAGCTGATGAGTTGACAGCTTCAAATGTCAAGTCAAACCCCCAAGTTGATTGAGAAAAATTTCCTTAGAAACCAGCTTCTCTAAACTGCATTTCCACGACAGATTCAGGATGCTGCAAGTCTTTACACAAGTCTCCATCCAATCTGACCTCATTACTTCTCCCAGCATTGACAGATCACTTCTTTAATCTCTACTTCACTTGCCATCTATTACATCAGCATCTGTGTCCTTTATACTGTTTCAGCTTGGTCCTCAGAATCCCACCAAGATCAGCCCCAACACCAACATCACCAGACACACCAGCAGTACCAACAACAACACCAACCTTCTCTGCAATCACCTGATGCTGCACAGGGCACAGGGCATCAGCACCCGACCATATTGCTGTCTGGGAGGCCAGGGATGGCCTCACTATAGCCAAGTTTGCTTCACTGAATGCTGTACACCCTGGCTGCCATATGATGTGCCAGGTTGATAACACTCCACAACAACACCATAAAGTATCCCAACAATTCCAAAGCTATTCCTTTCACACTCATCACCATTGCGGGGGTTACTGTTATGTCTCACCAGTCATCGCAACTCACTATGCCACTTTGAAAGATCCACACAAATCTGCCCAAGAGCACAAAGTATTGACAATAAAGATTGCAATGTTTGACCGCACATTAACAGAAACTTCACATGAACATTGGCTAAAACACACAAGTGTCTACTTGTGCCAAATATGCTGTTCATTGGTATGATTGGACAAGGATGAGTGTGAGTGTGAGGTGTGGCTAGTGAGATGGGAAAGTGATAATGTAGATAGAGAGAGAGGGATGGGTGGAGGTGCAATGTACATTAGTGTGAGTAAGGGATTTTCAGGAGTAGTTTAGAGAAGGCAGAGTGATGGGGATGTGCTGAGTGGCACAGCAGGATGAGGTTGAGTGTGGCTTTGCAGTAATGTTTCGTGATCCACTGAGATCATTGAAAGGTTTGTGCCACTGCAGCCAGCTCCTCCTGATGACATCCCTGCTTGTGCCCTCCTGTACAATGTGCAACCAGGCTGCGCTGGTGTCCTGGGGAGGTCTCTTCCACCCATTGGATGACAACCTCCCTGCATGCTGTGAGTTCTTCCATCAGCACCTGGAGGGAGTCATGGGCGAGCCTGGGTATAGCCCTGCACCTTGTGCAGTGCTTGTCAGTGTTTGCAGCACCTCAATGCTGTAGAACACTGACAGCACAACTGTCAAAATACATTTGGCCATGGTCCCTTTATGAAATTGGCTGATAATGCATCATCCAAATGATGTCATCAGACCCGATTCCTTCAATTGGCTGGGAAACATGCTGAGCGGGCTTAACAAGCTCAATCAGGGAAAATCATTTTGGACAGCAGGGTGGAGTCAGCACTGAGGCCAAGCCCCGCCACTGACATTGCCCGCCATGGACGAGGTCGGTAAAATCTACCATGGGGTCAGGTTTCACATGTACAGTGATGACTGCCAGCACTGTCTTGGCACCACTTCTCTTGTCCCCTCCACTGCTCTACTTGCCTACTTGGATCATAAATTCCTGCTTCTCTCCTGGCCAGCATCCCATCCAAATCTCTGTTGCTTGTATCCTATCCCACATGATGTCCCACTCACCCACCACTCTTGTCCTTGCTCACCTCCATTGTCTCCTGTTATTTCAACAGCTCCAATTTAAAACGTGCATTCCCATGTTTAAATAGCTTCATGGCCTTGTCTCTCCCTATCTCCGCAACCTTCTGCAGGCCTGTAACCCTCCCTGAACCATCCATTCCTCCAGCTCTGGACTCCTGTGCCTCCCTGCCCTCCCTTTGTCCCACCATTAATAGGCGTGTCTTCAGTCACCTGCCCCTCCATACTCGGGAATTCCCTTCCTAAACCACTCTGCCTTTCCAGTTCCCTCTCCATCTTTAAGACCGTCTTGAAAACCCAACTCTTTGACAAAACTTTTGGTCACAGCTTCTGTGTAGCACCTTCTTTGGCTCAGCATCGTTTTGTCTGATTACGCATCTATGAAGTTCCTGGGATGTTTTTCTTCATTAAAGCTCATGGTATTGGGGGTAATGTATTGACGTGGATAGAGAACCGGTTGGCAGACAGGAAGCAAAGAATAGGAATAAACGGGTCCTTTTCAGAATGGCAGGCAATGACTAGTGGGGTACCGCAAGGTTCAGTGCTGGGACCCCAGTTATTTACAATATACATTGACGATTTAGACGAAGGAATTGAATGTAATATCTCAAAGTTTGCAGATGACACTAAGCTGGGTGGCAGTGTGAGCTGTGAGGAGGATGCTAAGAGGCTGCAGGGTGACTTGGACAGGTTAGATGAGTGGGAAAATGCATGACAGATGCAGTATAATGTAGATAAATGTGAGGTTATTCACTTTAGTGGCAAAAAACAGGAAGGCAGAATATTATCTGAATGGTGACAGATTAGGAAAAGGGGAGGTGCAACGAGACCTGGGTGTCATGGTACATCAGTCATTGAAAGTTGGCATGCAGGTACAGCAGGCGGTGAAGAAGGCAAATGGCATTTTGGCCTTCATAGCGAGAGGATTTGAGTATCGGAGCAGGGAGGTCTTACTGCAGTTGTACAGGGCCTTGGTGAGGCCATACCTTGAATATTGTGTTCAGTTTTGGACTCCTAATCTGAGGAAGGACATTCTTGCTATTGAGGAAGTGCAGAGAATGTTCATCAGACTGATTCCCAGGAAGGCAGGACTGACATTTGAAGAAAGATTGAATCGACTAGGCTTATATTCACTGGAGTTTAGAAGAATGAGAGGGGATCTCATAGAAACAAATAAAATTCTGACAGGACTGGACAGGTAAGATGCAGGAAGAATGTTCCCAATGTTGGGGAAGTCCAGAACCAGGGGTCCCAGACTAAGGATAAGAGGTAAGCCATTTAGGACCAAGATGAGGAGAAACTTCTTCACTCAGAGAATTGTGAACCTGTGGAATTCTCTACCACAGAAAGTTGCTGAGGCCAGTTCGTTAGATATATTCAAAAGGGAGTTAGATGTGGCCCTTACTGCTAAAGTGATCAAAGGATATGGAGAGAAAGCAGGAAATGGGGTACTAAAGTTGCATGATCAGCCATGATCATATTGAATGGTGGTGCAGGCTCGAAGGGCCGATTGGCCTACTGCACCTATTTTCTATGTTTCTATGTTTCTATGTTAAAGGCTCTGTATACATTTTAGTTGATCTAGAGAGAACAAGAGAGGAACATTGATCATAGCAGTATTGATAACATAGAACACAGTAATGGTGTCGCAGAGAAAGGCAGGTTAAATATTATAGGTTCGAGAGGGATGGTCTATGAGACAAGCATTTTCTCGTGTCCTGACAAGGAGCGTGAGAGAATTGGTAGGAAAAAAAACTCCTTAGATGTGGAAATAGTATTGCAGTTTGGATGGATTTAGCTTTTCTGGAGGTGAAGTGTGATTGAGGGGCGTGTTTAGCACAGAAAAGGAAACTGCATTTCTTAGAGGCAGATTTAGCAATGCTGACTGCATGAGAGAAATGGACTGATAAGAGTTGTGTTACCATAAAGAACAGATGTCACTGATCCTAGCAAAGATTTGGGAATTCCATTTCACTGATCATTGGGGGTAAATCATAATGTTCTGACGTTTTGGAAAAGTTGTACACATTTCACAGCTGGATGAACAAAATATTCAGCTTTTGTACAAATTAAATGGTAATTAAACTGGTTGAGAAGTATGAAAAGAGCTATATTACAGAACAACTGTGATAGGTTGTTTTACTTCAATTGCTGCTAATGGATTCAGATTGCAGTTAATTCTGTAGCAAAATTGCACTCACTCATTATCTTCATTCAAGTTCTTCATTTTTTTCAAAATATAGAGAAATGAATCCTTTATTGGGGAAAAGAGGAAAATATATCCCTCTTTCCTCAGAAAATATGACCTATCCCTCTCCCCCATTAGGAGTTGAATTCAACCCACCCTACATTGACCAGTAGAGAGAGAAATGTAATTCATTCTAGAATCATACATATTCCCCAACAAAAGACTACATAAATCAGGTACGTACACAGGAAGAAAGAACTTGTGTGTAGATAGCACCTTTCACCGTCTCAGGATGTCCCTTTATAGCCAATGCAGTACTTTTGAAGTGTAGTCACTGTTGTAATGTAGGGAAATGCAGCAGCAGTAACTGAGATACGAGCCAGATAATGTGTTTTAGAGGTGTTGGCTGAGGGATAAATATCGGTCAGGACACCGGGAGAACTTCCTGGTTTCTTTCAAATAGTGCCATGGGATTTTATACGTCAACCTGAAAGGGCAGACAGGCTCTCAGTTTAACGTCTCATCTGAAAGGCGACACCTCTGACTGTGCAATCAGTACTGAAAAGTGAGATTGGATAACTCCGACCGTGCAATCAGGTCTTTACATATATCTAAATAATAAAATCTGCAAACATTGCTCATCATCTATCACAATTATGGAGAATGAAAGGTGGGACATGGGAAATGGTGATTCTCTGTAACAACATTGTTTTATTTTGAGGGACAGCAGTGAGCTTTACACTTTCTCTCAGTCTCCCCAGGCTAGGTAGAGGAAAATAATATCAGACAAGTTCCTGTTCTCAATTGCAATCCAGTGCTGTCCATGTACATGTGTGAAGGTTAGATTAAGACAGGATTGGATTTGACTGTCATGGCCTCCACAGTCCAATAGCCTCCCTACACTTGTGGCTTAGGTGCACATGTGCAGAATGGGGGTGGTTTGGGGCCTGCGCCACCTTCAGGCCAGCAAAAACAGAATAGGCATGTCTGTTTCGTGCAATGAAAGATAATGAAATGAATCAAATGAGACCTTCTAGAAGGTACAGAATTGGACTAAATGACACCTAACATGTTGGCCTGTTATTAATTGACTTCCTGCACCTTGACCATTTTGTCAGTTGGACAGTACACTGAAATATAGATGACGCCAACAGAGGCTTGTAGCCCTAACATGATCGTTTTTTCTCCAGTGATCACTGAAAATGTACAATTTATGCTGTGCAGCCAACAACCCTCTATTCATACAGGCAGCGCAGAAGTTATTATACACCCTGAATCTATCATCTGAAGAGATTGTTAACTCTTTTTTTCTGTATTCACCAAGTGTTGTTCACAGCAGGCTATTAACAGCAATTTCTTTGTACATACAGGTGTAATGGGGATAACACTAAATTGAAATGCTGTGGATTAGTCCTTGTGCATCATATGTCAAATGAGTCTGAGGGTGGATGGACCTGGCTCATTACAAATGGTATTGGTATTCTTCTGGAAGAACACACACTTCAACCGATGAGAAAAATGCCAAACTCTGCTCTGAGGGGGGCACAGTCCACTGCAGCCACATTATTTTTAGTCAGCTATGCCATTTTCCTGTAAGATCAGAGAAGATTACCATACTCAGCGCTTCCTGTAATGTCTGCACCTGCACATAGTACGCAATGTTTCAAACATGCGCTCCTATTTTCTCTCTCTCGGTGCAGTATTTATAGACTCTATCAAACATTTTAAACACAAAGCTGCAACAATTCAGCAATAATGTTCAATAATTTGACATCTATGGTGCAATTGGATTGAAGTATTTCTCCCAGTTTCTACTGTATGCTGTAACCAATTTTATTCCTCTGGATGTATCACAGTAACTAAAATCTTAACATTCTTGTTTAATAGACATGCCTGCAAGAATTCCAGGGACTTTCAGTCGTTGCCTTACCAGTAACAACAAGCTGTGGTTTTAAATGAAAGGAAAAGTAGAATGATCCACTGAAGCAATGGAAAGTGAAAGAAACAGAAAAAAAAATATTTTCAACAGTTTCTCAAAGACTAGAATACAGCATGTAGGGGTGATTGTATCTGCTGCATGCCTTCGGCTCCGAAATTCCACAGGGTTGCCCCGCCGGCTGAAGAGGGAGGTATGGAATCCCCATCCGCCCAAATGGTGACCCAGTCCCAATGTATAGAGATGGAATAATTTTCATGGTCAGGCCGCCCAGTGCTCCGATCTGGGATTGTACAGGGGTGTGGCCTACAGATTGTCTGAGGTGCTCCCAGGACCTTTTGGGATGAAGCTAAAAATAAAGGCCTAGAAATTTGTCTTCGGCAGTGGCGCAAAATGGGCCGGCGTTAAATGCAGCGCCAGATATTTAGTTCCACAATGCAACTGAATACCAGGCGCTGTGTGTGACGGGCGGCCATTCCAATACTGCCGTTTTGCGCCACAGCCCAAGACGAATTTCTAGGCCTAACTATTTTACCTCAAGAAATAAGGTAATCGATGCCCTCCGGGATCAATTACCTTATCTTCGGTAAGGTTTGGGATCTTTCAAATGACCTCAAAGGGACTCATATCAGCCCTCAGTGTAGTCCAGGATCTCCCCTCCCCCATCCCCTTCCAGGGGTTGGGAGCAGGCAGAAACTGTACCCACAGATTCCCCCTAACTGTAGATGGCTGGAGCTAAAAAAAAAACAAGGAGGAATCCAGGTGAAATCTCATTCCGCCTCCTTTTCCAGTTCCTTGACTGGAGCTCCACCCCATTTACACCTTGACCTAGATTAGAATATCAAGCCCTAAGGGGGTCATTTTGACTTTGGCTAATATCGGTTCAGCCACCCCAATATAAATATCTTTTGATTTTCATTTTGATTGGAATTGAAACTCGTAAGCGATTTAAAATGGGCAACTGATCCCTTTTATCTTCTTCTTCTTCGGCAGTCCCCAGGAGTTGAGGATGATTTGCTTCCACACTAAAATGAGTTCTAAGGTAATGATGAGTCCGATGCAGTATCTACAGACTCTGTCATAGTTGAGGCAGGTTGTGGTTGGAGGGACGGGTGGGTAGGGTACTTGGTTTGTCAGACGCTCCTTCCGCTGTTTGTACTTGGCTTCTGCGTGCTCCCGACGAAGAGATCTGAAATGTTCGGCGCCTTCTCCGATGCTTCTCATCCACTTTGAGTGATCTTGGGCCAGGGATTCCCAAGAGTCGGTGGGGATGTTACATTTTTTCAAGGAGGTTTTGAGGGCATCCTTGAAGAGTTTTCTCTGCCCTCCTGGACTTGCTTGCCGTGTTGGAGCTCGGAGTAGAGTGCTTGTTTCGGGAGTTTTGAATCAGGCACGCTCATCGGAGCTGATTTAGCGTGGTCAATGCTTCAATGCTGGGGGTGTTGGCCTGAAAGAGAACACTGACATTGGCACGCCTATCCTGCCAATGGATTTGAAGGATTTTGTGGAGGCAGCATTGGTGGTACTTCTTTGAGGTGCCTGCTATACATTGTCCATGCCTCTGAAGTATATAGGAGGGTGGGTTCACATGCCCGACATGAGATTCCCAAAGCAAGCGCTCTACTTGTAACTCCTACATGGTAAGCGAACCCCAGGTGGGCAGAGGAAATGTTCCAAGGACACCCTCAAAGCCTCCTTGATAGAATGCAACATCCCCACCGACACCTGAGAGTCCCTGGCCAAAGATCTCCCTAAGTGGAGGAAGAGCATCTGGGAGGGTGCTGAGCTCCTCGAGTCTCGTCGCTGAGAGCCTGCAGAATACAAGCACAGGCAGCGGAAGGAGCATGCGGCAAACCAGACTCCTCACCCACCCTTTCCTCCAACAACTGTCTGTCCCACCTGTGACAGAGACTGTAATTCCCGTATTGGACTGTTCAGTCACCTGAGAACTCACTTTTAGAGTGGAAACAAGTCTTCCTCAACTTCGAGGGACTGCCTATGATGACGATGATGATGTAGACCATGAGCTTGGTGCCAGGTTTGAGATCTTGGTCTTCAAATACTCTTTTCCTCACGCGACCGAAGACTGCACTGGCGCATTGAAAGCGGTGTTGGATTTTGTCATTGATGTCTGTCCTCACTGACAGAAGGCTGCCAATGCATGGAAAATGGTCCATACTGTCCAAGACCTCATCATGGTTCTTGATAATCGGGGGGCAGTACTGTGTGGCAGAGGCAGGTTGGTAGAGAATCTTTGTCTTACGAATGTTTAATGTGAGGCCCAGTCTCATGTATGCTTCAGTGAAGGTGTCAACGATGGTTTGGAGTTCGTCCTCCGAGTGTGCACAAACGTAAGCTTCGCCTGCATACTGTAATTCAATGGCAGAGGTTAGAACAATCTTGCTTCTGGACTGGAGGTGACGGAGATTGAACAATAACTTCTTCATCCTGTAGATTAGTTCCACTCCAGCAGGGAGCTTGTTAAAGGTGAGATGAAGCATTGCAGTGAGAAAGATTGAGAAGAACGTTGGCGCAATGATACAGCCTTGCTTGACCCCAGCCTGCACTTGTATTTGGTCTGTAGTGGATCCGAAAAAAAAAGGGGCAGTTAAGTGTCTGGAGTGTCCCCCAGATCGGGGGGGCACTTGATTTAACATGTATTTTGTTCCCCCTCCCAAAAGAGTTGTAGTGGATCTGTTGGTAAGGTTCACGGCTTGCATGTCATGGTGACCCCTTTTATCATTGGTTGTTTTACACTTTCGCCTCAAGTCAAAATTGCCCATAAGAGTTTACTTGTCATCTGTGCATCGATTTAATCTTAACCTCCTCCTTTTCTAACATGTGGAAAAAAGACACACACCCCAGCAAAAATAGGGGCAGAACAACACAAGTAATTTGTGATCACCAAATGAAAACATATGGTTTGAACTGAAGAACAAAAAAGGGGTGATCACACTGCTGGGAGTGTACAATCGACCCCAAACAGTCAGAGGGAGATAGAAGAGCAAATTTGAAGACACATTTCTGAGATGTGCAAAAACTAGAGAGTAGTAATAGTAGGGGATTTCAACTACCCGAATATTATCTTGGATAGAAGTAACGTGAAATGTATAGTGGGTGCAGATTTCCTAAAATGTATTCAGGAGAACTTTTTTAGCCAGTATGTAGCAAGCCCATCAAGGGAGGGGCCATTTCTAGACTAAGTTTTAGCGAATGAAACTGGGCAGGTGGAAGGGGTATCAGTGGAATAACATTTTGGTGCTCGTGATCATAATTCAGTTAGATTTAGGGTAGTTATGGAAAAGGACAAAGATAGAGCAGGAATAAAGGTTCTCAATTGGGGGAAAGCCAATTTTACTAAGCTGAGAGGTGATTTAGCCAAAGTGGACTGGAAACAGCTACCTGAAGATAAATCAATGGAAGAGCAGTGGGAGGAGATTCTGAGGGTTCAGGGCAGGTATGTTCCCTGAAGAAAGAGGATGGGACTAACAAATCTAGAGCCCCCTCGATGTCAAGGGGCATATAGGGTAGGATAAAGAAAAAAAGGGAGGCTTGTGACAGATACCGAAGGCTCAATACTGCAGAAACCCGAGAGGACTTCAGAAAGTGTACGGGTGAAATTAAAAAGGAAATTAGGAAAGCAAAGATGGCAAATAAAATCAAGGGAAACCAAAGATGTTTTATAAATACATTAGGAGCAAAGGGATAACTAAAGAAAGAGTAGGGCCTATTGGAGACCTTAAAGCTAATCTGTGTATGGAGGCGGAAGAAGTGGGTATGGTTCTTAATGAATACTTTGCGTCTGTTTTCACAATGGAAGGGGCGATGCAGACATTGCAATCAGGGAGGAGGAGTGTGAAATATTAGATTAAATAAACATAGTGAGAGAGGAAGTATTAAGAGGTTTAGCAGCATTGAAAGTGGATAAATCACCAGGCCCAGATGAAATGTATCCCAGGCTGTTAAGAGAAACAAAAACAAAAGTATCAGAGGCTCTGATCATCATTTTCTAATCATCTCTGGCTACAGGTGTGCTGCCGGAGGACTGCTAATGTTGTACATTTGTTTGAAAAGAGAGAAAGGGCTAGACCGACTAATAATAGACCAGTCAGTCTAACCTCGGTGGTGGTAAAATTATTGGCGACAATTCTGAGGGACAGGATAAATCTTCATTTAGAAAGACAAGGATTAATCAAGGACAGTCAGCATAGATTTGTTTTGGGAAGGTCATGTCTGACTGACTTAATTGAGTTTTTTGAGGAGTTAACAAGGAGGGTCGATGAGGGTAATGCATTTGATGTAGTGTATATGGAATTTAGCACGGCTTTTGATAATGGCCCACATGGCCACAAAAGTAAAAGCCCTTGGGATCCAAGGCAAAGTGGCAAGTTGGATCCAAAATTGTCTCAAAGGCAGGAAGCAAAGGGTAATGGTTGTTGGGTGTTTTTGTGAATGGAAGGCTGTCTCCAGTGGGGTTCCGCAGTGCTCAGTACTCGGTCCCTAGACTACGGTTTGGGGGGGCCAAGACCATAAGCTTAGCAGTGCCTCCCTGGGTACATGCGAACATGTATTACATCTGTGAACGCAGGACTCTAAGTCCGCATCGATACCGGGCCACCACACGTGGGATCTGGCTATCGCTTTCATCATTACGATGCCTGGGTGGGTATTGTGGAGGCCACTGATGAAGGTGTCTCTGCCCTTCTTGGGGACCACTACTCGATTGCCTCACAGATGGCAGTTTGCCTGTATAGACATTTCAGCTTTGCGCCGCTGGAACGGCTTTATCTCTTCCTGCATTTCCACTGGGACACTGGACTAGCTCCCGTGAAGCACACAGCTTTTGACTAGAGATAATAAGGGGTCTTGGCTTGTCCAGGTTTTGATCTGCCGGGCAGTGACCGGTGATTTCTCACTCTCAAATGCTTCCATGAATGGAAATGATGATCACCCCCACAGCGCCAACAAGGTATTAATGGGCTTGTATTCATCACCCTTGATGGTGGATTCTGAGACATCTGCAGATATGCAGCTTCAGGTATGTGTGACCTGCCCTGAAATTTACAATTCGAAAACAGTACTTGTAGCAGCACTTCTGTTTGCTGAGAGATTTGCTTCGTATTGTCACTAGTGGCAATGAACGCCTGGGCTAAGACTATGGCCTTACTCAAGGTTGGGGTCTCTACACTCAAAAGTTTGCGAAGTATGGTTTCGTGGCCAATGCCAAGTACGAAAAAGTCTCTGAGCATTTGCTCCAAATGTCCTTCAAATTCGCAATATCCTGCAAGGCGTCATGGCTCGGCAACATAACTCGCTACTTCCTGACCTTCAGACCTTTTGTAGGTGTAGAACCAGTACCTCGCCATCAGAACGCTTTCCTTCGGGTTCAAATGCTCTCAGACCAGTGTGCACCAATCGTCGTATGATTTCTCCGTGGGTTTCGCTGGAGTGAGCAGATTCTTCATGAGGCCATACGTTGGTGTCCCACAGACGGTAAGGAGGATCGCCCTTCATTTGGCAGCGCTCTCTTCCCCGTCTAGCTCATTGGCCACGAAGTATTGGTCGAGTTGCTCCACAAAGGTTTCCCAATCATCTCCCTCTGAGAATTTCTCCAGGATGCTCACTGTTCTCTGCATCTTTGGGTTCGCTATCTGTATCTCGTCGCCAGTTGTTGTGTATGGAGAAAGAATCAGACTGAACACTGTGAGCTCAAAGTAAAGTGTGACCGTAGTCTTTTTTGCAGGTCTTCAGAGTGCCTCTCCAACCTGTGAATCCTCCTTAAATCTCCATGCTCCCAAGGGATTATGGGATCTGGTGGCTGTACAGAGTAAACACAAGTATACATAGATAACAGGTTGTGTGGTTGATAATGAAGAAGAAAGCTCTAGACTGCAGGAAGATATCAGTGAACTGGACAGGTGGGCAGAACTGTGGCAAATGGAATTCAATCTGGAGAAGTGTGAGGTAATGCATTTGAGGATGGCTAACAAGGCAAGGGAATACACAATAAATGGTAGGATACTGAGAAGTGTAGAGGAAAAAAGGGACCTTGGCGTGCAGGTCCATAGATCCCTGAAGGTTGCAGGCCAGGTAGATAAGGTGGTTAAGAAGGCATACGGAATACTTGCCTTTATTAGCCGAGGCATAGAATACAATGGCAGAGAGGTTATGCTTGAACTGTAAAAAACATTGGTTCGGCCACAGCTAGAGTACTGCGGTAGTTCTGGTCACCACAGGAAAGATGCGATTGCACTGGAGAAGGTACAGAGGAGATTTACGAGGATGTTGCCTGGACTGTTGAATTTTAGCTATGAGGAAAGATTGGACAAGTTGTTTTTTTCTTTAGTACAGAGGAAGCTGAAGGGGAACCTTATTGTGGTGTATAAAATTATGAGGGGCCTGGATAGAGTGGATAGGAAGGACCTATTTCCCTTAGCAGAGGGGTCAACAACCAGGGGACGTAGATTTAAAGTAATTGGTAGGAGGTTTAGAGGGGAGTTGAGGGGAAATTTTTTCTCCCAGAGGGTGATGGGGGTCTGGAACTCACTGCCTGAAAAGGTGGTAGAGGCAGAAATCCTCATCACATTTAAAAAGTACTTGGATATGCACTTAAAGTGCCATAACCTACAAGGCTATGGACCAAGAGCTGAAAAGTGGGATTAGACTGGATAGCTCTTTGTTGGCTGGCGTGGACATGATGGGCCGAAATGGCCTCCGACCGTGTTGTAAATTTCTATGATTCTATGATTTGCATGGACAAAATGTGCCAGTAATGCATTTTGCAACAGAATCATTGGTATTGTTTTGACTGTTGTCATCTTGAAGCATTTTCACAAACTGTCTGATATTGCAGTATTACTTTCTAAACACGCATTTAAATCTCTCCCCTCTATTCATCTGTAAACATAAGATTTACTTGAGATGAGATGAAAATGAATTTATTTGTGTGGAGCATTTTACAAGTCTTCGAGTGGCTGCCTCCGTAAAATCTCCAGAGGGGAGGAGTTGCATCTGTATGCGACATGCAATTATTGTACCTCTGCAAGTTTTCTGCTGGAGATTAATGGCAAATAAGTTGCATAAGAATCACATGGAAAGCACAGTCCCAGGACAGCTCTGGTCTTCACATATTTGGAGGATTGTTTTTGTTTTCTTGTTTTTCATTACCAGAAAAGTAGCAAAAGCAATAGATTTCCCTGACATTGCTCAGCAATTAGTTCATGTTTCCCGACTGTTAAGGGATTGCACATATTTCTTTTTCGATCAGTATGTAAATTTTCTTTTGAAAAAATATTCCGTAGATTTTTCTTTAGAAAATGTATCTTGCAAAACCCTTATTAATAAAATGTAAGACAATGGAACCTGTTCTAAAGGGTAGGCTGTCAGGGGACTTGCATAACAATAACTTAAGAAATATTCAGAAGCTCGTGCCTGATAAACTTCCGTAACATTTTTATGGCAGTTTTGACACAATTGCGTGGCTTGTTAGGCCAGTTCAGATCGGGTATGAGCAAGATGCCAGAATTAGAGGAGCGCAGAGATCGCAAAGGCTGGAGGGGGTTACAGAGCTAGGGAGAGGCAAGGCCATGGAGGAATTTTAAAACAGGGATGAGGAATTTAAAAAGGAGGCTTTGTTTGACTAGGAGCCAGTATAGGTCAGCAAGCACTGGGGCTGCCGCAGGGAGAAGCACGAGCTGTCGCCAGAGGGCAACAAAAGCGAAGAGGGTGACAAAAATGGATGACACCAGAATCCAGGTAGCTGATTGGTGGGCTATCTTGGAGCAAGGTTGAGCCCAGAGGAGGGGTCGGGACCCAGGAGCAGAGGTCGGGAGCGGAGGTTGGGAGCGGAAGCCTGTTCTGGAGGTCGGGAGCGGAGGTCAGGTCCAGAGACCGGGAGTGGAGGCTGGGAGCGGAGAGGAGCGGAGGCTGGGACTGGAGGTCGGGGGTGGAGGCCGGGACTGGAGTCCGGGAATGGAGACCGGGAGCGGAGGCCAGGATCAAAGGGCGTGAGCGGACGCTGAGGTCGGAGGCCAGGAACAGAGACTGGGAGCGGAGGCCGGGACCAGAGGACATGAGTGGAGGCCAGGAGCGGAGGTCGGGACCATAGAGGAGCGGAGGTCGGGAGCGGAGGGCGGGAGCGGAGGCCAGAACTGGACGTCGGGAGTGGAGGTAGGGAGTGGATGTCGGGACTGGAGGTCGGGACCAGAGGCTGGGAGCGGAGGTTGAGACCGGAGGTCGGGACTGGAAAGGAGCGGAGCTCGGGACCAGAGGTTGGGAGCAGAGGTGGGACTGGAAAGGAGTGGTCGAGAACAAAGAGGAGCGGAGGTCAGAGATGGAGACCTGGAGCAGCAGTGAAGTCGGGGCCTAGGAGTGGCCCAGGGAAGTAGCAGCATGGGCCAACAGCGAGGTTGTGAGAACTACACTGCATCTTCTGAATCCCAGGGATAGAGGACCTGTGGGAATGAGGAAGGAGGATAGTAGGAGAATGTGTGTGTGTATGTATGAGGCCCACGCTGTACAGCCTGGTCTCCAGTTGTCATGGACCGCCTTGCCACTGGACCAAGACCTTGCTCTGTCAAGCTCATGTGGTATCTGGTGTGCAACGGAGACCCCATGTTAAAAGAATACTTGGACAGCTGATCCTCCTTGGCAACTTTAACAGCAGAGTTGGAAAGGAAACAGACCTCTGGGAAGGTCTGATCGGCGGAGAGGGGGTAGGGAAAACCAACTCCAACAGTACCCTCCTCCTGACAAAATGCTTAGAAAATGGCATTGTCATCACCAACATCTTGTTCCTATTGTGTTCCTAACACAGATGAAGCTGCACACAGGGAGATTAAAGTAACAGTGACCACAGTCTTTAATAAGACACTACAGAGTGAGGAACAGGCCTTAGGGGCCGGCTTATATACAGTGCTCACAAGGAATACTGGGATCCCTTGGGACTTCAGGGGATGCGCTCCCTGGTGGCGGAACATGGGAGTGCATGTTTTACAGATACACAACATCACCGCCCCCCGCCAGTCAAAGTGAAAACTATTTACAAGGTGAGGCGGTCGGGAGTCTTTCTTTCCCTGGTGGACCGCCTCGGTACAAATGTCTGTTCTGGTGTGTTGGCTGTGCCCTCGCTGGGCTGGAATGTTGTTGGCCCTGCAGGGCTGCTAGGTTAGCCTGGCCTTGCTGGGCTGTTAGGCCTGATGGGTTCAATTTCCTTGTCCGGCGTGGTGTCGTTGATCCTTTGGGTGTGTGTTGTGGGCTCGAAAAAGGTAGTGTCTGCTGTGGGTTGTTCAGGGCAGTCTGTGAACCACAGCCTCGTTTGGTCCAGGTGCTTTCTGCAAATTTGTCCATTGTCTAGTTTGATTGCAAACACCCTATTCCCTTCTTTAGCTATCACCGTGCCTGCGATCCACTTGGGACCATGTCCATGGTTTAGCACAAACACAGGGTCATTCATTTCAATTTCCCGTGACACAGTGGTGCGACCATCGTTTGCATTTTGTTGCTGCCGCCTGCTCTCTACCTGATCATGCAGGTTGGGGTGAACCAGCGAGAGTCTGGTTTTAAATGTCCTTTTCATGAGTAGCTCAGCCGGGGGCACCCCTGTGAGCGAATGGGGTCTCGTGTGGTAGCTGAGCAGTACTCGGGACAGGTGGGTTTGGAGTGAGCCTTCTGTGACTCGTTTAAGGCTCTGTTTGATTGTTTGTATTGCCCGCACTGCCTGCCCATTGGAGGCTGGTTTAAACAGGGCCGAGGTGACATGCTTGATCCCGTTGCGGGTCATGAATTCTTTAAATTCAGCACTGGTGAAACATGGCCCATTGTCACTGACCAGTATGTCAGGCAGGCTGTGGGTGGCAAACATGGCCCTCAGGCTTTCAATGGTGGCGGTGCTTCCCGACATTATTTCACATTCAATCCATTTTGAAAAAGCATCCATCACCACCAATAACATTTTACCGAGAAACGGGCCCGCATAGTCGAAATGGATCCTCGACCAAGTTCTGGAGGGCCACGACCACAAACTTAGTAGTGCCTCTTTGGGCGTGTTGCTCAACTGAGCACACACGCTGCATTGCTGTACACAGGACTCGAAGTCAGAGTCGATACCGGGTCACCAGACGTGGGATCTGGCTAGCGCTTTCATCATTACTATACCCGGGTGTGTGCTGTGGAGATCCGAGATGAACGTCTCCCTGCCATTTTTGGGTAGTACGACGTGGTTATCCGACAACAGGCAGTCTGCCTGAATGGACAGCTCGTCCTTTCGCCGCTGGAATGGCTTGATTGGCTCTTGCATTTCAACGGGGATGCTGGCCTAGCTCCCATGCAGTACACAGTTTTTTACTAGGGAGAGCAGAGGATCTTGGCTGGTCCAAGTCCTAATCTGGTGGGCCGTGACAGGTGATTTATCATTTTCAAACGCTTCCATGACCATCAACAAGTCTGTGGGCTGCGCCACCATCAGCAAGTTTGCAGGCTGCGCCATTTCCACCCACGTGTCGGGCCTGGCCTGTAGCGGATGGTATAGTTATACGCTGATAGCGTGAGTGCCCACCTTTGTATGCGGGCTGAGGCATTAGTATTTATCCCATTGCTTTCAGCGAACAGGGATGTGAGGGGCTTGTGATCGCTGGGGGACCGCTTCCAGGTTTTGTAGGTGCTCGACGGTGTCCCGACCCGTGTCCAATATGTTGTCCTGAAAAGCCACCGTGCGTGGTACCGGCTTGAGTAGGCTCTCCATGTTTCTCTGGAAGATCGCTGCTGCCGACCGAATTCCAAACGGGCATCTGTTGTAGATGAACAGTCCCTTGTGCGTGTTGATGCAGGTGAGGCCCTTCGAAGACTCCTCTAGCTCCTGCGTCATGTAGGCTGAAGTCAGGTCGAGCTTGGTGAATGTCTTGCCTCCTGCAAGCGTCGCAAATAGGTCGTCTGTGTTAGGTCGCGGGTATTCGTCCTGTAGCGAGAAATGATTAATAGTTACTTTATAATCGCCGCAAATCCTGACCGTGCCATCACTTTTGAGTACTGGAACAATCGGGCTGGCCCACTCGCTGAATTCGTCTGGGAGTTGATGTTCTCACGTTGCAGCCTGTCCAGCTCGATTTCCACTCACTCCCTCATCATGTGAGGTACCGCTCGCACCTTGTGGTGAATGGGTCGTGCCTCTGGGACCAAGTGGATTCGCACCTTCATCCCGGAAAAGTTTCCAATGCCTTGCTCAAAAAGGAAAGGAAATTTGTTAAGAACCTGGGTACATGAGGCCTTATCGACATGTGATAGCGCTCGGATGTCATCCCAGTTCCAGCGGATTTTGCCCAGCCAGCTCCTTCCAAGCAGTGTGGGGCCATCGCCCGGGACAATCCAGAGTGGCAGTTCGTGCACCATGCCCTCGTAGGTGACCTTGACCATGTCGCTGCCCAGGACAGTGATAAGCTCTTTGGTGTATGTTCTCAGTTTCGTGTGGATGGGGCTCAGGGCTGGTCTGAATGCCTTGTTGCACCACAGTCTTTCAAACATCTTTTTACTCAAACATCTAGCACCGGTATCCAGTTCCATGGCTACGGGTAAGCCATTCAATTTTAAGTTTAGCATAATAGGTGGACATTTCGTCGAACATGTGTGCACCCTGTGTACTTCAGCATCTGCCTCCTCTCTCTGAGGCTCAAAATTGCTTTGATCCACCATAGACCGATCTTCCTCTGCCACGTGGTGGTTCGCAGGTTTTGCAGAGCCCCATTGTTCCACAGCTCTAGCAAACATATCCTTTGAAGCAGCATGAATAGGCTGAATGGAAGCCTCCACAATGCCAACAAGGTGTGAATTGCCTTGCATTCATCCTTTGTTGGGGGCTCTGAGTCACCTGGGTCACATGAGGCCTGCTGGCAGTTGCAGACTTGTGGGTTCTGCCCTCTACATTTCTGCTCGCAAATACAGTTCCAATTAATTTATGAACATTGCCAGCACTTGTGTGCGGAAAGATTTGTTTTGTGTTATCACTGGTGGACATAAACGCCTGTGCTATCGCAATGGCCTTACTGAGGGTTGGTGTCTCTACAGTCAAAAGTTTTTGTCGGATGGTTTAGTGGCCAATGCCCAGTACAGAAAAGTCTCTGAGCATTTGCTCCAGGTAGCCATCAAACTCATATTGTCCTGCAAGTCGCCTTAGCTCGGTGATGTAGCGCGCCACTTCCTGACCTTCAGGTCGCCGGCACATGTAGAACAGATACCTCGCCATCAGCACGCTCTCCCTCGGGTTAAGATGCTCCAGAACCAATGTACACAGCTCCTCATATGACTTATCTGTAGGTTTCACCGGAGCCAGAAGATTCTTCCTGAGGCTATAGGTCGGTGCCCCGCAGACTGTGAGGAGGACCGCTCTCCTTTTTGCAGCGCTTCCTTCTCCGTCCAGCTCGTTGGCTACAAAGTACTGGTCTAGCCGTTCGACATAGGCTTCCCAGTCCTCACCCTCCGAGAACTTCTCCAGGATGCCCACAGTTTGCTGCATCTTTGCGGTTGGATTCATATTCTCATCGCCAGTTATTGTGTTCCTAACACAGATGAGGCTGCACACAGGGAGGTTAAAGTAACAGTGACCTCAGTCTTTAATAAGACACTCCAGAGTGAGGAACAGGCCTGAGGGCTGGTTTATATACAGTGCTCACAAGGAATACTAGGATCCCTTGGGACTTCAGGGGATGAGCTCCCTGGTGGCGGAACATGGGAGTGCATGCTTTACAGGTACACAACATCTCCATCAGAGAGACAAGTACAAGGCTTCATGGCAACACCCTCGCTCCAAGCACTGGCATCTGCTCGACTACGTCATCGTCAGAACGAGGGACCGCAAGGACATGCACATCACCCACACCGTGATAGGAGCTGATGACTGCTGAATAGACCACTGCCTAATCCGCTCTGTCATCTCCATCAATGTCGCCCCAAAACAGCGGCGCCAACAGAAACAATGCTGCAGAAAAATCAACGCCGGAGTAGTCAAAGACCCTGCTAAGAAAGCCCTATTCAGCCAACGCCTCACTACCAACCTGGTGACTCCCAGTGATCCAGAGACGCAGAATATCCACAGCACCTGGTCTGCCCTCAAGCCCTCCATAATTAGTATCTGTCACTCGACCAGGAAACACCAAGACTGGTTCGACGAGAACGACCAAGAGATCCAAGAGCTAATAAGCTGCAAGCACAAGGCATTCTTGAACTGGAAACAGCAACACAACTCGAATGCAAGAAAGCAGCTCGGCAGACGTCGGAAGTTTAACAAAAAACTTGCGACTTAAAGAACAGATGGTGGGTGGAGAAAGCGCAAGAGATCCAGCAACCAGCCGAAAACTATGACATGCATGGATTCTTTAGCGCAGTCAAGACCACCTATGGCCCAAGCACCCAAGGCTGTACCCCACAGAGGGCCAAGAATGGAGAGGTAGTCATCAAGGACAGCGAGGCAGTCAGTGCCTGCTGGAAGGAGCACTTTCAAGATCTCCTTCACCAAGACTCTGTCTTCGACGCAAGTGTTCTCGACCCCATCCCGCAGCATGCTACCAGTCACCATCTCAGCACATCCCCAGCCCGGCATGATGTTGAAAAGGCCATCCAACAGCAAAAAAAAAAACAAGGCCTCAGGAGCAGATGGAATCCCCGCCAAAGCACTAAAACATAGCGGAGAAGAACTATTGGCGCGAATACATGAACTTGTTTCTCTTATCTGGAAGGAGGAGAGCATGCCAGGGGATCTCAGAGATGCCATTATCATGACCATCTTCAAGAAAGGGGACAAGTCCGATTACGGTAATTACAGAAGAGGTTTCCTGCTGTCTGCCACAGGGAAAGTCATCGCAAGAATCTTTCTCAATCGCCTTCTCCCTGTGGCTGAAGAGCTCCTCCCAGAGTTGCAATGTGGATTCCACCCACTAAGGGGCACAATGGACAGGATCTTCACAGCGTGTCAAATTCTAGTGATATGCAGGGAACAGCACCAACCCCTGTACATGGCCTTCTTTGACCTCACAAAGGTCTTCGACATTGTCAACCATGAGGGATTATGGAGTGTCCTCTTCAAATTCGGCTGCCCTCAAAAGTTTTTCATCATCCTCTGCCTGCTTCGCAATGACATGCAAGCCGTGATCCTGAACAACAGATCCACCACAGACCCAATTCAAATACGGATCGGGGTCAAGCAGGGCTGTATCATCACACCGACATTCTCGATTTTCTTTGCTGCAAAGCTCCATCTCACCCTCAGCAAGCTCCCCACTGGAGTGGAGATAATCTACAGAACAAAAGGGAAACTGTTCACCCTCCACTGCCTCCAGTCTGGATCCAAGGTCATCCCATCCTCTGTCATTGAATTAAAATATGCAGACGACGCTTGTGTTTGCTCACACTTGGAGGCCGAACTCCATACTATCATCAACACCTTCACCAAGGCATACGAGCTCATGGGCCTTACACTAAACATCCGTAAGACAAAGGTCCTCTACCAACCTGCCCCCGCCACACAGTACTGCCCCCCGATTATCAAAATCCATGACGCGGCTCTGGACATTGTGGACCATTTTCTATACCTCAGGAGCCTCCTGTCAACAAGTGCAGCCGTCGATGACGAAGTCCAACACTGCCTTCAGTGTGCCAGTGCAGCCTTCGGTCGCCTGAGGAAGAGAGTGTTTGAAGACCAGGACCTCAAACCTGGCACCAAGCTCATGGTCTATAGAGCAGTAGTGATACCTGTCCTCCTATATGCTTCAGAGACAAGGACTTTGTACAGCAGGCACCTCAAAGCACTGGAGAAATGCCACCAACGCTGCCTCCGCAACATCCTGCAAATCCATTGGCGGGATAAGCACACCAATGACAGTGTCCTCACTCAGGCCAACATCCCCAGCATCGAAGCATTGACCACGCTTGACCAGCTCCGCTGCATGGGCCACATTGGCTACATGCCCAATACGAGACTTCCCAAAACAAGCACTCTACTCAGAGCTCCGACACGGCAAGCGTGCTCCAGGTAAGCAGAGGAAATGCTTTAACGACATCTTCAATGCCTTCTTGAAAATGTGCAACATCGCCACTGATACCTGGGAATCCCTGGCCCAAGACTGCTCAAAGTGGAGGAGAAACATCTGGGAAGGCACCGAACAGCTCGAGTCTCTTCGCTGGAAGCAAGCGGAGGCCAAGCTCAAACAGCGGAAGGAGTGCTTGACAATCCAAGCACCCCACCCACCCATCCCTTCAATCAATGTCCCTTCAACCACCATCTGCCCCACCTGTGATAGTAGGTCCCGCATCAGACTCATCAGTCACCTGAGAACTCATTTTTAGCGTGGAAGCAAGTCATCCTCAACTCCGAGGAACTGCCTAAGGAGAAGAGAAGAAGGGTGCACAGGACTTTGTGTGTCAGCCTTGGGTCAGTTGTTAGCACCCTCGCCTTGGAGTCTGTAGTTTGTGGGCTCAAGTCCCACTCCAGCTACTTGAGCACAGAGATCTAGGCTATCACTCCAGTGCAGTACTGAGTGAGTGCTGCACTGCTGGAGGTGCTGTCTTTCCAATGAGATGTTAAAACAAGGCCCCGTCTGCTCTCTCAGGTGGACATAAAAGATCCTATGGCACAATTTCATAGAAGAGCAAGGGAGTTCTCCCTCAATCAAAATAACTAAAACAGATGATCTGGTCATGATCACGTTGCTGAACTGCTATTGTTTTTAGATTTATTGGATGTTTTTCATTTGGAACTTTTTCAAAGTTTTTTGAAAGTACATTCCGTGTGTCATCCTCAAATTAAAAGAATAGCGGTTTATGAAGATCCACCACCTCCTTCTAAGGATAACTAGGGATGGACAATAAATGTCAGAATTGCCAGCGATGTCCACATCCTGAGAATGAAATTTTAAAACTGTGGTGGCTTGGGATTTCCGCACAATCTATCAAGGTGTTTGCTCTGGTAAAATTACCCTCAAGGAGTTCTCTGTCTTTTTCTTCTTCTTAGGCAGTCCCTCGGAGTCGATGATGACTTGCTTCCACACTAATATGAGTTCTCAGGTGACTGATGCGGGGCCTACAGACTCTGTAAAGACATCTGTGAAACATATTGGGTACAGGTTTGCGACACAAGTTATTATTATTTATTTTAAATCAACAACCTTTATATTCCTATCAAGAAAAAACTTTAGAGTGGCACGCTAGTTGGATTGAACAGGCAAAACTGGAATGAAATGTGGATTTTAAATATTCAGACAGTGATGTTGTGTACCATGTTATGCTATCAAATAAAAACTGTTTATCCAAGGTATCTTCTCTAAAACTAGGCTGACATTCCAGTGTGGATGTGAGGGAGTGCTGCATTGTTGAGTTTGCTGACTTCAGGTGCAATGTCAAATAGTCATCATCATCATCGGCAGTCCCTGGAATCGAGGAAGATTTGCTTCCACTTCTGAAGTGAGTTTTTTGGTGGCTGAACAGTCCAATACGAGAGCCACAGACTCTGTCACAGGTGGGACAGATAGTCATTGAGGGAAGGGGTGGGTGGGACTGGTTTGCCGCACGCTCTTTCCGCTGTCTGCGCTTGATTTCTGCATGCTCTTGGCGTTGAGACTCAAGGATGCACTTCCTCCACTGTCATTGCCTAGCCATGTCAACCCTTTAAGTATCTTTCACCAGTCTATCCTAGCCAAATCACGTCTCATACCGTCGAAGTTTCCTTTCTTTAAGTTCAGGACTCTAGTCTCTGAATTATCTGTGTCGCTCTCCATCTTAATGAAGAATTCTACCATATTCCCTCTTCCCCAAGGGGCCACGCACCACCAGATTGCTAATCAATCCTCTCTCATTACACTAGACCCAGTCTAGGATGGCCTGCTCTCTAGTTGGTTCCTCAACATATTGGTCTAGAAAACCATCCATTATACACTCTGGGAATTCCTCTTCTACAGTACTGCTACCAGGTTGGTTAGCCCAATCAATATGTAGGTTAAAGTCACCCATGATAACTGCTGTACCCTTATTGCACGCATCCCTAATTTCCTGTTTGATACCATCCCCAACCTCCCTACTACTATTTGGTGGTGTGTACACAACTCCCACTAATGCTTTCTGCCCTTTGGTGTTTCGCAGCTCTACCCATATAGATTCCACATCATCCAAGCTAATATCCTTCCTTACTATTGTGTTAACCTCCTCTTTAACCAGTAGCACTACCCCACCTCCTTTTCCTTCCTGTCTATTCTTCCTGAATATTGAATAACCCCGGAAGTTGAGTTCCCAGCCTTGGTTACCCTGGAGCCATGTCTCCGTAATCCCAATTACATCATAACCATTAACAACTATCTGCGCAGTCAATCATCCACCTTATTACGAATGCTCCTTGCATTCAGACTCAGAACCTTCAGGCTTGTTTTTTTAACACTCTTTGTCCTTTTAGAATTATGTTGTAATGTGGCCCTTTTTGTTTTTTGCCCTTGATTTCTCTGCCCTCCACTCTTGCTTTTCTCCTTCCTACCTTTTGCTTCTTCTCCCTTTTTACTTCCCTCTCCCTCCCTGCATAGGTTCCCATCCCCCCTGCCATATTAGTTTAACCCTTCCCCAACAGCACTAGTAAACACTCAGCCGAGGACATAGGTTCTGGTCCTGCCCAGGTGCAGACCGTTCGGTTTGTATTGGTCCCACCTCCCGTAGAACAGGCTGCCATGCCCCAGGAATTTGAATCCCTCCTCCTTACACCATTTCTCAAGCCACGTATTCATCTGAACTATCCTGCAATTCCTACTCTGACTAGCACGTGGCATTGATAAAAATCCTGAGGTTACTACCTTTGAAGTCCTACATTTTAATTTAACTCCTAGCTCCCTAAATTCAGCTTGTAGGACCTCATCCCGGTTTGTACCTATAATGTTGGTACCTATATGCACCACGAAGCTGGCTGTTCACTCTCCCCCTCCAGAATGTGCTGCAGCTGCTCTGAGACATCCTTGACCCTTGCGCCTGGGAGGCAACATACCATCCTGCAGTCTTATTTGCAGCTGCAGAAATGCCTATCTGTTCCCCTTGCAATAGAATCCCCTATCACTATAGCTCTCCCACTCTTTTTCCTGCCCTCCTGTGCAGCAGAGCCACCCCTGGTGCCATGGATTTGGCTGCTGCTGCCATCCCCTGATGAACCACCTCCCCCAACAGTATCCAAAACGGTATATCTGTTTTGGAAGGAGGTGACCACAGGGGACTCCTGCACTACCTTCCTTCCACTGCTCTTCCTGATGGTCAGCCATTCCCTATCTGGCTGTGTGACCTTTGCCTGCGGTGTGACCAACTCACTAAACGTGCTATTTACGACATCCTTAACATCGCGGATGCTCCAGAGTGAATCCATGCGCAGCTCCAGTGTCGCAATGTGGTCTGTCAGGAGCTGCAGCTGGACACACTTCCTGCACACATAGTAGTCAGGGACACTGAAAGTGTATCTGATTTCCCACATAGCACAGGAGGAGCATGACACAGGTCTGGGCTCTCCTGCCATGACTTTACCCTTAGATTAACTTAATTTGGCAACAATGCCAAAGGTTTCCTACTGATAAGAAAAGAAGAAAAAGATAAAAAACTCACCAATCCACCAGCCAATCACTTATCCTGGCGGAACCCAAGCTGAGCATTGGTGAGCAGGTTATTAGTGAGTAAGTGCCACTTGATAGCAGTCCTGATGACCCCTTCTATTATTTTGCTGATGATTGAGAGTAGAGTGATGGAGCAGTAATTGTCCGGAATGGATATGTTCTGATTTTTGTTGACAGGAAATACCTGGTCAGTTTTCTGGTCGGGTAGATGCCTGCATTGTAGCTGTACTGGAACAGCTTGGGTAGAGGCATGGCTAGTTCTGGAGCACAAGTCTTCAGCACTACAGCCGGGAAATTGTCAGGGCCCATAACCTTTGCTGTATCCAGTGCGCTCAGCTGTTTCTTGATATCAGGTGGGGTGAATCGAATTGGCTGAAGTCTGGTTTCTGTGACGGTGGGGACCGCAGGTGGAGGCTGATATGGATCAACCACTAGGCTGAAGATGATTACAAAATGTTTCAATCTTGTCTCTTGCACTCATGTGCTGGGCTCTGCCATCATTGAGCATGTGGACGTTAATCGAGCTTCCTGCTCCCGTTAGTTGTTCAATTGTCAACCATCATTCACTACTGGATGTGGCAAGACTACAGAGCTTTGAGCTCATCCATTGGTTATAGCATCGCTTAGCCTTGTCTGTAGCATGCTGCTTCCGCTATTTAGCATGTAGTCCTGTGTTGTAGCTTCACCAATTTATTTGTTAGGTACGCCTGGTTCAGCTACTTGAATGTTCTTCTGCATTCCTCATTGAACCAGGTCACCTTGCTTGATGTTAATTGTAGAGTGAGGGATATGCCGGGCCATGAGTTTACAGATTGTGGTAGAATACAATACTGTTCCTGCTGATGGCCCACAACACTTCATGGATGCCCAGTTTTGAGCTGCTAGATCTGTTGTGAATCTATGCCAGTTATCATGCTGGTCGTGCCACACAACATGATGGAGATTGTCCTCAGTGTGAAGACGGGTCTTTCTCTCCACAAGAACTGTGCAGCGGTCACTGCTACCAATGCCGTTATGAACAGATGCATCTGCGACAGGCAGATTGGTGAGGATGAGGTCAAGTAGGTTTTCCACTCGTGTTGGTTCTCTCACCACCTGCCCCTGGCCCAGTCTGGCAACTATGTCCTTCAGGACATGGTTAGCTCGGTCAGTAGTGGTTCTACCGAGACACTCTTGGTGACGGACATTGAAGTCCCCCACCGAGAATAAGTTTTGTGCCCTTGCTACCCTCAGTGCTTCTTCCAAATGGTGTCAACATGGAGGAGCACTGATTCATCAGCTGAGGGAGGGTAATTAGCAGGAGGTTTCCTTGTCCATGAAACCATGAAGTCCAGAGACAATGTTGAGGAGGGCCAGGGCCATTCCCTCCCTCCTGTATACCACTGTGCCACCACCTCTAGTGGGTCTGTCCTGTCAATGTGATGACGATGGAGGAATCTGGGATGTTATGACTATGCTGGGTTGACTGTTGCTTGACCAGTCTGTGGGACAGCTCTCCAAATTTTGGCACAAGTCCCCAGATGTTAGTAAGGAGGACTTAGTTGGGTCGATTGCGCTGGATGGGACTTTTTATTCTTACTATTCTTTTTTGCAACTGTTTGATGCAATTGAGTGGCTTGCTAGGCCATTTCAGAGGGCAGTTAAGAGTGAACCACATTGCTGTGGGTCTGGGGTCACACACAGGCCAGACCAGGTAAGGACAGCAGATTTCCACCCCGAAAGGACGTTCGTGAACCAAATGGATTTTTACGACACTCTGATAGTTTCATGGTCACTATTACTGATACTAGCTTTAAAATTCCAAATTTATTTAATTAACTGAATTTAAATTCCCCCAGCTGCTGAGGTGGGATTTGAACTCACATCTCCAGATCATTAGTCCAGGCTTCTGGATTACTAGTCCAGTAACAGAACCATTATGTTACCGTTCCCTTCGGTTCAAGTCTGCACCCCTTGGACTTAAAAAAGGAAAGGTGAGAGCTGCACCGAGGGAGCAACCAGAGAGGGAGAGCAAAGGCTTGTACTGGAGACAACAACATCAAGTGCAGAGGTGAGGTGGTGATTGAGGAGATCGACAGCTGGAGCAGTGTCATGGCTAGCAGAATGCTCGTGAATTGATCATTAAAAAATAACCATTACACTCTCTCCACAGTATGCAGGAAAGACGATTTATGCCAATGCTACAACCGTAATAAAAAGAAGTACAAGTCCAAAGGGTTTGAAGGTTTCCTTGACCTTTAGGGATAACTTTGAATAGGATTGACAATGGGTAAGTGGGATGAACAACAGGAGCTGTAATAGTTCATTTCTCAGCTTCAGTTTCAACACTGTCAGAGTTCACAACTTCCATTCACACCAGCATCAATACCAGAGCTGTGAACTGCTGTCACTGTTGAGCTGAATATCATCTGTGCGGTCAAAGCTCAAATGATGTCTAGATTTCCTGCTTGGCAGATGAGAACCCAGTCTGTGACAGCAACTTCCTCTGAGCTCATTCCATTTTGACGTGTCATAGAGCCAAACATTACAATTGATTTTCCTTTCAATCAGCTCATAACTTTAAGGATCTTTTTCACCCTGGGTATATTTTCAATTGTATGTAAAGTTATTTTACAATCTGCTTGGTTTGGTAAAGGAGTTTCAGAGGAAAATATAGCCTTATAGTGTCGGATTCCAAAAACCCGTTAGCCAGAAATCCCAGCACTTACACTGAGATAGTATCTTCTAGGAACCTCCAATGCTGACCCTGATGAAATATCTGGAGTCATGAGGGGTTCTCTGATGTGACTGTCTGCCCTCTTTGGTGAAGGTAAAAGATCCCATGGCAGTATTCGAAGAGCAGGGGAGTTCTTCCCGCTGTCCTGACAAATATTTATTCCTCAACCAACTTCATTAATACAGATTATCTGGTCATCATCTCATTGCTGTGCTTGGGACTTCGCTATATGCACATTGGTTTCCAGATTTCCTACATTAGACAAGTGACTGCACTTTAAAAGTACTTCATTGGCTGTGAAGGGCTTTGGGACTTCCTGAAGTCACGAAAGCCGCTATATAAATCCAAGTTATTTCTTTCCTTTTATACTTTTGACTAATTCTAGTGAAATATGAAACATTTCCTTTTCGAAGAGAAAATATTCTCAAATCCATTTTCAATGTCAGTCCACAAAGCAGCCAAAAGATTTCATCACCCAGCTACCAATCTAGCAAACTTGGAATACCACACATTTATTGAAAAACTTAAACATTCATTATTATTACTGTCACATACAATCATGTCTCATTAGTTTTACCACAGAAACTGTATTGGAAAATGTTATGTGTTTTTATTGTAGTCACTGGCAAATTATCATTTTAACTTTTACTTTATTGTTAGGTCCCCTGCTGTGCCAACCATGGCTCAGTGGGTTGCACCCTCTGAGTCAGAAGGATTTGGGTTTAAATGCCATGCCAGGGACTTGAGCACAAAATCTGGGCTGACAGTTCAGCTCAGTGCTGAGGGAATGCTGCAATGACGGAAGTGCCATCTTTGGAATTAGACATTAAATCAAGGCAACGAATGTTCTCTCAAGTGGAGGTAAACGATCCCATGGTACTATTCGGAGAGTAGGAGAGTTCTCCCCACTGTCCTGACCAATATTTATCCTTCAACCAATATCACTAAAACAGATTTTCTGATCATTATCACATTGCTGTTTTTGGGAGCTTACTGTGCACAAGTTGGCTGCCGCGTTTCCCTAAATTACAACAGTGACTACTCATCAAAAATACTTCAATATCTGTAAAGCACTTTGAGACATCCTGAGGTCGTGAAAGGCGCTATTTAAATACAAGTCTTACATTTTTTCTTATTACCAGCTATCTGTTTGGGGGCCCAAAATCAGCAGGTAATATGCACAATCTACAATTAATGAAAGTCGAGGTAAAAGTCAGAACATACATTTTAAATAAGTGTTTATAATCAGCAACGACTCTGTCATGTATTCAACCAGCATTGTAACCCATGTATAATCTGACCTAAGTTGCACACTGTGAGAACACTGACCACTAGGTGGTGAACTTGTGGGAGACACTCCGAACCTGGACCTTCAGATATAAAAGGGCACGCTCCACCCACTTCCATCACTTGAGTGCTATGGAATAAAGGACAGATCACAGACTGAAATTCTCTCAAGCATGGGCCTCATGTGCAATTATACTGTGTAGTAAGGATGTATCAATGGCGACGAGAAACTGGGATTTAAACCACGCGAGCATGGCCATGAGCAGAACAGACGAGAGGTACTGTGTTAAGGAATGGTTGGGACAGAGATTCAACATTGTTAAAGCAGCACACAGTTCTCCAGGCAGATCAGGGCAGTCGGGCATGCCCCAACATGTAGTCGAACCCAGAGGAGGAGTTCAACAGAGACAATGGCAAGCTGAACGGCGATTCACGCCATTGTAAGGGACAATGCGTCCAGTAATGGGGCCATCAACACCATATAATGGGCACTCAAGGACAGGGGCAGTCAGGGACGATCGACTGGCAAGGGACCTTTTGTTTCAAACAGCAGCTCATGTTGGAGGCGTGGAGGCACACACTCAGCCGGAGTTTGCAGATATGAGCAAAATACCTGCAGAAATTGCAGAAATGAACACTGGGGGAAATCGCTGGAAGCTGAAGTTCAGCGAGTTAATGTGGAGCATGTATACAGTTCATACACCAGGACGCCACCGATAATGATGAAAGTGCTTCTCAATGGTATCCCAATATCAATGGAGCTAGACACGGGGGCCAGCCAGTCCCTGATGGGTATCAAACAGTTCGAAAAGTTGTGGGCATCCAAGGCCAGGAGGCAAAAATTATCGCGATTGATGCACAGCTACGGACATACACAAAGGAGATCATTCCAGTGCTAGGCAGCGCCACGGTAGTCGTGATCCACAAAGATTTGGAGAACAGGTTGCCACTCTGGGTTGTCTCGGGGGATGGTCCAGCACTGCTGGGGAGGAGTTGGATTGCTGTCATGAACTGTAAATGGGGCGATGTCAATGCAATTTCCTCTGTGGAGCGAATATCATGCACAGATCCTTGACAAATTTGACTCATTATTTCAACCCGGCATTGGCACTTTCATGGGGGCCAAGGTAGTGATTCACATAACCCCGGACGCCAGACCAGTACACCACAAGACCAGAGCGGTGCCGTACGTGATGTGGGAAAAGATAGAAGGCGAATTGGACCGCCTGTTGAGGGAAGGCATCATCTCGCCAGTCAAATTCAGTGACTGGGCGAGCCCAATTGTGCTGGTGCTCAAGGCGGATGGGTCAGTTAGGATATGTGGTGATTATAAGGCCACCATCAATCGGGTGTCACTCCAAGACCAGTAACCACCACCGAGAGCGGAGGACCTTTTTGCGACGCTATCCGGTGGCAAACTTTTTTCAAAATTGGACCTGACCTCAGCTTACATGACCCAGGAGCTGGCGAGTGAGTCGAAGAAGCTGACCACCATCACGACACAGAAGGGGTTGTTTGAGTACAACGGAATTCGCTCGGCCGCCGCGATCTTCCAACGAAATATGGAAAGTCTCCTCAAGTCGATTCCAGGGATGGTGGTTTTTCAGGACGACATCTTCCTCACAGGTTACGATACTGAAGAACACCTCCACAACCTGGAGGAGGTGCTACGCAGACTGGACCGGGTAGGGCTGCGACTGAAAGAGGCGAAGTGCGTCTTCCTAGCTCCAGAGGTAGAATTCCTGGGGATGAGGGTAGCAGCAGACGGGATCAGCCCTACTGCGTCCAAGATGGAAGCGATCCAGAGAGCACCCAGACCCCATAACACGACGGAGCTGCGTTCATTCCTGGGGCTCCTGAACTATTTTGGTAACTTTCTTCCCAAATTGAGCACGCTGCTAGAGCCGCTACACGTGCTTTACACAAAGGTCGCGAATGGGTCTGGGGGGACAGCCAGGAAAGGACTTTTAATAGAGCACGCAATTTGTTATGTTCCAACAATCTGTTAACGCTATATGACCCATGTAAGAAATTGTGTTAATATGCGATGCGTCGTCCTATGGTGTCAGGTGTGTGTTGCAGCATGTCAAAGCCAAGGGTCAGTTACAGCCGATAGCTTATGCCTCCAGGAGTCTGTCCAAGGCAGAAAGGGGCTACGGGATGGTAGAAAAGGAGGCGCTCGCATGTGTATATGCGGTAAAGAAAATGCACCAGTACCTGTTTGGCAGGAAATTTGAGCTGGAGACAGATCACAAACCCCTAACGTCCCTTTTGGCCGACAACAAGGCCATAAATGCAAATGCATCGGCCCGCATACAGAGGTGGGCACTCACGTTAGCCGCCTATAACTACACAATTCGGCACAGACCAGGCACTGAAAACTGCGCCGATGCACTCAGCAGGCTCCCACTAGCCACCACTGAGGGGGCTACCAAGCATGCTGCTGAGATGGTCATGGCTGTTGAAGCTTTCGGAAGCGAAGGCTCAACCATGACAGACCGTCAAATTAAAGTCTGGACAAATAGAGACCCGCTATTGTCTCTCGTCAAGAAATGTGTCCTGAATCAGGACTGGACAGCCATGTACAGGGCATGCCCTGAGGAATTTAAACCATTTCACAGGCGCGGGGACGAACTCTCGATTCAGGCCGATTGCCTACTGTGGGGAAACCGCGTAGTCATGCCCCAGATGAGCAGCGAGGTGTTCATCAGAGAACTCCACAATGAGCACCCGGGCATTGTCACGATGAAGGCAATTGCCAAGTCACACGTTTGGTGGCCAGGAATAGATGCAGATCTGGAACTTTGTGTTCGCAGGTGCAACACGTGTGCTCAGCTGGGCCATGCGCCCAGGGAAGCCCCGCTTAGCCCCTGGCCATGGCCCGCCAAGCCTTGGTCACGCATCCATGTGAACTACGCAGGTCCTTTCATGGGAAAAATGTTTTTGGTTGTAGTGGACGCCTACTCCAAATGGATCGAGTGTGACATTTTAAATTCAAGCACATCCTCTGCCACGGTAGAAAGTCTACGGGCAATGTTCGCCAACCACGGTCTACCGGACATCTTGGTCAGCGACAATGGCCTGTGCTTCACAAGCACTGAATTCCAGGACTTCATGGCAGGCAATGGAATTAACCATGTCAGAACGGCACCTTTCAAGCCGGCCTCAAACGGCCAGGCAGAACGAGCAGTGCAGATAATCAAACAGGGGATGCTCAGAATCCAACGGGGTTCCCTACAAACCCGCTTATCACGCCTCCTGTTGGCCTACAGATCCCGACCACACTCGCTCACAGGGGTTCCACCCGCAGAGCTGCTAATGAACAGGATGCTCAAAACCCGGTTATCCCTTATACACCCCACCATGAAAGAAATTGTTGAGAGCAGGCGCCAGTCACAATATGACTACCAGGACAAGAATGCAAGGGCGCGATGTATTGATGTAAATGACCCTGTTTTTGTCCTCAACTATGCTGCAGGGCCCAACTGGCTCGCAGGCACTGTGGTTGCCAAAGAGCGAAATAGGATTCTGGTAGTTAAACTTACCAATGGACAAATCTGCCGCAAACATGTGGATCAAACAAAAAGGAGGTTCAGCAACCCCATAGAAGAAGCAGAGGAAGAACATGATGTAGAGTTCACTCCTGCACAGGTGATCGAACACAGGAACCAAAGGGAGGAGAGCCCAGTCACTGTGGGCGGTCCGGACAGGCCTGAGGTACCACAAACAGCAGACACTCAGGCCAGCGCCCAACAACCGGAGCCCCAACTCAGGCGCTCTACAAGAGAGTGTAAACCACCAGAGAGACTCAACCTGTGATCCCAATAAGACTTTGGGGGAAGAGGTGATGTCATGTATTCAACCAGCATTGTAACCCATGTATAATCTGACCTAAGTTGTACACTGTGAGAACATTGACCACTAGGTGGTGAACTTGTGGGAGACACGCCTAACCTGGACCTTCAGATATAAAAAGGCAAGCTCCACCCACTTCCATCACTTGAGTGCTATGGAATAAAGGACAGGTCACAGACTGACCTTCTCTCAAGCATGGGCCTCGTGTGCATTTATACTGTATAGTCAGGACGTATCAGACTCAGTTAGAAGCAAGGCTAAATTGGGAGATGGTTACATATTCCTGCATTTTCATGATAGGTACTATAAAAATGTATTTTCTGAAATGAATGTGAATGCATTAACATTCCATATTAAATTCAGGAGCTCATTCAAGCAGGAAGTTGGTCTGCGGAATTGAGCGTTACCAACAGAGTGATTTTCCTGTACAACTACCAGGGTAGAGCAACAGTTCCCACAACTTCTAAACCTCGCAAATTTCTTTGTTTCTCTGTTGGGCTTAATCTACCGTGAATTTTCCAGTATCCAGACAGATATCTACATCTGTATCCATTGTAGATCACGTGGAATTGTGGGTCTGGTGTAAGTTTTTTCAATCAACCTGGAACTATTATACTTACATGGAGTAGCATTGCATCACAGATAAATAAAGACAGTGGTCCCTGCAACAATAGAACTCAGGGTTACAGTGAGGATGTTCTTCATCTGGCCTATACATTGCTATATCCTCCTCTAGTTCCTACCAGTCCACTTTAGTTTCTAAAACTTTCTGCAACATGTATAAATAACATAAAATCTTTTGATCAAAAGAGCAATTTATATCTCCCACTGTTATGTATTGTCCAGGTACATTAAATGTAGAAGTACAATGGTGCGCCACAAAGTACCTGCAAGACAGAGTATGAAAGGCTGCCCACCACACCTGAGAGGCACTCTGGAGTTAAACAATAAAGGACTAAGGTCACAGCAGTTATATCAACACCAGACCGTGTTGAGTTAGTGATTGTGTGCTACATACATCACATTGGCAACGAGGATGCGGACAAACCCACGCAACCCTGGCTACTCTGGGCTCGCTAAAGGATTTTACCGTGGGCAATGATTGGGAGGCCTTTACGAAAAGGCTCAAGTACTACTGCACAGCAAATGACCTGACGGGGTACACGAATGCAATGAGAGCGAAGCGTAAGGCGATATTGCTTTCCAGTTGTGGCGATGAGGTTTACTGTCTCATTAGGGATTTGCTGGCACCCGCGAGCGCCAGGGACATGTCATATGAGGAGCTGGTCGCATTCATTCGTGACCAGTTGAAACCAAAGGAGAGCATCTTCACGGCCAGATACAAATTCTACCACCATTGCAGACCCGAGGGCCAGGATGTCACCAAATATGCTGTGGACCTCAGGAGACTCGCGGCGCCGTGTGATTTTGGCGCACACCTTGACTAGGCGTTGTGGGACATTTTTGTTCTGGGGATTGGCCATGAGGGCCTCCATCACAAGCTGCTAGCCACTGAACCCACAGTCACTCTGCCAAAAGCCATCACCATCAGCCGGGCATATATGACCTCGACTTGCAGCACCAAGCAAATGATCCACACAGTCTCGAACCCGGCAGGCACTGTCCACAAGATAGCACCCACCACAGACAAAACTGCAGAACGTGGCTCTGCCTGGGGCAGAGAGCATGGACCTTGGGGTCCTAGAACTCAGAGTCCGCTGTGGGAGGCCAATCAAGCAGCACCATGCTGGTGCTGCGGAGGAAGCCATGGGGCTCACTGGTGCAGGTTTGCGGAGTATACGTGCAATACCTGCCACATGAAAGGCTACCTTCAGCGTATGTGTAAAAGAAACCTGACTCACCGTGTGGCTGAGGAGATGGTGGATGATCCACTGTTCAGCGAGGAGCAGGCAGAAGAAGATGAGGTGTTGCGACTGTATACGTGTACCGACGATTCGCCCCCAGTGATAATGGAAGTAAAAATTGACGGAGTCCCAGTGAGTATGGCAGTGGATACGGGATCGGGTCTGTCGTTGATGAGTCAGAGAACTTTTAATAAACTGTGGGTAAACCCAGCTGCACGACCCAAGCTGGTCCCGGTCACGGTGAAGCTGCGTACCTACACCAAGGAACTGATACCTGTTCTCGGCAGAGTGGATGTGCAGGTATCTCATGGGGGCGAGATGCACGGTTTACCTTTGTGGGTCATTGCAGGCGATGGGCCGACGCTTCTTGGCAGAAGATGGATGGGAAAGGTCCGTGCGAGCTGGGAATACTCCATTCCTCAACAGACCGCTGTCCCCTGGGTTCCCAATGAGCAGCGCTGCAGCCTAAACCCACACAGAGGCAACAGCAGCCCAGGACTCCTGACCTCAATCAATTCTGCAGCCTCAGCCTCCACAGACGAGCAGATCCTGGAAGAGCAAGTTTGCAGGTGCGGGCCGATTGCTGGGGTGCGGGCCGGCGGGGCGCTGCGGGCAATGAGCGGGCGGTCCATCGATGGCCGGCGGATCTGGGGGACCCACGCAGAGGAAAAGTCGGGCGGCGGTAGTGGCTGCAATGGTGGCGGCCACGGCGGCCGCAGGAGGGGAGACAACGGTGGGGGCGGAGGCTGTGATGGCGGTTGGAGTGACTCGGGAGAACGTGAGCCAGAGCGGCGGATGCGGCAGCAAGTATGGAGGGACTCACAGGGACTGTGACTGATCGAGTCCAGGGAGCTACTTCTGCCAAGCTTGGTTGCTCTGGCCCGTTTTTTTCCCTTTCTTTCTTTCTTCCTTGTGCCTTCTGTTCTTTCTTCGCCAGTGAGCTCAAGATGGTGGTGAACCTCGTGGCAACGAAGCTCTGCAGACAAAGGCCAGCAGAGCACCTAAAATGGCGGCGCCCAAGGGAAACCTCGTGGGAACCACAAGCTGCCGTCTTAAAAGGGAAATGCACCCTGGAGTCTTCAAAGGGCCTTACACCGTTGGCGGTCCCCACAAAAATACTTTTGTCAGGCAAGAGCGAGTCTAAATGAGCTATGTGAATGTAGGATGATGGATTTATGATAAGAATTAATATTTTAATGCTGAATGGTTACTGTGTTTAAAATAATGGATATGAATTACGAATTATGATATGAGTTAATATTTCAATACTGAATGGTTACTGTGTTTAAAATTATGGATATAAATTATGAAAAGAGTTAATACCACGAGGTTCAAGTAAAAGGGATATGGATCCGTGACTAACATTACCAATGGGCCAATGCGATTTTTGCTTTAGGTGATTCATGCAATGGTTCAGCAGCTGCTAAGGTGACCACTTCATGAGAACAGAAGCAATGCACCAGTTGCGATACCCTGTCTCAGCGCAGCCCATTACCTCAGGCAAAAGGGGCTGTGTACCACCACCGTACCTCACCCAGAGGAGCTGGGATTAAATAACTGTTCAGTGTACCTGCAACCTTTTGACATAACATCTGTACCACATATTATATGTACCGTACAAATGTACTGTCTGTGTATACCTGCTTTCTGTTGGAGGTTATGCTCGTGTACTTTATCACCCATGTAAAGACTGCAAATACCACATGTTTGCACCGGGTCCTCCACATGTGGGAGAAGAGGGAAGTGGATCGTCATGGACTCACACTCACAAATCAACCAGGACGAACAAGGCCGAGGTCACCGGCAATGGCTTTTGGAACTGGGGGGGGAGTGAGATGTTATGTATTGTTCAGGTACATTAAATGTATAAGTACAATGGTGCGCCACAGAGGGCACTGTGGTGGGAGACCTGAAAGTACCTGCAAGACAGAGTATAAAAGGCTGCCCACCACACCTGAGAGGTACCCTGGAGTTACACAATAAAGGACTAAGGTCACAGCAGTTATATCAACACCAGACCATGTGGAGTCAGTGATTTGTGTGCTACATACACCACATCCACAAGTATGGTAACCAGCACACTGCTACTACACAACTTGTAACACGTTGTCTAAAATGTCAACACAACATCCTTCTCAAGTGTGATTATGCTGAAGGAACATGCTGAAAAACAGTGATGCATTTTGTTTAAAAAATAAATCAGAAGGCATTAGCTCTCGGCAGAGTCGCTCTGTATTGTTTAGTGTTAGTGGAATAATGATAAGCTCTTAATAAACTTGTTGCCCAGGAAACTCTCCATTCCCGCTCAACATTTCATTTTTGTTTGCTTATGAAAATGTTGTTTTCCTTTTTAACTCTGCCCAATAAGCAACAGAAGTCCGCAGTTCTATTTCCTCAAATACTGCTGCACATAAATAATGGGCTGGATTTTGTTGGTCAGTGGCGAACAGCACATGCCAACAGACTTTCAATGGGCTTTTGAACTGGAAGTTCCTGTCAGCCAACCAGCCAAAAAGGGCAGCGCCCTGTACAAGACATCTGGAACATTTGTCAAACAACCCTGTATTTCCTTAACCAGTCAGATTGAAGAATCGTTACTGAGACACGCAGGGCTGAATTCTAGCATACAAAATCGAGTGGGTTGGATTCGGGTCAGATTTTAAAACATTTAAAAGCTGAACTCTAATATTTAAAATCTGACCCCTGACCATAACTCGCCTCTCACCCACCCACATCCGCACTTTACGGAGGTGGGACAAGGGACGGGCAGCCAACCCGCTCCCAAGAGGTGAGTTGGCAATTTAAATATTTTAATGAGGCTCGCAGCCTCTGATTTAACCTGTTTTTCAGGTTTAACAGTGGGCAGCTGAGTTTCCCAGGCCAGGACACCCGACAGCTGATTGAGGCAAGGATAACTTAGGGGAGAAGGTAATTGTCTGCACAGCATTACTTGTGGGTCAGGAGGAGCAGTAATGCTTCCCTCTGGCCTACCTATCTCCCTTCCCCCTTCCTCCCCCTCTCACCCCATCAGATCCCCCACCCCATACAAAGGCCCCTAGTGTCATATTTGACCCTGAAATGAGCTTTCAACCACTTATCCGCAGCATAACTAAGACCGTCTATTTCCACCTCCGTAACATCGCCCGTCTCCACCCTTGTCTCAGCTCCCACTGCTGAAGCCCTCATCCATGCCTTTGTTACCTCTAGACTTGATTATTCCAACACACTCCTGGCTGGCCTCTCACATTCTACCCTACGTAAACTAGAGGTGATCCAAAACTCGGCAGCCTGTGTCCTAACTCGCACCAAGTCTCACTCACCCATCACCCCTTTGCTCACTGACCTACATTGGCTTCAGGTTAAGCAATGCTTTGATTTCAAAATTCTCATCCTTGTTTTTAAATCCCTCCATGGCTTCACCCCTCCCTATCTCTGTTATTTCCTCCAGCCCCACAACTGCGCCCCCACCACCCCCCCGAGATGTCTGCGCTCCTCCAATTCTGTCCTCTTGAGCATCCCTGATTATAATCCCTCAACCATTGGTGGCCGTGCCTTCTGTTGCCTAGGCCCTAAGCTCTGGAACTCCCTGCCTAACCTCTCCGCTGCTCTATCTCTCTTTCCTCCTTCAAAACACTTCTTAAAATCTATCTCTTTGACAAAGCTTTTGGTCACCTGCCCTAATTTCTCCTTATGTGGCTTCATGTCAAATTTTCTGTCTCATAATACGCCTGTGAAGCACATTGGGACATTTCACTACATTAAAGGTGCTATATAAATGCAAGTTGTTGCTGTTGTTTAACTATTAAACTACCCCTATACTCCAAACACACCCATTTTTTTTAAGGTTACAATTCTCCTTCGGACTGCTAATATCCAGGCTGCATATCCACAAACAAACAGATCTTCTCACCCAGAATTTAATTCACTATTTACGTCTTCCCTTAGAAACAAAAAAATACAGCAACTCCTCGGGACATAAACACCCAGAGGCAAAATGCTTCTGTTGAGCGTAGCTACAAGTTGCTGTATTTTAATCTAAAAGCTGCAGGCTGACTAATCTGTTTAGCAGCGGAATATAAAGAAAAACTACCTTTTCGCCCAAAAGTGTCAGCTCAAATCTCACTGCAGCTCAGGTTTCTGGCCCTCACCTGAATAAAACTGGTGAGCTGCTGATGCCAATCCGGCAACCCGATGCAACTTGCCGATTGGAGCTTTAGGTATTTCAGCCAGCTCCAACACTGAGTTGCCCTGCAGGTAGGTCCTGGGCAGCGGAGGTGAACCAGGGGAGGGGAAGGCAGGTCCAGCCAGCATCAGCCCGCAGTACTGCCGTAGAGCCAGGAGGGTCACTCTTGTTCTTCCTGTTTCCATATAAATGCAATTAAATAAAAGTTACTCACTTTTTCTCCAGCAGTCTGCAGCGGTCCCTGTTAGGAATGTTAGTTAGGCTACTGTAGATCAGCAATGGTATCAGTATCAGTAATGGTGGCTACGAATCTACTGGATTGCCATCCGGTTCACTAATGGCCTTTAGGGAAGGAAATCTGCCGCCCTTACCCGGTCTGGCCTACCTGTGACTCCAGACCCACAGCAATGTGGTTGACTCTTAATCGCCCTCTGAAATGACCGAGCGAGCTATTCAGTTCAGCCAAACCAGCTGCGACAAAGTCACTGTGGGAGTATCTTCACCACAGGGACTGCAGTGGTTCAAAAAGATGCCAACACCTTCTCAAGGGCAAAAAGGGATGGGCAAAAATGCTGGCATTGCCAGCGACGCCCACAATGTCAATGATTTTTTTTTAATTCATGGGACATACCGACTGTTTAAGGTGGGTGCCCTGGACACTGGAAGTCGCCAGCTTCTGATTTGGCAAATTAATTCCTCCAATACTAATTTTAGATAATAAAAATGAGTGCGACAGAGACCAATTTCTCCTCCACTGTGCTTCCTCCTGTTTTGTAGGCTCTCTGTTTTAAGGATGCTTTATGGAAATACAGTGAACATACGTTACAGCACATTTCGCCGAGAACCTGAAATGTGCTTACTCATTGTGACGCTAATGTATTGAAGGTTTCTGTATGAACAATTTCTGTTTTGTTGGTCCACTGGGGCAGGGCTTGGTGTATTAACACACTATGCTGCAGAGTAAAGGACATGCATTCATGCTTGTGATTCCTACCTTACCAGTTCTTAGAATTGGCCAAGCAGTCAGTTGGAACAAAAATTAAAGGTTCACCTGCGGGGACTAAAGAAAAATGAGTTACCCCGAGGCACTGGGGCATTCTTGTGTGCTATCCAGGAGATAGTGACAGAGTAGCATTGACAGAGACCTCGGACCATGTCACATTTCTAAAAGAGGAAAAAGCAGTTAGAGTAAAAAGAATGCTTTTAGATTCTTTTTTCTTAGCGGAGCAGGTATTTGTGCCTAAAAATGAAGCAGTATCATCAGAAGTATTTTTCTGCCTTTACTCCCAGTGTAACTCATGTGTCATCTTGAATATATTGGGCTCAAGGGGGGATTCTCATAACATGCCCGTGCAGTTGGATATTTTTACTGCACCTTTCAGCTTGAACATTTTTTGCACCACTATTTGCTGGAAGTGTGAGCACAACGGGGCATCTGGGGCTTCGGTGAACAACAGGATTATCAGTCTATCTCCTTAACCAATGGGATTTGAGGACAGATAAAGAAACGGAAGAAGGACTGAGAACGAAATAGGGTGAATTAGAGTCAAATTGGGGGAAGGAAGGAAGGAAGGAAGGACTTGCATTTATATAGTGCCTTCCATGACCACTAGAAAACTCAAAGTTCTTTACAGCCAATTAAATAGTTTTGGAGTGCAGTCATTGTTGTAATGTGGGAAACACAGCAGCCAATTTGCACACAAGCAAGCTCCCACAAACAGCAATGTGATAATCACTAGATAATCTGTTATGTTGATTGCGGGATAAATATTGGTCAGGACACTGAGGATAATTCCCCTGCTCTTGTTCGAAATAGTGCCATGGGATCGTTTACATTTACCTGAGAGGACAGACAGGACCTCAGTTTAATATCTCATCCGAAAGACGACACCTCCGACAGCGCACTGGAGTGTCAGCCTAGATTTATTTTGTGCTCAAATTCCTGGAGTGGGACTTGAACCCACAATCTTCTGGCTCAGAAGCAAAATTGCTACCCATTGTGTCACAGCTGACACAAATAAATAGAGGGAAAATAAGATGGGATTGAGTGAAAAGGGACAGAAAGGAAAAGTAAGAAAAAAAATTAAAAATGTACTATTTCATTTTGTTTAAACCTCGAAGAACAATTTACTACCTGCAGGATTGAAACTCCATAGTTTCAATTTTTCGCTTTCTGGGCCGGAGAGGTGGCATTGCAGGAACAGAAATCTCACCATTAAAAGAATCCTTACATCGGTAAGTAGCAGCCTTAATTTTCTGCGGCGAGTTTAATTTGTTTTAACAGCACAAATGCAGCAACTTCTTGAAACACGTGGGGAGGTTAAGGGTGAAATCCTGTTGTCGCGAGAAGAACACCCAAATTGTGCAGCAATTTGTGGCATTTCGCATCTCATGGGAGATCCCTTCCTCGCCTCAAATTGCCAGACAACTTATACATTAATAACAGCGAGCGCATTAAAGTCGCTGTTATTTTGCCAGCACATTCTGGCCCGTGATAGCTTAGATGGTCCTTACTGGATAATTCATCCCAGCTTTTCTCTGCTTGCTACAGTGCCTCTGCCATATCAGGATTTAGTTATTTTCTTTACAACTGGCCCTCAGGGTGCCATTCATTCACTTATTTTGGGACTGAATTATAGAATTGGTGCAAAGGAGATGGCAATTGAATCAGATCGCTGATTCACTCCCGCACTTTATGATCATTGACCCACCAGTCCCATCAAACTCCCCATGATGAATTGCATTTCTAACTGTTGCAGAATCCATCATTGTGATATTTCAAGATTATATGACCAATGGGGATATTTATAGATTTGTGCTATTTTTTATGCACAGTAATTAATTTTATTAACCAGTAATCATGGAAATCAATTTTACTGGCTCAAGGGGGACAAGTTAGACATCAACAGAAACCTGCCGATGTCACCGTGGCCTCGGGTTTACAGCCACTGAAAATGGTCGCAGCGCTACCAGGCACAAATTTGCACTGGGGGCTGCGTGAACTTACCATGTAACACCCTCCTAGTGGCACTAGTGGAGGTATTCGACCCGAAATTCCTGTCCAGGGACGTCCAGGGGCATTGCAGCTTCTATCAGCCTCTGGGAGCGAGGCTGAGCAATTCACAATGAATTGTGGACAATTAAAAGGGCTATGAATTAAAGGGACAATGTATTCAAAACTAATAAAAATTAAAATCAAGTGAAAAAATGCATTGTTCAGCCCTTATTGCCGTTCAAAAAAATAACATAAACATTAAAAGTAAGTCTCAAGCAGCAGTCTTTAGTTCTTAAAGCTGAATTGTCTTCTACACCGATAAAAATAGTAAAAGTGTTTCAGCATGAGCACAAATGGCTCAGCAAGCCAAGGAAGGGGACCCCACGGTCTTGCACGTGCAGGGGTTAACACTGCAAGAGAGGTCCTGTACCCATAGGGGTCAGGAGGCCCTCCAGAAAGAACGATGTGGGACCAGATTACCAAGGCCATCAACTGCCAGCAGTGTCGCCCCACAACCTAACTCCAGTGCCCAAAGAAGCTTCCTGACCTCAGACGAATGCACGGTCAGTGAATGCACCTTCAAGAGCCATCTCCTACAAACTAGCCTCACACACTGCTCACAACATGAACCCCCAGCCCCCAACCTACCAACAATATGCCCCAATCTCCCATTCCTAGCCTCACCTCACCCCCTTGGAGTGGACGGTGCATGCCATTCTTGGCAGGGGCATGGCTGAGCCCTTGACATCCTCAAGGGTTGCACTCCTCCTGACAATCACATCTTGCTTTCCCGCCCTCCCCTCAGCACAACGCCACCCTTGTGCTTTCCTCATTTCACACACTCAAGAAATGCAGTTGTTGGCCAAGAAGAGGGAGAGGAGAGTGAAGAAGAAGATGAAGATTGATTTGAGACTCCCAACCAGCAGCTCCTCAAGGTCGACCTGCAGGGCTATTTGCAGTATCCCCTACTGAAAGTCAGCGGCTTTCCACCAGCCATGCTGCAGCCACTGGGGCTGCATTGCTTGACATCAGTAGGCTAAGCAAAGGCGCACACAAGAAAGTTACTAAGCAAAAGCATAAGGGTGATGAGCTGATTTCTTGATGTCATTGTTGGATAGATAAATGTATACAGTTGGATTGGAAAGTTTGCATTGTGGTGACTTTTATTTCAACATTGTGGCCAAGAGGATGGTGTGATGGTCAGTAACAGAGGGAAGGTAAGATGTGGGACTAATGTTGAAAGGCAAATTGGATTGTGGTCACTGGTACCACAGGCAGATGATTCCACCCCAGGTTTCCTGGCCAGAATGGGGCAATCTGGGATAAACGTAGAACATAAGTAATAGGAACAGAAGTAGGCCATAAGGCCCCTAGAGCCTGCTCCGCCATTCAATAAGATCATGGCTGATCTGATCATGGACTCAGCTCCACTTTCTCGCCTACTCCCCTTGACCCCATATTCCCTTATCGTTTAAGAAACTGTTTATTTCTGTCTTAAATTTATTCAATGTCCCAGCTTCCACAGCTCTCTGAGGCAGCGAATTCCACAGATTTACAACCCTCTGAGAGAAGAAATTCCTCCTCATCTCTGTTTTAAATGGGTGGCCCCTTATTCTAAGATCATGCCCTCTAGTTCTAGTCTCCCCCATCAGTGGAAACATCCTCTCTGCATCCACCTTGTCAAGCCTCCTCATAATCTTATAGGTTTCGATAAGATCACCTCTCATTCTTCTGAAGTCCAATCAGTAGAGGCCCAACCTACTCAACCTTTCCTCATAAGTCAACCCCCTCATCCCCGGAATCAACCTAGTGAACCTTCTCTGAATTGTCTCCAAAGCAAGTATATCCTTTCGTAAATATGGAAACCGAAACTGCATGCAGTATTCCAGGTCTGGCCTCACCAATACCTGTATAGCTGTAGCAAGACTTCCCTGCTTTTATACTCCATTCCCTTTGCAATAAAGGACAAGATACCATTGGCCTTCCTGATCACTTGCTGTACCTGCATACTATCCTTTTGTGTTTCATGCACAATACCCCTAGGTCCCGCTGTACTGAAGCACTTTGCAATCTTTCTCCATTTAAATAATAACTTGCTCTTTGATTTTTTTCTGCCAATGTGTATGACCTCACACTTTCCAACATTATACTCCATCCACCTCCTTCCTTCTGAGGGACAGGATAAATCTTCATTTCGAAAGACACGGATTAATCAAGGACAGTCAGCATGGATTTGTTAAGGGAAGGTCATGTCTAAGTAACTTGCTTGAATTTTTTGAGGAGGTAACAAGGAGGGTCAATAAGGGTAATGTGTTTGATGTAGTGTATGTGGATTTTAGCAAGGCTTTTGATAAGGTCCCACATGGCAGACTGGTCAGGAAAGCAAAAGCCCATGGGATCCAAGGCAAAGTGGCAAGTTTGATTCAAAATTGCCTCAGAGGCAGGAAACAAAGGGTAATGGTTAATGGGTGTTTTTGTGACTGGAAGACTGTATCCAGTGGGGCTCTACAGGGCTCAGTACTGGGTCCCTTGCTTTTTGTGGTATATATAAATGATTAGACTTGAATGTAGGGGGTATGATTAAGAAGTTTGCAGTTGATACAAAAATTGGCTATGTGGTTGATAATGAAGAAGAAAGCTATAGACTGCAGGAAGATATCAATGAACTGGTCAGGTGGGCAGAACAGTGACAAATGGAATTCAATCCGGAGAAGTGTGAGGTAATGCATTTGGGGAGGGCTAAAAAGGCAAGGGAATACATATTGAATGGTAGGACACTGAGAAGTGTAGAGGAACAAAGGGACATTGGAGTGCATGTCCACAGATCCCTGAAGGTAGCAGGCCAGGTAGATAAGGTGGTTAAGAAGGCATATGGAATGTTTGCATTTATTAGCCGAGGCATAAAATACAAGATCAGGGAGGTTATACTTGAACTGTATAAAACACTAGTTAGGCCACAGCTAGAGTACTGCGTACAGTTCTGGTAACCAGATTACAGGAAAGATGTAATTGCATTAGAGAGGGAACAGATTTACAAGGATGTTGCCTGGACTGGAGAATTTTAGTTATGAGGAAAGATTGGATAGGCCTGGTTTGTTTTCCTTGGATCAGAGGAGGCTGAGGGGAGAGCTTATTGAGGTGTATAATTTCTTACATTAAATCCTTTCATTACAGTGCCACACCTTTAAGAGATGGAGGTAAGATATAGTGATGAGTGAGGGAATGGCAGAGATAGTAACTAAGTCATTCAACTCAATTTTCATAGAGGAGATGGATATTGGGGTTATAGCACTCTTAGTGAAGCTTATTATTCAAACAGATGATAATCAGAAATTTACAACATGAAAGGAAGCCTAGATAGAGTGGATAGGTAGGAACTATTTCCTTTAGCAGAGGGGTCAACAAACAGGGGGCATAGATTTAAAATAATTGGTCGGAGGTTCAGAGGGGATTTGAGGGGGAATCTTTTCACCCAGAGGGTGGTGGCGGTCTGGAATTCATTGCCTGAAAGGGTGGTAGAGGCAGGAACCCTCACCACATTTAAAAGATATTTGGATGTGCACTTAAAGTGCCGTAACCTACAGGGCTACGTACCAAGAGCTGGAAAGTGGGATTAGACTGGATAGCTCTTTGTCAGCCGCGATGGGCCAAAATGGCCTCCTTCTGTGTTGTAAATTTCTATGATTCTATGATTCTGCTTCCTCCTCTTTGGCTTCCTCCTCCTCAGATTCTTTCTGTTTTGTTTCTTCCTCTTCTGTGTCTTCCTCTTCCCTCTGCGAGAGGATGCTGGAAATATGAAATGACAGCATAAAAAGCTGGAAATACTCAGCTGGTCGGGCAGCATCTCTCTCCACGGATGTTGCCTGACCTGCTGGGTGTTTTTAGCCATTTCTATCTTTTCAGAGGTCTTGCTTTACGATCCGAAGCCTTGCAAGCATCCAGCAGCACTCCCTACACACTTAAAAAAAACCTTTAACATCTGTTACAACAAGCCACTACTTCAATAAAATCAATAAACCCCAGTCCAAAGGTTTAAATGCAAACTTACCTGAAAGAACAGAAGAGGAGCTGGTGGAACTACCCAGTGACCGCTCGAACAGCAGAGCAGCTGGAGGTGCCAAGAGGTGCCGACAGCATCTCTGTCAGTCTGCTTGCACGTTAGGTTTACCTGGCGTGCTTAGGACACATCACTCACCACTCGGCCATTTTTTTTCCAGTGCACTTCTTCAGAATGGCAGCGCTATCGAGACGTTGAAAATGGAGGATGCTGCAGGACCCGCCAGCAGTTGTCAGAAGAGTGGCCGTCGTCGCCTCTTTCTTGACTTAACGCCGCGCTAACGAGTGGTGCTAAGGTAGAGAATTAATCCCCAAGATCGTCAAGATGCATGTGTGGTGCATCTCCAATATTTAATACAGCTCTCTCCTGGTTTCCACTGGCTGTCCTCCGCATCATCGAGTGAATAGGTTCCAAAGACAATCCCCACTGGGCATCTTCTGTTCACACCTTACCGTTGAATGTGCTTGGCACATTTTCTCTCTCCTCAGCTAGGGAAATCTATAAGACAATTTGTGCATCTTCATTGTGCCTCAGCTCATATGACCAGATGCTTTCAGGTATTTGCCTCTGGGTTGATGAGAAGACAATCAAGGGCTTTTTATTTTACAGCAACATTTTTACACAAGCACCATTTTGGAAACATTAAAAGAAATTGGGTTCAGCATTGAGGGATCCAGACCAAGGACTTCTGTTGAAATCATTTTCTATGGTACACAGTGACACAGATATTAAATCTGATATTCGTTTTGTGTCACTATCAGGATTAAAAACATTTGTACATTCTTGAGCATCGTTCTGCAGAATCCAATTTGCTGAATAATTGTCAAAACTGAAATGGAGAGACTGGAGCCTCAGCTACAGATAGAATGATTACTCGTCTCCTGTAGCAACTGGCTCCACATACTGGAAATTGTAAAATTCATAGCTGCTTATGTATTGATTGGTAACAAAAAAAAGAATAATAGATACCTGGCAGGAAGATGCAATCTTTAACATTTTCGCTACTGTAGAGTCTCTAGCGCTACACCTGCGACACCAGAACCCCATTCGTTAATTGTATCTCTGACAGGAGGTTTCATCATTTGGCTGCCAGGAAAATGTAGTCACAATGAGATTGGATATTATTAATGCAGTCTATTTTTGTTATGTAATATTCCTAAATTTGTTGTACAGAGAGAATACACAATTGAGTCGTTTTGAAAGGTTTTGCACAGAGCATCTGTCTATCAATGTCAAACCTCGATAGGGAAAAAATAATAGGCTCAAATAATCACCACCTCAATTGGCTCAAATATCCCACTGATTAAATGAAGCATTTCTTCATCAGACAGCCAGCCAAAGCGACTAAGCAACAACTACAAAGCATCCAATCCAATTGCTCAAATTCTTTCAAACTGAGCAATCTGGAACCAGCTGGTACCATGAAATGCACCAATCAAATTACTCATTTCTTCAAACCGTTTTCAGCCCCAATTTTCCTCCCTGATGATTCAGTGTATACAGAGTAATTGTCCCTGAAATCCGCAACTCCCAAATCGTTGGCGCAACAGTGGCAGACATGAACTGAATGGATCCTCACTGACCCCCTTAAGATTTTGCGGGGTCAGCTAAATTTGAGTTGTTGTGAGGTGGCTGGCAATGTAATTCTTTGGGGGAGAAATTCAGCTGATTTGTTTCTCCCGTTAGTGCCCGCAGGGGGCAGTAACGGGACTCTAAGTGGTTACCGGCCAGATGTGATGAATTCAGCGACACCCGAAAATCTCCCTGCTAGTTTTGCGCTGGCGCTAACATGTACCGCCTCATTCTCTAGTGCCTCGCAGATCATGAAATCATCAAGTGCGCAGCGCCCCTTTACTGCCCTGGATGTGAAATTCGCTCCCGTCCCCGCTGCATCGCCGGGCGTCAACAACGGCCACAAGAGGAGGTGCTGTCGCCTCGGCTGGCCGCTTGGGGAGCAATAATTAAAGGCAGTGGTGTTCAGGTAGGCCAAACTTTATTCCTTGCACCAGTCTGGTGAGTGCTGAAAGTTTTTGAAGCCTCACTGCTGTGTGATGCCTCAGGCCTCCACCCTATAGGAGTGATGGGGCTGTAATAGCCCCACAGAACTCACTACCAGAATGGTGTAAACCAGCATTGGCCTTTCCCTTTGAGCGAGGGAAGGAGCCTCTGATGCTGGCAGCACTGCACATCCTTTAGCACTCTGCCACTACCGCCCCGCTCACACACTTTAGAGCCCTAAGAGAAATGGTTATCGCTTGATTTTGCGCTCCATTTCCCCCATGGTGAGCTAAAGCTGAATATCCCGGGAGCAAAAAATGATTATCGACTGGTGATACGTTGTGGAGATTTCAAAAGTTATCACCCCAAACGGGGCACAACGGAATTTCTCGCCCTTGCTGTTGAGTGAGGAGCTATGATTAGGAGTCAGGTACTTCCTGGCGTTGCAAGGCATGGTATTAAAGGAGCAGGAGAAAGTCCAGAGGGTATCAGCTAATTTAAAAGTTATGTAGCCAACTGAATTGCATTTTTAAAGGAGGACATTGTGAAATGGCAGTGCACCTGTGGCCCGCAGTGGAGTGAGTGTGTAATGGCAGGGCAAGCAGAGAAAGTACTTTGTTCCACCGACAATGATTCAACAGCAATGCCATCTGCATAGATGGAAAGATTCAGTAATCTCAGCTGTGGTTGAAAGATTGCTTTTGTATACAATTATAAAAGAGCGAGTCGTAAAACGCCAGCCAGGATCCTGGGCTACAGCAAAGATCTGTCGGTGAAGTGATGGGCTGTCAAAGTGGTGATTTCTAAAGGTTCACTTGCACTGCGTGGATCCTGAGGCTTTGCATGAAGTACACTTACATTGTGAAAGTGGGGTGGGGGTGGTTAAAGGTACAGAGGGCAGAAATGTAATTAATAGTAGAGGGTGCATGTAATCTGTCAGCGACTGTCTCTTGCTGTTGTTAATGCTGACTCATCCAATTAATATTCCTCCTCCTCCTCCTCATGTTGCTGGGCTTCTGCATCTTCCTCAAAATGCTGCTGACCATCCTCCTCCGAGATCTCCATTATACATTCTTGCTGTAGCCAAAGTTGTGCAGTGCCCAACAAACCACGCAAAAGCACTGGCGCCTTTCTGGAACAGAGTGCAAGGCTTCTCTTGCATCACTCATGCAGTAGAAACGACCCTTCGGAATACCCGTGGTCCTCTCAATGGTGCCTCGATGGCTGCATGTGCCTCACTGTAATGGTGTTCTGCTGGTGAGGTGGGCATTTACAAAGGTGTCATCAGCTATGGCAGCAACGGGTAAGCGTCCTCTCCCAGGATCCATATTGATTAGATATCAGCAAATGTTAAAATGGCCCCCTTTGTGTGTGATGCAGTGCCAAGTGTCTGCTTGTAATCTGAACTAACTACATCGTCAAGTGTCTCTACCTGGGCTACTGAGTGCAAGGGAAAGGGTGAATAAATATGTGGGTGGATTTCTGCTATTCTGTCAGCACTCTTCTCAATTCTTATATGCAACTTTTAGGGCTGGATTTTCGGCTTTTTGGATTTCGGGGCATTAATGACGGTGGGGCGGTCCTGATACCGCCTGCAAAAAGTTTGTCCAGCAAAATTGGGCAGCTGGGCCCTGAGTGTGGGGCGGTGTGGTAAGGGAGGCGTTGCATACCTCTCTTAGGGTGCTAGGCCGGCTGAGCACATGTAAAGATCCCGAGCTAAACAGCTGGCCTGGGAGCGCTCTAAGAGAGGCCTGGGGAGAAAAGAAAAGCCTGAAAAGAAACCCACCAAAGAGATTCCCAATACATAGCCCACACCACCACAACATAAATGACAAAAAATATTAAAGAAAAAACAATCACACTGAACTGAGGTTGACCTTACTTACCTCACTGCAGCCACTTGGCTTGGAATGCCCGTTTACATAGGCAGCCCCACGAAGCGTTATGGATCGGGTGGGAGTCAAAAATCGAGCTGGTGTCGCAACCAGGGGCATTGCACACCGGCTCGCCTCTTCCGGGTGGTAGTGCTCCGCGTCCCGCCGAAACCGGCTCCCAAAATCCCGGCGGGGCGCTGGAAGCTGGCTACCCGCCCAGAAGAGCACACCGCCGCCATTGCCGCCCATTCCGGGGTGAAAATAGAGGCGGACAGGAGCGTAAAATCCAGCCGACAATCTGCCATCAGATTAGAGATCCATTTTTTCTGTAATACCATTTACTGTCGGAAAGTGCTGACAGTTTCTTACCCGATAAGGGAATAAGGGGTTATGGGGAGGAGGCAGGGAAGTGGACCTGAGTCCATTATCGGATCAGCCATGATCGTATTAAATGGGGGAACAGGCTCGAGGGGCCGTATGGTCTATTCCTGCTCCTATTTCTTATGTTCTTATGTTCTTAATGGTATTTACATTTGTACTGTTTGACTACAGTTGTTCCTATCTTTGTACTGTTTGATGACAGAACTTAAAATCTGTCATGCTACATTAGCTTGATCGCAGCTTGAACTGTATCATCGCCATTCTGAAAGCAGAGTTTGTGCCAGTGTTTGTCATCCTGTGCTATACCCAAAGCAGCAGCTGCCAGCGCCATTAGTGCTGATGATGTCACTCCCCCGGTTATGTAGTCAGAAACTGCCTCGTGTTTTTCCCGTTTCGGTCAGGGAGTGAGTAAAGGAGCGGTCTAATTACAGAAAGGTGAGTTACCCTGAGGAGGCTGTGATTGAGAGCTCTCTTCAGCGAGTTAACTGTGACAGTATTAAGCTGCATTCATGCATGCAATTTGATCCAGCAAGTGTGGCTGAACTCGAAAGGTGCACTGCCAGGTCTGAATATCAGATCATTATTGGTTCAGAATATGGTAGCCCCACACATTTCTTACACAATTTGCTACTGGTGAAGCAGCGTCATGCAAAAAAACACAATCAGAGGTCACGATGTAGATTTAAAGTTGTCGTCAGGAACGCTGCCTAGCGATTGTAGACCCGTCCAGGAGTGGCAAACAAGGAAGCTCAACCAATTTTAATGCCTGGGCTTTGATAGCCTGGCATAGGTTGCCTTCCAGACCAAAATGTCCTGGTAGACAGCCAGAAGGGTCGACCTGACTGCTAACATTGGGCGTCAGGAGGCTGTCCGGAGGCTGTCCCCAGGCACCAGAGGGAATGGTCCCTGGCACTAAGGCAAGCAATAAGGAAGGCGGGTTCAAGAGTGATTGCAGCGGGGAGAAAGGAAAGCTCGGGGTGGGGAGGCCCATGGATTCCTTGTGGGGCCTGGAGGAGAAACTTAACTGTCTGCTCCTCTTCTGGCCCTGGATCCACCACCTGAAAACGTTGGCCTGGCGGGTAGCCACCACTGCTGCTCCACTCTTGCATCAGGTTTATTGCAGTTGGGCCCTGATGTTGCCATTGGAGCCCGATCTGCATATTTAAAGAAGGACCTTGCTGGCTTCGCAGCATGTGTTCCTGCCACCTGCAATTTACAGTTTCAGTTGGTGTGATGGGGCAGGAAGCCCGTTGGTGAGTCTCCTGCTCCATTTTAACTGCCTTGCCCCATCCTGCTGAGTTTCTGCTGGGTGGGAGATACTTTAAAGCCCCCCCCATCCCCCCACGACCCTGTCTTCCCCCACCACCCCACCAACCTCCCCCCTTCCCCACCACCCCGCCATCCCCTTGGTAGCAAATACATGGCTGCCGGAACATCATTAGAAATAATGTATTAGAACTTTTGGATTTAGGAGTTACCAAGACAATGGTTATTGTAACTTGAAATCCTTTAGATTGGTGCTGCTGTTTTAATAGGCCTTCATTTGCTGCTACTTAACAGATCAGTTCCATGGTTTCTGTCACTTCTGCAGATGCTGCCTGCAAAGGCTGTCACATTTAATCTTCTTGTACCTTTTATGTTTCTTTTGGCCCTTTCTGAGAATTCTGCAACTAGCGATATATAACTTTGTTACATTAGCTCTCTTGAAATTTTAATAGCGTTTGCACAGCAGCTTTGGCCACTGGGATTATCCCACCATCATTCACATGCAAATCCCACAACTAGGTGAGGTGTGAAGAGAAAAAGAAAAGGGAATGAGAGGGAAATACAGGAAGAAAGAGTATAAGATGGAAAATATATTAATGCAACTTGGTTTCCCTTCAACTCCTCTAAAATGGATTCAGCTTGCTGCTTTAAGCCACGTTAGGTCTTCAGCGAGGCTTCAGGTATACAGCTTACGACTGAAAATCTCACGCCTAGGATTTGACCAAGGTTGACAGCTCTGATGTTTATAGTACATTGTCATGCAGAGAGCGTCCATAGCAACTGGAAAGACTTTCCTAAACAGCTGTTAGCCTGAATGCAAAAACCCATTTAGACAGCAGTTTGTGAGAAGTAGTTGGTCATCAAATTCACAGATTAGGATGTTTATCTGCTCCCATCTAGTCATGATGAGTGAACATCTGACAAAGTATATAACATTGATGGATATCATATATCAGTGAAACAATTGGCAGCATTTTTGCTTTTGAGTCAGAAGTATTGGGTTCAAGCCTTATTTGAGGATTTCAGCACATCACCAAGGACGATATTTCAATGTTATATTGAGAGAATGCTGCATTGTCGAAGGTGTCATCCTTTGCCTGAGACTTTACACTGAGGCCTCTTCTGCCTGTGTGGGTAGACTTTAAAAATCTTCTGGCACTATTCAAAGAAGATTCGGGAATTCTCCTGGCTAATATTCCCACTCAGCCAACACCACTAAAATTATATTAACTATCTTACATCTTATTGCTGTTTGAACTTTCTGACACACTTGCCTATATAACATCAGAGACAAAATATTTTGCCATGCATAATGTGTTGAGATTATTCAGAAAAATATAATGGCTGGGATTTTGTGGTCGAAATAATTGTGGGGCTATCAACGCTCACTGTTATTAAGGACAAATTGAATATCAACTTCTGCGTCTGCACATGCGCACTTAAATACAGAAGTCAGTAAGTCGCTGACTGAGTCGCCCTACTCCTCCAGAAGTTACACTACTCTGGTATATCGCTGAGAGACTCGGCATTGAAACACATGAAAGGGCGTGACGTTGCAGTACTTAACAACTAGATATCCACTGAACACGTCAGAAAAAGTTTAGGGTTATCCATTGAAGTGTAAATGAATTTTGAATGGCGTGATAAGTCTTAAATACATCCAAACAACCTCTGTGGCCCTGATAATTAACTTTTACAAGTGTGGAGTCTCATTCTTTCAGATTTTAATTATTATTGGAGATGTAAAAAAATTTAAATAAAATTAAAAAAAAATGTTTTCTTTCTATCTCTTTTTAACTCTCTCTTAAACCCGTCTTTCTTTTCCTGTCTTTATTTTGCTTTCTGTACATAATTTGACATTGAATTAAATATTTTAAATTACACTTCCTGGTTTAGACTCTGTGGGGTAGAAATTCACCTCCGTCGGAAACGGGTTGCACCTCCCGTTTTTCCTGTGTTTTCATCGCCGCGGTGGATGCGGTGGCCTCTTGTGCAAAATTCAGCTCTTTGTCTTGCATTGAAACATAGAAACATAGAAAATAGGTGCAGGAATAGGTCATTCAGCCCTTCGAGCCTGCACCACCATTCAATAAGATCATGGCTGATCATTCCCTCAGTACCCCTTTCCTGCTTTCTCTCCTTTTCGAGTGGGGCCGGAAGTCGGTCATAATGGGGGCGGAAGTGGGGATAGGTGGAGCGGACGCAGCTGTCAGTCACCAGCGTAGTGCTGATGAAGTAATCACGCTGACGCAGCACTACATCTCTCCCCTTCATTTAAAGGGGAGAGCCGCTGCGAGCGCTGCGATTATTTTAGTTAGGCCCACTGGGCCACGAGGGAGGATTTTACCCAAGAGAGATTTGGTGGCCCAGCCAAACCCGGGGGCATAATTGTCAGGCTGACCTGGCAGTCGGCCGACAAAAAAAAAAATAAGATAGTGACTGCAGCAGTGCACCCTGCCCTTTATTGGTGGCCGCACCGCCAGTTTGCACACACGACAAACACAGTGCACCGACAGAAAAAACTGTCGGGTCATCACGTGGCGGCTGCAAGATTTTTTTTAGGTGAATTTTGTTCGCGGTGCAGAAGATCGGCGGCGTGTACTTTTATGACGCACTTAGGAGGGCTCAGCAGCAGCAGGGCAAGGGTAAGTGTAATCAATGACTAGAGCCGTTCATTTGCTGCTAATTGCACAGTCCAGGCCAAGGTGCTATATAAGGCTCAGTGGTACCACTCTCGTCTGTGAGTCATAATGTTGTGGGTTCAAGTCCCACTCCAGAGACTTGAGCACATCATCCATGCTGACACTCAATGCAGTGCTGAGGGAGCGCTGCACTGTTGGAGGTGCCAGCTTTTGGGTGATATATTAAAGTGAGACTTCGCCTATCCTCTCAGGTGGACGTAAAAGATTCAATGTCACTATTTGAAGAAAAGCAAGGGAGTTCTGCTGGTCAATATTTATCCCTCAACCAACACCTAAAAAAACAGAAGATCTGGTCATTATCAAATTGCTGTTTGTGGGAGCTTGCTCTGCACAAATTGGCTGCCATGTTTCCTTCATTACAACAATGACTACGCTTCTAAAGTATTTGTTTGGTTGTAAAGCAGTTTGGTATGTCTTGGAGTCTTTCTTTTATTCTTTTATGTAAATGCAAGTTTCTCTTTTCTTTTTCCAGTGTATCCTTGACATAACAAGATATATCATAGAATCATGGAAATTTACAGCTCAGAAAGAGGCTATTTCAGTCCATCATATCCGCGCCGGCTGACCAAGAGCTATCCAGCCTAATCCCACTTTCCAGCTCTTGGTCCATAGCCCTGTAGGTTATGGCACTTTAAGTGCTCATCCAAGCATCTTTTAAATATGTTGAGGGTTTCTGCCTCTACCAGCCTTTCAGGCAGTGAGTTCCAGACCCCCACTACCCTCTGGGTGAAGACATTTTCCCTCATATCTCCTCTAAACCTCTCCCCAATTACTTTAAATCAATGCCCCCTGGTTGTTGACCCCTCTGCCAAGGCAAACAGGTCCTTCCTAACCATTCTATGCAGGCCCCTCATAATTTTATACACCTCAATCAGGTCTCCCCTCAGCCTCCTCTGTTCCAAAGAAAACAGTCCCAGCATCTCCAATCTTTCCTCATAGCCAAAATTCTCCAGTCCAGGCAACATTCTTGTAAATCTCCTCTGCACCCTTTCCAGTGCAATCACATCTTTCCTGTAATGCGGTGACCAGAACTGCACACAGTACTCCAGCTGCGGCCTAACCAGTGTTTTATACAGTTCAAGCATAACCTCCTTGCTCTTGTATTCCATGCCTCAACTTATAAAGGCAAGTATTCCATATGCCTTCTTAACCACCTTATCTATCTGGCCTGCTACCTTCAGGGATCTGTGGACCTGCACTCCAATGTCCCTTTGTTCCACTACACGTTTCAGTGTTGTACCATTTAATGTGTATTCCCTTGCCTTGTTAGTCCTCCCTAAATGCATTACCTCACACTTATCCAAATAGAATTCCATTTGCCACTGTTCTGCCCACCTGACCAGTACTTTGATATCCTCCTGCAATATATCAGCCACTTACATGAAGTAGACACACTTGCCATGAAAAACTTTAGCTGGCCCTATAATGAGATATCCAAATGATAATTGGTCTAAGACAGACCCATTGCCGTTAGGATACCGGCAAAACATCATGGGAGCAGCAATCACTTGAAATTGGATACTTGGGCCAAACGGACCCTCGACCTCCAAACAGAACAGCAAGGAGCTGCTCCAGAACCCTGCTGGACCCCAATGATGGACACCCCAGCTAGCAGCAGAAATATTACAGGCAGCCACCCCCATTATTCAATTGTCCCTGTCTCTGGCCTTCAAGACTGAGTCAAGGAGCAGGCGAATGGACAGGTGGAGCAGAGCTGCCAAATATCTGGATCATGCACCCCGCAGACATTACTAACTGGCTGATTATACCAAACAGTGTTCATGGACTCATTAGACTGTTATAAGAGAGAGCCATTTAATTCGTTCAGGTATCGATGTAACAATGCTTATTAACCACAATGGCTGTAGCGTTATTTTTTAATTCATTCATGGGATGTTGGCGTGACCAACTGGCAAGACCAACATTTATTGCCGATCCCTAATTTCTCTTGAGCAGGAGCTGGTGAGCCACCTTCTTGAACTACAGAAGTTCTTTTGGTGAAGGTACTACCACAGTGCTGTTAGGGAGGGAGTTCCAGGATTTTGACCCAGTGAAGATGCAGGAATGGCGATATATTTCCAAGTCAGGATGGTGTGTGACTTGGAGCGGAACTTGGAGTTGGTGGTGTTCCCATGTGCCTGCTGCACTTGTCCTTCTTGGTGGTGGAGGTCGTGGGTTTGGGATGTGCTGATGAAGCAGCCTTGCTGAATTGCTGCAGTGCATCTTGTAGATGGTACACCCTGCAGCCTCGGTGCGCTGGTGTTGGAGGGAATAAATGTTTAAGATAATGGATGGCGTGCTGATCAAGTGAGCTGCTTTGTCTTGTATGGTGTTGAGCTTCTTGAGGGTTGTTTGAGCTGCACTCAAGGGGAGGTGGTTAGACTCTCACTTGTTGGAGATAGTCATTGCCTGGCAGTTATGTGGCATGAATGTTACTTGCCACTTATCAGCCCAAGCCTGAATGTTGTCCAAGTCTTGCTGCATGCAGGCATGGACTGCTTCATTATCTGAGGAGTTGCGAATGGAACTGAACACTGTGCAGTCATCAGTGAACATCCCCACTTCTGGCCTTATGATGGAGGGAAGGTCATTGATGAAGCAGCTGAAGATGGTTGGGCCTAGGACACTGCTCCGAGGAACTCCTGCAGCGGTGTACTGGAGCTGAGCTGATTGGTCGCCAACAGGCACAAACATCTTTCTTTGTGCCAGGTATGATTCCAGCCAATGGAGAGTTTTTCCTGTGATTTCCATTGACTCGCATATACAATCTTAGGAATGGAGCTTGCATGTGATATAGGTGATGTATTTACCTCAGGGTATTAAGATGAGTGAAAAAGTAGGCATGAGTAACCAAACAAGTAAGCCAGGCGAGAAGATAGTCTCTTTCTACTGCTATTCTGCAGTTTTTGCCAATGCAAAATATCTGAAGTAAAATTAACAAAGGAAGTCCTTCTTAAGGACTTGTTAAGGGCCAGTCAAAAGAAATTAGAACAGAAGTGCGTAGGGGGACAGAGAAAAAGAAAGCGGATCCTAAATCTAACTGAGACTAGTCAGTAGAAAAGACACAATTTCAAAGTATCACCAAATCACTGATCAAAATGGGTAGTGCAGAGGAGTTGTGAGCCAAGCACCACAGATGCAGTAACGATTATTCATGACTAGAGCTGGGGCAACACCTGAGTGTTATGGGTATGGGAAGCACGTGATGCTCGGAAAAATCTACACAGGGTATACAACTGACACAGCTATACCTCACCGAGGATCACTCTTTCAGGAAACTCCGGTTCAGCCTGTGGTTATGGTGCGCCAGGTGACATGTCTGCACTTGCTACTAATGGCAGTGAAGACCTTCAGCTGGCTTTTCCTCTGCCTGTTGACATATTCATACATCACGAGAAGAGCAGAGGAAAAAGGAGTGAAGATCGGTGATGCTGGGACTCTGCCTCCATTGTGTGGCCCAGGGATTGATGGGATTTCATCCCAGCGGTGGTGCAGTGTTTGCATCTGGAGCAGGCACAAGCATGAACACCACATTATAAGGAAGCAGGGAGGCTTCATGATAGCAGTTACCTCATTTTCCTCTCCGGGTGCCAGGAAGGTACCCATTTGGAAAGGCGCCCAAAAGATGTAAGGGATAGGTCTTGTGTTTAACTTTGCTCAGATCGGAAGGTCTTTTCTTCTAAGAGTTCCTTTATAATAACTTGTTTCGACTTCAACGAGGGGTATAGATGGTGTGTTATATATGGGTGCCTAGAATGCCACTATCGATCAGCAGCTCGCACTTGTATTGAGCCATGTGACTGGCTGAACTGAGGACATTTGTAGAATTAGATAGAAAACTCCTCAGTGATCCATATATGTGCAATATTGGTAAATGTTTTCGTATTTAGTCATAAATAGAATAGTGTCAGCTGTGGCTCAGTGGATAGTGCTCTCACCGCTGATTCAGAGGCAGAAAACAGTGCCTCAGCATTCAATATAGCGGACGGGGTGCAGCGCACATTCAGGGCCATATTGGTAAAGGCTGAAGCATAGGCATCCAGGGGCATTAGGCCCTTTGCATATGCAAATAGGGGCTTGTTTCAAGAGCCAATTGGACTGGCCTGAATATAGCCAGCGCCAGGTCACTTGCATTCAGGATAACCAGGTCCACACTTGTGGTCCTTAAAAGGACTGTTGAAGGTCACCACCAAAAAGGTTGTTTTAAAAAATGATTTACCTGAATGTGGAATTGGGAAGTGCAGGAGTGCTTCCCCAGGCTCCACATTAGTCCCAAGAACTGTCCCGGCCTCTGGGCGGCCCTCTCCTCAAGATCGCCCCGAGCATAGTTCCCGATCGGCCTTCCTCCCTCTTGATCACCTTCCCCGACCCCATCCCCTGCACCTCCAGGACCTACCTGAGGGCCGCTGCTTGTGATGCAGCAGCCCAAACTTTACATCCACTTCCCCGGCGAGCTGGCTGGGGATGTCTGCAGCAGATGTCTGCAGCTCGCCGATCTAATTTAAGTGAGGCCCGAGCCCTAATTCTGATCAGGCCTACCTGCTCCGGCGGTGGATCGGTCCCCACAGCCAATTCGCATCAATAGGCTGGCGCTGTCCAATTTCACCCCATTGTGTCTTGTGTATTTGTCGGTGTTGAATCCTGTATGTGAATGGTGTAAACCTCATGATTTGAATGTACACTGTGGTAAAGTAGTTGATATGCGAAGGCAGATTAAGTCGTTCTGGTGATGGAGCAGCTGATATTCATTCATTTAGCATCTCAAATAGGAACAGCAGTCATAGGAAATGCCGTACACTTCCCGGACAAATGATGTATGTCCTCTGCATAAATAATATTTTGCTCCTGTATGGCTCATGAACCAGCAATTTATTTCCTCTTGATTCTTTTCGCTTCTGTAAGCGTACCTTTCCTCCCACAGTCGTAAAGATGTATCTGTGTCATAAGGGGTGAGTGGAGCCTAGCTCTAACAATTAGGGTAGGAGACATTTTTGCAGGGCTCCAGCCTGTCCCCTGAGGACACCTGAAATAAATCCGGTGGCATCGGACAGTTTTCATCCAGCTGCCTTAAACAGGCCCCTTGCAATGCTAATGAGGGTCATAAAGGTCCCTGCTCAAGGACCTCTCAGAAAAGCGCATCCATGCTGAGTGAAGCAGGCCTCCTTCGGTCAGGTTTTGATGGGATTGCTGCTGACTAACAAGCGGCCGCCACCAGAAAGTTTATTTCCCGAACTTCGAGCAATGACTTTCCCAGTAGCTGACAACAGGGAGATTCTTCCGTAGTTGCCGCAGTCGGACTTGTCCGCTTTTTTAAAGATGGTCACGATTACTGCATCTCTGAGATCTCCCGGCATGCTCTCCTCTTCCAGATGAGAGAGAGACATGGTCATGCATTCATGCCAATAGTGCCTCTTCGCCATACTTTAGTGCCTCAGCGGCAATTCCATCCGCTCCTGATGCCTTGTTGTTCTTGAGCTGATGGATGGCCTTTTCTACCTCGTATCGGGTTGGGGTTTTGCTGAGATGGTGGCGGGTAGCATGCTGCGGGATGGAGCCGAGGACACTCGAGTCAAAGGCAGAGTCTCGGTTAAGGAGATCTTCAAAGTGCTCCTTCCAGCGGGTCCAAGCTTACCTTCCAGAGGAGCCAGGGCAGAGCAGGATGTTCCACCGGCTCCACAGCATCCCTGTGGGCCCCTATCGCCCCAAGATGACCTCCCTTCTGTTCTTATTCTTCCCCCCAACTTCCAGCAATTACGTCAGGGCTGCTGAGGTGAGGCAAGCAGCCCAAATTGGCTCAGGCCATGGGGGTGAGCTGTCCCAGCCATTATTTACCCCTGGACCAACATCACTAAAACAGATTATCTGGTCACTTTCACCTTGCTGCTTGTGGGATCTTGCTGTGCGCAAAATGGCTGCAACATTTCCCACATTGCAATAGTGGCTGTACTTCAAACAGCTGTGAAGCACTTTGGGAATGTCCTGAGGTCGTGAAAGGCGCTATATAAGTCCAGGTCTTCTTTTTCCTTTCATGTAAAGCATTAGTTGGTATCAGCACGGTGCATTTCCTCACTATTTTTTTACATTTATTGACTGAGAAATTGTTCTTTTAAAAATAAAGTAAATGCTTGCTGAGGTGCGCTGGAGGAAGACTTAAAAGTTAGTCCATTATGTTCTTTTTTTCTGGCTTCAATTGCTTCTTCGAAACTGCGCACGAGAATCGCTGATACAAGAGATCGGAGGCTGATCAGCACTGTCAGTCAATTCGGAAATGAAGACAGCTCTTTTGGGAATTTCCCAGGGAAGCTATTGAGGTCTCTGTTCGCCAAGCAGATTTCTGTAGCTTTTTGCCCACGAATGTAGAGTGTATAAAGAATCTAAAGCTTCTGTTGTCGCAAGCTGGTTACCCTGGAGCAAACTTCCTCGTCTTCCAGTCAACCAGAGTTTTTTACAGTAAACAACAATGCACAGATCACTTCATCCCACTGGGGCAATAGATTCCAGAGCTAATTCATTAAGGTGCATTATCTAATTGTCTTCATTCCCCTGCAGTTAATTAGATCAAATTAAAGTCAATTTTACTTTTCTTACTTTGATTTTTAGTGTTTTTTTATTGCTCTAACTAAATTGGATAAAAAAATGTCTGCAGGCAACAGCAAAGAAAAATGCTATCCACAGCACTCTTGTGGAATAAGATAAATGTTTTCCCATTATTAACTGGAATGCTTGAGAATAGTCACACAAGCCTGTTTAGCAGATACACTTCTTGAAAAGATCATTGCATTTGACATTGTGTTGCTTCCTTCGGCAGGTAAAAAAAATGGCTGCACAACACATCTCTGCAAACCTTCAAAGGTGTTCGGCACCAGTCATTATATGAATATTTAATCACATAATCAGTAATCTCTGTGAAGTTGGAGAGGGGTGTCTGTGAATAGATTGCTACAAATTATGGGAAGTAACCAGAATTTTTTAAAAATAGGGCAGTAAACCTTTTTTTCTGTGGAGATCCAAAACAGGCTCAGAAAAATAAATGCTTTGTTTTACACTTTCAATTTGTGCTCAATGTAGAAAACCTTTCGTCAAGCAGACCCAGTCTCTTATGAATCAACTCACATCACAACAGTGACTACACTTCAAAAGAAAAAGTACATTAGCGGCTGTAAAGCACTTTGAGATGTGAGAAGCACTATATAACTGCAAGTCTTTCTTTCTGTCTGTGTGTCCACGTGTGTGCCATAAGTAGGCTAGCTTGCCACGGGACTAACCGTGATCCCTTAGTTATAGTATAACATACCTGAGATTACATGGAATACCCACCATGTCTACACTTAAAGGTTCCATTCCATTCAGACTAAAATTAGGTTAGATTTATTTACAAGTAAGATTACACAAAAGCAAAAAGACGCAGTAAATTACTCAAATCCATAAGGGATTAAAATAATCTCTCGGGAAAGTTTTTCTTATACAATTTATTAATTTATAAAGCCTTTGGATAAAACAATTGAAGATCTTGGTGATGCAATGGTTGTCCATGGGTGATGAAAAATGGCTGTTACCACATTAAGCCCAGCTGTCAATTAGATTAAACTGAAATTAAAGAAATGAGAAAAATCTTCAACATTTATTCCAGTTCAAAGACCCTTATCAATTATCAGTTATCAATCCAATTCAATCCTGTATTACTTGCAGGTCGTACTTAGTTCAGGTTTTGCATGGTTATTACTGCTTTAACTATGTATAATTTGATAGCAGCCAGAACATAGTTTTGGCATCTTGGTTAGTTTAGAGATTTAAAAAAGAGATTTTGTCATGTGGCCAAGTCATCAATTCATGTCGAGGCCTTAATCTTGAAATTAGGAAAACCAAATTAGTTTGCACTTTAACTCGAGTTCTTTTTCAATTGTTGGCCAGTCCTCTGACACAAAGACATGGGGACTCATTTTTTGCTACACCCAGCTGAAAGCTGTTTTTAAAATTACATTTACCCTCTCTATCTGAAGTCATTAAAATAGAAAATAGGAATTTTCCTTATTTGAAGTAAGACAAAACGGGGGGAGTTTTAACTGGGAGCAGGAGGCCCGGATGATTTTAACTCCTGGGGGATCCTCTGCAGGCAGCCAGTCAGCTGCCCACCTGAAATGGCAGGAAGTGGCAGATGGCCAGCGGGCAGAAGCAGAAATTCGGGTGGAAGGAGGCTGCCAGCCAGCGCCAAAGGAATGCTCACCAGCAAGGTGGTAAGTTGTAGGGCATGGGGGTTCAGGAGGGTCTCGCAAGTGGGGATTGAGGGAGCCCGGGGGGGTGGGGTGCGGGGTGGGGTGCAGGAGAGACCTAAACTTTCCTTATGGGGTCCATAGGATTTAAAAAATATTCATCCATGGGATGTTAGTGTGATGGCAAGGCCAGCATTTATTGCCCATCACTTGAGAAGGTGGTGGTGAGCTGCCTTCTTGAATCGCTGCAGTCCGCGTGGTGAAGGTACTCCCACAGTGCTGTTCGATAATGAGTTCGAGGATTTTTACACAGTGATGATGAAGGAACGGCGATATGGTTCCAAGGCAGGATGATGTGTGACTTGGAGGGGACCTTGAAGGTGGTGGTGTTCCCATGCACCTGCTGCTCTTGTCCTTCTAGGCAGTAGAGGTCACATGTTTGAGCGGTGCTATCCATCATTCCTAGGAATGTAAATGTCCTCCTCTGATGCCATATAATTTTCATAGAATTACATAGCCCGCTCTCTTAATCTGGTAAGGACACTGCATAGTCTTGCTCGCTTCGGCCAGCGTTAAAATTGCGGTTGGGGTCTGATGATGTCATCTGTATATTTAAAGAAAAACCCACTGGCTTCAGGTGGGCGCCTTTGCCTGCTGCTCAGAAGAGCAGGTTACAATGCAAGACAGAGAGACATTGTGGGCAAGCCACCTGGTTGCTTTGATTTGTCCACCCACCTAGTGTCTGCCATGTAGGTGGGGTTTGCAATCACCACTGAAAGCTTTATTTTCATCACATTTACATTGAATTTTTAATGTTCACCTATTTTTCAAGTCAATGGTGTCATTCTCGAATATTTATTAACAAACTACCTGTTTGATTCAATGCATGAAATATACACGGTTCTTCTTGGTTGTTTCTCATGCATTGGTGAAGCTCAGCCGTGCAAAACATGAGTATTGACAGCCAGCTTGAGGACTTGTGCTTTACCAGCTCAGGAGTACCATTCTTACAATGGCCAGCAGGGAGTATTTATAACTTGCTAATTAGTCATAATTCGTCATAAAAATACAAGCCCTGTCATGCTTTCAAATCATTTGAATACTACTGCAGTGTAGGCACTAGCCATAAAGCAGCTCTCACAAAATTCTGATAAACTCTTTAAACATCTAGAAAAGTGAACATTTGTAGGGCTATGGGGAAAGAGCAGGGGTGTGGGACTAATTGGATAGCTCTTTGAAAGAGCTGACACAGGCACGATGGGCCAAGTGGCCTCTTTCTGTGCAGTATCATTCTGTGATCTAACTGCACACTGCACCTTCGCTTGATGTGGAGAGCTTGACATTTTCAGCCTTTCATTGATTTTTTTCTAAGTCTGCACCACAGTTATTACTTGGAGGGTTTGGCTATAGAGGGTTGCTCTAGCATCACACAAAAGGCTGAGTGCATGGTATAACGAGCAACATCAAAGATTGGGACATTATTTAACACTAAGGTTCTTGATATGACACAAGGTCATACTTGAGTGCAAAAGGCAGAAAAGTGATGAATATCCAGAGAGGATGATTTAAAGTTTGGATTGGCATCTAGCCCAGCGCTAAATTGTAATCTAACCTTTGGAGTTTACTTTAGATGGTTTGCTTCTTCAAGGTCACAATTCACATAATCACAATGTTGAGTGTACTAATAGTTCCAAAGCACAGTCCTGATATTGTTGAGTCAGTTTAACTTTTAAGTTACAGCCACTTAACATGATGTCAGACACGTTGCCAGTTTAATGGGTAATTCAAGGGGATGCTGTCTATTTCGGTGTCAGAATTTGGAAAGCAATTGGCTTTGTTGTAACAGTGAAAACTGAACTTCATCCATAGCAACTTGATTATTATTAGCTAATGGCCATAACCAAATGTAGTGGATAATTAAGTTAAAAATAAAACTACCATCTCATGTGAATTCAGTGAATTATATAATACTTTTAATTACTGAAAAATTGAACTCGCTCAAGATAAATTATTATTGGGACAATATTCGAAAAATAATTCTTATACACCCCTTTAAGATGCTTCAACTACATTATAAGGTGCTGTATATATTGTAATTTAAAAAATAACCTTCGCAGGGGAGAATAAGGTCTGAAAATCTTCCACAGATCTCAAAGGTTAGTCGTGCCCAGCATTATTCTTAACTGGGCAAGTTTTATTTTCTTCTTAATGTCATCTTATTTTAATATTCCACTAACAATGGAACAATTTCTATCTCGCGTTATGTCATGCTTTGAATGGAATAAAATTGTTTTTATGCCAAATATATATATCATTGCAAATAATGACCCCAGAACTACTTTTCACTATTTTGTTTGTTTTTTTGAGTGTACTGAACATTGAGGACACTTCACTTCAATATCTAACATTCAGTTAATTACAAGTGTCAGCTCAACGATTCAACAGAAAAATCAATTTTAATTGCACATTTTTTAGATTTGTTTTTCAAAAGATTATTCCTGCAACATCACATCCATCAAATATTCAGACACTGTCCAACTATAAATAGTTAATGGTTATTTAATGAATACTTTAACATGGAAAGAAGTTCATTGAGGTGACAGCTTGACATTAGATGCTTAGATATTTTTAATAACTCATCTGATATATAAGAAGCAGGGTCTGGATGATGCATTTGTTTAACATGCTGTCCTTTTACCTTTAAGGTTTGGTTTTGAATTCATTCCAAACTAAGAAAAAAGATTTACATTAATATAATTCCTTGTCACATTTGTCTGAAACATCTTAAAGTGTTTCACATGAGTGGATTACTTTGAAGTACAGTTAGTGTTGTTTTGTATGCAAATACAGAAGTCGGTTTGCATCCAGCAATATCCCACAACTAACAATGATCAGTTATCCTGAATTTGATTGGAGAAATATCGGCCAAGACAGCAGGAGAACATCGGAGGGGAAAAATTCTCCAGCGGTTTTAGGGCGGTAACAAACGTTGGGCGCAGGAAGTCCCGCCCTAGCTACAAAGGTGCAGTTCCCGCCCCTCAAAGAAAGTGGAGCGCAATCTCGCGCACTCCACTTCCTCTTGGGGCTGGTTCCGTGGCGATACTGGGGCGTGATCGACAGCGCTATGCAGATGCTCTGCGTCGCGCTCACACCTTTCAATGCCCCTCCCCTTCGGTTAAAGGGGAGGGCCGCTGCGCAATCTGCCAGGCCTATGATAGTCTTCACTGGGCCACCAGGGCAACACCCAAAACGGAGCGCCGGGCAGCATGATGGCGGCCCAGACCACACTACAGAAGAAGTCATCAGGCTGACCGTTGAGTCAGCTAAAAAGGTAAGATGGTGGAGTGGGGCACTGCCGCCCTCCCCTTTAACTTCTGCACAGCGAGCGGATGTCGGCCCACGAGGCTGGCTGGCATTGACATTGCTCGTGACAGTCTCGCAGAGCGCAGGGCAATATCCGTCGCGGGGCGCTAAGGGCATGGCAATGATGTCATCGGCGGTTGCGCAGCAGCCCGGGATGCTACAGGCGAGGCGCAGTGCTACCGTGGCAACACTTCCGTTAACTCCCGGGCAATTTTGCGGGAGACTGTAGCAGCCCCCCACCCCTCTCCCCCACTACCCGCGGGTGAAAACTGTTTTGCGCCCCGTTAGCACCCCCCGGAGGTGCTAACAGGCATTGCAAAAAGGGGCAATTTCGACCCCAATGGTCTTCTTTCAAGAATCCCATGGGAGAAGTAGCATTCAACTGAATCATGCAGACATGCCCCTCACTACTGCACTGAAGTGCCAATTTAGTTAGATAGCTGCTGCCCAAATATGGGAAGGTGCATTCAAATGATTTTAGAATGATGGAGTGACATTGTACATCACATTTTCCATCATTATTACCCGAGCAATGCTGGACACTAGAATTGCCAGAACATCAGAGATGCTCAGTGCAGTTGGAGGAGACACAGGTGATTATTTTGGCCATAGGATAAAAACAGATGTGAAATGGGTGGTGTGCTAATAAGAAATACGTGTTTGAAAATCCAGATTTAGCACGCAATTTTTGGAGTAACTGATGATTATCCTGATTTGAACGTGCCTGACAGCACTGAAACCAACAACTGCACTTTTAGCACTTGAGCTCTGATTAGATGCAATTTTCCTGTGGCTGTATATGTAGCCTGCACTCACCCACTGCCTCTGAAGGTATGGAGTGCGATGGCTGTGAGTGGAAGGATGTCGCAAAGAGCAAGAGAGAAGTCGCCCAGGTTCTCCGATGCGGCACTGGACATCCTGGTGGAGGAGGTAGAGAGGAGGAGGAGGGATGTCCTCTACTCGCGGGGAGGAAGGAGGCCACAGAGGCAGCTGATACACCGCATGTGGGACGAGATTGCCCGGGAGTTCACAGCTAGCAGCCCTGCCCCCAAGGCACGGCTCCAATGCCGCAAGAGTGGTCAAGGTAAGATCCCATCTCACACAGGCACTTTTCAATAACTGCACCACCATCACCAGCGACACAATCATACTTCATCCAAGATCTAACTATGCACTAATATTCACACATGCCACACTATTGCATCCCTCACAGGCACTATTCAAATCTCACAGTTTTTCAACCAAGTGAGGCATCACACAAACACAAATACACTCATCCACAATCACCATTCTTTCTCTTCGAGGGAAAAATAGCAACGTAACTGGCAGCAGCAAGACCTGACCGGGGGAGGGGAAGCGCGACTTCCTGATATCACTCCCCTTGAGGGGGCAGTGTTAACCGTGTTCAGGAGGGGAGTGGGAGACGCCATGGCCTGAGGCAGAGGAGGGGGCATCTCGCCCAGAGGTATGTGGCCACTGCAGCTTCCTTGTAGATGTACAACTATTCCTGATCCTTAATCACTCAAAACTATCCTCACTCCCAAGCTCCATACGGTCTCATCACACACATCCTCCTATCGTGGCTACACATGTTGCATCCGAACCTTCCAAATTTATCATGGCCGGCTCTCAGGAACAAGGTGCACCTCGCCCCGTGGAGCAGGTTCAGGAAGAGCAACAGCCACCTCGCCCTCCGGAAGAAGAGGAAGAGGACGAGAGCGAGGACAGATGCACTGCATCAATGGCATCAATTGCAGGCACCAGCTCAGAGACCAGTACCACACACAGCTTAGAGGATAGCTTAGAAGAGGGATCATCACAGTGGATAGCGGGCAGCAGCCACACAGGGTGGAAGGGACACCACAGGCCATTTTTAAAGAGCCAGTAGTGTCTGAGAACTTTAATTCTCATTGGAAAAATCAGAGCTGCAATACAAGATGCAATGCGGCTCAAGGACCAAGAACTTCTTACAGGATGATGTGGAGGCACTCGTTACTGTGATTGAGGCCAGAGGGCAGGAGCTGGACACCAGCAGAGGTCACATAAAAGTTTCACCAAAAGAAATGAAGTAACGCTGGAACCAACTTGCAGAAGATTACTGTGCAATGGTGACCACCATGGGATCTGCAGGCCAGTGCAAAAAGAAATGGCAGGACTTTGGTCAAGTAGTTAGTGTAAGTAATATTTTAATTTATTCAATGCAATTGCAATTGTAAATGTGACCATCTGTAGATCACACCCAGCAGAAAGACACCCTCTCTAAAAAGTTATATTATCATCTTTGCAGAGGAAGGTGGCACATAACAAAAGGGAAAGGCCTCAAACAGGAGGAGGCCCGGCAAGTCTGCATTCACTGACACACTTGGAAGACAGGGTCGCTGCTTTGATGGGTCCTGCCTGGAGAAAAGCAACCACCACAGCACAAGTTGGGCCCACACTCGAGGGAGAGAGTAAATCCTGCAAATTCCACAGTCTGGCTTTGCTAAATGTTAGGTACTGCGCGGGCTAGCCATGCTTCAGTTCCTGGGGATGTCTCCAAATGCAACGCTTCGGTTGATGCAACATGCTATCATTCATCATGCCCCTTCAAATGAGCCTGCTGCCTGCGCTGTGTGAGCCTACTCATGCCACCCTGCCCCCTTCTCTGCTGCTAACCATTTGTCTGTTCTGTTATATTTTGCAGAACTTATGGCCAACCTGACAAGCCTCAAACCGATGCAGAAGAAGATTCAGACAAGGGCAAGCCTGAAGAGGAGAACATCTTCCAATTCCATCTTCCAGACCAAGAGCATGGGGGTGAAGGGGAGGGGCAGGGGGAAGGGGAGGGGTGGGGAGGGGGAGGTGATGGATGAAGCCTACACTGTTGTACTCACTCTCGAGGAGGTGCAGCTGCCGCCCATTGAAATGTCAGGCCCTTTCCTGAGTGGTATGAGTGTTGGGGCTCATATGGTTTCTCACAGTCTGAAGGCTGAGGATTCCAGTGGGGTGCAGCAAGGCACACCCAGACTGAGGAGGGGAAGGTGAGCTCGACAATACTCTCCTGAGGTGCAGGATCTAACAGCTGAGGTTCAGATAATGGCAATGAGTGCGGAGAGCATTAACCTTACACGATCACTCCTGGACACCATCAGTAGAGTGGTGATGAGGTATTGGGACTGTCGATAGAAGTAACTATGCCCTGCGAGAAATGGGAACACTGTCTGGGAACATGAGGGAGAGCATGTTGCAGATAGTTGGCACACTGTTGATGAACATGAGGGAGGGAATGTTTGAGGTAGTTGAGAGACTGTCAGGGCACATGAGGGAGGGAATGTCGGAGTTAGCTGCTGCAATAAGGGACCCCACGGCCATTGACGGAATCAACTGCCACCTTCACTACAATCCACAGACCAGCCTCTGAAGAGGCCCAAGCTGGGCCTTCCATATTGCCTGCCCCTTCCCCCCTGCCCCATTAAGAAGTGCGCATTACCCAAGATGTTTGAAAGAATAAGCTTGGTACCAACCCAAGAAAAGCTGAGCCACCGCCTGCGGACAGGGGTGGAGTCACCAAGACCAAACGCGGTGGGCAGTCTTCGAATAAGGTGGAAGAGAGATGGGTGCAGCCTTTCTTTGATGCTATTGTTGTTGGTGTTGTTGTTATTATTATTGTTGTTACTGTTGTAACTGTTCTCAAATTAAAAGTTTTTTGTAAGTTATATAAACTGATAAGTTTAAAATTTTGTAAGTGATATTAAAGTTTTTAAGTGGTTTTAGAGTTTGTAAGTGATCTTAACTGAAAACTTTAAAGTTTGATACAAGAATATTTTTATTAAAGGTAAGTTAAGTACAAACAAGTTTTTGTTAAACTTTTGAATAAAATATATTTTAAATTATAACTGAATCATTTCCATTATTTGTTCCATTATTAACACAACTTTTTGAATTAAAGAAGAATCATTTTCATTACTTGCTCCATTAACACAACACAACATTACGGAACAGGTCCAAACAGTAAACATGGTCCATTTGGAACAGTTGCCACTGACTCTTCAGGCAACAAAGCGTTCATGGATGAGCTGCTGGTGCAAGGCTCGAACAATCGTTAAAGGGGCACGATGGCCCGCCCTCCTCCGCCATTGTACACCAGATTCAAGTAGTTGCATGGCCTCCACGTCTACCTCCTCCTCCTCCTCATCATCATCTGCATCTTCCTCCTCATTATCTGCCACTCTCACCTCAAGTGGGTCTTCTATCAGTTGCTGTTGCCTCATGATGGCTAAGTTATGCAGCATTGCAGGGGAGTATTGTAAGTAGCCTCCAGAATGGTCCAGGCATTGGAAACGCTGTTTCAAGATGCCTTTCTATTATGCTGCACGTTGCAATGTGTGACATAGAAACATAGAAACATAGAAAATAGGTGCAGAAGTAGGCCATTCGGCCCTTCGAGCCTGCACCGCCATTCAATGAGTTCATGGCTGAACATGCAACCTCAGTACCCCATTTCTGCTTTCTCGCCATACCCCTTGATCCCCCTAGTAGTAAGAACTATATCTAACTCCTTTTTGAATATATTTAGTGAACTGGCCTCAACAACTTTCTGTGGCAGAGAATTCCACAGGTTCACCACTCTCTGGGTGAAGACGTTTCTCCTTATCTCAGTCCTAAATGGCTTACCCCTTATCCTTAGACTGTGACCCCTGGTTCTGGACTTCCCCAACATTGGGAACATTCTTCCTGCATCTAACCTGTCTAAACCCGTCAGAATTTTAAACATTTCTATGAGATCCCCTCTCATTCTTCTGAACTCCAGTGAATACAAGCCCAGTTGATCCAGTCTTTCTTGATATGTCAGTCCCGCTATCCCGAGAATCAGTCTGGTGAACCTTCGCTGCACTCCCTCAATAGCAAGAATGTCCTTCCTCAAGTTAGGAGACCAAAACTGCACACAATAATCCAGGTGTGGCCTCACCAAGGCCCTGTACAACTGTAGCTATACCTCCCTGCCCTTGTACTCAAATCCCCTCGCTATGAAGGCCAACATGCCATTTGCTTTCTTAACCGCCTGCTGGACCTGCATGCCAACCTTCAATGACTGATGTACCATGACACCCAAGTCTCGTTGCACCTCCCCTTTTCCTAATCTGTCACCATTCAGATCATTGTTTGTCTCTCTGTTTTTACCACCAAAGTGGATAACCTCACATTTATCCACATTATACTTCATCTGCCATGCATTTGCCCACTTACTTAACCTATCCAAGTCACTCTGCAGCCTCATAGCATCCTCCTCGCAGCTCACACTGCCACCCAACTTAGTGTCATCCGTAAATTTGGAGATACTACATTTAATCCCCTCGTCTAAATCATTAATGTACAATGTAAACAGCTGGGGCCCCAGCATAGAACCTTGCGGTACCCCACTAGTCACTGCCTGCCATTCTGAAAAGTAGCCATTTACACCTACTCTTTGCTTCCTGTCTGACAACGAGTTCTCAATCCATGTCAGCACACTACCCATGTTGTATGTTGTATTCCCAGTCACCTTCCGTCCGGGTTACACATAGGGGCGTCATGAGCCAGGTGGCGAGGTCGTACCCTTTGTCTCCCAGCAACCAGCTCTGTCCTTCTGGCTGCTGCTGAAACATGGCAGATATAGCACTATTGTGTTGGATGAATGCATCATGGGTGCTCCCAAGCTAACATGATGCAATGCATGTCATCACACACGAGCTGTACATTAACGTAAGGCAATGTGAGTACAATCAATGCAGCCCTGTACCTTTGGGAAGCCAGTAATCCTGCAATAGCCCACAGCCCTTTCATGAATTGCTCGGGTGGTCATGGGGAACTTTATGTACTCATTCCTCCGGGCACATAGTGCAGCAGTCACCTGCCGAATGCAGATATGTGTTGCTGTCGAGAAATGGTGCACCCATCCCCAGTGTAGCCTGGAACGATCCAGATGCATAGAATGAAAGTGCAGCTTTAACCTTCACTTCAACTGACAAAGCAGTCCTCCTGATGTATCTAGGTTGCAGGTCTGCTTTGATTAACTCACAGATCTTCACGACAACTTCTTTGCGGAAATGCAGCCTACTCACACCGTTTGCATCACTCAGGTTCAGGTATGAATGCCTGTCTCGATATACCCGATGTGGGTAAGGCCTCCTGCCCATCATCCTACATGCTCTGAGGTTCCTCATGTGATGACGTTGAATCAATCATCTCCTCTGCAGCAATATCATGCAGAAGGCTTGCACGAGGTATGGCATTGTCAGTATTGCCCCCATGATTAAATTGTACCTTTGCAAAAAGCTCAAAACAGCAGGACATGCTTCTTTGTTGTCATGTATTCAACCAGCATTGTAACCCATGTATAATCTGACCTAAGTTGTACACTGTGAGAACAATGACCACTAGGTGGTGAACTTGTGGGAGACACTCCTAATTTGGACCTTCAGGTATAAAAGGGGACGCTCCACCCACTTTCATCACTTGAGTGCTAAGGAATAAAGGACAGGTCACAGACTGACCTTCTCTCAAGCATGGTCCTCGTGTGCATTTATACTGTACAGCAAGGATGCATCAATGGCGACGAGGATGGCCCACGCGAGCATGGCCACTAGCACAACAGACGAGAGGTACTGTGTTAAGGAATGGTTGAACAGAAGAATTAGGAACAGGAGTAGGCCATCTAGCCCCTCGAGCCTGCTCTGCCATTCAATAAGATCATGGATGATCTGGCCGTGGACTCAGCTCCACTTACCCGCCCGCTCCCCCGAAACCCTTAATTCCCTTATTGGTTAAAAATCTATCTATCTGTGACTTGAATACATTCAATGAGCTAGCCTCAACTGCTTCCTTGGGCAGAGAATTCCACAGATTCACAACCTTTGGGAGCAGAAATTCCTTCTCAACTCGGTTTTAAATTGGCTCCCCCGTATTTTGAGGCTGTGTCCCCGAGTTCTAGTCTCCCCGACCAGTGGAAACAACCTCTCCGCCTCTATCTTGTCTATCCCCTTCATTATTTTAAATGCTTCTATAAGATCACCCCTCATCCTTCTGAACTCCAACGAGTAAAGACCCAGTCTACTCAGTCTATCATCATAAGGTAACCCCCTCATCTCCGGAATCAGCCTAGTGAATCGTCTCTGTACCCCCTCCAAAGCCAGTATATCCTTCCTGAAGTAAGGTGATCAAAACTGCACGCAGTACTCCAGGTGCGGCCTTACCAATAGCCTATACAGTTGCAGCAGGACCTCCTTGCTTTTGTACTCCATCCCTCTTGCAATGAAGGCCAACATTCCATTCGCCTTCCTGATTACCTTTGTGTCATCTGCAAATTTTGTTACACTACACTCTGTCCCCTCTTCCAGGTCATCTATGTATATTGTAAACAGTTCTGGTCCCAGCACCGATCCCTGTGGCACACCACTAACCACCGATTTCCAACCCGAAAAGGACCCATGTATCCCGACTCTCTGCTTTCTGTTCGCCAGCCAATTCTCGATCCATGCTAATACACTTCCTCTGACTCCGCGTACCTTTATCTTCTGCAGTAACCTTTTGTGTGGCACCTTATCGAATGCCTTTTGGAAATCTAAATACACCACATCCATCGGTACACCTCTATCCACCATGCTCGTTATATCTCAAAGAATTCCAGTAAATTAGTTAAACATGATTTCCCCTTCATGAATCCATGCTGCGTCTGCTTGATTACACTATTCCTATCTAGATGTCCCGCTATTTCTTCCTTAATTATAGTTTCAAGTATTTTCCCCACTACAGATGTTAAACTAACCGGCCTATAGTTACCTGCCTTTTGCCTGCCCCCTTTTTTAAACAGAGGCGTTACATTAGCTGCTTTCCAATCCGCTGGTACCTCCCCAGAGTCCAGAGAATTTTGGTAGATTATAACAAATGCATCTGCTATAACTTCCGCCATCTCTTTTAATACCCTGGGATGCATTTCATCAGGACCAGGGGACTTGTCTACCTTGAGTCCCATTAGCCTGTCGAGCACTACCCCGCTAGTGATAGTGATTGTCTCAACGTCCTCCCTTCCCACATTCCCATGACCAGCAATTTTTGGCATGGTTTTTGTGTCTTCCACTGTGAAGACCGAAGCAAAATAATTGTTTAAAGTCTCAGCCATTTCCACATTTCCCATTATTAAATCCCCCTTCTCATCTTCTAAGGGACCAACATTTACTTTAGTCACTCTTTTCCGTTTTATATTTCGGTAAAAGCTTTTACTATCTGTTTTTATGTTTTGCGCAAGTTTACCTTCGTAATCCATCTTTCCTTTCTTTATTGCTTTATTAGCCATTCTTTGCTGTTGTTTAAAATTTTCCCAATTTTCTAGTTTCCCACTAACCTTGGGCACCTTATACGCATTGATCTTTGATTTGATATTCTCCTTTATTTCCTTGGTTATCCACGGCTGGTTATCCCTTCTCTTACCACCCTTCTTTTTCACTGGAATATATTTTGTTGCGCACTATGAAAGAGCTCCTTAAAAGTCCTCCACTGTTCATCAATTGTGCCACCATTTAGTCTGTGTTTCCAGTCTACTTTAGCCAACTCTGCCGTCATCCCACTGTAGTCCCCTTTGTTTAAGCATAGTACGTTCGTTTCTGACACAACTTCCTCACCCTCAATCTGTATTACAAATTCAACCATACTGTGATCACTCATTCCGAGAGGATCTTTTACTAGGAGATTGTTTATTATTCCTGTCTCATTACACAGGACCAGATCTAAGATAGCTTGCTCCCTTGTAGGTTCTGTAACATACTGTTCTAAGAAACAATCCCGCATGCATTCTATGAATTCCTCCTCCAGACTACCCCGTGCGATTTGAGTTGACCAATCGATATGTAGGTTAAAATCCCCCATGACTACCACCGTTCCTTTTTCACATGCCTCCATTATTCCCTTGATTATTGCCCGCCCCACTGTGAAGTTATTATTTGGGTGCCTATAAACTACGCCCACCAGTGACTTTTTCCCCTTACGATCTCTAATCTCCACCCACAATGATTCAACATTTTGTTCGTGAGAGCCAATATCATCTCTCAGAACTGCCCTGATATCATCCTTTATTAACAGAGCTACCCCACCTCCTTTCCTTTCTTGTCTATCTTTTCGAATCGTCAGATACCCCTGTATGTTTAATTCCCAGTCTTGGCCACCCTGCAACCATGTTTCTGTAATGGCCACCATATCATACCCATTTGTAATGATTTGTGCTGTCAACTGATTTACTTTATTTCGAATGCTGCGTGCGTTTAGGTAGAGTGTTTTAATCTTAGTTTTTAAACCATGATTTTTAGTTTTGACCGCTCCTGCAGCCCCTTTATATTCAGTGGCCCTTTTTGGTTTTTGCCTTGGGTTTCTCTGCCCTCCACTCTTACTCATCTCCTTTCTGTCTTTTGCTTTTGTTTCCTTTTTGTTTCTCTCTGTCTCCCTGCATTGGTTCCCATCCCCCTGCCATATTAGTTTAACTCCTCCCCAACCGCACGAGCAAACACTCCCCCTAGGACATTGGTTACGGTCCTGCCCAGGTGCAGACCGTCCGGTTTGTACTGGTCCCACCTCCCCCAGAACCGGTTCCAATGCCCCAGGAATTTGAATCCCTCCCTGCTGCACCACTGCTCAAGCCATGTATTCATCTGAGCTATCCTGCGATTCCTACTCTGACTAGCACGTGGCACTGGTAACAATCCCGAGATTACTACTTTTGAGGTCCTACTTTTTAATTTAGCTCCGAGTTCCTTAAATTCGTCTCGTAGGACCTCATCCCTTTTTTTACCTATGTCGTTGGTACCAATGTGCACCACGACAACTGGCTGTTCTCCCTCCCTTTTTAGAATGTCCTGCACCCGCTCCGAGACATCCTTGACCCTTGCACCAGGGAGGCAACATACCATCCTGGAGTCTCGGTTGCGTCCGCAGAAATGCCTATCTATTCCCCTTACCATCGAATCCCCTATCACTTTCGCTCTCCCACTCTTTTTCCTGCCCTCCTGTGCAGCAGAGCCAGCCACAGTGCCATGAACTTGGCTGCTGCTGCCCTCCCCTGCTGAGTCATCCCACTCAACAGTACTCAAAACGGTGTATCTGTTTTGCAGGGGGATGACCGCAGGGGACCCCTGCACTACCTTCCTTGCTCTGCTCTTCCTGCTGGTCTTCCATTCCCTAGCTGGCTCTGGACCCTTCAGCTGTGGTAAGACCAGCTCGCTACACGTGCTACTCACGTCATTCTCAGCATCGTGGATGCTCCAGTTTGGGACAGAGATTCAACATTGTTAAAGCAGCACACAGTTCTCCAGGCAGACAAGGGCAGTCGGGCATGCCCCAACATGTAGTCGAACCCAGAGGGGGAGTTCGACAGAGACAATGGCAGCTGAACAGCGATTCATGCCATTGCAAGGGACAATGCAGCCAGTAATGTGGCCATCAACACCTGTTAATGGCACACTCAAGGACAGTCACAGGGGCAGTCAGGGACGATCGACTGGCAAGGGACCTTTTGTTTCCAACAACAGCTCATGTTGGAGGCATGGAGGCACACACTCAGCCAGAGTTTGCAGAGATGAGCAAAATACCTGCAGAAATTGCAGAAATGAACGCTGGGGGAAATCGCTTGAAGCTGAAGTTCAGCGAGTTCATGTGGAGCACGTATACAGTTCATACACCAGGACGCCACCGATAATGATGAAAGTGCTCCTCAATGGCATCCCAGTATCAATGGGGCTAGACACGGGGGCCAGCCAGTCCCTGATGGGTATCAAACAGTTCGAAAAGTTGTGGGCGTCCAAGGCCAGGAGGCCAAAATTATCACCGATTGACGCACAACTACGGACATACACAAAGGAGGTCATTCCGGTGCTAGGCAGCGCCACGGTAGTCGTGACCCACAAAAATTCAGAGAACAGGTTGCCACTCTGGGTTGTCCCGAGGAACGGTCCCACACTACTGGGGAGGAGTTGGCTTGCTGTCATGAACTGGAAATGGGGCGATGTCAATGCAATTTCCTCTCTGGAGTGAGTATCATGCTCACAGATCCTGGACAAATTTGACTCATTATTTCAACCCGGCATTGGCACTTTCATGGGGGCCAAGATAGTGATTCACATAAACCTGTACGCCAGGCCAGTACACCACAAGGCCAGAGCAGTGCCTTACGTGATGTGGGAAAAGATAGAAGGTGAATTGGACCGCCTCCTGGGGGAAGGCATCATCTCGCCAGTCGAATTCAGTGATTGGGTGAGCCCGATTGTGCTGGTGCTCAAGGCGGATGGGTCGGTCAGGATATGTGGTGATGACAAGGCCACTATCAATCGGGTGTCACTCCAAGACCAGTATCCACTACCGAGAGCGGAGGACCTCTTTGCAACGCTATCCGGTGGCAAACTTTTTTCAAAATTGGACGTGACCTCAGCTAACATGACCCAGGAGCTGGTGAGTGAGTCGAAGAAGCTGACCACCATCACGACACAGAAGGGGTGTTTGAGTACAACAGATGTCCGTTCGGGATTCGCTCGGCCGCCGCGATCTTCCATCGAAATATGGAAAGCCTCCTCAAGTCGATTCCAGGGACGGTGGTTTTTCAGGACGACATCCTCATCACGGGTTACGATACTGAAGAACACCTCCACAACCTGGAGGAGGTGCTACGCAGACTGGATCGGGTCAGGCTGCAACTGACAAAGGCGAAGTGTGTCTTCCTAGCTCCAAAGGTAGAATTCCTGGGGATGAGGGTAGCAGCAGACGGGATCAGCCCTACTGCATCCAAGACGGAAGCGATCCAGAGAGCACCCAGACCCCGTAACACGACGGAGCTGCGTTCGTTCCTGGGGCTAGCGAACTATTTTGGTAACTTTCTTCCCAAATTGAGCATGCTGCTAGAGCTGCTACATGTGCTCCTATGCAAAGGTCGCGAATGGGTATCTGGGGGGACAACCAGGAAAGTACTTTTAATAGAGCACGCAATTTGTTATGTTCCAACAATCTGTTAACGCTATATGACCCATGTAAGAAACTTGTGTTAACGCGCGATGCGTCGTCCTATGGGGTCGGGTGTGTGTTGCAGCATGTCAATGCCAAGGGTCAGTTACAGCCGATAGCTTATGCCTCCAGAAGTCTGTCCCAGGCAGAAAGGGGCTACGGGATGGTAGAAAAGGAGGCGCTCGCATGTGTATATGTGGTAAAGAAAATGCACCAGTACCTGTTTGGCAGGAAATTTGAGCTGGAGACAGATCACAAACCCCTAACGTCCCTTTTGGCGACAACAAGGCCATAAATGCAAATGCATCGCCCCACATACAGAGGTGGGCACTCACGTTAGCCGCCTATGACCATACAATTCGGCACAGACCGGACACTGAAAACTGCGCCGATGCACTCAGGCTCCCACTAGCACTGCAGCATTTTGTAATTTTTCTCCATTTAAATAATAATTTGCTTTTTTATTTTTTCTGCCAAAGTGGATAACCTCACACTTTCCCACATTACACTCCATCTGCCAAAATTTTGCCCACTCACTTAGTCTGTCTATATCCCTTTGCAGATTTTTTTGTGTGCTCCTCACAACTTGCTTTCCCACCCATCTTTATATCATCAACAAACTTGGCTATATTTAACTCGGTCCCTTCATCCAAGTCATTAATATCAATTGTAAATAGTTGAGGCCCCAGCACAGATCCCTGCGGCACCCCACTAGTTACTGATTGCCAACCAGCGAATGAACCATTTATCCCGACTCTCTGTTTTCTGTTAGTTAGCCAATCCTCTATCCATGCTAATATATTACCCCCAACCCCGTGAACTTTTATCTTGTGCAGTAACCTTTTATGTGGCACCTTATCAAATGCCTTCTGGAAATCCAAATCACCACATTCACTGGTTCTCCCCTATCCACCCTGTTCGTTACATCCTCAAAGAACTCCAGCAAATTTGTCAAACATGATTTCCTTTGATAAAACCATGCTGACTCTGTTTGACTGAATTATGCTTTTCCAAATGTCCAGGCTAACTGGTCTATCGTTTCCTGCTTTCTGTCTGCCTCCTTTTTTAAATAAGAGTGTTACATTTGCTGTTTTCTAATCCGCTGGGACCTCGCCAGAATCCAGGGAATTTTGGTAGATTACAACCAAGGCATCCACTCTCTCTGCAGTCACTTATTTTTGGACCCTAGGATGCAAGCCATCAGGTTCAGGGGCCGAGAGCATGCAGAAATCAAGCGCAGGCACCGGAAGGAGCGTACGGCAAACCAGGCTCCCCGCCTACCCTTCCCTTCAACCACTGTCTGTCCCACCTGTGACAGAGACTGTGATTTTCGTATTGGACTGTACAGCCACCTAAGAACTGATGCTAAGAGTGGAAGCAAGACTTCCTGGATTCCGAGGGACTGCCTATGAGGAGGATGATGATATTTTACCGAGTACTACTTCTTTAGTGATAATTTTAAGTTCCTCCCTCCCTATAGCCCCCTGATTATCCATTATTGGGATGTTTTTAGTGTCTTCTACCATGAAGAGATTAATATTTTAATGATGTTGGTTCTATCATGTTTAGATATTTTGTTTTTGATGTATATGAACAGTGATTATGGTAATTGGGTCGTGGTGGAATTGATATTCTTTTTTATTGTGATCGTCATGGGGAAGGGGTTAAAAGGATTGAGTGTTGGTGATGGATCCTAATCATGGAAGGTACTTCATGTGACGACAGTGCTGCAGAGTCTGATGGTGGAGCACGTCTCTGAAAGGTGCTGTGAGCATCCATCCCTGGTGCAACTCATCTTCCTGGAATCCTCTGGTGCTCCCCCTGGCCTTCCTCCTCTTCCTCCTCGTCCTCCTTTTGCTCCTCTTCCTGCTCCCCCTCCTCTTCTGGCTCCATAGCTTGACCCTCTGGCACAATTGCTGCTGGTAATGGCTGATCTCTCATGATCACCAGATTGTGGAGCATTCAGCAAGTCACCACGAATGTGGACACCTTTCACCCAAGTAATGCAGGACACCTCCTGGCCTATCAATGGATTTAAGCCTCTGCTTGAGTACCCCAATAGTCTGCTCAATGATATTCCTGGTGGCTGAGTGGCTGAGGGGCAGCCATGTCTTCAGCTGTTCAGGCCTTACACTAAGGAATCCCATCTCTAAATTCTTTTACCTCATTCTCTCCTTCTTTAAGACGTTCCTTAAAACCTCGCTTTCTGACTACTCCATTGGTCACTCCAATTGGTTAACATCTCCATTCCATTTTTTATTGTCTTATGCTTCTGTGAAGCATTTTGGGACACTGAGCTGTGGTTCATTGCTGGCACCCTCACATATGAGTCAGCAAATCATTGGTTCAAGTCCCACTCCAGAGTCTTGAGCACCAAATCAGTTCACTGAGGTACTGAGGCAGGGCTGCACTGTCGGAGGTGCATTCTTTTGGATGAGTGGTTAAACCGAGGTCCTCTCAGGTGGATGTACAAGATGCCATGGCACTATTGCGAAGAAGAGCAGGGGAGTTTACTCCAGTGTCCCGGACAAGATTTATCCTGCAACAAATGTCACTGAAACAGACTATCTGGTCATTATCACATTGCTGTTTGTGGGACCTTGCTGTGCGCAGATTTGCTACATTGCAACAGTGGCCGCCCTTCAAAAAGTACTTCTTTGGCTGCAAAGTGCTTTGGGACGTCCTGAGATTGTGAAAAGCACTATCTAAATGCAGGTCTTTTATTTTTTTATTTTTCTACATTAAAGGAGTATATAATTGCAAGTTGTTGTTGTAAATTCTTGCCGCAGTGGTGGCTATTTTGCTCCTCCCTGCATCATCAGTGGTGAGCACCCAGGTTGATACACTGCCAGCAGCCAACCTAAAAGTGAACCTGACCCAAGATATTCTGCCCTACTACAATTCCTGTGGTATTGCCACTGGAGGGAAAAATCCCCAGTTACCCAAAGACCAATTGAGTCAAGCTGTATGAAAATTGATAGCTGTAAGGATACCATTTGAACAGAGTTTGAGTTGTCTCATCTCAGTTCCTTGTAGGCTCATAACATAAAACTGTCCTTTATTAAGCACTAAATTAGCAATCTGTCCCAGGAAGCTCTTAGGGTGGATGGCATAAGAAATAATAATGCCACACCAATACAAAAGCCAAATACTGCGGTTACTGGAAATCTGAAATAAAAACAGAAAATGCTGGAAATACTCAGCAGGTCAGGCAGCATCTGTGAAGAGAGAAACAGAGTCAATGTTTCAGGTTGGTGACCTTTGGTCACACTGATGTAGTAAAGCGTGCTCACCTGAGAGTATGCCAAAAGTATTGAGTAAAATAGGAGAAGCTATATTCTAAGAAAAGCTGAGCTAAATCTGACATGTGACTGCTCATTTGCTGACAATGGTTGCAAAGTATAGAAAACTGTTCCATTCCACAGCACTGACAGTTCAATGAGCACCAAAATGAAGAAGCAACACCAGCAAAATCATGAATTACAAACACTATCACAATGAGAATATTACATTCAGGTTTGTGAAAGGGAAATATGACCAACTCACACCTACAGCATTGCTGAATGTTTTCCATTGGATACTAGGAAATAAAAACCAGCATCATACCATTAAGCGGTGCTATGGCCCATTTTTACCCGATGTGAATAAGTAAGAGATTCCTACCCAGTTGTCTGATAGTCCGCACCAGTGAAAAATAATGCAACGATTCAACACGGTTCCAATTGACAAAGTATTCTAGAGTTAATTTAAAGGGTTGTGATTTTAGGCTAAACTGTCCTTTAGGTTGAGATGATTTTTTAAAATTCTATTTTTGTAATGAATGCTTCTCCCTGAGGAAAAGATTGTATTCAACAGAAAAGAGTAGTTCTATATTAATAGACTACTACGTCTGCTTCTGCAGGATCATGAATCATAGGTGGCAGAGGTTTCGTACAGCAGATTACTCCAAGCTGTTGTAGGACCTGCACGCAGTCACAAATATCTGAGCATTTGTCTCATTAAAAATCTACATGAGAAGGGGTTTGTTTACCTGTCCTTATTTGTTTGGAAATACATAACAACCACTTGCATTTATAAAATGTCCTGAGGCACTTCATGAGGAGAATGGATGTACAAATCATGTCAAAACATGTTATCTGTCCATAAAATCACCACAAGGAACATGGGTCTTCTGTTTCCCTCACCCCTTCTCGCACCACAAAAAAATGGTGCTGCTTCAAAATGAGGATAGTAGTCTTTTAATGACTAAATTTTCCTGGATCATTTTCAGCACAGAGATGATGGGTCAAATGGCCTCCTTCTGTGCCGTAAATTTCTATGATTCTATGATAACCTTCCCTTCAACATTTCAGCAAAAATAGTAAAGTTAAGGCAACCCTTCAATCACACAAAGGATTGCCATACCTCATATACTTCTATGATACTTCCAACTCATTGGAGTAGAATTTGCAGTTGGAGGCTTCCCACCAGCAAAAAATCTACAAACTTACCTTAAGCCTCAGGATCCACTCCTGGGCCTCTATGCGCAGGCATGCACAGAGGTCCATGTGTCCCAGGGCCGCAGGCGATTCGCTAGTGCCCCTGGGATCATGTGGGACCACTTCTGGGGGAGGTGGGACCTGTACAAACTGGACCAAAGGTGACCACGACAGGCAATTAAATAGTCATGGGTATTTGACAATCCAGAAGGACAGACAGAAAGGAAAAGGAGGTGGGGTAGCTCTATTGATCAAGGATGGAATCACTGCAATAGTGAGAAACGATATTGACTCAAATGATCAGGATGTTGAAACAGTTTGGGTAGCGATAAGGAATAATAAGGTGAAAAAGTCACTGGTGGGCATAGTCTGTAGGCCCCCTAACAGTAGAAACTCTGTTGGTCGGAGCAAAACCAGGAAATCGTGGGAGCTTGTAAAAAGGGAACAGCAATAATCATGGGTGATTTTAACCTCCATATTGATTGGACAAATCAAATTGGTCAGGGTAGCCTTGAGGAGGAGTTCATAGAGTGCGTAAGGGATGGGTTCCTTGAGCAGTATGTAACGGAACCAACCAGGGGGCAGGCTATCTTAGATCTTTTCCTGTGTAATGAGACAGGATTAATAAACAATCTCCTAGTAAAGGATCCCCTAGGAATGAGTGATCATAGCATGGTGAATTTCAAATTCAGATGGAGGGTGAGAACATTGGATCTCTAACCAGCGTACTAAGCTTAAATAAAGGAGACTATGAAGGTATGAGGGCAGAATTGGCTAAAGTGGACTGGGAAAATAGATTAAAGTGTAGGACAGTTGATGAACAGTGGTGTACATTTAAGGAGATATTTCATAACTCTCAAGAAAAATATATTCCAGTGAGGAGGAAAGGGTATAAGAGAAAAGATAACCATCCACTTACGAAAAGATATACTTGCTTTGGAGACGGTTCAGAGAAGGTTCACTAGATTGATTCCAGAGATGAGGGGGTTGACTTATGAGGAAAGGTTGAGTAGGTTGGGCCTCTACTTATTGGAATTCAAAAGAATGAGAGGTGATCTTATCGAAACGTACAGGATTATGAGGGGGCTTGTCAAGATAGATGCAGAGAGGATGTTTCCACTGGTGGGGGAGACTAGAACTAGAGGGCATGATCTTAGAATAAGGGGCCATTTAAAACTGAGATGAGGAGAAATTTCTTCTCTCAGAGGACTGTAAATCTGTGGAATTCGCTGCCTCAGAGAGCTGTGGAAGCTGGGACATTGAAAAAATTTAAGACAAAAATAGACAGTTTCTTAAATGATAAGGGGATAAGGAGTTATGGGGAGCGGACAGGGAAGTGGACCTGAGTCCATGATCAGATCAGCCATGATCGTATTAAATGGCGGAGCGGGCTCGAGGGACCAAATGGCCTACTCCTGCTCTTATTTCTTACGTTCTTATGCAAATTCCATCTCGGCTCAGCAAAATTGGCTTTATCCCAACTGAGAACTTTTTTTCCTGGTCCACCTTTGTCCTTTTCTTAACTACCCTAAATCTTACTGAATTATGACCACTCGCATCAAAATACCCCTTCCATCTGCCCCTCTTCATTCCCCAAAATTAAGTCCAGAACCACCCCCTCCCTTATTGCGCTTGTTACATACTGGCTAAATAAGTTCTCCTGAATGCATTTTAGGAATTCTGCACCCTCTGTACCATTCACACTGCTTTTTCCCCCAGTTAATATTAGGGTAGTTGAAATCACCCTCTATTACAGCTCTATAGTTTATGCACTTCGCAGCAATTTTCCCACATATTTGTTCTTCTATCTCCCTCTGACTGTTTGGGGGTCTATTGTACACACCCAGAAGTGTGATCGCCCCTTTCTTTTCTTCAATTCAACCCATATGGCCTTGTTTGATGACCCCTCTAACATATCATCCCTTCTCACAGCTATAATTGTCTCTTTAATCAATGTTGCGACTCACCCTCCTTTTTTACACCCCGCTCTCTAACCCGTCTGAAAGCCCTGCAACCAGGAATGTTGAGCTGCCATACCTGCCCTTCTTTCAGCCATGTCTCAGTAATAGCTATAATAGCATACTCCCAATTGTAAATATGTGCTCTCAGCTAATCTGCCTTATTCCTTATCCTCCTTGCTTTGAAGTATATACCATTTAGTGGTGGCAAACTCTTGTTTCGTCTGCCTTCCAAATTCACTTTCTACTATTCTGGTGTCCAATTCCAGCTTTGCTTCTTTCCCCACTGAATCTATTTTCAGGTTTCCATCCCCTTGCCAAGCTAGTTTAAACCCTCCCCAACAGCACGAGCAAAACCTCCCGCGAGGATATTGGTCTCAGCTTTTTTGAGATGCAACGCATCCAGCTTATACGGGTCCCAGCTCCCCAGAAATGGTCCCAATGTCTCAGTAATCTAAAGCCCTCCTGTCTGCACTGTCTATCCAGCCATGCATTCATCTTCTTTATCCTCCTATTTCTGTACTCACTAGCTCGTGGCAGCAGCATTAGCTGGAGATTACAACCTTTGCGGTCCTGCTTTGGACCACGACCTCTGCTTGTTCACCCTCTCCCCCCAGAATGTCTTGCAGCCGCTCAGTGACATCCTTGACCCTGGCACCATCCTGGAGTCTCATCTGTCCTGCACATAAGAAGCAGGACAAATCCAATCCGTCCAATTACCGTCCCATCAGTCTACTCTCAATCATCAGCAACGTGATGGAAGGTGTCGTCGACAATGCTATTTTTGAGAGCGGATCAGGAACCTGCTGTCAACTTGATCCCATCTGTCTTCCCAATGTTGGGTCTGTCAATGCTGAGCATGTGTGATTAAGGATGTGCAGGAATAGGTTAGGAATGGCAGGGTAATGGGGATGTGATGAGAGGCACAGAAGGATGAGGTTGAGTGTGGTTTTGTACTCAGGCTCCCTGATCTACTGAGATCATTGCAACCTTTTCAGCACTGCAACATGCCTGCAATGTGTACCATCTACAAGATGTACATGCAGCAACTCGTCAAGGCTTTTTTGACAGCACCTTCCAAACTTGCATTCCCCACTATCTAGAAGGACAAGGGCAGCAGGCGCACGGAAACACCACCTCCTGCAAATTCCCCTCCAAGTCACACACCACCTTGACTTGGAAACGTTTCGCCATTCCTTCATCATTGCTGGGTCAAAATCAAGGAACTCCTCCTTTACAGCACTGTGGGAGTACGTTCACCACACGGACAGCAGTAGTGCAAGAAAGTGGCTTAGCACCACCTTTTCAAGGTCAATTATTAATGAACAATAAATGCTGGCCTTGCTAATGATGCCCACAAACCGTAAATGAATAATTGAAAAAAATGTGCTTGCTTGAACGCCTTAACTCTGGATTCTGCCCCTCTACAGCACTGAAATGGCTCTTATCAAACTCATAAATGGCATTGTCTATGACTGATGATGGAAAACAATCCCGCTTCATCCTTCTTGACTTCCCTGCAACCCTGAACACAGATGACTGCCCCATCCTTCTCTAATGTCTCTCTTCCATTGTCCTGCTGACTGGGACTGCCCTGCCTAGTTCTGCTCTGACCTCTCCAGTTTTAGCCTGAGAATCTCTTGCAATGGATTCTCTTCCTGCTCCCACTCCATTCCCTCTGGAGTCTATTTTTACAATGTCATTAACCTGTTTATATTAAAAAGAGCTAAGCGTGGAAAGATTCTATTATTTGCCTTCCAGAAGTCTCCCATATTATGTATTTATCTGCAATCAGCAGATTTATTTGAAAGCTTTTGGGCTCGACTTTTGCCTTCATTTTCGGCAGTTTTCTCAGTGGTACAGCTGATTTTTGATGAAAAACCGCCCGGTGAAAGTTTCCTCCTTATTTTTTAAAGAGTTCCACCTACATTTTGAAAAGACCGCTGGGTAGCAACTGCCCACGTGCACCACCGAGAAATCGGCAGGATCGAAGTTTTGCCTGAGCGGAGCACCCATACATACCGCCGAGGAAACCATCCACGAAAAGCTGCCGGAACACGGCGGTTGGTGAGTACTCTGCAAAGAAAGGTAAGTTAAAGGTTTTTAAAATTATTTTTAAAATTCTAAAATGGCGATTATGTTAAAAAATGTCTTGAGAATGTTTTATATTTTTTGTTTAACTGAAAAAATATTTTTTGATTTTTTTTTCCCCCCTCCCTAGGCACAACCACAGCCTCGGGCTAAATTTTAGTATTTACCGTCCATTCTAGTAAGAGCCGCCTGTTTCACCTAGTTTTGCCTTTAACTGCCGAGAAGCCGTTGAGAATATTGGTGCAAGATCCATTTTCTCGCCGGGCGATATTTTTTTACCTTAATTGTGGAAATTTTCACCAGCGTTCGTTGCAAAACATTAGCAGTTTTTCTGAGCGGCAATCGGGCGTTGAGGGGCTTTAGGAAAAATCCTTTGCGTTTTTATCCTTCTTTCACTTGGTCAGTAATATCTTATGATATCTTTTTGATGGCTCAGTGGACTTTAATCTGTGCTATCGGATGACCTCACCTGAGATGATGATCGGGGTGTTCCAGTTGAGGTGCTGGCCCCCAGAATTTAGGAAGGGGAAAAGAGGCAGCTGTGGTTCCCATTCCTAATTGCTATCTAGTGACCTCTGTTGGATAGCATGATGGAAACAGCATTTGGATTGGTTATATTATCCCTAAAACCGAATAGTTAGCCCATGCTGGAGGAGTGCTGGCATCCATAGAATCGAACCCTGGCATGAATTAGTGGGAGAGGAACGGAGTAAAGGGAAGAAAATCAGAGAGGGAAAAAAAAAATTAAACTTAGGCAAGGTGACATTTCCTGTCAGGATGCAGGCTTGCACAAACATACTCAGTGTTGTGTTATATAACGTCGAATTAAAGTGGATGTTTCCCCCTGTGGCAGTTCCACACATAACTGTGTTCATCCACGGGACATGCTCATCAGATTCCCTGACCATGTGAAACATGTACGCCTGAGATTATAGGGTGTGAATTCACAGCATCCGCCATCACAACACATCACCGATTAGCATCGGAACAGCAAGTTGATACTGAAGTGAAAACAGTGACTTTTCAGAAGCTCATCAGACAAAAACATCTCTGCCTATTGATAACCCAACTGGAAATGCTTTTCATTTACCTGTTCTGTTTTGTCAGATTAATGCAGTGTGATGACAATATCAATAATTAACTCCTTTCCTAAGTGAGTTCTATTGCAATCACTTGGCAATATAAAACAGACCAAAAACCTGTTTCAGGACTAGTCTCCAATTCTCTGCATTTGCACAAAATCAAAGCATTGCATGGAATATTGGAATGACACCACACAGTTTTAAATCAACGCCTTCATTCAAAAGCAAAAAGCTGCTTGTGATTTTCCCATTCTTGTTCAACATACTTGTAACTGTCTATTAGCATTTGTTTTTCTCATGCTGGTTTCTATAAAAGCAACATTGCAAGAGCTGATGTTGTGCGGTCAGAATCCAAACCGGATGCATCCAACACTCAAATATTCTGAGAAACCCTGATAAAGACATAGCTGTTTTGTAAAGGAAGAAAAATGACCTTGAATCCGAATTGTGCTGGCATCAGGATTTCTAATGCATCTTACAAAGCACAGGCCATTCGATAAATCATTTAACAATTTGATATAAACAAAATGACAGAAAGCAATTGACACAAAAGGTATATTTTACATTAAATTGATATACTTCTTAAAATTTGTGCTGTAGTCCCTGGTTGAAATTTGACTGTGGATTAATTTTACTTCACCTGCTGAACCTTTGCTGAATTAAATGATCAGGTTAACATTTGATGCTTGGTCAGGAATTCAATACAATTGGATTTAGGCTGGTACATTGCAAATCTATGCTTGGATGAGTTGTGTGTTTACCTGGGGTTGACTATATTTGTTCACAGGATGACAGTGTGATTTTATATATAAGTATAAATGTTCACACAAATAGAGGAAAGCACACCGGCAAAAAAGAATTACGTAAATATGCTTGGGAATTAATTCCAAGGTTACATTCAATTGAGGGGTTTAGATGATGCCATAAATCACAATACAGCTCGGACCAATTGTAGCTTTATGCCTGCTGCAGTTAAATTACAGCCCTGAATTTAATCTCTGATATCCTTTTCTAGCTATCGTATACAGCATGTATTGTTCTCCTGTCACACACAATGTAAGAAAACCTGAAATCACTGCAATTCAAATCACCTGAAACAATATCTCTTTGGTTTAAATTATGTGCTTCAGTCCCTTGAGCAGGTCATTTGTCACTGCCTCCCTTTGACACCCAGTTATCAGAATTTTAGTTTCACATCAATACTCAAGCTGGGTATATGATAAAGAAGAAAGAAAGACTTTATTTATATAGCACCTTTCACGGCCTCAGGATGTCCCAAAGCCGTTACAGTCAATGAAATACTATTTAAAGTGTAGCCACTGTTGTAAGGTAGGAAACAAAGCAGCCAATTTGTGCACAGCAAGCTCTCACAAGCAGCAATGTGATAATGACCAGATAATCTGTTTTAGTGATGTTGATTGAGGGATAAATATTGACCAGGACACCAGTGATAAAGCCTCTGCTCTTCTTCGATATAGTGCTACGGGATCTTTTACATCCACCTGAGGGAGCAGACAGAGCCTTGGTTTATGTCTCATCCAAAAACCAGCATCTCTGAAAGCCTATATTGTTGTGCTCAAGTCTCGAGAGTGGGACATGAACCCACAACCTTCTGACTTACAGGCAAGAGTGCTATGAACTGAGCCATGGCTGACAGTGAAATGACAGGAAATTTACCCAGTGTACAATGGAGAAAATACAAGCGGCATGTGGTTTCAGGAAATAGCACATCTCAGGGTTCGAATGACGCTGCTAAATTGACTGAGCTTTGCTTATAATGCTATATTTGTCCCTGAATGTTTCTGCCTTGGTAACAGTCACCAGTCTGCTTGTTCTAATGTTTACTGTGTGATGTGATGAAGAGAAAACTGCATGGGCAAAGCAGAGTTACATAAATAACGACTGCTTGGGTGTGAATTTGAAGCATGTAATGTTATTAAGTGGTGTAGAAGATGGCATAAAACATAAGAACACAGCCAGACCTGTGAGTTATCATTTATTAAACCTGCAATGTTTATCTCAAAATCATTAATCCTTCAAAGTCAACATTATTAGGTATCAACATGTAGTCGGAGTTTGTCACAATGCCTATTATTGGTTAGCAAAACACAGCTGTCTTCACAAAATCTACAGTGCAGATTTTGGGGAAAATATGTGGCAGTGAATTCAATTTCATCTGCAATCTCGTTTGAGGCCAGTTATAACCAGGCAAGCTTCACTCTTTGGTGTTTGTTGTTAAGTTCAGTTAATGGCAAACTAGGAAAGATTGCAGAGTTTCAAAACATGGGGGAGCCAAAAGTCTTCAGAAGTCCCTCCCCAACCCCCCAGAAATATCGGTGGAAGCTGGTAATGTCATGCCTCCGGCATTTCTGGGAGTTTCTCATTTTCCTTCAAGAAGTGGAATCTCTGCTGACTGCTGCCCAGGCAAATGATTACATAGAAACATAGAAACCGCCATTCAATAAGATCATGGCTAATTATTCCCTCAGTACCCCTTTCCTGCTTTCTCTCCATACCCCTTGATCCCTTTATTTGTAAGGGCCATATCTAACTCCCTCTTGAATATATCCAATGAACTGGCATCAACAACACTCTGCGGCAGGGAATTCCACAGGTTAACAACTCTCTGAGTGAAGAAGTTTCTCCTCATCTCAGTCCTAAATGGCCTACCCCTTACTACAAAGGGGCAGAGCTTACAGAGGGGTTCTCGTTCACTGGGCGCATTCAGGACCTGGTGTGTCTGTGGCGAGTGATACACCCAATGAGGTGAGGCCTTTTAAAAAAAATTCATTCACGAGATATGGATTTCACTGGCAAGGTCAACATTTATTGCCCATCCCTAATTGCCCTCGAGAAGGTGGTGGTGATCCGTCTTCTTGAACCGCTGCAGTCCGTGTGGTGAAGGTCCTCCCACAGTGCTGTTAGGGAGGGGATTCCATGATTTCGACGCAGCGATGATGAAGGAATGATGATATACTTCCAATTCAGGATGGTATGTGACTTGGAGGGGAACGTGGAGGTGGTGGTGTTCCCATGAGCCTGCTGCCCTTGTCCTTCTAGATGGTTGTGGTCGCGGGTTTGGGAGGTGCTGCCGAAGAAGTCTTGGCGAGTTAACTGCAGTGCATCTTGTAGATGGTACGCACTGCAGCCACGGTGCACCGGTGGTGGAGGGAGTGAATGTTAATACTGCATCTGCAGTATTTTTTGCATTTTGTTTTACGGTCAAATTTAAATATCAATTACAGAAATCTACACGTTACCGCAAGAAAATAAGCTGAAATTAATTCACACAAAGTATATTATTGTTGGTCGAATTATGCTAAATTCTGCACTAAAGTTTATTACGGAATCAAAATACAGCACAGAGATAAAACAAACAGTTGGCTTCTTCATTTCCTCTGCTAATATTAAGTGTCACCCCCCCAAGGCAGATTTCAGGACTCAGTCAAGTAAACTTCTTTCAGTCTCGAGGCTACCTTATTTACATGGCCAGTTGGCCTTTCTTCTTGTGAGTGATGCACCAGTTCTTTCAGCCCATAAAATGTGGTCAATACCAGCAGAGAACGTTCCATTCTTGCGTTAAATTTTGTCTTGTAATACTGTTGTGAAGCGCCTTGGGAAATTTTACTACGTTAAAGGCACTATATAAATAAAAGTTATTATTATTATAAATTATCCTGCCATTTTCCCCGGAGTTGCAGATGACAGTTGCCAATCAAGCCTGTAACGTGTTATTTTTATCTTGCCAAATTGCTATTGAGTCTCCTTGACTCGGTATCCTTGGAGAACATTAGCTTTGACATATCTAATAAAGGCTTTGTTTTTCTTTTATTCTTTGTCTGAGATGAACTTTAAGAAATCCAAACAAAGAGAGGTGCAGCGCCGTTGGTACAGCAGGGTCCACGTCCGGGTGTGAAGTTGCAGCAGGATTTTACACTCCGGGTCGGCGTCAATGGACTGTTCTGTTACAGATTGAAGTATTGAGCAAGAGATCAGGATTTGAAATACGGGCTACCTTGGGGTGTTTGAAGAAGAGTTAAAAACAAAATGGCCACTGAGCCCCGGCAGTCATCGAAGAATGTCTGGCTTGTCATAGCTTCACATTTTGTGCTCTTTAGTCCTAGGATGTAGCGCTGTTAACTGCTAACCAAAGTCTGGCATATGGGACTGCTGCTGGAGCCCATATGTTTTGTGACAGTTGGTGTTCAGCTGAGAGTGTTCAGTGTCACACAGGTTCAGGGCTCCAGCAAGCAGCTTAATTGGCAGTAACTGTACCGGCAGCTGCAGGCTCTCATTCAAAATATTTTCTTGGCACTGTCAAGATTTCTTCAGAAGTCATTCATATTTTAATTGGCGCACTCGTAGTTTTTGAATACATTGGAATCAATTCCTCCCTAATATGATATGAATATTAACGGAGCCTGAGTTAATTGTCATGCTACCTCTCCCAGAGCTTTATTGTGTAATTTATTGTGACTCATCCATTTTAAAGTGACATACGCATGTATGTCAGTAACCACATACACAGATTTCAATTTAAAATGAACAACACAATTGAGTTGCTGAAGTCATGAAAGTTGTAGCGAAAACCATCTTTGCCTTGTCAGTCTTCAACAGCCGGTCACGCTGACTAAATTGCTCAGAATACGTGTACCAGATTGATAGCGAGGAGAGCAACATGGTCTGGGGACATGTAAATTCCTTCATGTGTCAGTTTGCAGTAAATGTAACGATGACATTGGGCAATCGTATCTCAACTGACAGCAGAAGATATCTAAAATCAAGCACAGTGGTCGTTCCTTTGACAGGATTGTAAAATGCCATACTCCTCCACTTACATAGCATGTTGCTATATTAACTTGGGCAATACACAACTCTGGGAAAGCTGATTAATAGGCTGGAAGGCTGGAAAGTATGTACAAAATATGATTTAACACTTTCACATAGTCATTAAAAAATTACAAATAAATATGAAAGTATGAAATCATATTTTGTGTATATATATATATGCAAATTGACAACATTGTTCAGATGCCGATCAGGACAACAAAAAAGACTTATCAGTTGATTGACTTTACAACAAAGATAAGTCACTCAGTATAAGCTACTGTGCATCAAGTGGGTTGCAGTTCCCTGCTTCGCATTGTTTATAATGTTTATACCACTTGAGAAGGCAAGGAGGGGCTCCATGCAAATCAAAAGTAGGCGTTATTGTATTTAAAATAGTGATATAATGCTAATACAAGCTGCTAAAATTTAAAACAAGAATTGAAAAATTTAAACACTTTGGGCTGGATTTTCGATTAATTTGTGCCCCATTTAGCATCTCAGCAGAGTGCAAAAATGTTTCTTTTGTGCATCAAGCGAAGAGTACAAGATTTTTCACCTGGGCTGAACTTTCGCTAATGGTTTTGCGGTGGCGCTAAAACTTACTGCCCCGCCGCTGTCTTGAATATTGGGATGACGTAAATCATCGTGCACCACTGCGCTAGTGCCCCGGGCGGAACTTTCGAGTATTCCACCTGATTTAGCGTCCGCTCCAAGACCCGCCCAGAAAAACCAGACGGACCCAGGGCGCACCAGGTGCTAATGACGCCATGCTGCAAGCGAAGAAGGAAGTCGCAGTTGTGAGTGAACAAGACAGTTGGGAGAAGAATGCTGCGTTACTGGATACTTTTGATTGCAAAGTTTTATGTGAGTTTCCAGTTTGTTTAATAAAGAACATTTAAGGGCATTTTAAAAGATGAGGGCCATGCTATTTCAGGAGCTATTCATCATGGCTTCTATTGCCATTCAGCTTCAAACTGGAAGAAAGCTTATTGTTGATCATTTGCAACGTAATCGAAGAGGCTGCAGATGTAAGGGGAGGAGACCTTACACCCTCATGAGTTTATAGGGAACATCGCTCATACCTCCAGCTCTATGAGCCACAGTGCGTTAGAAGGCTACACTTCTGAAAAGAGGTGATGACAGAGATATGCAGGTGGACATGCAACTTACCAGTGGCAAGAGGACTGCACTGCCCTTCGAGGTGAAGGTGACTATGGCACTTGCCACCTATGCTTCTGGCTCCTTCCAGCAGCGGCCAAATACTCCATCTCTCAGCAAGCTGTAATTTGCTGCATTCGCCAGGTGACTAATGCACTGTATGCACACAGAATGGACTTTGTAAACTTCCCAATGACCAGGGAGACCCAAAATGAGAGGCTGTAGGTTTTGGGTGATTTGCTGGCTTCCCCGAGGTTCAGGGTGCCATTGACTGTACGCACATCGCGCTGCGAGCACCTTTAGAGAATCCAGAGATTTTCCGAAACCGAAATGGATTCCACTCCCTGAACGTACAGATTGCCGGCGACCATACTTAAAGCATCATGGCAATCAATGCCCGAAATCCAGGGAGCATCCATGATGCTTCCATCTTGCATGAGAGCAGTGTCTCAGACCTGTTCCAGCGTCAACCACAAGGCCAGAGCTGGATGCTCGGGGACTAAAGTTATGGCCTTGCCATTTTTCTCATGACCACCCTCCGGAACCCTTAGACAGAAGCCGAGCATCGCTACAATGAGAGCCATGCAGCTACATTCAACATCGTCGAATGCCTGAACCACTCTGGAGGCTGTCTGAAATACTCCCCTCAGCAGGTCTCTGAGTTCATTGTGGTGTGCTGCATGCTACACCAATTAGCCATCATGAAGGGACAGGAATTGCCAGTGGGGACTGCAGGACCACCTCAGGAGAAAGGGTGGGGGGAGGAGGAGGAAGACGAGGACGAGGAGCCTGGCGAGGAACCCATGCCACCACCACCACTGCAACCACAGGGAAGGCATTGTGGAGATTTCGCTGCTATTGTGCGAGACCCCTTGGGGAAGAGTGACCATAACATGGTAGAATTCTTTATTATGATGGTGAGTGACACAGTTAATTCAGCAATTAGGGTGCTGAACTTAAGGAAACGTAACTTCGATGGTTTGAGGCGTGAATTGGCTAGAGTACACTAGCAAATTATACTTAAAGGGTTGACGGTGGATAGGCAATGGCAAACATTTAAAGATCACATGGATGAACTTCAGCAAATGTAGATCCCTGTCTGGAGTAAAAATGAAGCAGGGAAGGTGGCTCAACCGTGGCTAACAAGGGAAATTAGGGATAGCATTAAATCCAAGGAAGAGGCATATAAATTGGCCAGAAAAAGCAGCAAACCTGAAGACTGGGAGAAATTTAGAATTCAGCAGAGGAGGATAAAGGGTTTTAATTAAGAGGGGAAAATAGAATACGAGAAGAACTTGCCAGGAACATAAAAACTGACTGCAAGAGCTTCTATAGATATGTGAAGAGAAAAAGATTAGTGAAGACAAACGTAGGTCCCTTGCAGTTGGATTCAGGTGAATTTATAATGGGGAACAAAGAAATGGCAGACCAATTGAACAAATACTTTGGTTCTGTCTTCACGAAGGAAGACACAAATAACCTTCCGAAAGTACGAGGGGACTGAGGGTCTAGTGAGAAGGAGGAACTGAAGGATATCCTTATTAGGTGGGAAATTGTGTTAGGGAAATTGATGGGACTGAAGGCCGATAAATCCCTGCGGCCAGATAGTCTGCATCCCAGAGTACTTAAGGAAGTGGCCCTAGAAATAGTGGATGCATTGGTGATCATTTTCCAACAGTCTATCGACTCGGGATCAGTTCCTATGGACTGGAGGGTAGCTAATGTAACACCACTTTTTAAAAAGGGAGGGAGAGAGAAAGCGGGTAATTATAGACCGGATAGCCTGACATCAGTGTGGGGAAAATGTTGCAATCAATTATTAAGGAGGAAATAGCAGCGCATTTATAAAGCAGTGACAGGATCGGTCCAAGTCAGCATCGATTTATGAAGGGGAAATCATGTTTGACAAATCTTCTCGAATTTTTTGAGGATGTAACCAGTAGCGTGGACAAGGGCGAACCAGTGGATGTGGTGTATTTGGACTTTCAAAAGGCTTTTGACAAGGTCCCACACAAGAGATTGGTGTGCAAAATCAAAGAACATGGTATTGGGGGTAATATACAGATCTGGATAGAGAACTGGTTGGCAGACAGGAAGCATAGAGTCGGGATAAATGGGTTCTTTACAGAATGGCAGGCAGTGACTAGTAGAGTGCCACAGGGCTCAGTGATCGGATTCTAGCTCTTTACAATATACATCAGTGATTTGGATGAAGGAATTGAGTGCAATATCTTCAAGTTTGCAGATGACACTAAACTGGGTGGCGGTGTAAGCTGTGAGGGGGACGCTAAGAGGCTGCAGGGTGACTTAGACAGGTTAAGTGAGTGGGCAAATGCATGGCAGATGCAGTATAATGTGGATAAATGTGAGGTTATCCACTTTGGAGGCAAAAACGCAAAGACAGAATATTATCTGAATGGTGGCAGATTAGGAAAAGGGGAGGTGCAACGAGACCTGGGTGTCATGGTACATCAGTCATTGAAAGTTGGCATACAGGTGCAGCAGGTGGTGACGAAGGCAAATGGTATGTTGGCCTTCATAGCTAGGGGATTTGAGTATAGGAGCAGGGATGTCTTACTGCAGTTGTACAGGGCCTTGGTGAGGCCTCACCTGCAATATTGTGTTCAGTTTTGGTCTTCTAATCTGAGGAAGGACGTTCTTGCTATTGAGGGAGTGCAGCGAAGGTTCACCAGACTGATTCCCGGGATGGCCGGACTGACATATGAGGAGAGACGGGATCAACTGGGCCTTTAGATATTGGAGTTTCGAAGGATGAGAGGGGATCTCATCGAAACATACAAGATTCTGACGGGACCGGACAGGTTAGATGTGGGTAGATTGTTCCCGATGTTGGGGAAGTCCAGAACCAGGGGACGCAGTCTTAGGATAAGGGGTAGGCCATTTAGGACTGCGATGAGGAGAAACTTCTTCACTCAGAGAGTTGTTAACTTGTGGAATTCCCTACCGCAGAAAGTTGTTGATGCCAGTTCATTGGATATATTCAAGAGGGAGTTAGATATGGCCCTTACAGATAAAGGGATCAAGGGATATGGAGAGAAAGCAGGAAAGAGGTACTGAGGGAATGATCAGCCATGATCTTATCGAATGGTGGTACAGGATCGAAGGGCCGTATGGCCTACTCCTGCAACTATTTTCTATGTTTTCTCTGTCTAAAAGCCTTACGTCGGCAGCTCATAATTGAATGCTTTGCTTGAAGAGTGAACGGTACTCTTGGAGCACTGCCTGGCCACTCTATCCCACGATATTGACTATTCTCCCTCATATTCTGCAAATGAGACACTACACAGGTGAAGAAAAAATGCATTGAACATTGTAACATTGTAAGAATGCGGCAAAAACATCAGCGTAAACTTTTGGGGCTAGATTTTCGATCTTTTTTGTATGCATAACGCCCACGTAATGTCCATTTTACCGCTGAAATAACGTATAATGCCCAGATATCGCCCATTTAGCCAGAAAATGGAAACTGACACCCATTTTTCGGACACTTATCGCTGAGCGTTACTTTCCCCATGTGCGTAATGCTGGGAAAAAATAATACCGCCTGCCCACTTTAATTGGGCGAAATCAACGCTCATAATATCGCCCAGCATTAGTTTCCGCATGTAATTAATGCCGAGATTCAATAATACCGCCCGCCCACTTTTTTGTCATAAACATCACATTTGCCGAAGCTAATGCCCAGGAGATCACCCAGCGTTACTTTCACCATCTCGCACACATATCGCCCACAATCTCGCTCACCCAAAACACCGCTCAGAAAAAGTGGAACTATTCTGAATGAATCACAGCAGCGTGGGCACCATGTTCTAAATCACATGTTGCATCATTTAAAAGGCTGCTCTGCTTCAACCTCGAGGGAGTTCGGATATACTCTGGAGGTCTGTGGAGATGATGTGGACATATGAACAAACATCTTTATCATACTGTGAATGATTGGAATTTAATAGGTGTCTTCGTCGGGACATTCATTCTTTGTGACCAATCGGTGGAAAACAGATAGCTATTGGAATGGGGCCTGTCCTTTCTCACACTCTCTTGATGAACAATTACATGCTGCAGACTCAAGATGGCAGCAAGTACGCTCCACAGCATTATGTGCCCAATGTAAGAGATGCCAGACTGATGAGGCGGACCAGATGTTATACCCCCTGCAAGTACAGAGAGAAGCAGTCTTACGTCAACATTCCCAACACCACCTGCCTTCGGAGACTGTGCTTCCACAAAGATGGTATCACTGAGGTATGCCAGCTCATAAGGGGAGATCTGCAGCCTGCCATCATCATCAGTACTGCACTGTCCGTCGCGGTCAAAGTCACCGCGGCACTGGTGTTCTATGCGCCGGGTTCTTTTCAGGCCTCAGCTGGCGACATTTGCGATCTGTCTCAGCACGCCACACATTGCTGCATTAGACAGGTCACTGAAGCCCTGTACACACGCAGCATGGACTTTATCAGCTTCCCTATGACCAGGGAGGCTCAGACGGAGAGGGCTTTAGGATTCTACCGAATTGCTAACTTCCCCAAGGTGCAGGGAGCACTACACTGTACACACATCACAATGTGGGCACCTTTTCAGGATGCAGAGGTTTTCAGTAACCACAAGGGTTTCCATTCCCTGAATGTGTAACTCATTGTCGACCACCAGCAAATTATTATGGCAGTGAATGCTCAATTTCAGGGAAGCATCCATGATGCTCACATCCTGCGTGTGAGCACTGTATCTGACTTGTTTAACAATCAGCCACAAGGTCAATGCTGGATGCTTGGTGACAAAGGATATGGCCTTGCCACCTGGCTGATGACCCCCTTGAGAGACACCTACACGAAAGCCGAGAAACGATACAATGAGAGCCACAGAGCCACTCGCAATATCGTGGAGAAAACGATTGGAGTGCTTAAGCAGCGCTTTAGATGCCTGGACCACTCAGGAGGCGAGCTCCAATACCACCCTGAGCAGGGAGCTCAATTCATGGTGGTGTGCTCCATGCTGCACAACTTGGTTATTAGGAGGGGACAAGAATTGCTAGAAGAGTCTGACAGTCTACTTCACCACAGAGAGGAAGAGCAGGATGAGGAGGTGGATGTTGACATTGGCCCAGACAATCAGGCTGATGCTGAAGCCATGCCCCCAACCCCCTGTAGACCACGTGAAAGGGCCCATGGTGGCATGGTAGCTGCAAGAGCCTTATGTCAGGAGCTCATCAATGGTCGCTTTGCCTGAAAGAACGTTGGTGGTATTTACAAGGCTGACGCACTGCTGGGTGTGCAGGTCATACATCAATGGTGGGCATCACCATGGTGACAGTTAAAGTTTAAGTTGATTGAAGTGAAGTGTAATTATACCCTTTGATGTTAAGGAATCACCAGCGTGTAACGGTGAAGCTATCTGAGCCAATGCGCAACAAGGTTTTGTTGAATAAAAAACATTTAAACAGAACAGTTGTCTGAAATCATAATTATTTATTTAAAAAGCAAACCTATACCCCTGCCCCCCGTTTCTCCTCCCCACCTCTACCACTTCCCCTTCCCCTCCTGACTCTAAGCCGCCTGGCTGAGGAGCTCCTCAGGCGATGCTTCATTGGGCTGGGGGAGGGGGATGACGGCCGAACTGCTGCTTGGATGGATACGGGAGCGGACGGTCCTGAGGTGGGGACATGCTCCGAGCCAGAAGCAAAATGTTGCTCCTGGCTCTCATATGTCGTTGGTAATGGGGGTGCAGCACCTTGGGGTGCAGTGCTATGCTCCGGGACCAATGGAAGCTCTCTGCCACCAGTGTTCCTGGCTACCAGCTCCAGGGCCTCCTCCATCCCTTCCATGTTATATATTATTTGTTGGACAAAAACTTGGTGCAAACTATGTTCTTGGTGCTTAGTAGGCTTTTTGCTGCTGGTGAATCTCCCTCGTACCTCCCACAACAGCTGAACAAGCACACACCACACCCACACACACTTTCAGTCCCTCTCAGCTCCCTCTCTCTCTTGTTTCCTCTTCTACCAATGTCATGATGACCCTTGACCTCCTGAATCGTGGGAATCGAGCGTTACCATGCCGTTGCTAAGGATGGCGACACTTTATGGCAGAAAGCCAGAGAGATTTAGCATTAACGCCCATTTCATATCGCTCGCGGTAACGCCTAATTTAAAAAATGGAGACTAGGGGCTTTGAGAATGGGCGACAAGCCGGTGATCTGAAAACCCATTTTTATTGCCCACGCCAGAAATAACGCCCATTTTTAGGCGATCTGCACAAAAGTGTAAAATCTAGTCCCTGGACTTTTGGACATTGCTTGGACACAATTTCTGTTACTGCAGAGAGCAGGCAGCACTGACTTGGGACAGGTCCGTAATGCCCCACAGGAACACATATCAGATGGACAAGGAATAAATGGCAGGAATAATTGATGGACAGGCCCTTTGTCTTTCAATCAGTGAGACATTAAGTAAAGTGGCCCATGTTCTGGCCATCGAAAGACAAAGGAAAGCTATTCGACCACAGACTTGTTGGAGCCACACATCGAGGTACAGCCCAATTGACATAGGAACAGGCCAAAGCCTTGATTTTGCCCTTTGAGTTGCACAGCCTCAGGGGAAGAACAGTTGAACTTTTGGCGCGAGAAAAAGCATTTTGCAAGTATAAGCGACGGCAGTTGCAGTCATCTCTCTCTCTCTCTCCCCTCTTCCTCTCTCTCTCTCCCCTCTTCTACGCCTGCTTGAGTCATTCAATGCACAACGACTGAGCACTCCATCTGGGATGGAGAGAACAAACACCAGAGAGCCTTGCTATTTCAACTGGGAAGCTGACCTTGAGACTGGACTTGAATATCACAGATTGATACGGACTCAGAAGATACGCCTTATCGGGAGAAGCAGCGAGTAAGCCAGACGGGTAATTGGTAAGCATTTATCCTAGCCCACACATCTTTAACACTACCGCATAGTGTGAAAGGGTGTTCTGTGTCCCAACCAAGCCTTAGGGGTTTTAGTGGAGAGGTTTTTGCAAGGATCAAAAGCGTATGTACAATTCTGTTGGACAGATCTGGTGGTACTTTTGAATCCGAGCAGGGGTGTTTTAGACATGGGTACTTTGCCTTAGGGGCCTGTTTAGATGGGCCAGATTGTGTGTTGCACTGTGTTTGTTTTACACTACCAGGGTGTCTTTTTACTGGTGTGTGCTTTAACTTGAATAAAAGCATTGTGACGATTGAGAACAAAAAGATCTATCGATGACTGTATCTTACTGTTCACGACTATAATTCCAGCATCTAGAATTGTTTTAAGAGGGGTGATTTGAAACCACCAGGGGCAAAACCACTTATACATTGTAACCTTTTTAACCTTCATTGTGATAGTTAAATTAAATTAAATAATGAGCTGCATCCAGTCGTGTGATCCAGCCGCCTGAGGAAAAGAGTGTTTGGAGACCAGGCCCTCAAAACTGGCACCAAGCTCATGGTCTACAGGGCTGTAGTAATACCCTCCTGTGTGGCTCAGAGACATGGACCATGTACAGTAGACACCTCAAGTTGCTAGAGAAATATCACCAACGATGTCTCCACAAGATCCTACAAATCCCCTGGGAGGACAGGCGCACCAACATCAGTGTCCTCATTCAGTCTAACACCCCCAGCATTGAAGCACTGACCACACTCGATCAGCTCCGCTGGGCAGACCACATAGTTCACATGCCAGACACGGGACTCCCAAAGCAAATGCTCTACTTCGAGCTCCTTCACAGCAAACGAGCCAAAGATGGCAGCGGAAACGCTACAGGGTCACCCTCAAGGCCTCCCTGATAAAGTGCGACATTCCCACCGACACCTGGGAGTCCCTGGCCCAAGACCGCCCTAAGTGGAGGAAGTACATTCAAGAGGGCACTGAGCACCTCGCGTCTCAATGCCGAGAGCATGCAGAAATCAAGCGCAGGCAGCGGAAAGAGCGTGCGGCAAACCAGTCCCACCCACCCCTTCCCTCAACGACTATCTGTTCCACCTGTGACAGAGACTGTGGTTCTCGTATTGGACTGACCAAAGAACTCACTTCAGGAGTGGAAGCAAGTCTTCCTCGATTCCGAGGGACTGCCGATGATGATGAATTTAAGAACATGATAAGAACTTAATCCAGCATCAAGAACATAATCCAGCAGTGTGATAATTAAATCAATTCCTGCCCCACTATTTTTTCCCACCACATTTTGCCCCCCTTCCCTTCATCTCGCTCCTCTTCAAAGTGGCACCAGGGCGTGGAATAAGGCTGCCAAAATGCTGCTGTGTTGGGGGGAGAGACAATGGAGATGGAGTCTGGGGATGCATTGGACCAGCTCGTGGCGTGGAAGGCCCGGCTTCTGACTGGCTAGCCTCTTCATCGGCGTCGTCAGTCACAGGTGGTTTGAGTGACAACTGTCACTGATGCTTGGTTGCCGACTGAGTTGGGGGGAGACGGAATGGCTATCATCCGGAGGAATGACACCACCTCCCATATCCCTGTAGCCACTCAGTTGCCTACACGCTGGCCCCTAGTCACCGGAGCACGATTTAAGCTATCACCTTGCTGGCCTATGGAGTATGGACAGCATCACCTGCCCAAGCTGGACCAGAGTTTGTGCCTGTGATGCATCTGATTCTGCAAGGGCTTGTGCCACACTCTGTGGGACTCCACTGTCATTGTTGGAGGCCACCAGCCTCGTGTGGGCATTGATGACCTTGCTGGTATCACGGCTTGCACTGACAATCTGCGACCCTACCTCTGTAATTGTCGCTTTCAGATTGTCAATGTTCAAGGGAATCATTCCCAAAACATAAAGGAGCTGATGGTAGATTAGGATGCTCTCCCTGGATATTTCCACCATGTCCAATTCCACGTCTGCCTGTCTGTCAGCAGACCGAATTTGCCAACTCACCATCCAGAGTGATGGCCTGCGGGATTAAACCTCAGCACTGCGTTGCTGCACGCTATTGATCCCAGGCGCCTCACAATCTTCAAACCCTGAGAATGTTACATCATCCCCAGAGGAGCTGAGTGCCGATGATGGAGCAGGGGTTGTAGGAGGCTGCACCGGAGTTGGCTCATCCGTATCCTCTTCTTCCTCCTCCTCATTCTGCCTCCTCCTCCAGACGATGGCCTGACGTGAAGGGGTCCCTTGAGGGATACGGCGCCTGTGACTGGTCATCTGGAAGTAGAAAGCAACAGTCAAGTGGTTAGCAGCAGGAGAGGGGGCAGGGTGACATGAGGAAGGTCGCACAGCACAGGCTCATTTAAAGGATCACCACTACTCCATTATATGTAGTTCAGAGACACTGCAGGACATTGCCCAACCCAGCCCAGGGAGGGTGGAGGACTTACCCTCAGTATCTGAGTGGGCTTCAGCGCCCCCAGTGGTAGCTGCCTGACCAGTGATGCCAATGAGGCCTGCCGATGTTGTGAGTGGCAGAGTCTGATGCGGACCGCCGCCTGTCTGCACCTGCTCGCGGCGATTATGAGACTTCTTTGCCTGCAAAGATGAAAATGGGAACAGTTACAAGAGGGTCCATCTGCTCTTGTGGCACAGATAGCCACCAAAGCACTTATGTCATACTGTCTGAATGTAATACAGACCTCTGTTTAATGGCCTTAGATGTTGCATGTGGTTCATTAGGAGGACATCAAAGTGGGGAGCCACCTTATGAGATCACAGAAAACAATCTTAATAATGTGTAAAGATCACTCATGGCAAATAGGGTGCCAAACTAAGCCTACCGATGTCATGCATTTTAGGAAGCAACCCACAGAGTGCTGAGAGGCAGCAACAGCATGAGAACAAATAGTGTGTCAGATTTATCCTTGAAGTACTGAAGGAGTGCATGAGTGAAAATGGTACTCACTCTGACGACATTGGTGAGATCATTCAGTTTCTTTTGGCACTGTATGCCAGTCCTCACCACAGTGTCCGAGGCAGAGACCTCCTCTGCTTTGTTTCTCCAAATTCTCTTGAAGATGGCGGGCAGTGGTCGAGAGCTACCCCGAAGCTGCAACTCGTGCCATCTCCGTTCCACATCTCCCACTAAAGCTTCATTAGCCTCATGGCTGAAATGGCTGGCATGCTGTCTTCCCTCATCCTCCTCCATCATCGAATTCAAAATGTGAAATGTCTGATTCAGCCCCGGTTGTACTGCACATGTGCGCGCAGGATGTGGCCGCGCCCTGCATTAGTGTTTGTGACAGGAAACCAGAGGGTGGAAGCGCCAGAAAAAAAGCGCATGCGCAAAAAGGCAGATTGTGTTAAAGCAGGAACTTTCAGCTCCGATGCACAGAGTCTGTGGTGTAACAACGGAGGTAACGCTAACGCTCCTCGTGAGCGTTCATTCGCTGAAGTTTCCTTGCTCTGATGCTAACGTTATCCTGGCGCTAAATCTTTCGCTCCGCCGCGAATTGTGCCCGGAAAGGCTCGAAAACGCAAAAGTCCAGCCCATTTGCTTTTATTTATCATTTTGCCTCTGCACTCCATTTCACATAAATGCGAAAGTGACTGTAGAATTATATCCTAAAAGTATGAACAACCATAACTTGTATTTATATAGCGTCTTTAACGCAGTAAAATGCCCCAAGGTGCTTCACAGGAGTATTATGACAAAAAATGATGATGATGATGATGACAAAAAATTTGACACCAAGCAACAGAAGGAGAAATTAGGATAGGTGAGCTCAAAGAGGTTGGTTTGATGGAGCATCTTAAAGGAGGAGAGGTAGAGAGGAGGAGAGGTTTGGGCAGGGAATTCCAGAATTTAGGGCCGAGGCAACAGAAGGCATGGCCACCAATGGTTGAGCGATTATAATCAGGGATGCTCAAGAGGGCAGAATTAGAGAAAAGCAGACATCTCGGGGGGGTTGTAGGGCTGGAGGAGATGACACAGATAGGGAGGGGCGAGGCCATGTAGGGATTTGAAAACAAGGATGATAAATTTGAAATCGAGGCATTGCTCAACCAGGAGCCAATGTAGTTCAGCGAGCACAGGGGTGATGGAAATAATTAACACTGTGGATGTGGTGAGGGATTTCTTGTAAAAGCAACACAATAGTGGATTGAAGCCCCTCTATAGCCTCGAGCACATAAAATTGAAAGTACTGGGGAAGTACTTTATTATTCTTTCAGGTGAGCAAGGCCTGCTCAGGTGAGCGTAAAAGGTGCCATGGCACTATTCAAAAGTGAGCAGCGGCGTTCTCCTTGTGGCCCTCAAACAACACCTTCCAAAAACAACTTATCTGGTCATGTATCTATTTGTTGTTTGTGGAGCCTTGCTGTGGGCAAACTGGCTGCCACATCACTCTCCCTTACAACAGTGACTGGACTTCATAAAGCAATTCATTGATTTGGAACTTCCTGAGAATATAATAAGGTGCTATATAATTGCAACGTCCACAAAATGCAGGTTAAATTCAACCCAGTTAATTACCGCCCGATCAGTCTAATCTCAATCATCATCAGTGTGATGGACAGAGTCATTAACAGTGCTATCAAGCGACACTTACTCGCCAATAACCTGCTCACCAATGCTCAGTTTGGACCACTCGGTTCCAGACTTCATTGCAAACATGGATGCAAGAGCTGAATTCCAGAGTTGTGCTGAGAGTGACTGCCATTGACATCAAAGGCAGCATTTGACTGAGTGTGGCACTGAGGAATCCTAGTAAAACTGAATTCAATGGGAATAATGAGGAAACTGGCTGGAGTCATAACTAGCACAAAGATAGATGGTTGTGTTGTTGGAGGCCAATCATGTCAGCCCCAGGACATCGCTGCAGGTGTTCCTCAGGGCAGTGTCCTAGGCCCAACCATCTTTAACTGCTTTATCAATGACATTCCCTGCATCATAAGGTCAGAAGTGGGGATGTTCGCTGATGACTGCACAGTGTTCAGTGCCATTCACAACTCCTCAAATGATAAAGCAGTCCATGCCTGCACACAGCAAGACTTGGACAACATCTAGACTTGGGCTGATAAGTGACAAGTAACATTCGCACTGCACAAGAGATAGGCAATGACCATCTACAACAAAATAAAGCACAACCACATCACCTTGACAATTAATGGTATTACCATCACTGAATCCCTCACCATCAACATTGTAGGGGTCACCTTGACAGAGCTAGGCCTTTATCCAGTGGCAAGGGTTAACCAGGACGACTGGAGACCTGCTCTGCTGGGGACATCTGGGGATTTGTGCCAAAATTGGGAGAGCTGTCCCACAGACTAGTCAAGCAACAGCCTGATATAGTCATAATCACAGAATCATACCTTTCAGCCAATGTCCCAGATTCCTCCATCACCACCCCTGGGTAGATCTTGTCCCACCGGCAAGACAGATCCACCAGAGGTGGCGGCACAGTGGTATACAATCGGGAGGGAGTGGCCTTGGGAGTCCTCAACATTGACTCCGGACACCATGAAGTCTCATGGCTTCAGGTCAAGCATGGACAAGGAAACCTCCTGCTGATTATCACATACTGCCCTCCCTCAGTTGATGAATCAGTACTCCTCCTTGTTGAACACCACTTGGAAGAAGCACTGAGAGTAGCAAGGGCACAGAATGTACTCTGGGTGGGGGACTTCAATATCCATCACTAAGAGTGGTTCGGTAGCACCACGACTGACCGAGCTGACCGAGTCCTGAAGAATATAGCTGCCAGACTGGGCCTGCAGCAGGTGGTGAGAGAACCAACATGAGGGGATAAACCTACTTGACCTCATCCTCACTAATCTACCTGTCGCAGATGCATCTGTCCATGACAGCATTTGTAGCAGCGACCACCGCACAGTCATTGTGGAGATGAAGTCCCGTCTTCACACTGAGGACACCCTCCATCGTGTTCTGTGGAACAACCACCGTGCTAAATGGGATAGATTCAGAACAGATCTAGCAGCTCAAAACTGGGCATCCATGAGGTGCTGAGGGCCATCAGCAGCAGCAGAATTGTATTCCACCACAATCTGTAACCTCATGGTCCGGCATATCCCTCACTCTACCATTGCCATCAAACCAGAAGACCAAACCTGATTCAATGAAGAGTGCAGAAGACCATGCCAGGAGCAGCACCAGGTGTATGTAAAAATGAGGTGCCAACCTGGGGAAGCTGCAACACAGAACTTCATGCCGCTAAAAAGCAGAAGCTGCATACTATAGGCAAGGCGAAGCGACCCCACAACCAACGGATCAGATCAAAGCTCTGCAGTCCTGCTACATACAGTCTTGAATGGTGGTGGACAATTAAACAATTAACAGGAGGAGGAGGCTCCATGAATATCCTCATCCTCAATGATGGCGAAGTCCAGCACCTGAGTGTAAAAGACAAGACTGAAGCGTTTGCAACCATCTTCAGCCAGAAGTGCCGAGTGGATGATCCATATCAGTCTCCTCCTGAGGTCTTCAGCATCACAGAATCCAGTCTTCAGCCAATTCGATTCACTCCACATGATATCACGAAAGGGCAGAGCAAACTGGATACAGCAAAGGCTGTGTGCCCCGACAATATCCTGTCTGCTGTGCTGAAGACTTGTGCTCCAGAACTAGCCGCGCCTCTAGTTGCACTACAGCTACCACACTGGCAGCTATCCAACAGCATTGAAAACTTACCAGGTTTGTCCTGTCCACCAAAAGCAGGACAAATCCAATCCAGCCAATTACCGCTCTCAATACCGGCATCAGTCTACTCTCAATCATCAGCAAAATGATGAAAGGTGTCATCAACAGTGCTACCAAGCAGCACTTATTCACCAATAACCTACTCACCGATGATCAGTTTGGGTTCCGCCAGGAGCACTCAGATCCAGACCTCATTACAGACTTGGTCCAAACATGGACAAAAGAGCTGAATTCCAGACTGCCCTTGATATCAAGACAGCATTTGACTGACTGTGGCATCAAGGAGCACTAGTAAAACTGAAGTCAATGGGAATCAGGGGGAAAACTCTCCACTGGCTGGAGTCATACCTAGCACAAAGGAAGATGGTTGTGGGGGGTTGGAGGTCGATCATCACAGCCCCAGGACATTGCTGCAGGAGTTCCTCAGGGTAGTGTCCCAGGCCCAACCATCTTCAGTTGCTTCATCATTTATCTTCCTTCCATCATAAAGTCAGAAGTGGGGATGTTCGCTGATGACTGCACACTGTTCAGCTCTATTTGCAACTCCTCAAATAATGGAGCAGTCCATGCCCGCATGCAACAAGACCTGGACAACATTTAGGCTTGGGTTGAAAATGGGGTTGAAGGCCGATAAATCCCCGGGGCCAGATAGTCTGCATCCCAGAGTGCTTAAGGAAGTGGCCCGAGAAATAGTGGATGCAGGGGTGATCATTTTCCAACAGTCTATCGACTGGATCAGTTTCTATGGACTGGAGGGTAGCTAATGTAACACCACTTTTTAAAAAAGGAGGGAGAGAGAAAACGGGTAATTTTCGGGTAGTTAGCCTGACATCAGTAGTGGGGAAAATGTTGGAATTAAAGATGATACAGCAGCGCATTTGGAAAGCAGTGACAGGATCGGTCCAAGTCAGTATGGATTTATGAAAAGGAAATCATGCTTGACAAATTTTCTAGAATTTTTTGAGGATGTAACTGGTAGCGTGGACAAGGGAGAACCAGTGGATGTGATGTATTTGGACTTTCAAAAGGCTTTTAAAAAGGTCCCACACAAGAGATTAGTGGGCAAATTAAAGCACATCGTATTGGGGGTAATGTACTGACGTGGATAGAGAACTGGTTGGCAGACAGGAAGCAGAGAGTCGGGATAAATGAGTCCTTTTCAGAATGGCAGGCAGTGACTAGTGGGATGCCGCAGGGCTCAGTGCTGGGACCCCAGCTATTTACAATATACATCAATGATTTGGATGAAGGAATTGAGTGCAATATCTCCAAGTTTGCAGATTACACTAAGCTGGGTGGCGGTGTGAGCTGTGAGCAGCTAAAAGGCTGCAGGGTGACTTGGACAGGTTAGGTGAGTGGGCAAATACATGGCAGATGCAGTATAATGTGGATAAATGTGAGGTTATCCACTTTGGTGGCAAAAATACAAAGGCAGAATATTATCTGAATGGTGGCAGATTAGGAAAGGGGAGGTACAATGAGACCTGGATGTCATGGTACATCAGTCATTGAAAGTTGGCATGCAGGTACAGCAGGTGGTGAAGAAGGCAAATGGTATGTTGGCCTTCATAGCTAGGGGATTTGAGTATAGGAGCAGGGAGGTCTTACCACAGTTGTACAGGGCCTTAGTGAGGCCTCACCTGGAATATTGTGTTCAGTTTTAGTCTCCAAATCTGAGGAAGGACTTTCTTGCTACTGAGGGAGTGCAGCGAAGGTTCACCAGACTGATTCCCGGGATGGCAGGACTGACATATGAGGAGAGACTGGATCAACTGGGCCTGTATTCACTGGAGTTTAGAAGGATGAGAGGGGATCTCACAGGAACATATAAAATTCTGACGGGACTGGACAGGTTAGATGCAGAAAGAATGTTCCCGATGTTGGGGAATTCCAGAACCAGCGGACATAGTCTAAGGATAAGGGGTAAGCCATTTAGCACTGAGATGAGGAGAAACTTCTTCACTCAGAGAGTTGTTAACCTGTGGAATTCCCTGCCGCAGAGAGTCGTTGATGCCAGTTCATTGGATATATTCAAGAGGGAGTTAGATGTGGCCCTTACAGCTAAAGGGATCAAGGGGTATGGAGAGAAAGCAGGAAAGGGGTACTGAGGTGAATGGTCAGCCATGATCTTATTGAATGGTGGTGCAGGCTCGAAGTTCCGAATGGCCTACTCCTGCACCTATTTTCTATGTTTCTATGTTTCTATAAGCGGCAAGTTACATTCATGCTACACAAGTGCCAGGCAACGACTATCTCCAACAAGCGAGAGTCTAACCACCACTCCTTAATATTCAATGGCTTTACCATCGCTGAATCCCCTACCATCAACATCCTGGGTGTCACCATTTATCAGAAACCTAACTAGAAAAGCCACATAAATAATGTGGCAACAAGAGCGGGTCAGAAGCTGAGTATTCTGTGATGAGTGTCTCACCTCCTGACTCCCCAAAGTCATTCCACCATCTACAAGGCACAAGTCAGGAGTGCGATGGAATGCTCTCCACTTGCCTGGATGAATGCAGCTCCAACAACGCTCAACAGACGCGACACCATCCAGGCAAAGCAGCCCACTTGCTTGACACCCCAGCCACCATCTTTAACATCCACTCGCTCCACTACCGGCGTACCGTGGCTGCAGTGTGTACCATCTGCAAGATGCACTGCAGCAACTCACCATAGCTTCTTCGGCAGTATCTACCAAACCCACGACCTCTACCACCTAGAAGGACAAGGGCAGCAGGCATATGGGAATGCCACCACCTCCACGTTCCCCTCCAGGTCTGATTTGGAAGCATATCACCGTTCCTTTATCGTCGCTGGGTCAAAATCATGGAACTCCCTCCCTAACAGCACTGTTGGAGTACCATCACCACACGGGCTGCAGCAGTTCAAGAATGTGACTCACCACCATCTTCTCAAGGGCAATTAGGGATGGACAATAGATGCTGGCCTTGCCAGCGACAGCCACATCCCGTGAATGAATGAAAAAAAATTCCCTCAAAACCATTTTTGAACAGCTCTATCAAATCTCCTCTTAACCTTCTCTGCTCTAAAGAGAACAATTACAGCTTTTCCAATCTATCCACGAGACTGAAGTCCCTCATTCTTGGTACCATGCTAGTAAATCTCTTCTGCACCCTCTCTAAGGCCTTGACATCCTTCCTAAAGTGTGGTGCCCAGAATTGAATACATGACTCCAGCTGAGGCCTAACCAGTGCTTTATAAATGTTTAGTATAACTTCCTTGCTTTTGTACTCCACGCTAAGGAGTGTTTTTAATAGCCTCCTCAACTTTCCTGCCACCTTCAAAGATTTGTGTACATACACCGCAGGCCTCTCTGTTCCTGCACCTCCTTTAAAATTGTATTATTTAGTTTATATTGCCTCTGCTCATTCTTCCTACCAAAATGCATCACTTTGTACTTCTCTGCATTTAATTGCATCTGCTATGTGTCTGCCCACTTCAACAGTCTGTCTATCGCCTCCTGAACTCTGTTACTATCCCCCGCATTGTTTGCTACAGTTCCAAGTTTTGTGTCATCTGCAAACTTTGAAATTATGCCCTGTATACCCAAGTGCAGGACATTAAAGATACATTAAAAAGAGCAGTGGTCCTAAAATCGACGGTGCGGAACACCACTGTATAATCCTTCCAGTCTGAAAAACAACCATTCACCACTGCTCTCTGCTTTCTGACCCTTAGCCAATGTTGTTTCATTGCTGCCACTACCCCTTTAATCCCATGGGCTTCAATTTTGCCTGTAAGTCTGTTATGTGGTACTTTATCAAAATCCTTTTGAAAGTCGATATACACAACATCAACTGTACTACCCATCAACATCAACTGTCACAGTGAAGTGAAGCCATTGCAATGATTTAATTACTAACCAGAAACTTGGACTGCAGATAATTTAGAGCACAAGGGCACAATTCACATGCACTATAAATGCATAGGTTTTTAACACAACCAAGACTTCCAAAACCCCAAGAATATTGAATTTGAGCTGCACTAGAGGTATGAATATTAATAATATAAACATATATATGATAGAAATTGCACACACGGTGAATGTACATAGATATTAACATCAAGTCGAAGTGTCAAGGCACATTACTTATGAGGGAGTGGGAAAAGGCATAACTTTTCATCAAATTACCTCATAGAGTTCCTTATACTATTTAGTTTATATTGGTAATATCTAAAATATGTAAGATTTCTGATAGATGTCTACAACAGTTCTGTTTCCCCCTACATAACTATCCAGTCCAGGAAGCCAGTCTTATGTACAGATGGTAACTATTGGCTGTATTTTAACTTCCACTCTGCATCACACTGTCATTTTATATGCCATTTCTAAATACTTTAGTTGCAGCTTCACTGTGTATTTTTTTTATGGGGGTGACATATTGAATGCTTGTGCATTTTGACTGTGCAATTTTGACTGCTAAAAGGGGAAAAAAAATAGTCACTAATGGAGAACATAAGTAAAAAAGCACAGGACAAGCAGAGGAAATGTGGGTTTCCATGGCAATTATTTTTTTCAGAATAAAGTGTCATAAGACGCCAAGAATAATTGAAATTCTTGATAGAATGTTTTTGTTCAAAGTAGCCCTGAATCCAGCAAGAACGTTGTGGAGAGATTTGTTGTGACACTGTAGGCAGACAAAAAGATCAAGCAGGGGTTGAACAATAGGAAAACATCAGTGTTACTGAAAAAAGGGTAAGGCATCTACTGAAGCATCTAGCAAGTGCCCTAAGATTAAATGAAAAAAGAATCCAAATGGAAGGAGGTCCCAGTGTCAGTGTGCCACCAGTTCCTGGTTGAGATAGAAAGTTGGGACGCCCCCTTCTGGCTTATTTAGAAATCTATAAAACACCAGTTGGACCTAACCCGATTGTCTTTGGGGTCGGGAGGCAGGAAAATCCACTTTATCATTTGGTTATCTATCATCAAATTTATATTACAGTGTTTTTTGAAAATATTTTGCGTTAAAAATATAAAAATATCTTGATGATTTAGGAATGTAGTTTAATTCAGCTAAATTAACTAAAACAAAAAGTATAAAATCTTAAAAGTTTATAGCTCAGAACAAGGCCATTGTATCTGTGCCAGCACTTTGCAACAGCAATCCAAAATGTCTCTGACTTCCCAGCTGTCCCTTAATAGCCCAATATTTCTCTCAGTTTCAAATATTTATCCACATTTCCCTTAAAAAGATGGAATGGTATCTGCCGCGACTATTCCTGTGACAAACCAGTCCACGCTCTAATAACTCTCTGCATTAAGACATTTCTCTTAACTTTTCTCCACACTCTCTCAGTGGCAATTTTAAATTGATAATCCCTTGTCACTAGAAACCCAGCCAAAGTAAATAAGCTTTTCCTGTTAACTCTACCCAATTTATAAACCTCAATTAAATCTTCCCTTGGCCCTCTCTATTCTAATGCCATCATGGATTAGTTAGTGGGATTCTTTGCTCTGAGTCAAAAGGTTCTGGGTTCAAGCCTATGAGCCCTGATTTTAACCCTACCCACTCGTCGGGAATAGATCGGCTGGGTGGTTAAATTAGCAGCGTGCACAATTCTCTCCATTCCCCCATTTAACTACTGGGTTTTTGGCAGGGTCGGGGTGCTCATTAATATGTAAAAATCAGGGTTCTATGATGACGTTCGAACCCTGGCGTGTTTTTAACTCCCGATGGTGGCAGTCGCACACAATGTTTGATCCAACAGTTAAACCTGCCAGCAAGTAGGAGCAGAGCCAGAAGAAGCCCAGCAACATAAGTAATTTCACTTTTTTTTGTGATTTACTTGTGGGTCAGGAGGAGCAGGAGTGCTTGGGGTGTGCGGGAGGAAGTGTTTAGTCCTCATGCTCCGGCCACCATGGTGTGGGGCAGACTTGACGGACCAGCTGATGTTTTCCTGCCTGTCTGCATGCTCAAGGGACTGTAAAAGATCCCATGGCAATATTTGAAGAAGAGAAAGGGAGTTCTTCCATTTTACTTGCTAGCATTTCTCACTCAACCAACATAAGAACATAAGAAATTAGAGCCTTTTGAGCCTGCTCCACCATTCAGTAAGATCATGGATGATCTTGAACCTCATCTCCACTTTCCCACCCGATCCCCATATCCCTTGATTCCCTTAGAGTCCAAAAATCTATCAATCTCATCCATGAATATATTCAACGACTGAGCCTCCTCAGCCCTCTGGGGTAGGAAATGCCAAAGGTTCACAACCCTTTGAGTGAAGAACTTTCTTCTCATCTCAGTCCTAAATGGCCAACCCCTTATCCTGATTCTAGACTCTCTAGCCAGGGGAAATAGCCTCTCAGTATCTACCCTGTCAAGCCCTCTCAGAATCTTATATGCATCAATGGGATCACCGCTCCTGCTAAACTCCAGAGAGTATAGGCCCATTCTACACATTTGCTTACATAACAAAAAGTAATCCGATGTCTATGAAGCAAATTTGGAAACATCCTTTGAATGTTATGAGGTTCTATATAAATAGAGTTTTTATCTTGGATAAAATGCTTTGGTACAACATAATAGATTAGGAGAACTGTACAGGTAGGTATAACACAAAGCAGTGAAGTTGTCATGGAACATTTGGGTGAAATTCAACAAATCACTTCAGGGGTAGTGATGAAATTGAATCTCAGTTGTCATTCACCCAGACATTCATTTAACTTTCACCACTGCAAAGTGACCATATTGCACAAACAGCTCACCCATGTCAGAACTTGCATTAGAATGTGCGATCACAGTGATAATAATGCCTCTGGAGATACAGAATACAGGTGTTGAGCAATTTTTACAGTGCCCAAAGCACTTCTTGTGAACTGCTGGTGTTGTGGATCTATGTGAATCATCAAGGAACACACAAATGCAATTTAACCAGCACTGAGTTTACAGAGGAGCTGAGTTATGTTGCTGATGCACTGTCAGGTTGATCACTGCTTCCTTTTAGGCCAAATGGGGAATGATCAATGCTCAGGTCGTGCATAAGTTCTACAATTAGTAGCTGAATGCAGAAATAGCATGTTCACATTTGACATTCAATAAGAAAAAATGTAGCTGTTATATATGGATTGCAATCCTTGTGGAACAGAGGTTTACTATTTTTTATAATGCCAGAATTTTCATCTTTCTTCTTATATGAACATTATTCAATGAGGGCAATGAGGAAAATTATTATTTTCCATATTTGCAATATATCCTGTTGTTTCATGTTCTGAATTTAATATTATGCAGTCATCTCTTTGAGGTTTAATTTCCACTGGTAGCACACTAGTTAACATGTCCATGCAAAATTCTTTAGTGTGCTATTATAGGGCTCAATTTTGCCCAAAGCCGTTTTTTGGTGTATTGCCAGAGTTACGCCCATTTTTCTAGCCCAGAAATACTCCAAAAATATTTGTGCCAAGTTTCCCCGTTGTATTTGTCAAATTTGGTGCTGCGCAGCCTATCCAGTCACCTCAGGGGGTGGAGCCTGCTATCTGCGCCAAAAAAATGATGTCGCACCTTTTATGCATGCGCGAAACAAAAGGACATTTTTGACGTGATTTCTATGGGCATGCATGCACAGTACAGCTCTCGGTCTGCAATTGGCCATTTTTAAAGAGCCAGTTGTGTGTGAGAGAACATTGAGTGCTGTGTGAGAACTGTAATCATCATTGGAAAAATCAGAACTGCAATACAAGATGCAACGCAGTGCAAGGACCAAGAATTTCTTACAGGATGAAGTGGAGGCATTAGTTACTGTGATTGAGGCCAGAGGGCAGGAGCTGGACACCAGCAGAGGTCACATAAAAGTTCCATCCAAAGAAATGAAGAAACACTGGAATCAAGTTGCAGAAGATTACTGTGCAATGGTGACCACCCTGAGGTCTGGAGGCCAGTGCAAAAAGAATTTGCAGGACCTTGGTCGAGTAGTTAGTGTAAGTAATATTCCCATTTATTCAATGCAATTGCAATTGTAATGTAAATGTGGCCAGCTGTATATGTCTCACCCAGCTGAAAGACACGCTCTCTAAAAAGTTGTATTTTCATATTTGCAAAGGAAGGTGGCACATAACAAAAGGGAAAGAACTCACACAGGAGGAGGCCCAGCAAATCTGCAGCCACTGACACCCTTGGAAGAGAGGGTTGCTGCTTTGATGCGTCCTACCTGGAGAAAAGCAACCACCACAGCACAAGCTGGGCCCACACTCGAGGGAGAGGGTAAGTCCTGCAAATTCCACAGTCTGGCTTTGCTAAATGTTAAGTACTGCGCGGGCTAGACATGCTTCGGTTCCTGGGGATGTCTCTGTCAGCTACGCTTCGGTTGATGTAATGTGCTATCATTCATCACAGTCCTTCAAATCAGCCTGCTGCCTGCGCTGTGTGAGCCTACACATGACACCCACCCTGCCCCCTCCTTTGCTGCTAACCATTTGTCTATGTTCTGTTATATTTTGCAGAACTTGAGGCCAATCCTGATGATGCAGAAGAATATTCAGACGAGGACGAGCCTGAAGAGGAGAACATCTTCCAATCCCACCTTCCAGACCAAGAGCATGGGGGTGAGGGTGAGGGGATGGATGAAGTCCCATCTTTTGTACTCATTTTGGAGGAGGTGCAGGTGCCGCCTCTTGAGTTGCTAGCCCCTTCCCTGACGAGTAGTTTGAGAGTTGGTGGGACATTCCATGGTTTCCCACCATCCAAGGATGGGGATTCCAGTGGGGTGCAGCGAGGCACACCCAGGGCCACACCGACCGAGGCTGCGGGTCCCAGTGATGGGGTGTAATGAGGCACACCCAGGGCCCCACCTTCTGAGGCTGCGGGTCTGACTGGGATGCTGCGAGCCACACCCAGGTTGAGGAGGGGAAGGAGAGCTCAATCGCGCTCTGCTGAGGTGCAGGATCGAACAGATGTGGTTTAGATGATGGCAATGAGTGCGGAGAGCGTTGATCTTACGTGATCACTCCTGGACAACATCAGTGGGGTGGGTGATGAGGTGTTGGGATTGTTGGCAGAAGTAACAACACTTTCACGAGAAATGGGAATGATGTGTGGGACCATGACTGCGGGAATATCTTAGTCAGTTGAAGCCCTGTCAGTGAACATGAGGGAGGGAATGTCACAGGTAGCTGATGCACTGTCAGTGAACATCAGGGAGGGAATGTCAGAGATAGTTCAAACACTCTCAGTGAACATGAGGGAGGGAATGTTGCAGGTAGTTGAGACACTTTTGCTCAACATGAGGGAGGGAATGTTGGAGGGTGTTAAGACACTGTCAGGGCGCATGAGGAAGTGCATGTTGGATTTAGATGCTTCAATAAGAGAACACGCCCAGACCCCATGTCCATTGACAGAATCAACTGCCAGTCCCACTCCAATCCCCAGAAGAGTTTCTGATGAGTTCCAAACCGAGCCTTCCACACTGCTGCCTGGGCCCTCTACATTGCTGCCAGCCCCCAGCCCCCCATCCCCCTCAACAATGTGCTTTAACTGAGATGTTCGAAAGCATAAGCTTGGTACCAACCCCAGAAACACTGCGCCACCGCCTGAGGGCAGGGGTGGAGTCAACAAGACCAAGCGCGGTGGGTGGACTTGGAATAAAGTGCAGTAGAGATGGCTGCAGCCTTTCTTTGCTGGTGCTGCTGTTGTTATTGTTATTATTATTGTTGTCACTGTTGTTCTCAACTTAAAAGTATTTTGTAAGTTATGTAAATTTACAAGTTTAAAGTTAGTAATTGATTTTAAAGTTTTTATGATAGAGTTTGTAAGTGATCTTAAAGTTTGTAAGTGATCTTAAGTTAAAATTTGAAGTTTGATACAAGAATATTTTTATTTAAGTTAAGTACAAATGTTTGTTAAACTTTTGAATAAAATATATTTTAAATTATAACTGTATTATTTCCATTATTTGTTCAATTATTAACTCAACTTTTGAAGCAAACAAGAATCATTTCCACTATTTGTTCCATTAACACAACACAACATTACAGAACAGATCCAAACAGTAAACATGGTCCATGTGGAATAGTTGCCACTGAGCCTTCAGGCAGCAAAGCATTCATGGATGAGCTGCTGGCACAAGGCTCGAGCAATCATTAAAGGGGCATTACGGCCTGCTCTCCTCCGCCGTCATGCTCCGGGTTCAGATAGTTGCATGGCTTCCTCGTCCTCGCCCTCCTCCTTGTCATCTGCATCTTCCTCATCATTATCATCAGCCACTCTCACCGCAGGTGAGTCTTCTACTACCAGCTGCTGCTGCTTCATGATGGCTAAGTTATGCAGCATGCAGCGCACAATAGTGAACTGACCGACAATCTCAGGGGAGTACAGCAAGTTGCCTCCAGAATGATCCAAGCATCAGAAACGCTGTTTCAAGATGCCAATGGTCCTCTCTATGATGGTGGCATCGCAATGTGTTACATGTTGTATTCCCGGTCAGCTTCCGTCCAGGTTATGTGAAGGGGTGTCATGAGCCAGGTGGCGAGACCATACCCTTTGTCTCCCAGTACCCAGCTCTGCCCTTCTGGCTGCTGCTGAAAAATGGCAGATATAGCTCTATGCATATATGCATAGAATGAAAGTGCAGCGCTCTCGCATAGGATGAACGCATGATGGGTGCTCCCAGGGTATCTTGCAATGCATGTCGTCACACACAAGCTGTACATTAATGGAGTGGAAGCCTTTTCTGTTCCTGTACATCTCGGAAGCCTCCAGAGCTGCTCGCAAGGCGATGTGGGTACAATCAATGCAGCCCTATACCTTTGGGAAGCCAGCAATCCTGGAGAAGCCCACAGCTCTGTCACACATTGCCTGGGCGGTCATGGGGAACTTTACGTAGTTATTCCTCCGGGCATATAGTGCAGCAGTCACCTGCCAAATGCAGACATGTGTTGCATTTTGAGAAATGGCGCACATATCCCCAGTTGTAGCTTGGAAGGATCCAGATGCATAGAATGAAAGTGCAGCTGCAACCTTCAATTCAACTGACAAAGCAGTCCTCCTGACGCTTCTAGGTTGCAGGTCTGCTTTTACCAACTCACAGATCTCAGTCACAACTTCTTTGTGGAAATGCAGCCTTCTGATTTATGAAGGGGAAGTCATGTTTGACAAATTTGATGGAATTCTTTGAGGATATAACAAACAGGGTGGCTAAAGGGGAACCAGTGGATGTGGTGTATTTGGACTTCCAGAAGGCATTTGACAAGGTGCCACATCAAAAGTTACTGCATAAGATAAAAGTTCACGGGGTTGGGGGTAATATATTAGCATGGATAGAGGATGGGCTAAGTAACAGAGAACAGAGAGTCAGAATAAATGGTTCATTCTCTGGTTGGCAACCAATAACTAGTGGGGTGCCGCAGGGATCAGTGCTGGGACCCCAACTATTTACAATCTATAGTAACGACTTGGAAGAAGGGACTGAGTGTAACGTAGCCAAGTTTGCTGACGATACAAAGATGGGAGGAAAAGCAATGTGTGAGGAGGACACAAAAAATCTGCAAAAGGACAGAGACAGGCTAAGTGAGTGGGCAAAAATTTGGCAGATGGAGTATAATGTTGGAAAGTGTGATGTCATGCACTTTGGCAGAAAAAAATCAAAGAACAAGTTATTATTTAAATGGAGAAAGATTGCAAAGTGCCGCAGATCAGCGGGACCTGGGGGTACTTGTGCATGAAACACAAACGGATAGTATGCAGGTACAGGAAGTGATCAGGAAGGCCAATGATATCTTGGCCTTTATTGCAAAGGGGATGGAGTATAAAAGCAGGGAAGTCTTGCTACAGCTATATAAGGTATTGGTGAGGCCAGACCTGGAATACTGCATGCAGTTTCGGTTTCCATTTTTTCGAAAGGATATACTTGCTTTGGAGACAGTTCAGAGAAGGTTCACTCGGTTGATTCTAGGGATGAGGGGTTGACTTATGAGGAAAGGTTGAGCAGGTTGGGTCTCTACTCATTGAAATTATGAAGAATGAGAGGTGGTCTTATCGAAACGTATAAGATTATGAGGGGCTTGACAAGGTGGATGCAGAGAGGATGTTTCCACTGATGGGGGAGACTAGAACTAGAGGGCATGATCTTAGAATAAGGGGCCACCAATTTAAAACAGAGATGAGGAGAAATTTATTTTCTCAGAGAGTTGTAAATCTGTGGAATGCGCTGCCTCAGAGAGCTGTGGAAGCTGGGATGTTGAATACATTTAAGACAGAAAGAGACAGTTTCTTAAATGATAAAGGGATAAGGGGTTATGGGGAGCGGGCGGGGAAGTGGAGCTGAGAGCATGATCAAATCAGCCATGATCTTATTGAATGGCGGAGCAGGCTCGAGGGGCCGTATGGCCTACTCCTGCTCCTATTTCTTATGTGCTTATGTTTTTATGACACAGTCTGCATCACTCAGGTGCAGGTACGAATGCCTGTCTCGATACACCTGACATGGGTAAGGCCTCCTGCCCATCAGCCTATGAGCTCTGAGGTCTGTCATGCAATGACACCGAATAAATTGTCTCCACCGCAGCACCGCAGAAGGCTCGCACAAGGGTATACATTGTCAGTATTGCCCCCATGCTTAAATTTTACCTTTGCAAGAAGCACAAAATGGCAGGCAGGCAGGAGACGTTCTTTGTTCTCTCTCCCCAAGGTCTGTATGGACCACACCCATGTCTGAGCAAGTGCAGTGATCGAAAACCCTCACCCCCACCCACCCCCCCCAACCCTCCCGGGCTCAGTTGATGCCTAGTCTAATCTTGTGGTTTGTTCTGATTGCCTTCAACAGCACCTTCCCCCGCCCGCCCAACGGCCCCGGGCTCATTTGATGCCTCGTGCAGTCTTGCAATGTCTTTCGATCGTTATCTCCCCCCTCCCCCCCGGGTTTCTTTTGCAACCGAGCCCCGAGCCTCTATGTCCGGGCATGGGGCCGATTCTGCCGGCCGACACTCCGACCCTCCAGCCCTGTTTGCAGACATTTGGTGGTGGCGCGTGAGGTTAAAAAAAATGAAAACTTTAGAATTCCATCAAACTTCCACCTACTCCGTTGTAAGTTAAACATTTTAAATCTTTACTGTGCATATTTAAAGTGTTCTTGACTCCCTCCAAAACTTCGATGACAAACAATGGCGTCTTTCTGCGGCAATTTTTTAATGTGCGCTCCTTCCTCTTAACTCACCAGAAAGTTTTTCGGGAGTGGCCATATACGCCGACAAAGGAGAAAGATTTTTTCGGGCAAACTTCGAAAAATGATAAAAACTGCCACAGACACGAGGTAACGTCCCCATTACGTAAAAAAAACCCTAAATAAATCATAACTAATTCAGTTATGCTGGTGCAGATTCCTTGGGGAAACTTTAATTTAAAAACTTACGCCAAAAAAACAGCGCGTGTCAAAATAACGGCGCAAATCACCGGGCAAAATTGAGCTCATAATGTGGTCATTAACCAAACAGTTAGTATTGGATAACAACCGTATTAAAATAGTTCCAAAGAAATGTAATATAACCATTTTGCCAATAGACCACCAGAGCAAATGAAAGCTCTCAGTGATTTTCTGATCCAGTTAACACATGCCTTAAATTGGAATCAGGCCAGTTGTGTCACATTAGCCAAAGTTTTCACCTGATAAACTAGACCTATGTTAAAATAGCACAAAGCGGAACTTAAATGTCATCACAGCAACAAAAGAACTATATTCAATGTGAACTGATATAACAGTTATTTAAACATTAATCATAGAATCAATTCCTAAGCCTAAGATTAACTGATAATTGACATTTACTCACACCTTAATCCTTCAACTAAAAAGAAAACATCCTGTGTAAAATGGCAAAAATAGACACTGCTGAAATTCATCAAATCTGGTATCCAAATCTACAAGGTAGGTTGAAGCTAAAAAAAACCAAGGCATTTGGACATCAATTAAATCTTCAGGCTCAGTAAATTTAGTTCTTTAGCCAAAATGTCTCAGAAAACCCTGAACTGAATTATTGGACCATTGATTTATTTTTTATTCATTCACGGGATGTGCGCATTGCTGACAAGGCCAGCATTTATTCCCCATCATCATTGCCCTTGAGAAAGTGGTGGTGAGCCGCCTTCTTGAACCGCTGCAGTCCGTGTGGTGAAGGTACTCCCACAGTGCTGTTTGGGAGGGAGTGACAGAATTTGCCCCAGCGACAATGAAGGAATACCAATATATTTCCAAGTCAAAATGGCGTGTGGGGAATTTGGAGGTGATGGTGTTCCCATGGGCATGCTGCCCTTGTCCTTCTAGGTGGTAGAAGTCACGGGTTTGGGAGGTGCTGGCAAAGAAGCCTTGGTGAGCTACTGCAGTGTATCTTGGAGATGGTACACACTGTAGCCACGGTATGCCAAATGTTTAAGGTGGTGGATGTGGTGCCAATCAAGTGGGTTGTTTTGTCCTGGATGGTGTCAAGCTTCTTGAATGTTGTTGGAGCTGCAAGTGAAAAGTAAGTGCTGCACAAGATAAAAGCTCATGGGGTTAGGGATAATATAGCAGCTTGGATAGCGGATTGGCTAACTAACAGAAAACAGAGATTTGGGATGAATGGGTAATTTTCCGTTTGGCAAACAGTAACTCGTGGGGTGCCACAGGGATCGATGCTGGGGCCTCAACTACTTACAATTTATATTAATGACTCAGATGAAGGGACCGAGTGTAATGTAGCCAAGTTTGCTGATGATACAAAGATGGGTGGGAAAGCAAGTTGTGAGGAGGACACAAAAAATATGCAAAGCGATATAGACAGTCTAAGTGAATGGGCAAACATTTGGCAGATGGAGTATAACGTGGGAAAGTATAAGGTTATCCACTTTGGCAGGAAAAATAAAAAAAAAAATTATTATTTAAATGGAGAAAAATGACAAAAGGTTGCATTCTAGAGGGACTTGGGGGTACTTGTGCATGAAACACAAAAAGTTAGTATGCAGGTACAGCAAATAATCAGAAAGGCAAATGGATTGTTGGCCTTTATTGCAAAGGGGATAGAGTATAAAAGCAGAGAAGCCCTGCTGCAACTTTTCGGGTATTGGTGAGGTCACACCTCGAGTACTGCATACCGTTTTGGTCTCTTTTTTAAGGAAGGATATACTTGCATTGGATGCAGTTCAGAAAACGTTCACTAGGTTGATTCCTGAGATGAAGAGGTTGACTTAGGAGGAAAGATTGAGCAGGTTGGGCCTATAGTCATTGGAGTTTAGAAGAATGAGAGGTGATCTTGTTGAAACATACAAGATACTGAGGGGGGCTCGACAAGGTAGATGCAAAGAGGATGTTTCCCCTTGTGGGGGAATCTAGAACTAGGGGGCATAGTTTCAGAATAAGGGGTCGCCCATTTAAAACTGATATGAGAAGGAATTTCTTCTCTCAGAGGGTTCTAAATCTGTGGAATTTTCTGCCACAAAGAGCTGTGCAGGCTAGGTAATTGAACATATTTAAGGTGAAGATAGACAAATTCTTGAATGATAAAGGAGTGAAGGATTATGGGGAGCGGGCGGGGAAGTGGAGTTGAGCCCAAGATCAGATCAGCCATGATCTTACTGAATGGCGGAGCAGGCTCGAGAGGCCAAATAGTCTAATCCTGCTCCTATTTCTTATGTTCTTATGTTATTCAGGCAAGTGGAAAGTATTCCATCATGCTCTTCATGTGCTTTGTAGGAAGTGGCAAGGCTTTGGGGAGACAGAAGATGATTCACTTGCCTAGTTTCTTACTTGCTCTTATAGTCACAGTATGTGGCTGGTCACATTAAGCTTCTGGGAAATGATGACCCCCAGGGTATGGATAGTTAGGAATTCTTCCATGGTAATGCCATTAAATGTCATGGGGAGATGGTTAGATGCTCTCTTGTTGCAGATAGTCATTGCCTGGCACTTGTTTGGCGCAAATATTACATGCCACTTATCAACCCAAGCCTAGATGTTATCCAGGTCTTGTTGTATGAGGGCATGGACTGCTCATTATATGAGGAATTCTGAATGGAACTGAACACTGAAATCATTAGTGAACATCCCCACTCCTGGAGGGAAGGTCATTGATGAACATAATAAGACCATAAGAATTAGGAACAGGAGTAGGCCATCTAGCCCATCGAGCCTGCTCCGCCATTCAAAAAGATCATGGCTGATCTGGCCGTGGACTCAGCTCCACTTACCCGCCCGCTCCCCTTAACCCTTAATTCCCTGATTGGTTAAAAATCTATCTAGCTGTGACTTGAATACAGTCAATGAGCTAGCCTCAACTGCTTCCTTGGGCAGAGAATTCCACAGATTCACAACCCTCTGGGAGAAGAAATTCCTTCTCAACTCGGTTTTAAATTGGCTCCCCCGTATTTTGAGGCTGTGCCCCCTAGTTCTAGTCTCCCCGACCAGTGGAAACAACCTCTCCGCCTCTATCTTGTCTATCCCTTTCATTATTTTAAATGTTTCTATAAGATCACCCCTCATCCTTCTGAAGTCCAATGAGTAAAGATCCAGTCTACTCAATCTATCATCATAAGGTAACCCCCTCATCTCTGAAATCAGCCTAGTGAATCGTCTCTGTACCCCCTCCAAAGCTAGTATATCCTTCCTTAAGTAAGGTGACCAAAACTGCACACAGTACTCCAGGTGCGGCCTCACCAATACCCTGTACAGTTGCAGCAGGACCTCCCTGCTTTTGTACTCCATCCCTCTCGCAATGAAGGCCAACATTCCATTCGCCTTCCTGATTACCTGCTGCACCTGCAAACTAACTTTTTGGGATTCATGCACAAGGACCTCCAGGTCCCTCTGCACCGCAGCATGTTGTAATTTCTCTCCATTCAAATAATATTCCCTTTTACTGTTTTTTTTCCCAAGGTGGATGACCTCACATTTTCTGACATTGTATTCCATCTGCCAAACCTTAGCCCATTCGCTTAAACTATCTAAATCTTTTTGAAGCCTCTCTGTGTCCTCTACACAACCCACTTTCCCACGAATCTTTGTGGTCACCTGCAAATTTTGTTACACTACACTCTGTCACCTCTTCCATGTCATCTATGTATATTGTAAACAGTTGTGGTCCCAGCACCAATCCCTGTGGCACACCACTAACCACCGATTTCCAACCTGAAAAGGACCCATTTATCCCGACTCTCTGCTTTCTGTTAGCCATGAAGCATCTGAAGATGGTTGGACCAAGAACACTGCCCTGGGGAACTCCTGCAGCGATGTCCTGGGGCCAAGATGATTGGCCTCCAACAACCACAACCCTCTTCCTTTGTGCTAGGAATGACTCACGTCATTGGGGATTATTCCCCCTTATTCTAATTGAATTCAATTTTACTCGGGCTCCTTAGTGCCACACTCAGTCAAATGCTGCTTTGATATCATGTGCAGTCCCTCTTACCTCACCTCTGGAATTCAACTCTTTTGTTCATGTTTACACCAAGACTGCAATGAAGTCTGAAGTCGAGTGTTCCTGGCGGAACCCAAACTGAGCATCGGTGAGCAGGCTATTGGTAGGTACCGCTTGATAAGATGAGACCTTCCATCACATAGCTGATGATTGAGAGTCGGCTGATTTCATCCTGCTTTTTGTGGACAGGCCATACCTGGGCAATTTTGCACTTTGTCGGATAGATGCCAGTGTTGTATTTGTATTAGAACAGCTTGGCTAGAGGCGCAACTTGTTCCGGAGCACAAATCTTCAGCACTACAGCCAGGATGTTGTCGGGGCCCGAGTCTTTGCTGTATTCAGTGCATTCAGCCGTTTCTTGATAGCACGTGGAGTGAATCGAATTGGCTGAAGACTGGCTTCTGTGATGTGCTAACAAAACAATTTCCATTGCAATATTTCTACTGCTCCTCATGACTCATTGTGGCTCCACTAAGCTGGCATTTACACTTTGATGTAAAGCAATTTGGTTCTTATTGATGCAGCAGTTTGTTATAAATCCTGCAAAGTCTCTCTCCACCACTGCTGAGTCTCATTGGCCCCTGACTCTGTTTATCTGATCATAATATAACTCTTTGTAGATCTCAAGGAACTAATTGGTTCTCAGCAGGTATTCTGTATAGCAGGTATCTCGCCAACTTCATCCCTGGCTGCTTATAATTCAAGATCCACACTCAAGATGATGTCTTCCAGATTCAAACTCTGTGTGTGTCATTTATAGGTTAACCTATAACTGCTTTTAGACTTCATCAATGCTGTTTGATAATTCCTGAATGGAAGCTTTCAGAACTGAACTGTAGGGAGAAATGTTGAGGCTTTAGCATTCTCATATACTTGAGCAGTAAACTGTGGCCACCTTTCCAAAATTCTCCAGATCAACTATCCTAGGTCATGGCCATTTTTGCACAAGGTTATGAAGTTCAAACTTAAGACTTATGAGAAATTACATAAGACACACGAGCTCTGCCTTCAACATTTTTATTGTTCCCAAGACAGATTCAAAAGCCCAATCACAGTTCGAGCAGTATACCAATAATGTTGCAACATCATACATGCAACCGCACGTGGTTGATCAGTCCACTAATGACCTCAGCTGGGCACTGCAGGGGCGCTATTCACAAACATTTGCCGGCGCATCACAACTTGAGCCGCCTCGGGGAAATCCCCTCCGTGCCCTTCAGTTCCGCGCGGAGGGGTTTCCTGTACGGGCTGCTCCTGCACACTCTCAACTTTGCCATCCTCGCCTGCCGACCGGACACGCCATGGCGTACCATCCTGCCGTCCGGAGGAGGCGGGGGTCCCCGATGGAGGGCACGCTACGCAGGGGTCCTCCCACTATTTGTCGGGGACTTGGCCTGGAGGGTGGTGCATGGAGCAGGGCCGTGCAATAAATTTTTAAGCCGGTTCACGGACTCCCAGGCCACCTGCAATTTCTGCGGTCTGGAGGAGTCCGTGTTCCATGTTTTTATTGAATGCACAAGGTTGCAGCCCCTGTTCCATTATTTGAAGGGGCTGCTCCTGAAATTCTGGCTGCACTTCAGTCCCACTCTCCTGATCTTTGGGCACCCTGTGCGGAGGGGAGCGGGTAGGTCCGAAGGCCTCCTCGTAGGACTGCTCCTGGGCACGGCCAAGGGTGCCATCAGCCGGTCCAGGCAGCGGGCGTTCGAGGGGGTCGTTCAACCTGACTGCCTGCCTCTCTTCCGCTCTTACATCCGGTCCAGGGTGTCCTTTTAAAGTTTCATTTGTTTTAATTGCCGGTGCTTTTAGTGTCCCCCTCCCCTTTTATAGGGGGCACTGGAAAAAATTTGATTTTAGCGCCCAAAAAAAAAACCAAAAAAAAAGGAAAAAAAAAAGGGGCCTTGTAAATGTCTGCTGTGTCATCCAGGGCGGGTGGCACGGTTTAATGTCTTTTTTGTTCACAGATAAACTCAAAAAGAGTTTCACAAACATTTATCCAATTTCAGCTGAGTCCCATTCAGCAATCAGCCTTCCATCCTTGACTTCAGCTCGATCTGGCTCTTAAAGGGGAGGTGATTGAAACTTGCTGCTGCTCATTTTGAGCATTGCTGAACTTGGGTCAGTGATCTGTGGAGCTGAGAAACATTCTGAAATGGCTGCTGCGAATCCCCCTTCAAGGGAGAGGCCACACCTTTTAACAATGTGGCTTTGGAGGTATTGGTGGGGGCACTGGAGACAAGGAGGGAGTCGCTGTTCCCTGCATCGGGTAGGAGGCCATCTCCACAGGTTTTTACGGGCCATGAGGCAAGAGGTGACCCAGAAGGTGTCTGCCAGCACAGTGGTGCAAGAAGCCCCACCCAGTGCAAGAAAAAATTTCAACGACCTCTGTTGGGTGGTGAAGGTGAGTACATGCGTCCACACCTCCTCCATACTTTCCAATTCCCTCTCCTCTCATATCACAACCCCTGCCCTGTCCCACACCAGAAGGCTTTATCACTTTCCAGCTCCTCATACTGTCTGCATTCCTTGCTCCATTCCTGCCCCACTGCCCTCATCTTAATGTGAGTCTTGAGTCAATTATGCTTTCAGATAACTAGGCAGCAATTGTGGTTCCTGCACCTGAGTCCCTCAAGGCATTCTGGAGAGAGACGATTACCCGACTGGGGACAACGGCGGTATCTTTATCCCCTCTCCTTTTCTCATCCCATTTCCCCATCAAACTTTCATCACTTTCTACCTGTTACTGTCTGCCTTCCTTGCTCTATTCCTGCCCCCTGCCCTCACTTTAACACGAGTCTTATGCCATTGATTATTTTCAGATAATCAGCTAGCAGAGGACCAGCCTGTACCTGAACGCCCCCAGCACAGTCAGGAGGGAGAGGAGTCATTGCATCTCTCTCCCACAGGCACCAGCTCAGATACTGGCACTACGCATTCCTTCGAGGTTAGGTTAGTAGAGGGGTCTGCATTGGGTGATGCACCGGGGCCTAGCGGGCTGCAGCAAGGCCAAGGGGAAAGGGAACCTCGCGAGCCTTCTTCCTGGAGGGCGAGTTTGCGCACGAGTTCTGCTCCACAGGACTCAGACGAATACCTCGATTGGGAGGCATTCACACAAAGGGTGATGACCTTGCACTCTGACATCGTAGGTGCAAAGACAAGGGTGCCCGAAAGCCTCTCGGCAGTGGTAAGGAGCGTGGAGGATTCCGCGTCCAACATTGCACACCAGAGCTCTGCGCACACCATGGAGCACATCATTGCCAGTCTGCAGACGATGGTGGACTCACTGAGAAACCGTATGGAACCAGACCTCATGATGCATGTCGTGGGTGATGTGGCAGCTTCCATTGCAGCACAGGCGGAAGCAACTCAACGTCTTAGTGCTGTAATGCAGACAATAGTTGGTGGCATGGATGTTGAAACAGCTCTCATGTTGTCTCAGTTTGAAGCCACGCAACGTCTTGGTGCTGGCATGCAGTCAGTGAGTGCTGGCATCGAGTCTCCGACTGCTCTCATGCAGTCTCAGCTTAATGCCACGCCTACTCTGACTGCCTCCACCGCTGCTAGGTCCACCACAGTTCACCGGGGATCTCACGGTGTTGCAGCTCCCCATCAAGCTGTGCTTCAGCTGATTGATGGGGATGCTGAGGTGTTGCCCTGGTGGCAGTGGGTCAGTGGAGCAGGAACCTTCTGTTCTCTCTCAGGGTGACAGCATTCCTGAGACCACGACAGCCACTCCCTCATTGCACTTGTCACTGGCGGTCACCCAGCCAGCCCAGACTGTCGACGCCCAGCCTGAGGTGGTGCAGTCTACAGCCGAGCCTTCCAGGCCCAGAGCTGGTCAAGGGCAACCTGAAAGGCCATCTGTATTCCCTGGCCCTGATACATTGCAGCCTTCCACCAGCTATGCTTCAGCCACAGGGGACACACTGCGAAGGAGCACTAGGTTAGCTAAAACAAAGAGGGGATATAAGGAAATGGACAAGAGTGATTGTTAAATACATTATGAAAGCGTCTATTGGTGTGGTATAAATCTTGATTGGAATGTTTCACCTTTGCTGTTGTCTCTCATTTCAGTTTTGGGGCTTTGGTAAGAAATGGAAAATTGATCTGGTGATGGGGACGTCCAGAGGAAACGGAAAGTGGGATGGAATTAACTGGAACAGAAGTCTGATGAGGTGGTCGCAGAATCGCGATTAATTCACTGCCTCCTCTGTCGCTTGTGTGGCTGCTCCTGCGCCTCATCCTAATCTTTCTCCTCATCTTACTCATCCTCTTCCTCAGGTAATATGGCTATGCCTGGTCGCAATGGCTGTGTCCTCATGAAGTTGACGTTGGGCAGCATGCAGCAGACGACTACGAATAGAGAGACCCGCTCAGCCGAGTACTGGAGGATTCCTCCCGAGCGGGTCAATGCAGTGGAACCGTTGCTTGAGCACACCGATCGTCTGCTCAATGATGTTCCTGGTGTCATGGCTCTCATTGTATAAGTGCTGGGCAGGAGCGGTTGTGTTGTGGAGGGGAGTCATGAGCCAGGTGCAGAGCAGATAGCCTTTGTCTCCAATAAGCCAGCCGCAAGCTTGATGTGGTGACTGGAACAGAGCTGGCACACTGGTATGGCGCAGGATGAAGACATCATGGCTGTTGCCAGGATAGAGGGCATTGATGGTGAGGATTCCACATGTGTGATCACACACCTGCTGCACATTCAGTAAGTGGTAGCCTTTGCGGTTACAAAAGATCTCAGTTTTGTGATGCAGTGCCCACAAAGCGACATGGGTGCAGTCAGTGGCACCCTGCACCATGGTGAAACCCGCTATCCTGATGAAGCCATATAAACACTCGTGCTGCTTCTCTCTGGCCATGGGGAAGGAAACGTAGTCCCTCCTCCTTGAGTACAGAGCATCTGTCACCTCGCAGATGGAGCAATTGATGGCAAACTGGGAGATTTTGGAGATGTCTCCTGTCACTCCCTGGAAGGATCCATAGGTGTAGAAATTGAGCACAATGGTGACCTTGACTGCCACTGAGAGAGCAACCTCACCCTGGCCTGAGGCTCGAGATCTGGTTGCAGGAGATGGCAGAGCTTTGTGACCACATCCTTACTGAAGCGCAGCCTTCGAACACACTGTTCCTCAGTGAAATTGCAGTAAAACTGCTGCCGGATTACCCTGGGAGGGTAAGGTTTCCTGTTGCCAGCCCTGTTGTGCCTTCTCCCTCTGGCCACGTGTTGCTGCCTTGCTCCCTGTGCCACTCCCTATCTCTATGCCTTTCTCACTGCATTTCTCTCTGCCTTTGTCTTCACCTAAATAGCCTCTGACGGTGATGTCGATGCAGGAGGTTGAGTGCCAACCGAGCCTCCATGAAAGGATATAAATGTTGTGGTTTCAAATCTGCCCTCAGTGATACAAAGGAATAGTTAGGAGGCAGAATAGTACTTGAAGTGAAAATCGCTGAAAGCTATCCACCAGCCATTCTGCCTATGTGTTCGCAAGCTGCAAAGAATAATGGCCGACAAAAGTTGTTTATCTTGATGGTGCCTTTAAATAGCACTCCTCTAGCTGACTCCCGATTCCAATTCAACAGCTGAAGCTGTTGTTGTCATCATCCGGGGCGGTAACTCGGCTGCTGCGCATGACAATGATGTCATCATTGCCAGGCATAGCCGAGCGGGACACTTCAGGCAGAATCGAGGTGCTCCCTTTTAGCGGCCCCACCAATTCCGCTATGGCCGCTGTTCTTGCTGCGCCCAGGTGAAAAACCATTTGCACCTCTGGGAGGTGCCATTTCCTTATTCCCCATTATAATTTCTCCTGTCTCGGCCTGTAAGGGATCCACGTTTATATTTGCTAATCTTTTCCTTTTTACATACCTATAGAAGCTTTTACAGTCTATTTTGATGGGCCTGAATTTATGGCCACTGCGGGCATGTATGAAGTGCGCACGCACCCGTGGGTGGCGCACAAGTTCTGGGTCTAGGTATGCAAAGCACATGCGCCTAAAACCTAGAACTTGCAATCGGTCTTGATAGATCCAATGCATGCAGAGGAAAAGGGCCTCTGTGGGCAGAAAATTGGGCTATTTGTTTGCTTTTAACAGTGTAAGATTTTTAAAATTAGAAAAATAAAATGTTATCACTTATTTATATATTTAAAAATCCTGTCCATTAAGGGAAGTTTGTTTTTAGCCCTGTTAAACATATAAAAATAAATGTTAGTATAAAATATTTAATTAAATTGCATTTTAATTCATTTTAAATATGTAATAAGATTTTAAAAATTATTTTGGGGGTATTCACATTCATACTTATGGCATCTCCGTAGAAACAGAACTCACCATATGTATGAATGGGAATACTCCCATTTTGATAAGTTGGGCCAGCCCACGTGATCCCAGGGATGCGTACGAACTGCATACGCTGCTAGGATACGTGGGCCTCTACACTGGCCTTCGCATAGACACCCAAGACCAAAAGTCTCCGAACCTCCGGGACCATCAGATATTTTTGTAGAAACTTTTGCAGTCGGAAGCCTATTTCTCTCGCTAGTTTACTCTCATTCTATTTTCCCTTTCTTTATCAATTTCTTGGCCCTCTTTGACCAGCTAATCTATTTATCATGGTATTGATTGATGAAAAAATGTTGACCAGGCTATCCAAAGAATCACCTTCCCTTTAAATAATGCCATGGGAATTTTAGCATCCAACCAAAGCATCAAATCAAGTATACATGGTTTATTTTAAGGCATATATGGACCTGTGTTAACGCCTCATCCAGGGCACGGCTAAAATCAATACAGTACTCCTTCAAGTAGGAGGACTAAATTATGTGATCAAGTCTTGGAGTGTGGCTGACTCAGAAGCAGGAGTGTAACCAACTCATTGATTTAAATATATTAATGACTATAATATGGATTTCTTTTGTAGAAATTAATGACTGCCAAACAAAATGTGGGCAGAGATTTTTCGAGCTTTTGATTTCGTGGAATCCAAATTTATTAGTGGGACTCAAAAGAACAATGGCCACGCACAATGCATCCGTAATAATCACCTTTGGGCATTTCTCAAGTAGCTAAACAGCCACTGTAACAGTTAAAACTAACAAAAAGTACTGTGATTCATTGTGCAGTACATGTGCATTTTGACTCCAATAACGAAGGAAGAAAAGTGATCTTACTTTTTTGGAAGGCTCGTTTAACACAGCCACAAAGATTATGCACAAACTGAACCTCTCTGTTCTTCAACAGTGTGCAGAGGGAGAGAAATGTGGACTGGTGCTTTGGTTATCTGCACCTCGCTCAGGAAGAGTCTCCAACGGCTTGGAGGGCCACACTATCTCGACCATTCATCCACAGACTTAATTTTTAATACAGACTTGATTTGTTTTGAGTTATATAGAATTTACAGCACACAAACAGGCCATTCAGCCCAACTGGACAATGCCGACGTTTATGCTCCGCACCAGCCTCCTCCCACCCCTCTTCATCTAACCCTATCAGCATAACCTTCTATTCCTTTCTCTCTCAAGTATTTATCTAACTTTTCCTTAAATGCATCTATGCTATTTGAGTTGAGGTACATAAGTCTCAATGAAGCAAGGGCTTACAGGAGAGCAAGTGATAGCCAGTGAGTAAATGTGAACATGACCTTGTCATCACGAACACATTATTCCACCAGACGGACAAGTACAAGGCATCATGGCAACACCCTCACTCCAAGCAATGACACCTGCTCGACTACGTCATCGTCCGAGCGAGGGACCGCAAGGACGTACGCATCACCCACGCTATGACAGGAGCTGATGACTGCTGGACGGACTATGAACATTAATGTTCTGTCATCAACATTAATATAGCCCCAAAGTGGTGACGGCAACAGAAGCAATCTCGCAGAAAAATTAACACATTCAAAGACCAAACTGACAACCCTTGATGACGCCGAGACGCAGAGTGCCCACAGCGCTTGGTCTGCACTCAAGGCCACCATAACCAGAGCCTGCGAAGAGACGTTCGGTCACTCAACCAGGAAACACCAAGACTGGTTTAATGAGAATGACCAGGAGATCCAGGAGCTAATAAACCACAAGCGCAGTGCATTTCTGAATATAAAGCAGCAACCTAATTCGAGAGCAGCAAAGCAACTCGACAGAAGGCTGAGGTCCAACAAAAAACCCATAACCTAAAGAATAGATGGTGGGTGAAGAAAGCACAAGCGATCCAGCACCTGGCTGATAGCCATGACGTGTGAGGATTCTTCACCGCAGTTGAGTCCACCCATGGCCCAAGCACCCAAGGCTCCACCCGAAAGCTGGCCAAGAACAGAGAGACACTCATTAAGGACACCGAGGCAGTCATAGCCCGCTGAAAGGAGCACTTCGAAGATTTACTTCACCGAGACTCTGCCTTAGACACGAGTGTCCTCACGTCCATCCCGCAGCAGGCTATCCGCCACCACCTCAGCAAAACCCCAGCCCTGCATGAGGTAGAAAAGACCAGCCGTCAGCTCAATAAAAACAAGAAGCACTATTGGCATGCCCTTATCTCTCTTATCTGGAAAGAGGAGACCATGCCAGGAGATTTCGGACATGCCATAATCGTGACCATCTTCAAAAAAAGGAACAAGTCCGACTGTGGCGACTACAGAGGCATCTACCTGCTGTCGGCCACTGGGAAAGTAATTGGTAGAATCCTCCTCAACCTTCCTTCTTCCTGTGGCTGAAGAGTTCCTCCCAGAGTCACAATATGGATTCCGTCCACTAAGGGGTACAACGGACATGATCTTCACCGCGCGACAACTACAAGAGAAATGCAGGGAACAGCATCAACCCTTGTACATGGTCTTCTATGCCCTCACAAAGGCCTTTGACACTGTCAACCGTGAAGGACTATGGAGCGTCCTCCTCCCTTTCGGCTGCTCCCAAAAGTTTGTCGCCATCTCCATGAGGCCATGATCCTGACCAACGGATCCATCACAGACCTAATCCATGTCTGGACTGTGGTCATCGTACCAATGCTTTTCTTGATCTTCCTTGCTACAATGCTCCATCTCACTCTCAAAAGCTCCCCGTTGGAGTGGAACTAAACTATAGAACCAAAGGGAACTTGTTGAACCTTTGTTGCCTCCAGGCTAGATCCAAGGTCATCCCATCCTCTGTCATCGAACTACAGTACGCGGACGACGCCTGCGTTTGCGCACATTCAGAGGCTGAACTCCAAACCATCGTCAACATCTTCACCGAGGCGTAAAAAGCATAGGCCTTACACTAAACATCTGTAAGACAAAGGTCCTCCACAAACCTGAACCCGCCACACACCACTGCCCCCCCCAGTCATCAAAGTCCACGGTGTGGCCTTAGACAATGTGGACCATTTTCCATACTTCGGGGCTTATTATCAGCAAGGGCAGACATCGATGACGAGGTCAAACACTGCCTCTGTTATATAAGTATACTTGTATTTACTCTGTACAGCCACCAGAGGGCTCATTCCCTGGAGTCCCAAGGGATCCCATAATCCCAATGGGAGCACAGGTATTGAAGGAGATTTCACAGGTTGGAGAAGCACTCTGGTGACCTGCAATAAAGGACTAAGGTCACACTTTACTTTGAGCTCACAGTGTTCAGTCTGACTCTTTCTCCATACAAAACAACTGGCGATGAGATACAGATAGCGAACCCAAAGATGCAGAGAACAGTGGGCATCCTGGAGAAATTCTCGGAGGGAGATGATTGGGAAATTTTTGTGGAGCGACTCGACCAGTACTTCGTGGCCAACGAGCTAGATGGGGAAGAAAGCGCTGCCAAACGAAGGGCGATCCTCCTCACCGTCTGTGGGGCACCAACGTATGGCCTCATGAAGAATCTGCTCACTCCAGCGAAACCTACCGAGAAATTGTACGGCGATTTGTGCACACTGGTCCGAGAGCATTTGAACCCGAAGGAAAGCATTCTGATGGCAAGGTACCAGCTCCACACTTATAAAAGGTCTGAAGGCCAAGAAGTGGCGAGTTATGTCGCCAAGCTAAGACGCCTTGCAGGACATTGCGAATTTGAAGGACATTTGGAGCACATGCTTAGAGACTTTTTCATACTTGGCATTGGCCACGAAACCATATTTCGCAAACTTTTGACTGCAGAGACCCCAACCTTGAGTAAGGCCATAGCGATAGCCCAGGTGTTCATTGCCACCAGTGACAATATGAAGCAAATCTCTCAGCACACAAGTGCTGCTACAAATACTGTGAACAAAGTGATGTTGTTTTCGAGTCATAACGTACAGGGCAGGTCATACATACCTGCACCTACACATCCATAAATATCTCTGAATCCACCATCAAGGGTGATGAATGCAAGGTCATTAACACCTTGTTGGCATTGCGAGGGTGATCATCGTTTCCATTCATGCCGATTCAAAGAGTACATTTGCTAGGGCTGTGGAACAATGCGACACCTCCAACGAGTGTGCAGGCAAGCTGCAAAGCCTGTTAAACCTGCAAACCACCATGTTGCAGAGGAGGACAGATCCACGGAGGATCATGATGAACCAGAGCCTCAGATCGAGGAGGCAGAGGTAATGGGATGCACACATTCACCATGAATTATCCCCCGATAATGCTGAATGTTGAATGAAATGGACTCCCGGTGCCAATGGAGCTGGACATAGGTGCGAGCCAGTCCATCATGGGCAAAACATATTTTGAAAGGTTGTGGTGCAACAAGGCCTCAAGGTCAGTCATAACTGCAGTTCAAACAAAACTAAGAACTTACATGAAAGAACTGATACCTGTAATCAGCAGTGCTACTGTAAAGGTCTCCTATGATGGAGCGGTGCACAAGCTACGTCCCACGCTGCTCGGCAGGAGCTGGCTGGGAAAGATACGCTGGAACTAGGATGACGTCCGAGCGCTATCGCCCGCTGACGACACTTCGTGTGCCTAGGTCTTAAAGAAATTTCCTTCGCTGTTCGAACCAGGCATCGGGAAATTCCAAGGAGCAAAAGTGTAGATCAACCTAATTCCGGGGGCGCGATCCATCCATCACAAGGCGAGAGCAGTACAGTACATGAAGAGAGAAAGGGTAGAGGCCGAGCTAGACCGGCTGCAAAGAGAGGGCATCATTTCACTGATCGAGTTCAACGAGTGGGCCAGTCCTATCGTCCCAGTCCTTAAGGGAGACGGCACCATAAGAATCTGTGGTGATTACAAAGTAACTATTGATCGTTTCTCCCTGCAGGACCAATACCCAAGGCCGACGACCTCTTTGCAACTCTGGCAGGAGGAAATACGTTCACGAAGCTGGATCTGACTTCAGCCTACATAATGCAGGAACTGGAGGAATCATCGAAGGCCCTCACCTGCATCAACACGCACAAAGGTCTTTTTATTTATAACAGATGCCCGTTTGGAAACCGATCGACGGCGGCGATATTCCAGAGAAACATGGAAAGCTCACTAGAGATGGTCCCACACACCGTGGTCTTCCAGGATGACATCTTGGTCACAGGTCGAGCATCTCTAGCACCTGGAGGAGGTTCTTAGTCGACTTAACCGCGTGGGGCTCAGGTTAAAACGCTCAAAGTGCATTTTCCAGGCGCCTAAAGTGGAGTTCCTGGGAAGGAGGATTGCGGCAGATGACATCAGGCCCACCAACGTGAAGACGGAGGCAATCGGGAACGCACCGAAGCCACAGAACATTACGGAGCTGCGATCGTTTCTGGGACTCCTGACCTACTTTGGTAACTTCTTACCGGGTCTCAGCACCCTGCTAGAATCACTGCATGTCTTACTACGAAAAGGGGACGACTGGGTTTGGGGCAAAAGCCAAGAAAATGCCTTTGTAAAAGTGAGAAAATTGTTATGTTCAAACACATTGCTTGTGTTGTATGATCCATGTAAGCTTTTGGTACTAGCATGTGATACATTGTCATGTGGCATCAGGTGTGTATTGCAGCAAGCAAATGATTTTGGGAACCTGCAACCAGTTGGTTACACATCCAGGAGTCTGTCTAAGGCTGAGAGAGCCGACAGCATGATTGAAAAAGAAGCGTTAGCGTGTGTCTATGGGGTAAAGAAAATGCATCAATACCTGTTTGGGCTAAAATTCGAATTGGAAACTGATCACAAGCCACTAATATCCCTGTTTTCCGAGAGTAAAGGGATAAATACCAAAGAATCAGCCCACATCAAGAGATGGGCGCTTACGCTGTCCGCATACAACAACGCCATCCTCCACAGGCCAGGCACAGAAAACTGCACCGATGCTCTCAGTTGGCTGCCATTGCCCACCATGAGGGTGGAAATGGCGCAGCCCACAGATCTAGCCATGATTATGGAAGCATTTGAGAGTGAGAAATCACCGGTCACTGCCCGGCAGATCAAAACCTGGACAAGCCAAGACCCCTTATTATCTCCAGTCAAAAGCTGTGTGCTTCACGGGAGCTGGTCCAGTGTCCCAATGGAAATGCAGAAAGAGATAAAGCCGTTCCAGTGGCGTAAAGATGAAATGTCTACACAGGCAAACTGCCTTCTGTGGGGCAATCGAGTAGTGATCCCCAAGAAGGGCAGAGACATCTTCATCAATGACTTCCATAGTACCCACCCAGGCATCGTAATGATGAAAGCAATAGCCAGATCTCACGTGTGGTGGCCCGGTATCGATGCGGACTTAGAGTCCTGCGTTCACAGATGTAATACATGCTCGCAGTTAAGCAATGTACCCAGGGAGGTAACTTTATCGTCTTGGCCCTCCAAACCATGGTCTAGGGTACACGTCAACTATGCAGGCCCGTTCTTGGGTAAAATGTTCCTTGTGGTTGTAGACGCGTACTCCAAGTGGATTGAATGTGAGATAATGTCGGCAAGCACGCCTGCTGCCACTACTGAAAGCCTGTGGGCCATGTTTGCCACACACGGCCTACCTGATGTCCTGATGAGCGACAATGGGCCATGTTTTACCAGTGCTGAGTTCAAAGAATTCATGGCCCGGAACGATATCAAACATGTCACATCTGCCCCGTTTAAACCAGCGTCCAATGGTCAGGCAGAGAGAGCAGTGCAAACCATCAAGCAAGGCTTGACGAGGATAACTGAAGGCTCACTGCAGACTCGCCTATCCTGAGTCCTGCTCAGCTACCACACGAGACCCCACTCACTCACTGGGATCCCACCTGCTGAACTGCTCATGAAAAGAGCACTTAAGACAAGGCTCTCGTTAATTCACCCTGATCTACATGAACGCATAGAGAGCAGGCGGTTTCCACAAAGTGCCTACCATGATAGCGCAAATGTGTCACGCAAGATTGAAATCAATGATCCTGTATTTTTGTTAAATTATGGACAAGGTCCCAAGTGGCTTCCCGACACTGTCATGGCCAAAGAGGGGAGCAGGGTGTTTCGGGTCAAACTTTCAAATGGACTCATTCACCGGAAACACTTGGACCAAATCAAACTCAGATTCACGGACTATCCTGAGCAACCCACCTTGAACCCTACCTTTTTTGATCCCCCAACATACACACCAGTGGCAACCGGCACCACGGTTGACCACGAAGCAGAACTCGTCATCCACAGCAGCCCAGCAGGACCCAACACACCAGGCAGCCCAGCAAGACCAGCTGTGCAGCAGCTCAGCAAGGGCCCAACAAATGATTCAACAACACTAGCTTTCACACCAAGACGATCAACCAGGGCAAGAAGAGCCCCAGATCAACCCACATTGTAAATAGTTACACTATTGGCTTTGGGGGCCGGGGGGGGGGGCGGTTGCGGGGGGAGTGTTGTTTTATATGAATACTTGTATTTACTTGTGTAGACACCAGAGGGCTCATCCCCTGGAGTCCCAAGGGATCCCATAATCCCATGGGAGCACATGTATTTAAGGAGGCTTCACAGGTTGGAGAGGCACTCTGGAGACCTGCATTAAAAGACTAAGGTCACACGTTACTGTGAGCTCACAGTGTTCAGTCTGACTCTTTCTCCATACACAACAGCCTCCAGTGTGCCAGCGCAGCCTTCAGTCACCTGAGCATGAGAGTGTTTGAAGACCAGGATCTCAAATCTGGCACCAAGCTTATGGTCTACAGGGTAATAGTGATACCCACCCTCCTATATGGCTCAAAGATGTGGACCATATACAGTAGACACCTCAAAGCGCTAGAGAAGTACCACCAACGCTGCCTCCGCAAGATCCTGCATATCCACTGGGAGGATAGACGCACCAATACGGTGTTCTCGATCAGGCCACCATCCCCAGCATCGAAGCATGGACCACACTCAACCAGCTCCGTTCGGTGGGCCACATCATCCGCATGCCCGACACGAGACTCCCACAGCAAGCGCTCTACTCGCAACTCCTACACGGCAAACGAGCCCCAGGTGGGCAGGGGAAACGTTTCAAAGACACCCTCAAAGACTCCTTGATAAAGTGCAACATCGCCACCGGCACCTGGGAATCCCTGGCCAAAGACCGCCCTAAGTGGAGGAAGAACATCCGGGAGGGCGCTGAGCACCTCGAGTCTCGTCGCCGAGAGCATACAGAAACCGAATGCAGACAGCGGAAGGAGCATGCGGTAAACCAGACTGCCCACCCACGCTTTCCTTCAACCACTGTCTGTCACACTTGTGACAGACTGTAATTCCCAAATTGGACTGCACAGCCACCTGAGAACTCACTTTTCGAGTGGAAGCAAGTTTTCCTTGATTTCGAGTAACTGCCTATGATGATGATGATGAAATGTGCTGGATAGAGTGAATCATACTGCAGAAGAACATAATTGTAGATTTATGTTACTTGCCAATGGTTCAAGAAGGAATATTCTTGTTTTAAGTTAAAGATTTGACCACAGTAGTGTACAATTGTGGTTGTGTTTCTTGGTGATTTACCATTCCAGCTGCTTACACATCTGTCCTGTATCGAGAAGATTAGGATTCCACATCAAGGCGAATCTACTGAGCAAAGTCGAGGTCACCAAAACAACAGCCCGCACCTGTCTCTAGCTGAAGCCTAATAATGAAGTGGCTCGATCAGAGCATGGGCACAGGGACCCCGACAACACAAGAGGTTACTTTTTGAGTTGATCCACCATCATTACTTGGAACAACATTGCTGCAGATAGCACCAACACAATTTTATTTACTGTCAGATATTTAATATCAGATCATCGACTCTCACTTTGCAAACTGGCCGTACTCTTTCAGACATAGCCAAAAACAATTCGGAAAAAAAAACACTCTCAAAGGGATATCTACAAATGTGCTCAAGATTGTTGTTGGGACTCATTGAAATTGCTCTCAGATGTCTAGTTTATTCCATGACAATAACCAGAATAAATTCAGTGATGTTGTGAAGGTTGAGATGTAAATATCCTAAAAGCTTTGGTTCTGTTCAAAATGTATCCAGTGGTTCTAAAGAAATAGCATTTATAAAGACCTAAAAACACTATCTGGTTTGATACAAATAATCCACGGTTATACTCTTTAAGTAGGCGTTTTTAGTGCAGAGCTTTACCTACTTGGTCTATGGGTTTATGGAACTTTGGGCATGCACTTTCACTGATTTTATGTCCATTATTCTGGCTGCAAAAAGTTCGAAAACGAGCTGCCAATACATGCTGAGTGAAATATTGCCACTACATTAATCTGAGAGATTAGGGGCTCTATTTTCCTCTTTGACGATTTTTGGCGCTGAGGAGGATGTACGGCCAATTTTTTTGTGCCCAATTGCGCCAAAACCCCCCCCCCCCAACTTTTGGCAAAGTAAAATGTAATTTTGGCACTATGGTGCCCTACGTTAAATCTGGGGGTGGAGCTTCAAGTGTGCGCCAAAAAGTCAGTTAGCATACGCGGAAAAAAACTTTCTCCACGTGATGGGTGTGCCCGCACATCCACGGTGAACTTCCTGGTCTGGATCAGCAGCTTGTGAGAACACATTGGGATCGGAGCTGGATCTGGACATTTACATTTTAGCTGCAACAGATGGATACAAGGGAAGGGGGAGGAGAAGGAGAAGGGGAAGGTGGAAGGGCACGGGCCAAGAGATTCCAGCAGAAGAAATTGAGGCCCTGGTAGGCATCATTGAGAGGAGATGGGATGTGTTTGAGAACAAAGGAAGAATGGGACAAAAGAAATTGAAACCCTCTCTACTAGCAAAACTTTGGGACCAAGTTGCAGAAGAGTTTAATGCAGTGGCCATGAACCTGTGATGTATGCGTGCATGCGTCAGCAGAAGGACCCTCTCTTAAAAAGTTCTATTTTCATCTTTGCAGAGGAAGGTGTCACTGATCAACTGAGAAAGGTCAAAAACTGGAGGAAGTGCGCCAATTAAGCTGCAACTAACAGCTGTGGGACAGAGGATTGCTGATATGATTAAAATCTCTCAAGAGAAGTTCAACCACCAATGTGGACGCTGGACCCAGGTTACTGAGAGAGGGTAAGCCCTACAAATTGTACAGTCGCTGGGTTGGCATCGTGGTCTTTGAAAAGTACCTGCGCTGTGTGACCTGCATACTCATGTCACCCTGCCCTCTCTGCCCCCTCCCCTGCTGCTCACCAAACATTTGCTCTGTTATGTTTTGCAGATGCTGCGCATCAGGAAGTGACAGAAGCTGAATCAGAAGATCAGGAAGCCGTCAGACTAGATATTCTTCATCAACTTCAGGATGAGGATTAGCTGGATAATAAAGGGCAGCAGGAAGACCACAATAATGAGATGGTTACATTGCAACTGGAGCCGGTGAACACCCTGAGGATACCAAGCCCTATGCTGAGCGACATAACCGACGCGACATTTCATGGGGTAGAGTCTGAGGCTGCAGGTCCCAGTGGGTTGCAGCAAACCACACCTGGGAGACGGCCGAGGAGGGTGGGAAGGAGAGCTCAACCTGAAATGCAGGATGCAGGGGACATAGGCAGCTCATGGGAATGAGGGGGGAGAGCACTGAGCTAACCAGATCGCTCCTGGACACCATGGGTGGGGCGAGGGTAGAATTAACGGGACTGTCAGTAGAAGTAGCAACACTGTCAGGAGGAATGGGAGCAGTGTCGGACAGATGAGGGAGGGGATGTCGGAGATTAGGGAGGGAATGTCGGAGGCAGCTGATGTAGTGTCGGGACAGATTAGGGAGGGAATGTCAGAGATAGCTGCGGCAATAAGTGGACACACCCAGGCTGTCACTGCTCAACAGCAATTGCCAGCATCAACTGCTGACACTCACCTTCCAATCCCCAGACCAAAGTCAGGTAATGTGCCGTGGGTTCATCCACAGGCTGAAGAAGAGTCCGAAGAGGAACCCAGGCCCTCCACAATGCTGTCTGCTAGCTCTCTCCCTGTCCAACCCCACCAACAATAAATGTGCCTTTGCACAGAAAACAGAAAACACCTTGGGGTCGGGGGGAGGAAGCAGAAGTCTCAGAGAACAACGGGCACGGGTAGGGGTAGAGGCGGCAAGAGAGGCAAGAGGGGCGCACAGCGCTAGGGTCTTTGAATAAGGGGGAGGAGAGATGGCTGTAGCTAGAGTTTGTTTGTTTGTTGCTGTTATTGTTATTTTCTTCATTGAAATGTTTACAATTTGATACAAAATGTTTTATTAAACTAAGTAAAACTACAAATGTTTAATAAATCTGATTATTTTTAAAATTTAAGCAGAATCCTGCACGTTATTTTGTGAATTAAATGAAGGGCATCAGTATGACCCCAATTCTGAGACAGTTACATTGGAATTGGAGCCGGTGAACCCCTTGAGCCAAGCCCATTGCTAAACGATACAACTGACATGACATTTCATGGTGTACAATCTGAAGCTGAAGGTCCCAGTGGGTTGCAGCAAGCCACACCTGGGAGATGGCCGAGGAGGGTGGGAAGGAGAACTCAACCTGAAATGCAGGATGCAGAGGACATAGACAACTCCTGGGAATGAGTGGGGCGAGCACTGAGTTCAGAAGAATGAGAGGGGATCTCATAGAAACATTTGAAATTCTGATGGGTTTAGACAGGTTAGATGCAGGAAGAATGTTCCCAATGTTGGGGAAGTCCAGAACCAGGGGTCACAGTCTAGGGATAGGGGGTAAGCCATTTAGGACCGAGATGGGGAGAGGCTTCTTCACCCAGGAAGTGGTGAACCTGTGGAGTTCTCTGCCACAGAGAGTTGTTGAGGCCGGTTCACTGAATGTATTCAAAAAGAAGTTAGATGTAGTCCTTACTACTAGGGGCATCAAGGGGTATGGCGAGAAAGCAGGAATGGGGTACTGAAGTTGCATGTTCAGCCATGAGCTCGTTGGGTGGCGGTGCAGGCTCGAGGGGCCGAATGGCCTACTCCTGCACCTATTTTCTATGTTTCCAACAAGATCGCTCCTGGACACTATGGGCCCAAGTTTCCACATGATTTGCGCCTGATTTTTAGGAGCAACTGGTGGAGAATGGACTATCTTAGAAATCGCAATTCTCCACATTTTTTTTCTGCAGTTCTAGTCAGTTAGAACAGTTCCACTTTGGAACAGAATTTTTTCTTCAAAAGGGGGCGTGTCCGGCCACTGACGCCTGATTTCAAAGTTTCCACAGTGAAAACGTACTCCAAACTAAAGTAGAATGGAGCCAGTGAAGATTTTTGTAGAACTGAAAAAACCTTGTCTACACATTAAAAAATCAGGCGCAGGTTACAAATTAGGCGTCCAGAACGAGGTGGGGGGGAGGGGGGGGGAAGGGAAGTCATTAAATTCTACAATAAATCCTTATTTATACTTCTACAAATATTATACAAATAAATCCAATCTAAATAAACATTTATAAGCAAAGAAAAGATTAAATAAACCATCTTCCTACCTATGTGAAAGTGCTTCAGCCATCGTTCGTTCCCGCGGGGGGGGGGGGGGGAAGCCATTCTGTTCGTTCCCGCGGGGGGGGAGGGGGGGGAGCCGTTCCGTTCGTTCCCGCGGGGGGGAGCCGTTCCGTTCGTTCCCGCGGGGGGGGAGCCGTTCCGTTCGTTCCCGCGGGGGGGGAGCCGTTCCGTTCGTTCCCGCGGGGGGGAGCCGTTCCGTTCGTTCCCGCGGGGGGGAGCCGTTCCGTTCGTTCCCGCGGGGGGGGAGCCGTTCCGTTCGTTCCCGCGGGGGGGGAGCCGTTCCGTTCGTTCCCGCGGGGGGGGAGCCGTTCCGTTCGTTCCCGCGGGGAGGGAGCCGTTCCATTCGTTCCTGCGGGGGGGGAGGGGGAGGGAGCCGTTCCATTCGTTCCTGCGGGGGGGGAGGGGGAGGGAGCCGTTCCATTCGTTCCTGCGGGGGGGGAGGGGGGGGAAGCCTTTCCATTCGTTCCCGCGGGGAGGGAGCCGTTCCATTCGTTCCTGCGGGGGGGGAGGGGGAGGGAGCCGTTCCATTCGTTCCTGCGGGGGGGGAGGGGGGGGAAGCCTTTCCGTTCGTTCCCGCGGGGAGGGAGTGGGGAGGGAGCCGTTCCATTCGTTCCTGCGGGGGGGGAGGGGGGGGAAGCCTTTCCATTCGTTCCCGCGAGGGGTGGAGGGGGGGGAAGCCATTCCGTTCGTTCCCGCGGAGGGGGAGGGGGGTGGAAGCCATTCCGTTCATTCCCGCGGGGGGGAAGCCGTTCCGTTCGTTCCCGCGGGGGGGGGGAGAGGGTGGAGCCGTTCCGTTCATTCCCGATGGCGGGCGGGGGTGGGGAGGGAAACGGCTGCCTCAAAAAATTTTCAAAAATTAAACAGCTACAAAGAACTACAAAAATGGCCGAGTGCCAATGTTTTCTTCACACTGCGCGTGTGCGAACGCTCTAACGCGCACGCGCAGCGTTGCCGGCAGGAAAAAAACTAATTTAAATGGTACCCGCCCCCTCCCACTTACAAAATCGGCACGAGTGTAGGCTCCGCCCCCTGGGCGCCGCGCCAGGCAGACAAGGAGCTGCAGGGTGCTCGAGAATAGCGTGTTTTTTTTTAGGCGCCGTTTTAGGTGCGAAAAACGGGCGCCCAGCTCGGAGGGGCGCCTGTTTTTTATCGTGTGGAAACTTGGGCCCAATGGGTGGGGCGAGGGTAGAATTAGCGGGACTGTCAGTAGAAGTAGTAACACTGTCTAGAGGAATGGGATCAGTGTTGGACAGATTAGAGAGGGGATGTCGGAGATTAGGGAGGGAATGTCGGAGGCAGTTGATGCAGTGTTGGGACATATGAGGGAGGGGATGTTGGAGATTCGGGAGGGAATGTCAGAGATAGCTGCTGCAATAAGTGGACTCACCTAGGCTGTGATTGCCCAAAAGCAATTGCCAGCATCAACTGCTGAAGAAGAGTCCGAAGATGAACCTGAGCCTTCCACAATGCTGTCTGCTAGGTCTGTCCCTGTCCAACCCCACCAACAACAAATGTGCCCCTTCGCGCAGAAAACATAAAAAACCTTGGGGTCAGGGGGAGGAAGCAGAAGTCTGCGACAACGGGCACAGGTAAGGGTAGAGGCAACAACAGGGGCAAGAGGGGCGCACAGCGCTAAGGTCTTTGAATAAGGGAGAGGAGAGATGGCTGCAGTTAGAGTTTGTTTGTTTGTTGCTGCTACTTGTTGTTTTCTTCATTGAAACATTGATACAAATTTTTTTATTAAAGTTAAGTACAGCTATACAAATGTTTAATTAACTTAATTATTTTTTAAGTTATTCTGCACATTATTTTTTGAATTAAAGCAATATAAACCAACATAACATTACGGAGATTAATATGTACATTATTTTTTCACACTAACAGGTGTAAAGAGTCAACACTGTCGGGCCTTTTAGCCTACAGGCAGCAAAGCGATCATGGATTAGCCGCTGATGCAAGTCTCTAGCTATGGCTATAGGTGTAACAAGGCCGCCTCCTCCGCCATCGTCCTGTGCGTTGCGGTGGTGGCATGGGTTTGTCCTCCTCCTCCTGCTGCTCCTCCTCCTCGTCCTCATTGTCAGCCTCCTCGACCTCCTCTTCCCCTGCCCCCCCCACCAACCTCCCCCGGCCTTCTCCCCTCAGGACGATCTTCAATGTTCAGTGCCTGGCCCCTCATGATGGCCAAGTTGTGAAGCATGCTGCACATGACAGTGAACTAACCGACGTGGTGAGGAGCATATTGTAAGTAGTCTCCAGAGTGGTCCAGGCATCGGAAACGCTGTTTCAGTATGCCAATTGTCCGCTCAATGATGCTCCGTGTCGTTATGTGCGACATGTTGTACTGACGCTCTGGCTCAGTGCGGGGATTTTGTAGAGGGGTCATAAGCCAGGTGGCGATCAAACAGCTATCCAGGACATCATATGACAAACTTCACAAAGTTAATTTACTATACAACAGAAGCATTCATGGAAGCTTAAACGACGAAAATAAAACAAGTAAAAGGTAGTTGAATTAAATTGTCCTAATCTCACAACTAATTTAAACAACTATTTGTTTGCAATGATTATACTGGGCCAAAATTGAGCCCATATTATCTAAATAAAGTCTACTTCAATATATAAGATACTCTCTCAGTGTTTCTCTGTCACTTATGTTCTTCTTTCAGAATAGCACCAGGTAAATAGGCTTGACAAATGGTCACCATTATTCACAAGAGATAAAACATATTTACATAGTTTTTTCAAAATATCCAAATAAAAAATAGAAGTAAGTACATCCTATCCTACCTTCATCTTCAGTCTGGGAAGGCAGCGGGCCAGCCTGTGCGGTAGGCCACTCGGCCTGGGATAGGGGCGGGACGCACCAGCAACTGTGCCCTTCTGGCAGCTCCTGAAACATGGTAGATATAATGCTCTCTCGTAGGATGAAAGCATCATGGATGCTACCTGGATAGCATGATACATGGATACGACAGACACTGTTAGTCACTCTTTAGTACTGTTTAGGGTAATATAAACACAGACAGGATCTAATGTAATATTAACAGATACAGGGCCAAGTGAAGCGTATAGTGTAATATAAATGGACAGGGAGCCTCTCAGTGTGCATGCTGCAGCGTGGAACCCAATCATCATCATTCCAGTTGCTGGTGCGTCCCGCCCCTATCCCAGGCCGAGTGGCCTACCGCACAGGCTGGCCCGCTGCCTTCCCAGACTGAAGATGAAGGTAGGATAGGATTTACTTACTTCTATTTTTTATTTGGATATTTTGAAAAAACTATGTAAATATGTTTTGTCTCTTGTGAATAATGGTGACCATTTGTCAAGCCTATTTACCTGGTGCTATTCTGAAAGAAGAACATAAGTGACGGAGAAACACTGAGAGAGTATCTTATATATTGAAGTAGACTTTATTTCGATAATATGGGCTCAATTTTGGCCCAGTATAAACATTGCAAACAAATAGTTGTTTAAATTAGTTGTGAGATTAGGACAATTTAATTCAACTACCTTTGACTTGTTTTATTTTCGTAGTTTAAGCTTCATGAATGCTTCTGTTGTATAGTAAATTAACTTTGTGAAGTTTGTCATATGATGTCCTGGATAGCTGTTTGATCCTATTCACATTCTTTAGTCAAGTCATTAAGTTCTGCTGGCCTCCGATGTACCTACCTGCGCTGATTTCTGAATTCTCCAAGAGTTTTCACAAGTGGCCACAAGTGGCCACATACGCTGGCCTAAGTAGATTTGGAGTAACTATTAGCTGGCCAAAGTGGCCTAAATGGCCAAAACTGGCGTAGGTGGCTGGTTACGTCCCCTTTTGAGAAAAACTAAGCTAAACTAAAAAAATTGCAACTAACTCAAATTGAATGTGCAAAATGGGGATTTTTAAGCTACTCCAGAAAAATCAAATTGCTCCAAAAAAAAAACGGAGCAACTCCTGGCCACTTTTGAGCCCTTTGACACCATTACTGAACTCGCTTTTTGTTCCAGATTTTTTTTAACTGAATTCAAATTCCCCAGCTGCTGTGCTGGGATTTGAGCTCTTGCCTCTGGATCATTAGTTCAGGCCGCTGGATTACTAGTCCAATAATATTACCACTATTCTTATTTTAAAAGGAGAATTATATGGTGACTTGACACACGGGGTTATTAAAGGGAATGGAGAACGAGCAGGAGAATGGGATTAATTTAATTGCCTTCTGTGGACAAAAACACTGCCACAAACTTGACTGTTTTTGTGCTGTAACCTTCTGCAACATTTTATATCGCGACATTTTTATAAAACACATCTGAATTCTCTATAGTAGCACTGAATTCACATTGGACTACGCTATGCTTAGAATATTTTCAAAACTATTTTGAAACCATTGATCTTTCTTCTTTAAATCAGCACTTGGTCTGAGTTAGATTTCAGAACTCAATTTTTATTGATATTCTTATCCTCAATTAGGCTAGAGTTTCTCATGATTGGCCTTTAACAATCTTTAACAAACATTTTTGTGTCAATGTCATATTTTAGCATTGAAGAGAGATTCAGAGTGATGGAATAAATGAACTGAAAGTCCACTGCTATTTTATACAGGCCTTGATCACTTGATTCACTTTCATCAAATATTTTACTACACAAAACTTTAGATATCTACACTTTAGATTTAAAAAATCTAACATTGAAAATTGAATAATTATAAAGGCCATGGAAATTGTATGCAGAACATGTGTTATAAGCAAATAAAGACATTTCACGTTCAATCTATCACATTGTTTACTATAAAATATTTACAGCACAGAAACAGGCCATTCGGCCCAACAGACCCATGCCGCTGTTTATGCTCCTCACGAGCCTCCTCCCACCCTTCTAACCCCATTAAAATATCCTTACATTCCTTTCCCCTTGCCCTTAAATGCATCTATGCTATTTGCCTCAACTTCTCCTTGTGGTAGTGAGTTCCACGTTCTAACCACTCTATGGACAAAGAGATATCTCCTGAATTCCCTATTGGATTTAGAGAAAAGAGCCTCAGCCAGTCCAATCTTTCCTGATAGATATAACCTCTCAGTTCTGGTATCATTCTAGTAAATCTTTTTTTGTACCTTTTCCAGTGCCTTTATATCCTTTTACATTTACCAATTATACGCCCATTCTTCAAGTTTATTAATGTCTTCTGTATTTTGTGGCAGTCATAAGAAATAGGAGTAGGAGTATTGGGCCTGCCATTCAATAAGATCATGGCTGATCTGACATGATCTTGGCAGTCCTCCTCTGTATTAACTAATCCCCCAAGTTGGTGTCATCAGCAAATTTTGAAATTGTTTCTGATTCCTGAGATCAAATTGTTTATGTTATTAGTGAACAACAGTGGTTCCAGCACTGATCCTTGTCGATCACCACATTCCAACATTCTCCAGTATGAGTAACTATCTTTAACTCCTACTCCCTTTTTTGTAGGCCGATTCTTTACATTCTGCTACTTGTTCCCTGATTCCACATGCTGTGTTCGTAGTCAATCATGAGTCTACTCTGCGATACGTTTTCAAAGGCATTTTGGAAATACAAATATATTTTACCTCGGGCATTACCCTTATCTACCCTTTCTGTTACTTCTTCAAAGAATTCAATAAGATTGGTCAAGAATGACCTTCCCTTGTGGAATCCATGCTGACTATTTTCAGTTTCTAGATTGTTTTCTATTGCATCTTTGAGTGAGGACTCTTTCTATCTTTCCTATCACCGACATTAAGCTAATTGGGCTGTAGTTCCCTAGACATTCTATCTCCCTTTTTATATGTAGAAATCACATTAGTTGGCAGACAGTCCTCATGTACTATTCCCTCTTCTAATGACTTTTTATATATGTGTAATACTGCCTCTGCTATCTCTAACTTATTTTAATATGCAAGGTTGCAATCCATCCAGACCAGGGATTTTATCTTCTCTATATTTGATTAGTTTATCAATTATCTTCCCCCTTTCTACCTTAAATGTCTTTCTATCTTTTTTGATCTCTTCTTCTAATGTCATGCCCACTACATTGGTCTTCCTGGTAAATACTGAGGCAAAATAATTATTTAATATTTCTGTCATTTCGCTGTCATTACCTGTGAGTTTATCATGTGTATCCCTTAGTGGCCTTATCCATATCCTGATATTTTCTTTTGTTATTTATGTGTCTGTAGAATACTTTACTATTTATTTATATATTCCTTGATAATTTAATTTCCTTGGCCTAGAAATTGGATATGGCCATGAAATGGGTAGTGTTAAGGCCCAACAATGTTAAGCTGCGCCAGGTCAAAATAGTACAGGTAGCACACAAAATCCGGACTCAGTCATCATTAATGTGATTGTAATCTTGATCCCAGCACTAAAACTGGTGCTCTTTGGCTTATTGCTCCAAAGGTGGGCCAATATCAGGTCCAGTCTAAATTCCAGTCATGTTTGCCACAGGCTTTATTGAGTACTTAAAGGGGTGGTGCATTGATACTGCAGCAGTTCAATGTCAAGCCACTCACACCTTCAGTTGGAAGAAGACAGCAGTGCAAACACATGGCTGAGCCTCAGCACAGGGAGAGAGCCCCCAGATTCTCCGAAGCGGCTTTTGAGCCACTAGTCATGGCCGTGGAGAGGAGGTGGGCTGTCCTCTCCCCACACACTGGCAGAAAACCCTTGCCACGCACCTCACGGAGGCTCTGGCAGGAGATGTGACGACCAGCAATATAGTCTGAAAGTCGGCCATCCAATGCCGAAAGAAGTGTAATGACCTCACACGACAGGTCAAGGTGAGTGAAGGCTTCAGCAAATGCCATATCCCACCAGCTGCACCACAAGCTTCACACATTGCTCAGTGCACCACACCTCCAGCACTCACCGACCAATAATCACAAGTTTTCACCACTCATACATCACCATCAAAGCTTCACTTTACCCTCACAACCTTACCACTGCTGCAACACTCACACCCACATCTCAAACCTTGCACACACTGACAGTTAGTCAACCATGGCAGGCACATCTACCCAAACATATGGCAGCACACTTACGCAATCACACACTTCTCGTTCTCTTGCAGGCCAAGGTCAGATGTAATTGGAGAGAGCAGCGGCAGACAGGCAGGGCTCAAGCTGCCATCCACAATCTCAGCCAGCTGGAGGAGAGAGTGCTGGAGATCATTGGGCGGCAGATAATTGAAGCCGTGGCAATCCTAATCTTCCTTCTTACCCTCATCCAACAATCTTTTCATAAATTCAAGCTGCTGATGCTGTATGCATGCATATCTTGCTTCCCCCCCACAAACCACTCACCATAACTCGACTCTTGTGCCTTTCTGCTTTCAGATAACCTGAGCAGCCTGTCTCCAAGGCAATGCATGAGTGGGAGGGGGAGAAGAAGAAGACACAGCATCATTGTATCTGTCACTCGAAGACACCAGCTCAGAAACTGGCACTGCGCGTACCTTAGAGGCTAGTGTAGAAGCGGGATCTGCACAAGCTGAGGCGCCAGGCACGAGTGGGCTGCAACAAGACCAGGGGAAAAGGGTAGCTCGGGGGGCCATCTCCCTAGAGGGCAAATTCGCGAACGTGGTCTGCTGCACATGACTCAGATGAAGGCCTTGATGGGGCAGCCTTCAGAAGAAGTGATGGGCATGCACACCGAATTGCTGGGTGCAATGGCAAGGCTGCCAGAGGGCCTCTCAACAATGTCAAAGAGCATAGAGAAGTTCGCCTTCAACACTGCACGGGACTTTGCGCAGAGCTTGGAGCCTTGGATTTACAGGCTGGAAATGATGGAAGACTCCCGAAAGGACCGTGCCAATCCAGACATGATACTGCGTGTGATGGGCAATGTCATGGCTGCCATCGCAGCACAGGCGGAAGGGACCCACTGTCGTAGTGCTGCAGCGGATGTGCAGACCGCTCTCATGCAGTCTCAACTTGATGCCACCCAAGCTCGGTCTGCTGCAATGGTGGCTAAGTTTCCCATTGTGGAAAGGGGCTTGCAGGGTGTCGCAGCAGCCCAGCAATCTGTGCTCCAACAGATTACCAGGAATGGAGAGTGGCAGTGAGTCATTAGAGCAGGACCCTGCTGTTGTCTCTAAGGATGACAGCATCCCACCACTGCCACTCTGCCAGTGGCCTTGCTCTGCCTGCCAGCCAGCCAGCCCCGACTGCTAGCTAGGGGATTTGAATATCGGAGCAGGGAAGTCTAACTGCAGTTGTGCAGAGACTTAGTGAGGCCTCACCTGGAATATTGTGTTCAGTTTTGGTCTCCCAGTCTGAGGAAGGACGATCTTGCTATTGAGGGAGTGCAGCGGAGGTTCACCAGACTGATTCCCGGGATGGCAGGACTGTCATATGAGGAGAGACTGGATCAACTGGGCCTTTATTCACTGGAGTTTAGAAGGATGAGAGGGGATCTCATGGAAACGTATAAGATTCTGACGGGACTGGACAGGTTAGATGCAGGAAGAATGTTCCCGATGTTGGGGAAGTCCAGAACCAGGGGACACAGTCTTAAGATAAGGGGTAGGCCATTTAGGACTGAGATGAGAAGAAACTTCTTCACTCAGAGAGTGGTTAACCTGTGGACTTCCCTGCCATAGAGAGTTATTGATGCCAGTTCATTGGATATATTCAAGAGGGAGTTAGATCTGGCCCTTACGGCTAAGGGGGTCAAGGGGTATGGAGAGAAAGCAGGAAAGGGGTACCGAGGGAATGATCAGCCATGATCTTATAGAATGGCGGTGCAGGCTCGAATGGCCGAATGGCCTACTCCTGCACCTATTTTCTATGTTTCTATGTTTCTATGCTGCCGCCCATGCCGAGGTGGTGAAGTCTACAGTCGGACCTTCTAGGGCCAGAGCTGCGAAAGGTTATCCTGCAAGGCCATCTGAAGTCTCCCCCATGGAAACTCAGCAGCCTTCCACCAGCCATGCTGCCGCCACTCGGAGAACATTTTGTAGGAGCACGAGGACAGGAAAGGGCACCTGAATGACAGGCTCTAAGGGATTGCATTTGGGTGATTCATTCATATCGTAAGTGTAAATTGACTTTGGATAAATGTATTAATTTTGTTTGGAATCTTTTGTGGTGGCTCTCATTTTAGCTTTGTGCCCAGGAGGACACTGTGATATTCCATTACAGAGAGATAGTATGATGGGGATGTGATGAGCAACGGGGAACTGGGGTTTCATTCATTGCAATCAGAGTCTGATGAGACTATCATGCACAGCCTGTCCAGAAGGGGGTTTGGCTGCCTGCCTCCTCCCTCCCTCCTTGTCCTCTTCCTCTTCCTCTTGCTCATCTTCCTTCTCCTCCTCCTCTCTCATGTCCTCCTCCTGAGGTGGTCCCGCAATCCCTGGTGGCAAGGGCTGCGCCCTCATGATGGTGAAGTCGTGACGCATGCAACAGACTACCACGGAGTACTGGTGGGCTTTTCCCGAGTGGTCAAGGCAGCAGAGCCCGATGTTTCAGTAGCCCGATGGTCTGCTCGATGATGTTCCTGGTGGAAGCATGGCTCTCATTGTATGAGTGGTGGGATTGTGGAGAGAAGTCATCAGCCGTGTGCAGAGCTGATGGCCCTTGTCTTCGAGCAGCCACCCTCGAGTTTGATGTGGTGGCTGGAAGATTGCTGGCACACCGAGCTGGCACAGGATAAAGGCATCATAACTGCTGCCAGGATAGCGGGTATTGATCATCGGGAAGCGCTGGGCGTGGTTGCACACCAACTGCACATTATGTGAGTGATAGCCTTTGTGGTTACGGAAGATCTCAGGATTGTTATACGGCGCCCACAAATCCACGTGGATGCAGTCAATGGCGCCCTGCACCTTGGGGAAGCCTGCAATCCTGGCAAAGTCACATGTACATTCATCCTGCTTCTCTCTGCTTAGAGGGAAGACAATGTAGTCCCGTCTCCTCAGTCATCTCTTGGATGCAGTGTTGGATGGCGAACTGTGAGATGTTAGCTATGTCTCCTACTACAGACTGGAAGGATCTGCTGGTGAAGAAATTGAGCACCACAGTGACCTTGTGGTCGCCCTGCTCTTGAGCTGTAGATCTGGTTGCAGGAGGTGGCAGAGTTCTGTGACCACCTCCTTGGTGAAGCAGAGCCCCCTAATACACTGCTCCTTGCTTAAATGGAGAAAGGAAAAATGCTCTCAGAAAATCCTAGGTGGGTAAGGCCTCCTGCTGAGAGTCTTCCTGCCCCTCCTCCTCCTCCCTCTGTGAGCATCTTCTCCACTTCGCTGCCTGCTGCTCCCTCACCCTAAGATACTCGAGCACGAAGAGGACTGCCAGTACAGCCCCCAGGACTGTGAGCAAGTGTTGTGAGCAGAAGCCTTTAAATAAGAATGAAGACAGTCTTCACTTGCAACAACACACGCTGTTATCTGAGAAACTTGACAGAAGTTAATAAAATTGCTGGAGTTGCACAAAGTTGCACAGAGCCAGTCAAACTGCAGAAACATGTCAGTGCAAGTAGCTGCTGATCCCTTTAAATACCACTGCTGTAGCCTCCGTCCTGCTTCTCAACACTTGTTCAGCTCGTCGTGCTTAAGGTATGACAATAATTTGGTAGACTCCAAAATGGTAGATTGTGTGGCAACTGAGCGTTGGACATTCACTACCATCACGATCTGCATAACCGACATATCCTTAGCAAGCACGGACATTGGCAGCGCTGCTGGCCATCTAAAAATGGCGGCCAAATCTGGCGATAACAGGTGGTGCTAAATCCCAGAATTTCTAGGCCCTTGTTTCTCTTTGCCTCTCAATTGTTTTTTTTTTACTTCCTTCATAATCTTTTTGATTCCCTTTTGTCATCCTCTTCTTTGTTGTCTATGTATTTAGTGTATGCCCTTTTCTTTAGTTTTAATTTTGCCCATATTACTTTAATCACCCATGATGTGTCATTACTGGTTAGTTTGTTCTTGTTCTCAATGGGATATATTTCTCCTGGACTCTTTGTCACCATTTTAAATGTTTCCTACTGTGGTTCTATTTCTTTGTTTGTCGGTAAATGTTTCCATTTTATTTTCCTTAGTTCTATTCTTATTCCCTTAAAAGCAGCTTTTTTTAACCAATTTATTACATCAGTCTTTGTCTTAGAATGTTCTCACTTTTCATATTAACCATTATTATGTTTTGAACGCTACTGTTTCGATGTTCCCCTACACTTACTTTTCTTATCTGTTCTGGTTAACTTCCCTTTACTAGAGTAAGCCCAAGGTAACATATGTTCCAAGGTTCTTCAAAAAATGCTGGATCATTGACTACTCTTAACATCATCCGAGTAAAAAGGGAATTACTTATTGTCATGTATGTACAATCTGTTTGTATCCACCAGATGGCTTCATTGTTGGAGGCCACTAAGCAGCACGCACAGGGGGTGCTGCTCAGATATAAAAGGCCAGCCATTTTGAGAATCAGGCACTTTGGGCCTAAATAAAGCAGAGCCAAGGTTGTACCTTGCTTAGTTAAACAATACTCAGTTTGAACCTTTATTGCATATATAACATTTGGCAACAAGAATACAAGAACCTGTGTTTGCAAAATGAGCAAGATTGGATTTTTAGAGCGATTCGTGGAGGGAGAAGATTGGGCAGACTTTGTGAGCCGTTTGAACCAGTACTTCGTGGCCAACAAAATTAAAGGGGTCGAAGATGCAGATCGGCTCTGGGCTGTGTTCCTCACTGTGCAGTTCAAAGCTTTACAGTCTGATAAAGAATCTACTCATGCCTAGTGATCCAACAGAGAAAACATACGAGGAGTTGTGTACATTGGTACGGAGGCACCTCAAGCCAGATGACAGCATCATCATCTGGAGATACGGGTTTTACACACACGTTCGATCGGAGGACCAGAGCACGGCGGAATTCGTTGCCGACCTGAGACATCTAGCGGGACCGTGCAAGTTCGGGACGGTGTTGGCAGACATGCTGCGGGACTTCTTTGTAATCGGTATCAACCACGAGGTGATCCTGAGCAAACTTCTGGCGGTAGAGGTGTTGGATTTAAAAAGAGCCATCCAGATTGCTCAATCATGTATGACGATGGGCAGGAGTCTAAAGCAAAAAGCCGAACCTCGGCAAGTACTGTAAATGCGATTGATTTGGTGTTCGGCAGAACGGCACATGGCAGGGCCTATCCGGCTGTTTTCACGAAACCTGTGGCTGCCCAAAGTCTGCCAGCGGGAATGTATCCGATTTCTCCGTGTTGGCGTAGCAGGGGAATTCATCGGCACCAGAAGTGCCGATTTAAGCAATATAGTTGCAAAGGCTGTGTGAGAGTGGGGCATCTCCAGCGCAAGTGTCCGCTGATGAGCAAGCGAGTTGCAATATACCAGGTGGAGGATGAGAGTCAGACTAGCGTGGATCCGGATATACAATTCGCGATGTCAGAGGAGGAAGTGTATGGATTGTACTTCTTCATAACCAAGAGCAACCGATTTTAATTAATGTGAAGTTTAACGGGATACCGGTATCGATGGAACTGGACACGGGGGCGAGTCAATCGATCATGAATGAGATGGCATTTTATAAGCTGTGGGATACTAAGTCTGTGCGGCCCAGGCTGAGCCCTGTTAACGCCAAGCTGCGCACGTACACCAAAGAACTGATAAAGGTGATTGGCAGTGCACAAATTAATGTGTCATATAATGGTGCGGTTCATAAGTTAACGCTGTGGATTGTTCCAGACAATGGCCCAACGCTGCTCGGCAGAAGCTGGTTGGAGAAAGTAAGATGTGACTGGAACGACATAAAAGCGTTGTCATCGGAGGAAGATACATGTGCCCAAGTATTGAGCAAGTTCCCCTCGCTGTCGAACCGGGTATCGGCAACTTCACGGGAGCCAAGGTGCAGATCCATGTGGAATCAGATGCAAGACCCGTCCATCATAAAGCTCGGGCAGTGTCGTATATGATGAGGGAGAAGGTCGAAATTGAACTGGACAGACTCCAGCATGAAGGGATCATATCACTGGTTGAATTTAATGAATGGGCCAGCCCCATTGTTCCTGTGATGAAAAGTGATGGCACAGTCAGAATCTGTGGAGACTACAAGGCAACAATCAACAGGGTTTCGAAACAAGATCAGTACCCGTTACTGAAGGCTGATGACTTTTTTGCGACACTAGCCGAGGGAAGTCATTCACAAAACTGGACTTGACGTCGGCCTATATGGCACAGGAGTTGGTCGAGACCTCGAAAGAGACTTACGTGCATTAACACGCACAAAGGACTGTTTATTTACCACAGGTGCCCTTTCGGAATTCGCGTGGCTGCAGCAACATTCCAAATGAATATGGAAAGTCTACTGAAGTCCATTCCCAGAACCATCGTGTTCCAAGATGACATCCTGATCACCGGCCGTGACTCCAAGGAACATCTGAACAACCTGGAAGAGGTTCTACTGCATTTGAATCGAGTGGGACTCAGACTGAAACGCTCGAAGTGTGTTTTCATGGCACCGGAGGTCGAATTCCTCAGGAGGAAAATCGCCGCTGATGGCATCAGACTTACTGACGTGAAAACCAAGGCCATCAAGAATGCAACCAAGCCACAGAATGTGATGGAGTTCCTGAGTCTACTCAACTACTTTGGTAACTTCCTACCTAAATTGAGCACCTTACTAAAACCACTGCACATGCTATTGAGAAAAGGCGACAACTGGGTGTGGGGCGCATCGCAAGACAGAGTTTTTGAGAAAGCCACCAATCTGCTTTGCTCAAACAAGCTGCTGGTACATTATGACCCATGTAAATGTTTAGTTTTGGACTGTGATGCATCGTCATATGGAATTGGTTGCGTACTCCAACAAGCCAATGAACCGGGGAAACTTCAATCTGTCGCGTATGCATCCAAAAGTTTGTCTAAAGTGGAAAGAGCCTACAGCATGGTAGAAAAAGAAGCTTTAGCGTTTGTGCACAGTGTTAAAAGGATGCAACAATACCTGTTCAGTCTGAAGTTCGAATTAGAGACTGATCACAAGCCGCTCATTTCATTATTTTCCGAGAGCAAAGATATCAATACCAATGCTTCATCTAGCATCCAAAGGTGGGTGCTTACATTATCTGCCTATGATTATGTCATTCGCCACAGACCTGGCACAGAGAATTGTGCCGATGCTTTGAGCCGGTTGCCGTTGCCCACACCGGAGATGGAAATGCCACAATCGGTGGATCTAATGTTAATCATGGATGCTTTTGAGAGTGAAGGAACCCCTGTCATGGCTCAACAAGTTAAGACCTGGACCAGCCAGGACCCGATTTTATTGGTGGTAAAGGATTGCATCCTCAAAGAGGATTGGTCTGCCATACCTATGAAAATGTGCGAGGAGGCCAAACCGTACATTCGTCGCAAGGACCAAATGTTTATTCAAGCAGATTGCATATTGTGGTACAATCGTGCTGTAATGCCTAAGAAAGGGAGAGAGAAGTTTGTGCGTGAGTTACACAGCACACATCCTGGTATAGTGATGACGAAGGCCATCGCCAGGTCCCATGTATGGTTGCCAGGAATTGATTCTGAGCTGGAAGCATGTATGCATCAGTGCAACACTTGCATGCAGCTCAGCAAAGCACCAGCGGAATTGTCGCTGTATCTGTGGTCGTGGCCATCCAAAACTTGGTCCAGGATCTATGTAGATTTTGCAGGTCCCTTCCTGGGCAATATGTTTTTAGTGGTGGTGGACGCTTATTCGAAGTGGATAGAATGCATAATCATGTCATCCAGCACATTCACGGCAACCATAGAAAATCTCAATGTCATGTTCGTGACACATGGTCTACCTGACATAGTGGTGAGCAACAATGGGTCGTGCTTCACCAGTCAGGAGTTTGAGGGGTTTGTGAAACTTAATGGCATAAAACATGTAAGGTCAGCACCGTTCAAGCCTGCGTCCAACGGGCAAGCTGAACGTGCGGTACAAATTATCAAGCAAAGCATGAGGAGAGTAACCCAAGGGTCACTGCAGACCCCCTTGTCCTTTATACTGCTGAGTTACAGGACAAGACCCCACATACTCACAGGGGTCTCGTCTGCTGAACTCATGATGAAAAGAGACCAAGCTATCTCTGGTACACCCAGATTTAAGTAATCAATTTGAATACAGAAGACAAAGTCAACAAGGGTACCAGGATCGCGCAACTGTGTCACACGAGATTTCTGTTAATGATCCTGTATATGTGTTGAACTATGATCAGGGTCCCAAATGAATTGCTGGTATGGTCATGGCCAAGGAAGGCAACAGAGTATTCATTATTAAGCTCAAGAATGGGCAAACTTGCAGGAAACACATAGATCAGACAAAGCTGAGGCACACAGACTTGCCAGAACAGTCGGATGAAGAAACCATCGACGACCAACCAACTTACCAACAGTCGTCAGAGGACTCAAGAGTCATCAGTGAACCCGGAATTTCCATCACGGACCTCTTCAATAAAAATGGACTTGCAATTCCTGACATGGCCACTGCCATCCCAACAAGTCAGTCACCCAGCCATCAGCCACAACAGACTCCACACACTCACCCAAGGCTGGAATCGAACTAAAATGGTCAACCCAGGAGCACAAAGCACCAGACCGTCTCAACCTGTGAAAGACTGTGATAAGATTTCAGAGGGGGTATTGCCATGTATGTACATTCTGTTTGTAGCCACCAGATGGCATCATTGTTGGAGACCACTAAGCAGCACACACATGGTGCTGCTCAGGTATAAAAGGCCAGCCATTTTGTGATTCAGGCAATTTGGGCCTAAATAAAGCAGAGCCAAGGTTGTACCTTGCTTAATTAAACAGTACTCAGTTTGAACCTTTATTGCATACATAACATTTATCTTTGAAATCCATTGTGAGCCCATTGCAAGTTCCTACCATTAAGAGGATGGCTGCACACAGCATTGTCATTTATTTTACAGATCCGTCTCAAACCGCAGAAGGTTAACAGCTTCCTATATAAAACGCATGTATATTTTTAACTGTCAGTGCATTTTGAGTATTCATATTGATCTGTCCTCCTTGTTTTGAAAGCCTTGTTTTCCTGTTTTCCACAAGTTAACATGAGGATCCGACTTGTCAGTTTAGCAAAATCTTGCCTGCTTTCTGTAGGACTCTCTTTGTGTCTGTGAGTTGAACAGAAGGTGTATTATACACTAAGGACACAATAATGCTAAGGGCATTTTCTGTGCTTTTATATGATACCCATTGGTATCCAACCTATAAACTAGGGAGTGATAAGTAATAAATATGCCAGAGTTCATGGTATATTAGGGGCTATTATAATTGGATTTTATTGTATTATTAATACTAAGTGTAAATGCCTGTCCCACACTTTGATCACTCCTGTGAGGTCAATCATTACTGTCAATCCCTCGATCTCTTTCTTCTGTGTCAAAGTATGATATTCACTGCTGTTATATCCACTGCTTCATTGCTGTTTCTTGTTAAAGGCATAGAGGAAAAGAAACACCTTATAAAATGAATCGTCTTGAAGATAAAAGTGCTCACACTCTAAAGGCTTACGTAATAAATGTTATAGAAATTTCACTTGCAGATGAAATGTCCACAACGAACCACATAGCAGCAAAAATCACTTATTAGTTATGTAACAATAAATAAAATGATCTTGCATTATTTGAAATTGTTGGTTGATTAACTGACACATGGAGTGAGCCTTTGGCTCAGTGGTAGCGATCCCACCACCGATCCGAAGGTGCAGAGTTCGGAGTCCCACTCCAGACAGTCCTGGTGTGTGGAGGCCGCCGCACCAACTCCCAATTATGAGTTGACATCCAGCAGGAGCAACCCCCCCCATCACACCCTCACCATATAGTTTGTGGGCGCTCATAACACCCTCTTTCTGTAGAGGACTAACCACCTTCGGTGTAAAGAAAGAGCATTCATTTCGCAACCTGTTGAACCGTTAATTAGCCTGTAAATTCTTCCACTACGGTTCTCCAAGGAAAGAGTGTGAAGATATGAAAAATAACAATGGACGTATAGTTACCTGGCACATATATCATATGTCATCATCATCATAGGCAATCACTCGGAATCAAGGAAGACATGCTTCCACTATAAAATGAGTTCTTAGGTGGCTGAACAATCCAATACGGGAATTACAGTCTCTGTCACAGGTGGGACAGATCGTCGCTGAGGGAAGGGGTGGGTGGGACAGGTTTGCCACACACTCTTTCTGCTGCCTGCGCTTGATTTCTGAACTCTCTCGGCCATCAGACTCGAGGTGCTCAGCGCCCTCCCGGATGCACTTCCTCCACTTAGAGCGGTCTTTGGCCAGGGACTCCCAGGTGTCAGTGGGGATGTCGCACTTTATCAGGGAGGCTTTAAGGGTGTCCTTGTAACATTTCCGCTGCCCACCTTTGGCTCATTTGCCATGAAGGAGTTCCGAGTAGAGCGCTTGTTTTGGGAGTCTCGTGTCTGACATGCGAACTATGTGGCCTGCCCAGCGGAGCTGATCAAATGCGGTCAGTGCTTCAATGCTGGGGATGTTGGCCTGGACGAGGACGCTAACGTTGGTGCGTCTGTCCTCCCAGGGGATTTGTAGGATCTTGCAGAGACATCATTGGTGGTATTTCTCCAGCGTCTTGAGGTGTCTACATGGTCCATGTCTCTGAGCCATACAGGAGGGTGGGTATTACTACAGCCCTGTAGACCATGAGCTTGGTGGCAGATTTGAGGGCCTGGTCTTCAAACACTCTTTTCCTCAGGCAGCCAAAGGCTGCACTGGCACACTGGAGGTGGTGTTGAATCTTGTCGTCAGTGCGTGCTCTTGTTGATAGGAGGCTCCCAAGATATGAGAAGTGGCCCATGTTGTCAAGGGCCGCACCGTGGATCTTGATGACTGGGGGGCAGTGCTATGCGGCGAGGACAGGCTGGTGAAGGACCTTTGTCTTACGGATGTTTAGCGTAAGGCCCATGCTTTCGTATGCCTGAGTAAATACGTTGACTGTGACCTGGAGTTCAGCCTCTATGTGTGCGTAGACGCAGCCGTTGTCCACATACTGTAGCTCGACGACAGAGGTTGGGGTGGTCTTGGACCTGGCCTGGAGATGGCGAAGGTTGAACAGGTTCCCACTGGTTCTGTAGTTTAGCTCCACTCCAGCTTGTTGACTGTGAGGTGGAGCATGGCAGCGAGGAAGATTGAGAAGAGGGTTGGGGCAATGATGCAGCCCTGCTTGACCCTGGTCCAGACTTGGATCAGATCTGTGATGGATCCGTTGGTAAGGATCGCGGCCTGCATGTTGTCATGGAGCAGGCGACGAACTTTTGGGGGCATCCGAAACGGAGGAGGATGCTCTATAGATTCTCACGGTTGACAGTGTCAAAGACCTTTGTAAGGTCAAAGAAGGCCATGTATAAGGGCTGGCGCTGTTCCCTGCATTTTTCCTGCAGCTGTCGCGGTTTACCCCATAGAGGACGAAATCCACAATGCAACTCCGGAAGGAGCTCCTCAGCCACAGGGAGAAGACGGTTGAGGAGAACTCTTGCGATGACTTTCCCGGTGGCTGATAGCAGGGAGATTCCTCTGTAGTTGTTGCAATCGGACTTGTTCCCTTTTTTAAAGATGGTTACGATCACAGCATCTCTGAGACCTCCCGGCATGCTCTCCTCACTCCAGATGAGAGAGATGGGGTCGTGTATTCCCGCCAACTGTGCCTCTCCACCATACTTCAGTGCCTCAGCACCTGTAGCCTTGTTGTTTTTAAGCTGTCTTTTGGCTTTTTCTACCGAGTGCAGTGTTGGGGTTTTGCCGATGTGGTGGCGGGTGGCATGCTGCGGGATGGAGTCGAGAACACTCGAATCAAACGCAGAGACCCGATTGAGGAGAACTTCGAAGTGCTCCTTCCAGCGGGCCCTGACTGCCTCAGTGTCCTTGATGAGTGTTTCCCCATTCTTGGCCAGCAGTGGGGTGTTTGGGTGTTTTGACCGTAGCTGGCCTTGACTGCAATGAAGAATCCTTGCACATCATGGCTGTCGGCCAGCTGCTGTATCTCCTGTGCTTTCTCCATCCACCACCTGTTCTTTAGGTCCCGCGTTTTTTGTTAGACCTCAGCCTTGAGTCATCTGTAATACTGCTTTGTTGCTGCCGAGTTGGGTTGTTGTTTAAGGCTCAGAAATGCCCTGCACTTGCGATCTATTAGCTCTTGGACCTCCTGATCATTCTCATCAAACCATAGAAACATAGAAACATAGAAAATAGGTGCAGGAGTAGGCCTTTCGGCCCTTCGAGCCTACACTGCCATTCAATAAGATCATGGCTGATCAGTTCTTCAGTACCCCTTTCCTGCTTTCTCGCCATACCCCTTGGGGCCCCTTAACCGTAAGGGCCATATCTAACTCCCTCTTGAATATATCCAGTGAAGTGGCATCAACAACTCTCTGCGGCAGGGAATTACACATGTTAGCAACTCTCTGATTGAAGAAGTTTCTCCTCATCTCAGTCCTAAATGGCCTACCCCTTATCCTAAGACTATGTCCCCTTGTTCTGGACTTCCCCAACATCGGGAACATTCTTCTCGCATCTATCCTGTCCAGTCCTGTCAGAATCTTATATGTTTCTATGAGATCCCCTCTCACCCTTCTAAACTCCAGTGAATAAAGGCCCAGTTGATCCAGTCTCTCCTCATATGACAGCCCAGCCATCCCTGGAATCAGTCTGGTGAACCTTCGCTGCACTCCCTCAATAGCAAGAACATCCTTCCTCAGACTAGGAGACCAAAACTGAACACAATATTCCAGGTGAGGTCTCACTAAGGCCCTGTTCAGCTGCATTAAGATCTCCCTGCTTCTATATTCAAATCCTATGCTATGAAGGCCAACATACCATTTGCCTTCTTTGCCACCTGCTGTACCTGCGTGCCAACTTTCAGTGACTGATGAACCATGACACCTAGGTCTTGTTGCACCTCCCCTTTTCCTAGACTGCCGCCATTCAGATAATATTCTGGTGTTTCCTGGTTGAGAGACCAAGTGTCTCTTTGCAGGCACTGGTTATGGAGGCCTGGAGGGCAGACTATAGGCTGTGGGCATTCTGCGTCTCAGGGTCATCAAGGCATGCCAGGTTAGCTGTGAGGTGCTGGCTGTATAGGGCTTTCTTAGCTGGGTCCTTGAGTGCTCCGGCATTGACTTTTTTGCGGCACTGCTTCTGCTGCCCCTCCGCTTTGGGGCTATGTTGATGTCAATGATGGATTGGATTAGGCAGTGGTCCTTCCAGCATTCGTCAGCTCCTGTCATGGCACACATCCTTGCGATCCCTGGCTCGGACGATGACATAGTCGAGCCGGTGCCAATGTTTGGAGCGAGGGTATTGTCACGATGCCTTGTATTTGTCCCTCTGGCGGAACAAGGTGTTGGTGATGAGAAGTTCATGTTCTAGACATTTTGTCAGGAGTAGGGTATCGCTGGAGTTGGCTTATAAATAGTTATAAATAGCTATAAATAGTTACCTGGCACATATATCATATGTAAATGTGAAGTGATTGCTGTGTTTCCGCAAGTTCCCACTGACCTGATTAGCTCTGCATTTTCATAACGTAGTTACATTCTGTTGGCTGTTTTGCATTTCCCCATATAGTTTTGTTGTTTTATGATGTGTGATATCAGCAATGGCAGACTCCAAAATATTTTGCACCAAAACATACAACTGATTAGATGTTAAGTTTTCAGTTCTACAAACTAACCTGTTTTACCTTCGTTGACATTCCACTGTGTTGTCTTAATATATGTTGCTAGCTTTCAGCCCCTCGAATGGTTAGTTCCTGAGAGACATGCTGTGGATACAGTAGAGTTCCAATGGAAATTTACACTGAATCATTGAGATTGTTTGTTGCACTGTATCCCGTCTTATTGCAAACATCTATCTGTTTGTGTGTTCCATTAAAAATCCTATGTAAACATTCCTATGGAGATTATTTTGTTGAAATGTCTACAGGTAGTTGTTACTCTTTGACTGCAATATTTCCCTGTGATGCCAGTATCTGGCCCTCCAATCGGATTTCCAATGCTAACATGGTCACTGATTTCCGAGTTTTGTTTTGCCAGAAATATAATTAAAAAAATGTTATCATCTTAAGCAGGTAGTTGCAGGTCTCCCACTGCGGGTGGTGCTGTAGTGTGAATCACCAAAGTTCATCCACTGTTTTGTTTTGTCTCTCCGCCTCGATTAAATGCACAGATCAACTATTTAAACCTCCTGCAGCTTTTCTCTGTTGCCCAAACAACTAAGAGCTGGAAAAGGATATCTAAGCTGTGCCTCTGGCCCTCACTTCCAGCTCAGTTGTTTCCCACTGCTTGACCTTTGACTCAGCTTCTAAAAAAACTTCTAAAAATGCATGTCATTTAAAAAAAATAATGATTCTGCCTTAGCCTATGCTCACAGCTTGATCTCTGATCCCGAGTTTTCCCTCCCAATAGGCCCCTGGCACGTACTCTGAAAACAGTTTAAAAATAATTGCCTGAGTCGTCCACTACTCTGCCCTACTGCTTACCACCATTTGGCCCCTGGTCCTTCATCCTGTTCCGCCATTCAGTACGGTCATGACTGATTTAACTCAGCTCCACCTTCCCACACTATCCGCATATCCCTAATTCCTTAACATCCAAAAGAACATTTGATTTTCCTGTGGTCAAGCTCACTTACCCTGCTCTTAACTTTGTTGAATACCAGCAACTTCCCTTTTGATTCCTACTACTAATATTTTAAGTAATTGCTCGGACTGAATCCTGATGTTATACTAAAATCAAAACAGTAAATATTAGAAATGCCCTGCTCGTTCACCAGTTTCTGAAAGGGAAAGAATAATGAATATTTTAGGTATGGCCTTTCTCTTGAGCTTCCTTGTTAAAGTGCTAAACAGTAGCTTTGCCCCCCTTTCACTGAAGGTAACTGAAGTCTATTTTCCTTTATCCAAGAACTTTTTCCAGACAACACAATAGGTGAGCAAAGTAATATTTATGGTTATGAGCTCAATTGATGAGATGGGTTATTTTAATATGCATATTCTCAGCATGGTCTGATAAATGAAGGAGGGATTGGAGTACTGTATTTACTGGGAAGAAAGGCAATTTCATTTGATGTTTTTGGTATCATAAAAATTATTTTTAGGAACTCAATTTTAACCATTGTAAGTAAATTATAACAAAATTCTGCAAATATCAGGGTGGATACACAAACTTACATGCCAGGAACGCATATTGGGAATTTCAGCATAGATGCCAATAAGCCCCAAAGGATTTTCCGTCTATTAAATGTGGGACAGACCTGGACAATAAATGAGAGTGAATTAATGCAAGAAGACTAAAGAGAGGGATCTGAAAATTTTAGTGAACATTTGAGGAGGTGAATTTTCCTCCATGATCCCAGCCAAAATCGGGCAGGATTGGACAATGAAGCCAACTACTGCCTCATTGTCTGATGAGGAGTTTTTCTGGGACTACCACCACTGCCCACTCCTTCCACACCTGCTAAATATAAATGGCAGTAGGGGTTGGTAGTGCCTTAGGTCCTGGTGGATATAGTTACTCTCTGACACACTTACCACTACTTCCTGGGGTCCCCTATGGAAAGTGGCGGTGGGTCCCCAGAAACAGCAGTCAAAGAGCAAGTTATTATTTAAATGGAGAAAGATTGCAAAGTGCTGCAGTACAGCAGGACCTGGGGGTACTTGTGCATGAAACACAAAAGGATAGTATGCAGGTACAGCAAGTGATCAGGAAGGCCAATGGTATCTTGGCCTTTATTGCAAAGGGGATGGAGTATAAAAGCAGGGAAGTCTTGCTACAGCTATATAAGGTATTGGTGAGGCCACACCTGGAATACTGCGTGCAATTTTGGTTTCCATATTTATGAAAGGATATACTTGCTTTGGAGGCAGTTCAGAGAAGGTTCACTAGGTTGATTCCGGGGATGAGGGGGTTGACTTATGAGGAAAGGTTGAGTAGGTTGGGCCTCTACTCATTGGAATTCAGAAGAATAAGAGGTGATCTTATCGAAACATATAGGGCTAGACTTTCCACTTCACATCACTCATCTATGGTCCGAAATGGACCTCTATCGCCCATTTTGAGCAAAAAGTGGAAACTAGGCCCAAAATATCACTGGAAAAATAGGCCCCCAAGTTTCCACTTTGATCGCTGAGGTGATCGCCCAAATGATCGCCCACACAAAGCCCATCCCAAGTTTCATCACTTAGCATGCACTTCACTGGGCCGATGCAAGGCCCAAAACAGTGCTCAAAAATAGTTGCTTTTTCAGGGCCTTAGAGAGGAAAATGGACACTCCGGATGTCATTTTTAGCCTCTGAGGAAGGGTGGAGAATTGTTTTGAGTTATTTAGAGAGTAAAATTGATGCAAATTGTACTCAGAAATTTGGGACAGAGAATATAAATAGGTATTATCACCTTATTTATGCTAAATAGATCTCATATATTGGAATTATGTATTAAATAGCTTTTACGTAGTGAAGTTATTTAATGATATTCCGTGAAGAAACAGAATAAACAAACAAATCTGCATGAAGAACTGTAACGTTGTAAAACTTATGTAAATAAGAGAGAAGGTACAAAAGTTTTAGAATTCTTTTTTTTTATTAACAAACAAAGAACTAATAAACAATACCCTCCCTCCAACCCCCCACCCCCCACACCAACCCACCTTCCCTCAAAATCCCCAAAACGTTAGAAGAAGAAGAAATTTAACATTTTAAAGAACAAGTGGCCATTTAAATAATGACAACAAGTGACCATTTCAGTCTTGATAACAATTAACCATTTCAGTCATGATAACAAATGACCATTTCAGAAAGAATGGAAAGTGAACAGTTAAGTAATGATAACAAGTGAACAAGTGAACATTTAACTATTGAATACAATTAGCCAATTTATAACAATAACAATAACAAGAGTATAATAAGTTGGCAATAACAAGTGTATATATTAAAACAAGTGAACGATAGAGAAGCACTCCCCCCTCCCTACCTGTGGCCACGTTTCCCTCCAGATCCTGTTCCACCCCGTGTTCGCAACTCACCCGCCCATTTTGGTCTACGCAGACCGACACCAAGACGTCGTGCAGAGTGGGATGTCAAGACTTCCTGCCGAGGTGGAGGTGACGGAGAGGAAGTGGAAGCCTGAGGCTCATCTTCCGAGTCTGGAGGAACTGTGTCCTCCGTACTCGCTTGCGTGCTACGGGTATCGCTGCGAGCAGACACGACACGTTGGGGTGCAGCGCCGTGTCCAGCCAGCAACGCATGCCGTAGGGCATTGGTTGCAGCTGTTTGCTGCCGAATCGCCTCCAACGTCTCCCGAGCAGTCTGTGACTTCTCAGAAGACCAGTTCGAGAAGTTCTGGCAGAACTCACTCCAGGATGCTGGAAACTGGCTCCAGTTCGCAGAGAACTGGCTCCAGTTCGCAGAGAACCCCGCGAACCCCTGGATAAGGTCGAGACCAATCGTGACCGTCTCCCTGCACAGGGAAATCAAGCTCTCTGTCTGGCCCTCCAAGGCAGGCAATTGCTCGCCACGCTGACCGGACCTCCGTGGGGTCGGCGTTTGCAATATGACGCACCTTGGCATCGCCACCTGCACACCGCTTGGTCCCGGTGCTTCTTCCATCTCAACTGAGATGGCTTCAGGGTGTTCCCCCCACCCCACAAAAATCTCTTCCTCTTCTTCCGTCTCATCAATCTCCTCCTCCTCCTGCTGATATACCACAGCAGCAGGAGTCCGCAATGGCTCCCCTTCCTCCTCAGTCTCCTGCGATCTCGGCGAAGTTTCAATGGTGGTAGTGGATTCCACCGACTCGACGACCACTTGACCTTTAATTTGATAAACAACGTTTAACAATTCAAATCATTACATTACAACTTTTCTCCAACTGAAATCATTGCAATGTTTTCCATTACCCCATATGCACAAGTGATCACAAGGTTTAACATGACCTAACAAGACCTCATTCGAAGATCTATAGTACATCACAATTATATATCAGATTATATTATAATTGCATAACATTACATGCGTAACTACGATATTTTCAATATTTACTAATGTTTCACACATTGCACAATGCACATTTCTCATTACTCACATGTCTCAAGGGTGGGTTCGGCCACACCGTGGGATGTGACTGAACGGCTTTCTCCTCGTACTGGCTTAGTGTGTGCATCATGGCAGCACCCCCACCTGTCCTCCGTTGTTCCCGATTATTCATTGAAATCTTCTTCTGTAAATGATACGATAACGTTGCATGGCATAAGCAAATGGATCAGGCAATTTAAGACATTGAAAACATTTAAGACTGACAGATTTAAATGCTTTATTACAAGTTAGCATTATGTTGCATATTTCACACTACAACATTTAACTTTATGCTGGGTTGCATAACTTTATTCAAAATTTAGTTAGGTTTAAATGTACCCCAATAACATTGCAGATTCTAGTTACTATTTAGATCATTAAATAATACATAAATATAAATTTCAACTTACTCTCGCAGCTGCCAGTAGGCTGTTCCATTGTTTGCGGCATTGGTCTGGTGTGCGCATTTCATCGGAGGCCGATGTGACTACGTCGGCTATTTCGGACCAAATCCTGCAATATGCATGGGGTGGAGGTTTCCCCTACCCATCCTGTGTCAGATCCTCCCACCTGGGGCTTACTGCATTTATGAGGGCCGCATTTGCCTCTTCGCTGACAGGTTTGGCCCTTCTCTTTCCTGCACCTCCCTCCATTCTTTAAATTTATCTGTAATTTGGATAAGACTTTCTGACCTGCTTCCTTTCTCCTCTCTCTGTCTCTCTCTTTCTCTCTCTCTCCCAGACCCACCCAGAGCTTCTGAGCATGTGTGAACACCTTTGACCTCTCAAAACGCGGGAAGACGCATCAACCCGAAAAAAAAATCAACCTGCACATGCGCAGTAATGCGTTGCTCGGGAAGCTTTTTTTTTCATTCACTTCCGTTTTCTTTAGGCGATCAGGAGTTCACCGAGAAATTACATCGCCTATTTGACATCGCTGGGCTAAGGCCGAGTGGTAAATCGCAAAAAAAAAATGGGCCTTGAGCCGGCGATCAGCACAGGCGATAGGTCTCGCATCGCTGGAACAAGGCCCATTTTTTTGGCCTTAGCCAGAAAGTGGAAAGTCTAGCCCATAAGATTATGAGGGGCCTTGACAAGTGTAAGGTTCAAAAATACACGGCCGCATTTTCTTTTGGAACACCCTAAGGACAAGAAAACTAATATGGGATCGTCCTATACATTTTAAATGAACATTTTTGGCCAAGTAAAATCCTCAGAACAGGCAGGCTGGGAAACGTGTGGGCGGATACAGACATTGTGGAGTCTGGCTCACAAGTGAGACAGAGGCACTGGCTAATGGGGGAAAAGTGCATTCTGGCAGGCCAATCAGGGGTCGAGTCGGGCCTGAAGCGAGGAAATCCTCAACCAATTGGGACTACCTGGCCCAGTTCGAAAATACGATTCACCCCTAATCAAATTATGAATGTGGACCATCATCGGCCTAATTAATATGGACAGTGGACAATAGTCCTGAGATCACTGCGGTGATGGCCCATCAAAGGGGAGGCCCAAACCGATTGACTCGCAGGACTGTTACAATGGACCAGCAGACTTTGAGGCACCAATGTGCACTGAAACAATACCCCTGTCCTCACACCTACCTGTACCTGTGACATCTTCTGATTAAATATTCAAAGCTATCTCCCCGCCCAAACTTACACAACGGACCATCAACTGAGTTTGGGCGCGAAAAGGCCAGAACTAAATTGGATACAAATATAGGACCTACGGAACCACTGAGAGGAGAGAAGCAGCTGGAGCAGTAGGAGGAGTCGAGGAGCAGTAACAGTCACAGACAGACAGAAACCGAGAGAGAATGGAGACAGACTGTTACCGGCTGGGAAACCTACCATCGAACGGGCCCTGGACTCGACTTGTGTGCAGAATATACAACCCAACTACCGAGAGGCCCAACATCGTCTCAAGAAGCCGAACCACACACCGAACAACGCTCCGAGGCCAACCAGCTGAAGAACCAGAGACCGAAGTAACTGGGAGAGGCAACATTCACTCCAGCTACCCAGTAAACCAACCATCCTAAGGCTAAAAAAATAACTGTCAAAAGGGATAGTAAGTATTATCCTGGGGTTCCTTTTCCCAACTGTCAGCCTAGATCAGTCAGGTAAAAAGGGGGTGGGGTGGTGTTGAAATGTCTTGTAAAGATAAAATTGTGTAAGGTTTTCGTTGTGTCCGTTTCTTCCCAGAGATTTTCATAGTTTATAAGTGTGTGTCAGATATGTGTTTTGATGAAGTTTGACCTTGTTGGAAATTTACCGTGGTTAATAAATTGGACTCACCCGTTTTTTTTTCGTTCCAAGGACCACTTGTCTCTGAGTGTTTTGTTTTCTCTTGTGGAAGCTCATAATCCACCAAAATTCTGAGGTTAGAACCAGATAGGGGTGCTAGGGCGCTTCGAAACCGCCAGTTTAGTGGTCAGCGAGCCATAAGCTGCTGGACCGTCCCTAGAAGGGACAGAGAGGCCCAATATACCAACAGCCACCAAAGACCCTCGTAATTGGGCAGAGCAAAAACCCCCTACACAAGGTGGATGCAGAGAGGATGTTTCTACTAATGGGGGGGACTAAAACTAGAGGGCATGATCTTAGAATAAGGGGCTGCACATTTAAAACAGAGATGAGGAGGAATTTCTTCTCTCAGAGGGTTGTAAATCTGTTGAATTTGCTGCCTCAGAGAGCTGTGGAAGCTGGGACATTGAATAAATTTAAGACAGAAATAGACAGTTTCTTAAATGATAAGGGGATAAGGGGTTATGGGGAGCGGACGGGGAAGTGAAGCTGAGTCCATGATCAGATCAGCCATGATCTAATTGAATGGCGGAGCAGGCTCGAGGGGCCGTCTGGCCCACTCCTGCTCTTATTTCTTATGTTCTTATGTTCTTACTGATGCGCCCTGGCATAGACGTAAAGGCCGAAGGATCGGGCTAAAAATGGTAGTGCGTCAAAAACGGTAATTTTCATGTATCGCTATCATTTTCGTCGAAAAACCCCGAAAGTCAAAAATCCGACCCAATGAGAATTATATTCCTTTTTGATGTATGGAAGGACCCAATTGCACATAAGTTTAATGGAGTAATCTGAACGTTGCTCCTTGTCCTCATGGTTGCTTAAAGGTGAGAGATGGGCCTGGATTCTCCACCCCATCATCCTTCACACACCTCCTCACCTATCATATTCTTTCTCTGTCAACACTTCGTTGTCAGGGGGATTGACAAAAGGCAAACTTTGTAAACAATCAATCACCATTATAACTAACAACTACCCTGTCAAACTCTCACAGCCTGTCACTAGGGCCTCTGCTAGTTTCAAAGGCTACTTCATTTAAAGGGACTATACACCTCTCATCATCATGAGCTGCATTTGCTCATAGAATCGTCAAATCATATATAGAATGCTTACAGCACATTCAGCCCATCAAGCCTGTGCCAGCTCTCTGCAAGAGTATTTCAGCTAGTCTCACTCCCCCACCCCTTTCTCGTAGCCCTGCAATTTTTTTTCCTTCAGGTACTTATCCAATTCCCTTTTGAAAGCCGTGATTGAATTTGCCTCCACCATCCTTTCACGCAGTGCATTCCAGGTCATAACCACCCACTGTATAAAAAAGTTTCTCATCATATCGCCTTTGGTTCTTCAGCCAATTATCTTACATATGTGTCCTCTGGTTCTTGACCCTTCCGCCAATGGAAACAGTTTCAACCTATTCTGTCTCGACCCCTCGTGATTTTGAACACCTCTATCAAATCCCCTCTCAAACTTCTTTGTTCTAAGGAGAACAACCCCAGCTTCTCTAGTCTATCCACTTAACAACTGAAGTTCCTCCTCCCTGGAACATTCTTGTAAGTCTTTTCTGCACTCTTTCTAAGGCCTTCATATCCTTCCTAAAGTGCGGTTCCCAGAATTGGGCACAATACTCCAGTTGATGCCGAACCAGTGTTTTATAAAAGTTCATTATAATTTACTTGCCTTTGTACTCTGTGCCTCTATTTATGAAGCCCAGGATCCCGTATGCTTTTTTAACCACTTTCTCAACCTGCCCTGCCACCTTCAACGATTTATACACATATACCCCTAGGTCTCTCTGTCCATGTACCCACTTTAGAATTGTACCCTTTAGTTTATGTTGCATCTCCTCGTTTTTCCTACAAAAATGGATCACTTCACACTTTTCTGCGTTAAATTTCATCTGCCACGTCATCATTTCACCAGCCTGTCTATGTCCTCTTGATGTCGATCACTATCCTCCTCATTGTTCACTGTACTTCCAACTTTTGTGTCCTCTTCAAATTTTGAAATTGTGCCCTGCACATCCAAGTCCAAGTCATTAATATATATCAAGAAAAGCAGTGGTCCTAGTACCGACCCCTGGGGAACACCACTGTATACCTTCCTCTAGTCAGAGAAACAACCGTTCACCACTACTCTCTGTTTCCTGTCACTTAGCCAATTTCATATCCATGCTGCCACTGTCCCTTTTATTCCATGGACTTCAACTTTGCTGGTAAGCCTATTATGTGGCACTTTATCAAATGCCTTTTGGACGTCCATGTACACCATGTCAACCGCATTGCCCTTATAAACCCTCTCTGTTATCTCATCAAAAAACTCAATCAAGTTAGTTAAACATGATTTGCCTTTGACTAATTCTGGCTTTCCTTAATTAATCCACACTTGTCCAAGTGACTGTTAATTTTATCGTGGATTATCGTTTCTAAAAGCTTCCCCACTACCGAGGTAAAACTGACTGGCCTGTAGTTGATGGGTTTTTCCCTGTACCCTTCTTTGAACAAGAATGTAACATTTGCAGTTATCCAATCCTCTGGCACCACCCCCGTATCGAAGGAGGATTGGAAGATTATGGCCCGTACCTCCGCAATTTCCACCCTTATCTCCCTCAGCATCCGAGCATGCATCCCATCTGGTCCTGATGATTTATGTACTTTAAGTACAGACATCATTTATTGCCCATCACTAATTTCCCTTGAGAAGGTGATAACAACTGAGTGATTTGCTGGGCAATTTCACAGGGCGGATAAGAGTCAACCACATTGCTGTGGGTCTGGAGTCACACATAGGCGGTAAGGGCAGCAGATTTCCTTCCCTAAAAGACACGAGTGAACCAGATGGGTTTTTATGACAATCTGATAGTTTCATGGTCATGATTACTATTACTGATACTAGCTTTTTTACTCCACATTTATTTAATTAACTGAATTGAAATTCCACAGCTGCCATGGTGGGATTGAATTTACGTCTCTGGATCTTTAGTCTAGGTTTCTGGATTACTTGTCCAATAACTACCATACCCAGTTAGTACTTCCTCTTTATCAATTTTTATCCCATCCAGTATCTCAACAACCTCCCCTTTCACTATGACTTTGGCAGCATCCTCTTCCTTGGTAAAGTCACATGCAAAATATTAATTTAGTACCTCATCCATGCCCCCTGCCTCCATGCATAAGTCTCCTTTTTGGTTCCTATTGGCCCCACCCCTCCTCTTACCACCTGTTTATTATTTATATACCTATAGAAGAATTTTGGATTCCCTTTTATGTAAGCTGCCAGTCTATTCTCATACACTCCCTTTGCCCCTCTTATTTCTTTATTCGCTTCTACTCTGAACTTTCTACATATTTTTTTTTAATTCATTCACGGGATGTGGGCATCACTGGCAAAGCCAGCATTTATTGCCCATCCCTAATTGCCCTTGAGAAGGTGGTGGTGCGCCACCTTCTTGAACCGCTGCAGTCCATGTGATGATGGTACTCACACAGTGCTGTTAGGGCAGTGGTTCCAGGATTTTGAGCCAGTGATGATGAAGGAACAGTGATATGCTTCCAAATCAGAATGGTGTGTGACTTGGACGGGGTGGTGTTCCCATGTGTCTGCTGCCCTTGTCCTTCTAGGTGGTAGAGGTTGCGGGTTTGGGAGGTGCTGCTGAAGAAGCCTTGGCGCTGCAGTGCATCTTGTAGACACTGCAGCCACAGTACGCCGGTGGTGGAGGAGTAGATGTTTAAGTTGCCAATCAAGCGGGCTGCTTTGTCCAGGATGGTGTTGAGCTTCTTGAGTGTTGTTGGAGCTGTACTCATCCAGGCAAGTGGAGAGTATTCCATCATACTCCTGACATGTGCCTTGTAGATGATGGAAAGTCTTTGTGAAGTCCGGAGGTGAGACACTCGCCACAGAATACTCAGCCTCTGACCTGCTCTTGCAGCCACAGTATTTATGTGGCTGGTCCAGTTTAGTTTCTGGTCAATGATGACCCACAGAATGTTGATGGCAGGGAATTCTGTGATGGTAATGCCATTGAATGTTAAAGGGTGGTGTTTAAATTCTCGCTTGTTGGAGATAGTCATTGCCTAGCACTTGTGTGGCGTGAATGTTACTTGCCTCTTATCAGCCCAAGCCTGAATGTTGTCCAGGTCTTGCTGTATGAGGGCATGGACTGCTCCATTAACTGAGGAGTTGCGAATGGAGCTGAACCATGTGCAGTCATCAGCGAACATTCCCACTTCTGACCTTATGGTGGAGGGAATGTCATTGATGAAGCCTTGTTCACTTGCATTCTCATCATAGGCAGTCCCTCGAAATCGTGGAAGACATGCTTCCACTCTAAAAATGAGTTCTCAGGTGACTGTACAGTCCAATGCAAGAATTACAGCCTCTGTCGCAGGTGGGGCAGACAGTGGTTGAAGGAAAGGGTGGGCGGGGAGCCTGGTTTGCCGCACGCTCCTTCGCTGGTTTTCTGCATGCTCTCGACGATGAGACTTGAGGTGCTCAGTGCCCTCCCTGATGGAAGGGGTGGAAGATGCCTGTGTGTGAATTCTTTTAACGTGGGGTGGCCATTGCACACCAGCTACCACACGGGCTTAGCAGAGCAAGGTCTTGGTCCAGTGGCAAGGGGGTCCAAGATGACTGGAGACCAGACACTACTGTATGGGCCGAGTTGCCTACGGCGGGATGTGAGCCGTAAGCTCGCCGCTGAGCAGCGCCCTCCGGTGAGATGGTGAGAAATTTGAGGCGTGGAAAGTGGGGGTGAGAGATTTGAGGTAATGCTTCCCTCTCCCATTTATCAGCTCCTAACTGAGGGCAGGCATTGGGCTGGCCAGAGGTCCACTTCATGGAAGGAGGAGATGTCAGAGAGGTCAGAGTGCCCACAGCCATTGTGCTCACCACATGCTCGACAGAGGCTCTGCAGTTGAGTGGGGCTAGCGGCCGGGGGGGGAAACCAGAATGTCGCCAGAGGGGAGAAAGGCCCGAATGTCGCCGGAGGGGTGGAGGCCTGAATGTCGCGGTGGCGGGGGCGGAGGGGCGCGGGGGGAAGAGGAAGGCCTATGCTTGAGGGCGGAGAGACACGGTAGGGCCCAAACCTGTGGTCGGAACTGGATGGAGGCTCACCGTTGTCAGGGATCAGGTGCAGCAGCTGAGTCGGCCACGTGCAGTGGGGAGCGAAAAGCGAAGGTCCAGTTGGGAGGTCTTGGCAGCAGAGAGTTCGATCTGGAAGATAAGTCTTGATTGGGGGATGAGCAGAGGGCCCAGGTAGCTGCCCTTGCAGCACGGGTAAAAACCCTCAGAGTACATTAACCCCAGTTGGGGTTATTCAAAATGCAACTAGATACCATGCTGAGACAGCTGATGTTTTACACAAGTCAGTTTCAATAGGCTGAATTGCTTTTTCTCATTTTCTTAGGTTCACTGAATCCAAGCAGAGTGGAAGCAGAGATATAACTGGGGCGTTGATTGTAGTGAGGTTCATTGATATTTATCGCCAAGTAAGGATAAACATCTTGTTGGAGGACTCATTATTTTCTTTTATTGACGATCTGACAAACTGATAATGAATGCTGGTGGTAGTTCATCTCAAAATTTGGCTTTCATTTGAGACAAATTAGGAAAGAACAACACGGTGTATTTCATGAATTGTACTCCTGGTGCAGAGCTTTTTTTCCATCGGGAGCTGATATTGGGAACTCGGAGGTGATGGTCAGCTGGTCCCACATACTTTTCCATCAATTCATTGTAATGAACTAAACCCTAACTTGTGTTCTAATGGACAAAAGACTGCATCATGAAGACCAATTAGTCAAATGTACCTTAATGTGGATTAAACTGGCACCTTTTCTTGAGGCAGTGACCAATGGAGAACAACAGCCTCTTTACATCGGGTTCCTGATCGAAAGCTGGCCAGGCAGGAACCTTAAGTGAACATACATGAATCCCCCGTGCCATGACACCCTGAAGATGATTTATTTTAAAAGATAGACTTGCATTTATATCGACCGCAGGAAGTCCCAAATAATTGCAATTGAACGCCGAGAAGTATAGTTCCAGAAAGATGCGTTGGGCAAAGCTGAGAGCACTCAAACCGCTGTTGAAGCAAAGTGCTGAGGAAATGGCATGCAACAGAACATGAATTCAATCATTTAATTAACAGTAAAGACATTCTTCAGACTCAAAATACTCAACACTCTAGCAACTATTGTTCAATGAAATTATTTTTTTCTGCATGAGAATGCAGTCAATATTTTTTTTAAATTTGCTTCAAAATCGCAAGTATCCACAGTGTGCCCCATGAAACAAAGAGCAACGAGAAATAAGGTCAGCAATGCCAGACTATTCCTGATGGGTTCAAACTAACAGTCTGCCACTTCTTATTAACCCAAATGGAAAAAAAAACAATCAGTGATTTGCTTCATACGTAAATGATAATTAATCCTTACTGAGCAAGCTGTAATACAATTGGCATTTAAAATAATCTGATTAAATGTATCTCTTCCACTGCACACTGTTGCTCGGATTCCATGACGAGCAGAATCATTATTTATGTTGTTATGCAGTTCTTCATGGCTGCATTGCTGCTTGTCGTCAATAGCTAGTGGTGATTGCCAGTGGGAAAGGTGAACTGTTTAAAGCAGGATGGTCTCAACTCATAAGCTTGAGGCGTAAGATGGTTCCCGCAAGAGAACTCGCAAATCGTGCTCACAATGGTCAACTGTGGATTTGCAGAAATTACCTAAAAACAGATACCGATGTAGTTACCTTTGAGGCAGACCATATATGAGGTACACGTGATAATTAACTGCACAATAAACGCAAGGACGCATAATCTGAGAACGAACCATGAGTACACACACAAGGTGCAATTGGCACATCCATGGTTATTTAAAAGTGACAATCGTGGCTTTTATCTGTTAGATATTGGGTGACAGTCTGTCTAAAGGGGCAGTGTGAACAAAAACATATTTCGACCCGCAGAGAAAGGCTGCACGCTCAGCTCATCCACATCCAGAGAAAGACAAAAAGCATCCAGCGTTCCTTGCACCAGCTGATATTTGCCATGACAGCTCCTTAAAAGCCTATCTATTGAGGCAGTTTCCTGTCCTCCATAGCCATTAACACCACCTTTCTCATTCACTGCTGCCAAAGTCGTGGCGTCCTGCGGTGGCAGAGCTTTAATGCACGCTAAGTATAAACAAAGTCAACCTTTGTAACCAAGTGCTGCATGAAAGGAGGTCACAGGCTCAGAAAAGGAAACATTGTTAGTCGGGTTTTACTTAAATCAGCCTGTTCAAGGAATGGAGAACGGGAAGGGGTTGTTTCGGATAGCAACAGTTGGTGGTCACAATGGATGATCGAAGGAAATGGAAAAATGTGAACGCAAACGAGGACAAACAATCATAAAGGAGATTCAACAGTGAGCTCAGGAGTGAGGCTGATCAGGCGAGAACAATCTTGCTGAAGGGCCGATGTGAGGAGTTGGAGGAGGTGGATAGGAGAGGTAAAGCTGATTTGTTGTAGAAACATAGAAACATTGAAACATAGAAAATAGTTGCAGGAATAGGCCATTCGGCCCTTCGAGCCTGCACCACCATTCAGTAAGATCATGGCTGATCATTCCTTCAGTACCCCTTTCCTGCTTTCTCTCCATACCCCTTGATCCCTTCAGCCATAAGGACCATATCTAACTCCCTCTTGAATATATCCAATGAATTGGCATCAACAACTCTCTGCAGTAGGGAATTCCACAGGTTAACAACTCTCTGAGTGAAGAAGTTTCTCCTCATTTCAGTGCTAAATGGCACACCCCTTATCCTAAGACTGTGTCTCCGGTTCTGGACTTCCCCATCATCGGGAACATTCTTCCCACATTTAACCTGTCCAGTCCCGTCAGAATCTTGTAAGTTTCAATGAGATCCCCTCTCATCCTTCTAAACTCCAGTGTATAAAGGCCCAGTTGATCCTGTTGTGTTCCTAACACAGATGAGGCTGCGCGCACACACAGAGGTTAAAGTAACAGTGACCTCAGTCTTTATTAAGACATTCCAGAGTGAGTAACAGACCTTAGGGGCCGGCTTATATACAGTGCTCCCAAGGGATGCTGGGATTCCTTGGGACTTCAGGGGATGCACTCCCTGATGGCGGAACATGGGAGTGCATGCTTTACAGATACACAACATCACTCCCCCACAAAGTCAAAGTGAAAACTATTTACAAGGTGAGGCGGTCGGGAGCCTTTCTTTCCCTGGTGGACCGCTTCGGTACAAATGTCTGTTCTGGTGTGTTCGCTGTGCCCTCGCTGGGCTGGCGTGTTGTTGGCCCTGCAGGGCTGCTGTGTGAGCTTGGCCTTGCTGGGCTGTTGGGCGTGATGGGTTCGATTTCCTGGTCCGGGGTTGGTGTCGTTGATCCTTTGGGTGTGTGTTGTGGGCTCGAAAAAGGTGGTGTCTGCTGTGGATTGTTCAGGGCAGTCTGTGAACCACAGCCTCGTTTGGTCCAGGTGCTTTCTGCAAATTTGTCCATTGTCTATTTTGACGAGAAACACCCTACTCCCTTCTTTAGCTATCACAGTGCCCGCGATCCACTTGGGACCATGTCCATAGTTTAGCACATACACAGGGTCATTCAGATCAATTTCCCGTGATACAGTGGCGCGACCATCGTTTACATTTTGTTGCTGCTGCCTGCTCTCTACCTGATCATGCAGGTTAGGGTGAACCAGCGAGACTCTGGTTTTAAGTGTCCTTTTCATGAGTAGCTCAGCCGGGGGCACCACTGTGAGTGAGTGGGGTCTCATGCAGTAGCTGAGCAGTAATCGGGACAGGCGGGTTTGGAGTGAGCCTTCTGTGACTGGTTTAAGCCTCTGTTTGATTGTTTGTACTGCCCGCTCTGCCTACCCATTGGAGCCTGGTTTAAACGGGGTCGAGATGACATGTTTGATCCCATTGTGAGTGATGAATTTTTTTAATTCGGCACTGGTGAAACATGGCCCGTTGTCACTGACCAGTATATCAGGCAGGCCATTGGTGGCAAACATGGCCCTCAGGCTTTCAATGGTGGCGGTGGCGGTGCTTCCCGACATTATTTCACATTCAATCCATTTTGAAAAAGCATCCACCACCACCAGGAACATTTTACCGAGAAACAGATCCGCATTGTCAACATGGATCCTCAACCATGGTCTGGAGGGCCAGGACCACAAACTTAGTGGTGCCTCTCTGGGCACGTTGCTCAACTGAGCACACATGCTGCATTGCTGTACACAGGACTCTAAGTCAGATCGATACCACGTGGGATCTAGTTATCGCTTTCATCATTATTGATACGTCCTTACTACACAGTATAAATGCACACGAGGCCCATGCTTGAGAGAAGGTCAGTCTGTGACCTGTCCTTTATTCCTTAGCACTCAAGTGATGAGGGTGGGTGGAGCTTCCCCTTTTATACCTGAAGGTCCAGGTTAGGAGTGTCTGCCACCTAGTGGTCAGTGTTCTCACGGTGTACAACTTAAGTCAGTTGATACATGGGTTACAATGCTGGTTGAATACATGACATCACCTCCCCCCCCAAAGTCTTATTGGGATCACAGGTTGAGTCTCTCTGGTGGTTTACGCTCCCTTGTAGAGCGCCTGAGTTGGGGCTCTGGTTGTTGGGCGCTGGCCTGAGTGTCTGCTGTTTGCAGTGCCTCAGGCCTGTCCGGACTGCCCACAGTGACTGGGCTCTCCTCCCTTTGGTTCCAGTGTTCAGTCACCTGTGGTGGAGTGAACTCTATATCGTGTTCTTCCTCTGCTTCTTCTATGAGGTTGCTGAACCTCCTTTTTGTTTGATCCACATGTTTGCGGCAGATTTGTCCATTGGTAAGTTTAACTACCAGAATCCTATTTCCCTCTTTGGCAACCACAGTGCCTGCGAGCCATTTGGGCCCTGCAGCGTAGTTGAGGACAAAAACAGGATCATTTACATCAATACATCGTGCCCTCGCATTCCTGTCATGGTAGTGATATTGTGACTGGCGCCTGCTCTCGACAATTTCTTTCATGGTGGGGTGTATAAGGGATAATCGGGTTTTGAGTGTTCTTTTCATTAGTAGCTCTGCGGGTGGAACCCCTGTGAGCGAGTGTGGTCGGGATCTATAGGCCAACAGGAGGCGTGATTAGCGGGTTTGTAGGGAACCCCCTTGGAATCTGAGCATCCCCTGTTTGATTATCTGCACTGCTCGTTCTGCCTGGCCGTTTGAGGTCGGCTTGAACGGTGCCGTTCTAACATGGTTAATTCCATTGCCTGCCATGAAGTTCTGGAATTCAGTGCTTGTGAAGCACGGGCCATTGTCGCTGACCAAGATGTCTGGTAGACCGTGGGCGGCGAACATTACCCGCAGACTTTCTACCGTGGCAGAGGATGTGCTTGAATTTAAAATGTCACACTCGATCCATTTGGAGTAGGCATCTACTACAACCAAAAACATTTTCCCCATGAAAGGACCTGCGTAGCCCACATGGATGCGTGACCAAGGCTTGGCGGGCCATGGCCAGGGGCTAAGGGGGGCTTCCCTGGGCGCATGGCCCAGCTGGGCACACGTGTTGCACCTGCGAACACAAAGTTCCAGATCTGCGTCTATCCCTGGCCACCAAACGTGTGACCTGGCAATTGCCTTCATCGTGACAATGCCCGGGTGCCCATTGTGGAGTTCTCTGATGAACACCTCTCTGCCCATCTGGGGCATGACTACGCGGTTTCCCCACAGTAGGTAACCGGCCTGAATCGAGAGTTCATTCTTGCGCCTGTGAAATGATTTAAATTTCTCAGGGCATGCCCTGTACGTGGCTGCCCAGTCCCCATTCAGGACACATTTCTTGACTAGAGACAATAGCGGGTCTCTATTTGTCCAGTCTTTAATCTGACGGGCTGTCACGGGTGAGCCTTCGCTTCCGAAAGCTTCAACAGCCATGACCATCTCAGCACCATGCTCGGTCGCCCCCTCAGTGGTGGCTAGTGGGAGCCTGCTGAGTGCATCGGCGCAGTTTTCGGTGCCCGGTCTGTGCCGAATTGTGTAGTCATAGGCAGCTAACGTGAGTGCCCACCTCTGTATGCGGGCCGATGCGTTTGCATTTATGGCCTTGTTGTCAGCCAAAAGGGACGTTAGGGGTTTGTGATCTGTCTCCAGCTCAAATTTCCTGCCAAACAGGTACTGGTGCATTTTCTTTGCCGCATATACACTTGCGAGCGCCTCCTTTTCTACCATCCCGTAGCCCCTTTCTGCCTGGGACAGAATCCTGGAGGCATAAGCGACCGGCTGTAACTGACCCTTGGCATTGACATGCTGCAACATACACCCGACACCATAGGATGACGCATCGCACGTTAACACAAGTTTCTTACATGGGTCATATAGCGTTAACAGATTATTGGAACATAACAAATTGCGTGCTCTATTAAAAGCCCTTTCCTGGCTGTCCCCCCAGACCCATTCGCGACCTTTGCGTAGGAGCACGTGTAGCGGCTCTAGCAGCGTGCTCAATTTGGGAAGAAAGTTACCAAAATAGTTCACTAGCCCCAGGAACGAACGCAGCTCCGTCATGTTACGGGGTCTGGGTGCTCTCTGAATTGCTTCCCTCTTGGATGCAGTAGGGCTGATCCCGTCTGCTGCTACCCTCATCCCCAGGAATTCTACCTCTGGAGCTAGGAAGACGCACTTCGTCTTTTTCAGTCGCAGACCTACCCGGTCCAGTCTGCATAGCACCTCCTCCAGGTTGTGGAGGTGTTCTTCAGTATCGTAACCCGTAATGAGGATGTCGTCCTGAAAAACCACCGTCCCTGGAATCGACTTGAGGAGGCTTTCATATTTCGTTCGAAGATCGCGGCGGCCGAGCGAATCCCGAACGGACATCTATTGTACTCAAACAACCCCTTGTGTGTCGTGATGTTGGTCAGCTTATTCGACTCACTCGCCAGCTCCTGGGTCATGTAAGCTGAGGTCAGGTCCAATTTTGAAAATATTTTGCCACCGGATAGTGTTGCAAAGAGGTCCTCCGCTCTCGGTAGCGGGTACTGGTCTTGGAGTGACACCCGATTGATGGTGGCCTTGTAATCGCCACATATCCTGACTGACCCATCCGCCTTGAGCACCGGCACAATCGGGCTCGCCCAGTCACTGAATTTGACTGGCGAGATGATGCCTTCCCTCAGCAGGTGGTCCAATTCGCCTTCTACCTTTTCCCGCATCACGTACGGCATCGCTCTGGCCTTGTGGTGTACTGGTCTGGCGTCCGGGTTTATGTGAATCACGACCTTGACCCCCATGAAAGTGCCAATGCCGGGTTGAAATAATGAGTCAAATTTGTCCAGCATCTGTGAGCATGATACTCGCTCCACAGAGGAAATTGCATTGACATCGCCCCAGTTCCAGTTCATGACAGCAAGCCAACTCCTCCCCATTAGTGCGGGACCGTCCCCTGGGACAATCCAGAGTGGCAACCTGTTCTCCGAATCTTTGTGGGTCACGACTACCGTGGCGCTGCCTAGCACCGGAATGATCTGCTTTGTGTAAGTCCGTAGCTGTGCACCAATCGGCGATAATTTTGGCCTCCTGGCCTTGGATGCCCACAACTTTTCAAACTGTTTGATACCCATCAGGGACTGGCTGGCACCCGTGTCTAACTCCATTGATACTGGGATGCCATTGAGGAGCACTTTCTTCATTATCGGTGGCGTCCTGGTGTATGAACTGTATACGTGCTCCACATGAACTCGCTGAACTTCAGCTTCCAGCGATTTCCCCCAGTGTCCATTTCTGCAATTTCTGCAGGTATTTTGCTCATCTCTGCAAACTCCCGCTGAATGTATGCCTCCCCGCCTCCAGCAAGAGTTGCGGTTTGAAACAAAAGGTCCCTTGCCAGTCGATCGTCCCTGACTGCCCCTGTTATTGTCCTTGAGTGCACCATTAACAGGTGTTGATGGCCCCATTACTGGCCGCATTGTCCCTTGCAATGGCGTGAATCGCTGTTCAGCTTGCCATTGTTTCTGTCGAACTCCCCCTCTGGGTTCGACTACATGTTGGGGCATGCCTGACTGCCCTTGTCTGCCTGGAGAACTGTGTGCTGCTTTAACAATGTTGAATCTCTGTCCCAACCCTTCCTTAACACAGTACCTCTCGTCTGTTCTGCTAGTGGCCATGCTCGCGTGGTTTAAATCCCAGTTTCTTGTCGCCATTGATACGTCCTTACTACACAGTATAAATGCACACGAGGCCCATGCTTGAGAGAAGGTCAGTCTGTGACCTGTCCTTTATTCCTTAGCACTCAAGTGATGAGGGTGGGTGGAGCTTCCCCTTTTATACCTGAAGGTCCAGGTTCGGAGTGTCTCCTACCTAGTGGTCAGTGTTCTCACGGTGTGCAACTTAGGTCAGTTTATACATGGGTTACAATGCTGGTTGAATACATGACAATTACTATACCTGGTTGTGTGCTGTAGAGATCCGAGATGAACGTCTCTCTGCCCTTTTTGGGTAGCACTACGCAGTTACCCCACAACAGGCAGTCTGGGACGGCTTGATTAGCTCTTGCATTTCAACGGGGATGCTGGCCCAGCTCCCATGCGGTACACAGTTTTTTACTAGGGACAGCAGAGTAATTTGGCTGGTCCAAGTCCTAATCTGCCGGGTCGTAACAGGTGATTTATCATTTTCAAACGCTTCCATGACCATCAACAAGGCTGCAGGCAGCGCCACCATCAACATGTTTGCAGGCTGCGCCATTTCCACCCCTGTGGTGGGCAATGGTAGCCGACTGAGAGCATCCGTATAGTTCTCGGTGCCTGGCCTGTAGCCGATGGTATAGTTGTACGCTGATAGCGTGAGTGCCCACCTTTGTATGCGGGCTGAGGCATTAGTATTTATCCCCTTGTTTTCAGCGAACAGGGATATGAGGGGCTTGTGATGGGTTTCAAGCTTAAATTTGAGGCCAAACAGATACTGATGCATTTGCTTTACCCCGAACACACACGCTAATGCCTCTTTCTCAATAATCCTCTCGGCCCTCTTGGCCTTCGACAAGCTCCTGGAGGCATAGGAGACAGGTTGCAACTTCCCTGCAACATTAGCTTGTCGTAATACATACCCGACTCCGTACGACAATGCATCACATGCTTGCACAAATCTTTTACACTGGTTACACAGTACAAGCAGCTTGTTGGAGCGTAAAATGTTTCTGGCTTTCTCAAAAGCAATTACTTGGTTTTTCCCCCATACCCAGTTCTCACCTTTACGCAATAAGACATGTAGGGACTCTAAGATGGTGCTTAACCCCAGTAGGAAGTTACCAAAATAGTTGAGGAGTCCCAGGAACGACCGCAGCTGCGTGACGTTCTTTGGTCTGGGCGCGTTCCTGATAGCCTCTGTCTTGGCGTCTGTGGCCACGATTGTTCTCCCCAAAAACTCCACTTCTGTTGCCATGAAGACGCATTTCGAACTCTTCAGCCGCAGCCGCAGCTGCTGGAGGACCTCCTCCAGGTTTTGTAGATGCTCGACAGTGACCCGACCCGTGCCCAATATGTCGTCCTGAAAAACCACCGTGCATGGTACCGACTTCAGTAGTCTCTCCATGTTTCTCTGGATGATCGCTGCAGCCGACCGAATTCCAAACGGGCATCTTTTGTAGATGAACAGTCCCTTGTGCGTGTTAATGCAGGTGAGGCCTTTTGAAGACTCCTCCAGCTCCTGCATCATGTAGGCCGAAGTCAGGTCGAGCTTGGTGAACTTCTTGCCTCCTGCCAGCGTCGCAAATAGGTTGTCTGCGTTAGGTAGCGGGTATTGGTCCTGTAGCGAGAAAGGATTAATAGTTACTTTATAATCACCGCAAATCCTGACCGTGCCATCACTTTTGAGTACTGGAACTATCGGGCTGGCCCGGTCGCTGAATTCCACTGGGGAGATGATGCCGTCGTGTTGCAGCCTGTCCAGCTCGATTTCCACTCTCTCCCTCATCATGTGAGGTAGCGCTCGCACCTTGTGGTGAATGGATCGTGCCTCTGGGACCAAGTAGATCCGTACCTTCGCCCCGGAAAAGGTTCCAATGCCTGGCTCAAAAAGGGAAGGAAATTTCTTAAGAACTTCGGTACATGAGGTCTCATCGACATGTGATAGCGCTTGGATGTCATCCCAGTTCATGCGAATTTGCCCAGCCAGCTCCTTCCAAGCAGTGTGGGGCCATCACCCGGGACAATCCAAAGTGGCAGTTCGTGCACCGTGCCCTTGTAGGTGACCTTGACCATGGCGCTGCCCAGGACAGTAATAAGCTCTTTGGCGTACATTCTCATTTTTGTGTGGATGGGGCTCAAGGCTGGTCTGAATGCCTTGCTGCACCACAGTCTCTCAAACATCTTTTTACTCATGATGGATTGGCTAGCGCCAGTGTCCAGTTCCATGATTGTGGGTAAGCCATTCAATTTTACATTTAGCATTATAGGTGAACATTTCATCGAAAATGTGTGCACCCTATGTACTTCAGCATCTGCCTCCTCTCTCTGAGGCTCGAAATTGCTTTGGTCCACCATGGACCAATCTTCCTCTGCCACGTGGTGGTTAGCATTGTTCAACAGCTCTTGCAAACATATACTTTGAAGTGGCATGAATAGGCTGAATGGAAGCTTCCACAATGCCAACAAGGTGTGAATTGCCTTGCATTCATCCTTTGTTGCAGAATCTGAGTCATCTGAGTCACTTGAGTCCTGCTGGCAGTTGCAGACTCGTGGTTCCTGCCCTGTACATTTCAGCTCGCAAACACAGTTCCAGTTAATTTATGAACATTGTTAGCACTTGTGTGCTGAGAGATTTGTTTGGTGTTATCACTGGTGGACATAAACGTCTGTGCTATTGCAATGGCCTTACTGAGGATCGAGTCAAAATTCTCATAGGATGGTCTCGTGGCCAATGCCCAGCACAAAAAAGTTTCTGAACATTTGCTCCAGGTTGCCATCATTCTCACATTGTCCTGCGAGTCGCCTTAGCTTGGCGACGTAGCTCGCCACTTCCTGCCTTCAGATCGCTGGTACGTATTGAACCTATACCTCGCCATCAGCACGCTCTCCCTCAGGTTAAGATGCTCCCGACCCACTGTACACAGCTCCTCATACGACTTATCTGTGGGTTTCACTGGAGCCAGAAGATTCTTCATGAGGCTGTAGGTCTGTGCCCCGCAGACCATGAGGAGGACCACTCTCCTTTTTGCAGCGCTTCCTTCTCCGTCCAACTTGTTGGCTACAAAGTACGGGCCGAACCGTTCGACATAGGCTTCCCAGTCCTCACCCTTCGAGAACTTCTCCAGGATGCCCACAGTTTGCTGCATCATTGTGTTGGATTCGTGAACCCGTCGCCTCAGTGAATAGAGTGAATAACAAGCCTTAGGTGCTCCCAAGGGATGCTGGGATCCCTTGGGACTTCAGGGGATGCCATTCCTGGTGGTGGAACATAGGAGTGCATGCTTTACAGATACACAACAGATCCAGTCTCTACTCATATGTCAGTCCCACCATCCCGGAAATCAGTCTGATGGACCTTCGCTGCACTCCCTCAATAGCAAGAACGTCCTTCCTCAGATTAGGAGTCAAAAACTGAACACAATATTCCAGGTGAGGCCACTGTACAACTGCAGTAAGACCTCCCTGCTCCTTTATTCAAATCCCCTCGCTATGAAGGCCAACATACCATTTGCCTTCTTCACCGCCTGCTGTACCTGCATGCCAACTTTCAATGACTGATGAACCATGACACCCAGGTCTCGTTGCACCTCCCCCTTTCCTAATCTGCCACCATTCAGATAATATTCTGTCTTCGTGTTTTTGCCCCCAAAGTGGATAACCTCACATTTATCCACATTATACTGCATCTGCCATGCATTTGCCCACTCACCTAACCTGTCCAAATCACCCTGCAGCCTCTTAGCGTCCGCCTCACAGCTCACACCGCCACCCAGTTTGGTGGCATCTGCAAACTTGGAGATATTATAGAAACATAGAAACATAGAAAATAGGTGCAGGAGTAGGCCATTCGGCCCTTCTAGCCTGCACCGCCATTCAATGCGTTCATGGCTGAACATGCAACTTCAGTACCCCATTCCTGCTTTCTCGCCATACCCCTTGATCCCCCTAGTAGTAAGGACTTCATCTCACTCCTTTTTGAATATATTTTGTGAATTGGCCTCAACAACTTTCTGTGGTAGAGAATTCCACAGGTTCACCACTCTCTGGGTGAAGAAGTTTCTCCTCATCTCGGTCCTAAATTGCTTACCCCTTATCCTTAGACTGTGACCCCTGGTTCTGGACTTCCCCAACATTGGGAACATTCTTCCTGCATCTAACCTGTCTGAACCCATCAGAATTTTAAACGTTTCTATGAGGTCCCCTCTCATTCTTCTGAACTCCAATGAATACAAGCCCAGTTGATCCAGTCTTTCTTGATATGTCAGTCCCGCCATCCCGTGAATCAGTCTGGTGAACCTTCGCTGCACTCCCTCAATAGCAAGAATGTCCTTCCTCAAGTTAGGAGACCAAATCTGTACACAATACTCCAGGTGTGGCCTCACCAAGGCCCTGTACAACTGTAGCAACACCTCCCTGCCCCTGTACTCAAATCCCCTCGCTATGAAGGCCAACATCTCACTTTTCTGAACCGCCTGCTGCACCTGCATGCCAACCTTCAATGACTGATGTATCATGACACCCAGGTCTCGTTGCACTTCCCCTTTTCCTAATCTGTCACCATTCAGATAATAGTCTGTCTCTCTGTTTTTACCACCAAAGTGAATAACCTCACATTTATCCACATTATACTTCATCTGCCATGCATTTGCCCACTCACCTAACCTATCCAAGTCCCTCTGCAGCCTCATAGCATCCTCCTCGCAGCTCAATATTACACTCAATTCCTTCATCTAAATCAATAATGTATATTGTAAAGAGCTGGGGTCCCAGCACTGAGCCCTGCAGCACCCCACTAGTCACTGCCTGCAATTCTGAAAAGGACCCGCTTATCCCGACTCTCTGCTTCCTGCCTGCCAACCAAATCTCTAGCTATGTCAGTACATTACCCCCATTGCCATGTGCTTTGATTTTACACACCAATCTCTTGTGTGGAACCTTGTCAAAAGCCTTTTGAAAGTCCAAATACACCACAGCCACTCTACTAGTTATCCTCAAAAAATTCCAGAAGATTTGTCAAGCATGATTTCCCTTTCATAAATCCATGCTGACTTGGACCGATCCTGTCACTGCTTTCCAAATGCGCTGCTATTTCATCCTTAATAATTGATTCCAACATTTTCCCCACTACTGAAGTCAGGTTAACCAGTCTATAATTCCCCATTTTCTCTCTCCCTCCTTTTTAAAAAAGTTGTGTTGCATTAGCTACCCTCCACTCCATAGGAACTGATCCAGAGTCAATAGACTGTTGAAAAATGACCACAAATGCATCCACTATTTCTATGACCACTTCCTTAAGTACTGTGGGATGCAAACTATCAGGCCCCGGGGATTTATCCCCTCAATCCCATCAATTTCCCGAACACAATTTCCCGCTTTATAAGGATATCCTTCAGTTCCTCCTTCTCACTAGACCCTTGTATCAGCGAATGAGGAGAATGGATGAGGGTTAAAGTAATCAAAAATAATGATGGACAACTATGGACTGACCTAATTGAAGTCAGAAAGAGATGGCAAGAATATGTTGAAAAACTGTATGTCAAAGAGGAAAAGCCAGTTGACATTGAAATAGGGATGGAAGTGGAGGTGCAAATAGATTGTCTGGGCCTGAAAGCCTTGAGTGTGAAGGTAACAGGCATTGTTAACCTTCCAGCAGAATTTACTAAAACCGTGAGAGAGGAGGAATATAGGAACCTAGGAACAGCAGTAGACCATTTAGCCCCTTGAGTCCGTTCTGCCATTCAATGAGATCATGGCTGATCTGCAACCTGACGCCAGATACCTGCCTTTTCCCCATATCTCCTAATACCTTTGGTTAACAAAATCTATCAATCTCAGATTTAAAATTAACAATTGATCTCGCATCAATTGCCGTTTGTAAAAGAGAGTACCAACTTTTACCACCCTTTGTGTTGAGAAGTGTTTCCTAATTTTACTCCTGAAAGATCTGGCTCTAATCTTTAGACTATGCCCCCTAGTCCCAGACTCCCCAATCAGCCAAAATCGTTTCTCTCTATCTATCCTATTTGTTCCCTTAATATCTTGAAAACTTCAATCAAATCACCCCTTAATCTTCTAAATTCCAGGGAATACTACCTAATTTGTGTAATCTCTCCTTGTAATTTAACTCCTGGAGTCCGTGTATCATCCTGACAAACCTACTCTGCATTCCCTCGAAGGCCAATATATCCTTCCTAAAGTGTGGTGCCGAGAACTCTCACAGTTCTCCAGGTGTGGCCTAATCAGGGTTTTTTATAGATGCAGCATAACTTCTACCCCTTTGTATTCCAATCCTCTAGATATAAAGACCAGCATTCCATTAGCCTTTTTGATTATTTTCTGTACCTGTTATGACATTTTAATGATCTCTGTACTTGGACCTCAAGTCTCTTCGAACGTCCACTATTTTTAGCTCTTCACCATTTAGAAAGTACCCTGTTCTATCAGTTTTAGGTCACATTTGTCTGCAATGATGTCCATTTGCCACAGTTTTTCTCATTCACTTAATCTATCAATAGCTTGTTGTAATTTTAAGCATTTATCTACACTATCTACAATGCCGTCTATCTTTGTGTCATTGGCAAATTTGGATATGTGGCTTTCTATCCCATCATCTCAGCCATTAATAAATATGATGACTAGTTGCGGCCCAACAAGATTCCTGCGGGATACCATTCATCACGTCCTGCCAAGTAGATTACCTGCCCATTATCACTACTCTTTGTCTCCAGCCGCTCAGACAATTTTTTAGCTCGGTCAATAATTTGCCTTCAATTTCATGGGCTTCAGCACCATCTGCCCAATATAGATGACTGTCTGGGATAAGCAGTGAGGGTGTAAGTGACAGGCTGTATATCTGGGAAGTATAATTACTAAATATGATAGCTGTGCCAAGGAGGTGCGAGTTCGGATTACAGTGAAGAAAATTGCATTTAATAGAAGGAAGTGAACATTGACTGGACAACTGAATAGAGAACTTAAGAAAAGATGTGTGACAAGTTTTGATATGGATTGCGATGCTGAAACATGGATGTTGAGGAAAGAGGAGATGTCTAGAGAGCTTTGAGTTGAGGGTTTGCTGATACATGGAGAAAATTAAGTGGATAGACAAAAAACCTAATGAATGTTTGATTGATGTTGTCAGATAAAAGGCAAATGGATTGGATTCGGCATGTGCTGAGAGGGGATACGATCTTGAATGAGGTGTTAGAAGGATGGATGGAAGATATAACACCAAGAGAGAGGAAAGGAAGGATCTGGACCACCTGGAAAATGGAAGATTGTATTGAGAATTGAAGCACAGGGCAGAATGGTTTGGAAAATGGAGAACTGAGTCAGAACCACTGATGATGGGTTGGTGGAGTGCTCATTTGTACTGTTCATTTAAAAAAAATGTCATTAATACCCAAGGCCTTTTTAAAAAATCTTTCTGTAGCTATCCTGCTATGAAATGTGTGATTGTAATGAATTATGATGCAGGGCACTTAATATTGAACCAGTTCCATATAACTTGTGTGGTGTTGTGCTGTTTGATAGTGCCAAACCTGGCAGCAGTATTCCATAATTGGCAAGATGATTGTGACACAGACGTTCCAGCAGACAGTTAGGGGCAATTCCTATTTGTCTAAGTCTTTTAATGATATTCATATATCTGTTTACTTTAAACCGGTGATGCTGGTGATGTTTTGTTGATCAGGCCAACATCATATCCTACCATCCAGAGACAGGGCTCAGCTTGATGCGCTGTTGAGGATTTGACAGGAATTGCATGGTTAAAGTGATACTTGAAATCCACAAGCATTTGACAACCTTAACTAAAATTGTGCTTGATATCTGAAAAACAGTCGCACCATTGTAGCTACTTTTTCAGAGGTCAGTTGTCCAAGAAAGTGGATAATGTCTAAGAGACACATGAGTGACCCTGAAGCTATCTCAGCATAATGAGGTTCTAGCTCAGGCAAACCAAGTGTGATGGATGAGACATGACCACCAGTTAAAACAGCCTCCTGCAAAACAATCTGCGCTCACTGTATTGTTCCCTGCGACACAACAGCACAGATTTCTAATCGCACCATGGCACTTTAAACACCTAACACAGTCTCGAAATATAACATAAAAGATTAAATGTATAAAAATACATTTTAAATAGTGACAAATTGAGAAAAATCTATTTAAATGGCACAAAAATTGGATAATTGCAACAGAAATTTAGTAGGAGCAACATTTTAATTCGACAAAATATAAGTAATTACAGAAAAAAAATCAAATAATCATAAAAATATTGCATTTCCTCAGAGCACATAATCTGGATTTCCGCCGCACTTTCGATGAGGTTGTGGTGGTACAGCAGGAGCAGCACTCAGGAACTTCCGAGCCATTGAATAACTGCAGTAATTTCTCTGTACCATATTACATTTCCCAAGCATCTTGCATCATTTTTATTTTCCTAAGTGAGGTGATCATAGATTTGACAAGTGAGAAGGAAGTCGCGAGTGAGTTATTGTTGCCGTGGCACCGGATAATATAAATCAGATCACATGGAACTCTACAAATTATTCTTTTTACATTATCAATGTTATGTTTCATCAAAAATGGAATGGATTTCTTTATGAGAAACTGTAAGCAAACTGGCTTTTAAAAGCACAGTTACTTCATTGTTTGTTGGTTTAAGGGTACATTTTGCAAGGCTCCAGTTCAGGCATGGAATCTCATTTGATTGGACTGAGGACCCGTGGAATAGGCACGGAAGTCAGCAGGTTTAATTTCCCACTCACTAATGCCCTGGCTGATCATGCTCCTGTTCAGGGAGACTGTACAAGTGGTGCCTTACCATGCTTTGATGTTTATTTCCACGGTGCTACTATTAAGGAAAAACTAGTTTTAGTTCCTTCATAGAATCCTGTGAATTGAGAAATGGTCCTGGATTCCATACATTGCAATAATTAACAGCACATTTGTTTTGTTAGTGTTGCTTCTTGTCTGACACAAAGAAGCAGAATTCTGCCACAATTTTCTCTATGCAAAGGAAAAGAAAAAAACTTTGCTGCCCAGATCAAACCATCAGTGTGGTGAACAATGTTCTTTTCGCCTGAACCTTGGAGTTGGTGCAAGGGTGTCAAAAAGGTCAAATATATCTCCAAATATTGAAAGCTGCGTGGTTAATTTGAAAGAAAATGCCATGATTGATGTGCAAAGATCCTTGCTGTATAGGGTCTATTTGTTACCATTGGTTTCTGATGCTAATGTTAATTCAAATCCCTTTAGTTTTAATGCAATAAGCTTTTGCCCAAATACATTAGAAGGAAATTTGACCCATTATGTAAATGATAACATGTCGGCATTCAGTACACGAAGGAATGCCAAAAACCATGCCCATCATCTGTAGCCTGTTACATTTAGCACTTGAAATACATGGCTCCCTTTTGAATATCGTCATTGACAATCTGTTATTTCACAGTTTTCCAGTTTTATTAAACAAATGACAGACAAAAATTCCCACTGGGCATGTTTCGCACAGACCATTACAATTTTCATTAGGGGTTTTAACATTATTCATTGAAATAGCACCCAGCCTGCAATCCTCCCCATGGTCGTTGTGGCAGTCCATAAAACCTGAGTAGTGTGGTGTGGGTTTTCTGCAGACTGTTGTGATGGTTACTGCATATTCTGCTGTATTAGCTCACTGATGTATTCAAAAATGTGCAGAGTTCAGTGGGAAAAAAAATACAGTGAAATTGGTAACCTGAATTTTTCAGAGAATGTGAGACAAGGATTATTGTGTAGTTTGAAACTCTGTATTACATACAATCAGTCTGACTCATTTGATTCTGCTTGGTTTATATTATAGAGATGTTTAGTAATGCACTCAGAGGCCAGATGGTCTGAGGAAATTCATCCAGTTTGTACTGCATATTGGTGGGTTCCGCAGCGCTGGAACCACACCAAATCAACTGGCAAACCAGCCCATTTCTGGCTGCTTTTTAAGTCACAGTTCCAGACTTATTCTGGCCACCATATCCTTCCGACTGCTTCAGCAAAGGCCGATCAAATCACGAAGTGAAAGCTGCATCGTTGCTCGATGTGGATGAGGTAAGCCTCTCAGGCCAGTAGCAACGTCAATACCAGCGTCAGGAGTATGAGTCCCGCCCCTTGAGGTGGGTCTGAGTAACTGCTGAGACTGGACCAACCCTGCAGTGCCGCTGGTGAACTTGGGTAGCTGATGGGGTGGTCTTGTCAGGTAAATGCTGCGTTAGTGTGAAATCTTCTGCATAGGTTGCAGCAGCGCAAAAATCACAACCCTTAATTTTGTGCAGGATGGAAGATGGGAGGATGATGAGAGGAGCAGTAGTAAGATTGAAGCCAGCCTTTTTAGATGTTGCTGAAACAGTCTGCACATTAGCACCTGCTTCTCTTTCTTCTTGATTGAAACTGGTTGGCCACGATCTCGCCAACCATTGCGGGTCTGGGGTGGCCAGGGTTGGTGGTGGGTGGCGTCGTCACTCCTCGCTCCATCACGCTTAGTTTGAAGGATCTTCTGTTGATGGGGCTTGTTAAGCCTGCCTTGTGACGTTCCAGGCCAATTGAAGGATGCTGGTGGATGTACAGCGTCATGTGAAGTAAATGGGACCATGGTGTGGCCATCCCTGGCCTCCCGGGCAACAATGTGGTCGGGTGCTGATGCCCTGTGTCCTGTATAGCATCAAGTGACTGCGGAGAAATTTGGTGTTGTTGGTGGTGATGAGGGTGTGTTTTGTGATGTTGGTGTTGGAGCTGATCGTGGTGGATTTCTGAGGACCAAGGTGAGATTTTTTCAAGGACACCGATGCTGATGGAAAAAATGGCAGCTGAAGGTGAGAGGACAGAAGCGATCTGTCGATGGTGAGAGATGTTGCTCCAAGAAGGTGACACTGGACAGAGAGTTCACTGAAACCACTTCTAAACTGCATACAGCTCAAAAGTGTATTCCAAATCCTGAAGGAAACAGCTTCTGAGATTGGAAAGTGAACAGCTTTTTTTACCACTTCTGCAGCTGTGAACTGGTCAAAGAACATAAGAACATAAGAAGTAGGAGCAGGAGTAGGCCATTTGGCCCCTCACGCCTGCTCTGCCATTCAATAAGTTCATGGCTGATCTGATCCTCATCTCAAATCCACTTCCCTACCCGTACCCCATAAACATTGATTTCCTTATCATTCAAAAATCTGTCTATCTACACCTTAAATATATTCAAAGACCCAGCCTCCGCAGCTCCCTGGGGTAGAGAATTCCAAAGATTCACGATCCTCTGAGAGAAGAAATTACTCCTCATTTCTGTCTTAAATAGGTGACCCCTTATTCTGAAACTATGCACCCTAGTTCTAGATTCCCTCATGAGGGGAACATTCTCTCTACAGCTACCCTGTCAAGACCCTTCAGAATCTTATATATTTCAATAAGATCACCTCTCATTCTTTTAAACGCCAATGAGTATAGGCCCAACCTGCTCAGCATTTCTTCATATGAAAAATCCTTCATCTCAGGAATCAACCTCGTGAGCCTTCTCTGAACTGCATCCAATGCAAGTTTATCCTTCCTCAAATAAGGAGACCACAACTGTATGCAGTACACCAGGTATGGTCTTACCAATGCCCTGTACAGTTGGAGCATGACTTCCCTGCTTTTATATGGGTAGAGCTGCAGAACACCAAAGGGCAAAAAATGTTATTGGGAGTTGTGTACAAACCTCCAAACAGTATTAGTGATGTTGGGGAGGGCATCAAACAGGAAATTAGGGGTGCATGCAATAAAGGTGCAGCAGTTATCATGGGTGACTTTAATATACACATAGATTGGGTTAACCAAACTGGAAGCAATACAGTGGAGGAGGATTTCCTGGAGTGCATAAGGGATGGTTTTCTAGACCAATATGTCGAGGAACCAACTAGGGGGGAGGCCATCTTAGACTGGGTGTTGTGTAATGAGAGAGGATTAATTAGCAATCTCATTGTGCGAGACCCCTTGGTGAAGAGTGACCATAATATGGTGGAATTTTACATTAGGATGGAGAATGAAACAGTTAATTCAGAGACCATGGTCCAGAACTTAAAGAAGGGTAACTTTGGAGGTATGAGGCGTGAATTGGCTAGGATAGATTGGTGAATGATACTTAAGGGGTTGACAGTGGATGGGCAATGGCAGACATTTAGAGGCTGCATGGATGAACTTCAACAATTGTACATTCCTGTCTGGCGTAAAAATAAAAAAGGGAAGGTGGCTCAACCGTGGCTATCAAGGGAAATCAGGGATAGTATTAAAGCCAAGGAAGTGGCATACAAATTGGCCAGAAATAGCAGCGAACCCGGGGACTGGGAGAAATTTAGTAATCAGCAAAGGAGGACAAAGGGTTTGATTAGGGCAGGGAAATATAGTACGAGAGGAAGCTTGCAGGGAACATTAAGACGGACTGCAAAAGCTTCTATAGATATGTAAAGAGAAAAAGGTTAGTAAAGACAAATGTAGGTCCCCTGCAGTCAGAATCAGGGGAAGTCATAACAGGGAACAAAGAAATGGCAGACCAATTGAACAAGTACTTTGGTTCGGTATTCATTAAGGAGGACACAAACAGCCTTCTGGATATAAAAGGGGTCAGAGGGTCTAGTAAGAAGGAGGAACTGAGGGAAATCCTTATTAGTCGGGAAATTGTTTTGGGGAAATTGGTGGGATTGAAGGCCGATAAATCCCCAGGGCCTGATGGACTGCATCCCAGAGTAATTAAGGAGGTGACCTTGGAAATAGCGGATGCATTGACAGTCATTTTCCAACATTCCATAGACTCTGGATCAGTTCCTTTGGAGTGGAGGGTAGCCAATATAACCCCACTTTTTAAAAAAGGAAGGAGAGAAAACAGGGAATTATAGACTGGTCAGCCTGACATCGGTAGTGGGTAAAATGATGGAATCAATTATTAAGGATGTCATAGCAGCACATTTGGAAAGAGGGAGGTGACATGATAGGTCCAAGTCAGCATGGATTTGTGAAAGGGAAAACATGCTTGACAAATCTTCTGGAATTTTTTGAGGATGTTTCCAGTAGAGTGGACAAGGGGGAACCAGTTGATGTGGTGTATTTGGACTTTCAGAAGGCTTTCGACAAGGTCCCACACAAGAGATTAATGTGCAAATTTAAAGCACATGGGATTGGGGGTAGTGTGCTGACGTGGATTGAGAACTGGTTGGCAGACAGGAAGCAAAGAGTAGGAGTAAATGGATACTTTTCAGAATGGCAGGCAGTGACTAGTTGGGTACCGCAAGCTTCTGTGCTGGGGCCCCAGCTGTTTACATTGTACATTAATGATTTAGATGAGGGGATTAAATGTAGTATCTCCAAATTTGCAGATGACACTAAGTTGGGTGGCAGTGTGAGCTGCGAGGAGGATGCTATGAGGCTGCAGAGTGACTTGGATAGGTTAAGTGAGTGAGCAAATGCATGGCAGATGAAGTATAATGTGGATAAATGTGAGGTTATCCACTTTGGTGGTAAAAACAGAGAGACAGACTATTATTTGAATGGTGACAGATTAGGAAAAGGGGAGGTGCAACGAGACCTGGGTGTCATGGATCATCAGTCATTGAAGGTTGGCATGCAGGTACAGCAGGTGGTTAAGAAAGCAAATGGCATGTTGGCCTTCATAGCGAGGGGATTTGAGTACAGGGGCAGGGAGGTGTTGCTACAGTTAACAGGGCCTTGGTGAGGCTACACCTGGAGTATTGTGTACAGTTTTGGTCTCCTAACTTGAGGAAGGACATTCTTGCTATTGAGGGAGTTCAGCGAAGGTTCACCAGATTGATTCCCGGGATGGCGGGACTGACATATCAAGAAAGACTGGATCAACTGGGCTTGTATTCACTGGAGTTCAGAAGAATGAGAGGGGATCTCATCGAAACGTTTAAAATTCTGACGGGTTTAGACAGGTTAGATGCAGGAAGAATGTTTCCAATGTTGGGGAAGTCCAGAACCAGGGGTCACAGTCTAAGGATAAGGGGTAAGCCATTTAGGACCGAGATGAGGAGAAACTTCTTCACCCAGAGAGTGGTGAACCTGTGGAATTCTCTACCACAGAAAGTTGTTGAGGCCAATTCACTAAATATATTCAAAAAGGAGTTAGATGTAGTCCTTACTACTGGGGGGATCAAGGGGTATGGCGAGAAAGCAGGAATGGGGTACTGAAGTTGCATGTTCAGCCATGAACTCATTGAATGGCGGTGCAGGCTCAAAGGGCCGAATAGCCTATTCCTGCACCTATTTTCTATGTTTCTATGTTACTATATTCCATCTCCCTTGCAATAAAGGCCAACATTCCATCCTTCCTGATTACTTGCCATACCTTCATGCTAACTTTTTGTGTTTCGTGTACAAGAACCCCCTGTTCCCTCTGCACTGCAGCATTTTGTAATCTCTCCCCATTTAAATAGTAGTTTGCTTTTTTATGTTTTCTGCCAACGTTGATAAAACTTTTTCCCACATTATACTCCATCTGCCAAATTTTTGCCCACTCACTTAACCTATCTATATCCCTTTGCAGATTCTTTGTGTCCTCCTCACCTTGCTTTCCCCCCTATATTTGTAGCTTCAGCAAATTTGGCTACGTTACACTTGATCCCTTCAATCAAGTCATTAATATAAATTTTAAATAGTTGCGGACCCAGCACTGATCCCTGTGGAACCCCACTAGTTATAGTTTGCTAACCTGAAAATGACCCATTTATCCCAGTTTTCTGTTAGTTAGCCAACCCTCTATCCACACCATTATATTACCCCCAACCACGTGAGCTCTTATCTTGTGCAGTAATCTTTTATGTGACACCTTATCGAATGCTTTCTGGAAATCCAAATACACATCTACTAGTTCCCCTTTATCCACCCTGCTCATTACATCCTCAAAGAAATCCAGCAAATGTGTCAAACATGATTTCCTTTTGATAAAACCATGCTGACTCTGCTTGACTGCATTATGATTTCCTGTGTGGTGGCTGGTGTGCAACAGGCACCACACGTTAAAAAAATCCATGCACAGGCATCTTCCACCCTTCGATATGTAGTTTGCGATCTGCAATATCAGGTCCTTCATTGAAACACCTGTGAACTCATCCCTTTTTGGTGTGGAAGCAAGTCATCCTCGATACGAGGGACCGCCTCGAGAGAGAGAGAGCATTATGATTTCTCAATGTCCTGCTATTACTTCCTTAATGATAGACTGCAGCATTTTCCCAATGACAGATGTTAGGCAAATTGGTTTATAGTTTCCTGCTTGCTTTCTCCCTCCTTTCTTAAATAGAGGCGTTACATTTGCGGTTTTCCAGTCCGCTTGGGCCTCTCCAGAATCCAGGGTATTTTGGTAGATTACAACCAATGCATCCACTACTCTGCAGCCACTTCTTTTAAGACCCTAGGATGCAACCATCAGGTCCAGGGGACTGTCCACCTTTAGTCCCATTATTTTGCCTAGTACTTTATCTCGAGTGATAGTGATTATTTTACGTCCCCCCCAATAGCTCCTTGATTATCAATTATTGGGATTTTTAGTGTCGTCAACTGTGAAGATTGATACAAAATATTTATTCAATGTCTCTGTCATTTCCCTGTTCCCCATTATTAATTCCCCAGTCTCATCTTCTAATGAGCAGTGGAGAGTCATTGAGAACTCAACCTACTTACCTGACCTGAAGCCCAAGCGACAGGAATCTCATTAAAAACTTGTTAAAATTATTTGGAGCTGGAAAACTGCTGCTTTAATAAATAGGCTTAAGCAGCTTGTTAACTATCACAATTGCCTGACCCGCCGGTTAGTGCCGGGTCTGCAATTCGCAGCAGGACTCAGCACTTTGGAAACTTACAAGGAGTCGGGTTCAATCACAGCCATTTTGACAGGAGACCCATCTCCAAACCTGCACTCGCAGCGCCAGTAAGATTCTGGCCATAGTGTTTAATCTTTGTGCTGTGCGGAGTTTCAGGGTCCAGAAATTCATGTACTTACTGCCACTACATAGCGCCATGAAATGGCGATAAAATGGCAGTTGCCGCTCTTTCGCCAGCTGGTGGTGGTTCCTGCAATGGCAGCCGCCATTTTCCTCTCTCCCTTTGGGTTGCCAGAAACTGGCAATGTTCTGTTAAAAAAAATGCAGGTGAGGCGACGTCAATCAGCAGCAATGCTGACTTAACGTCACCAACGCAAACCTCAACCCTAGCCTGAATTCACTGTTGGGTCCTGAGCATACCAGGCTGACAGTGGCGATGTCTGCAGCTCTTAAAAGGACAGACACATCATTTAGATAAGTTTGAATTTAAGGGTTTGGACTGGATTTTTTGATATTAATGAAGTGGTGGCTTGCTGCAATAGATGTTTTAAGTGTGTAGGGAGTACTGCAGCATGCTTGCAAGGGCTTGGATGGTAAATGAAGGTCTTTGAGACGATAGAACATGCTGTAAATACTCAGCAGGTCACGCAACATCTGTGGAGAGAAAAAAAGAGTTCACGTCTCAGGTCGACATGCTGTCTGAACAACTGAGTATTTTGAGCATTTTATGCTGTTATCTCACATTTACATCCGCTTGCAAAGGGAAGAGGAAGACACAGAAGAGCAAGAAGCCGAAGAGGAAGAATCAGATGGAAGGATACAGACCCTTTGTGGCCTGGATATCTAGGATAGATTCATCTGCCTGTGGTCCCACTGGCTGGGCTGCTGCCTCTTCTTGTTGACCCACTGGCTGGGCAGGCTGCATTTCTTGGGTGTATGAAGTGAAGAAGGCACAAGTTTTGAGTTGTGCTGACAGGAGGGTGGGAAAGCAAGAGGTCTATGCCAGAAGGATGATAATGTATGCGGATATCAGAATCTTGTATCCTTTAATCCCTGCCGCTGACCAAGGGCTCAACCATGCCCCTATCAAGAATGGCCTGCACTGTCTCCTCCAAGGGGTTGAGGTGAGGCTAGGAATGAGAGGTGCACCTCACCATTGGTACAGATAGTTGGTAGGTGAGTGATTTGGGGTTGTACATTGAACAGTGTGTGAGGCTAGTGGTGCAGTTGGTAGGTGACGACTTTTGAGGATGCATTCACTGACCTTGGCCAGTGGTCTGAGGTCATGAAGCTTCTTTGGGCACTGGAGCCAGGTGGTGGGGGTGACACTGCTGGCCTCGGTGACGGTCTTAGTGATGTAATTCCACATTGTTCTTTCTGGAGAGCCTCCCGGCCCCTGTGGGTAGAGGGCCACTCTAGCTGTGTTGACCCCCTGCACAAAGATGGAGTGCTGTGCATGAGACTCTTGGTGCCTCTTCCCTCGTTTGCTGAGCCAGTTGTGTTAGTGCTGAGGCAGTTTGTCCATTAATTGAAGTTAGGAAGGTAATTCAACTTTAACTGCTGAATATTCGCATTTGGAACTTCTTTTAAATATTGAATATTTCTTAAACTGCAGAAAGGGCTGAAAAATGTATTGATTCAGTGCATTTTATTTTGTACTGCTTCAATGTGCAATGCCCCTTTAATTCGCAGACCTCTTCATTACCCACAATTCCTTGCAAACTCCACAGCTTCACTCACAGAGGCTGTGGGAAGCTGCAATGTCAGAACTGGACAGGAACTTCGTCCCGGATCCCTCTAACAATGCCACAAGATAGCGTTGCATGCAAGGTATATATTACGCCACCTACCTCCATGCCCCTCAGACCAATTTCACTCTGTTAGCGCTGCGGCCATTTCCAGCGGCTGTTAATTGCAGTTACCGATGACACCGGCAATTTTCCTGGCGAACACAAATTTTTTCCCCTCAAGTTCCACTATGTCCATCTTTGAAACATCATTTCCTTACCTCATCTTCATTCCTGCAAAAATGCTTATCACTACCATTGTCATCTCCCCAAACTATGCCTTTCACAGAGTGTAGCCATTTAGAAAAAAAAGAAAGACTTACATTTATACACACCTTTCACCTCAGGATATCCCAAAGCACTTTACAGCCAATAAACTACTTTTGAAGTGGAGTAACTGTTGTGATGTAGGAAATGTGCCAGCCAATTTGTGCACTGCAAGGTCCTACAAACAGCAATGTGATAATAGCAAGATCATCTCTTTTAAAAGATAAATATTGACCAAGACCTCCCATGAAGGAAGAACTCCCCAATGCTCTTCTTCAACAAAGCACCATGGGATTGTTACATCCACCTGATAGGGTTGACTCAGTTTATCATCTCAGCCAAAAGATGGCACCACTGACAGTGCAGTACTTGCTCAGTACTGCACTAGAGTGTCAGCTGAGACTTTGTGCTCAAGTCTCTGGAGTGGGACTTGAATCCACAACCTTTGTGATTCAGGAGTGAGAATGCTACCACTGAGCTACTACAGACATCTAAAGTGCTGCTGCCTGCATCGTATCTAATCGCTCCTCTTCCGACTATGGTTTCCTTTGCAGCTAACCTTCAGTTACTTCAAACTTGCAGTCTGGAAGTTTTCCTTCGATCCCTCAACCTTGCTACCTCACCCCCTTCCTTCAAAACTCTCTTCAATACTTAACTCTTTCAATGTGCCTTTGATTGCCACCCCAATCCTTCACTCGGGAGCAGCAAAGCAGCATTACAGGTGGCTCAAGGCTAAGGTCTAACAAAAAACCCAGGACCTAAAGAACAGGTGGTGGATGGAGAAACAGCAGCCGGCCGACAGTCATGACGTGCGAGGATTCTTCATCATAGTCAAAGCAACCTACGGTCCAAACAAGGTCACACCCCGCTGCTGGCCAAGAACAGCAAAACACTCATCAAGGACACCGAGGCAGTCAGGGCCTGTTGGAAGGAGCACTTCGAAGATCTCCTCAATCGAGGCTCTGCCTTTGACTCGAGTGTACTCGACTCCATTCCACAGCATGCTACCTGCCACCACCTCAGCAAGACCCCAACACTGCACGAGGTAGAAAAAGCCATAAAAGCTAAAAAAGCAACAAGGTTACAGGAGCAGATGGAATCCCTGCTGAGGCACTGAAGTATGGCGGAGAGGCACTGCTGATGCGAGTACATCTCTCACATATGGAGGGAGGAGAGCATGCCGGGAGATCTTAGAGATGCAGTGATCATGACCATCTTTAAAAAAGGGGACAAGTCTGACTGCGGCAACTAAGAGGAATCTCCCTGCTGTCAGCCACTGGGAAAGTTGTTGCTAGAGTCCTCCTCAACTGACTTCTCCCTGTGGCTGAGGAGCTCCTCCCGGAGTCAGAATGCCGATTTCGTCCCCCTCCGGGGCACAATGGATATGATTTTTGCAGCACGACAGCTGCAGGAAAAATGCAGGGAACAGCACCAACCCTTATACATGGCCTTCTTCAACCTTACAAAGGCCTTTGACACTGTCATCCACGAGGGTCTATGGAGCGTCTTCCTCCTTTTCAGACACCCACAAAAGTTCGGCACAATCCTCCGCCTGCTCCACGCGACATGCAGGTCGTGATCCTTACCAATGGATCCATTACAGACCCAATCCACGTCTGGACCGGGGTCAAGCAGGGCATCGTCCCAACCCTCTTCTCAATCTTCCTCGCTGCCATACTCCACCTCACATTCGACAAGCTCCCCAATGGAATGGAACTAAAGTACAGAACCAGTGGGAACCTGTTCAACCTTCACCATCTCCAGGCCAGGTCCAAGACCACCCCAACCTCTGTCGTCGAGCTAGAGTACGCGGACGATGCCTGCGTCTGTGCACTCACAGAGGCTGAACTCCAGGACATAGTTGATGTATTTACCGAGGCGTATGAAAGCATGGGCCTTACGCTAAACATCAGTAAGACAAAGGTCCTCCACCAGCCTGTCCTCGCTGCACAGCACTGCCCCCCAGTCATCAAGATTCACGACGCTGCCGTTATCTCGGGAGCCTCCTATCAACAAGAGCAGACATTGATGATGAGATTCAACACCGCCTCCAGTGCGCCAGTGCAGCCTTCGGCCACCCGAGGAAAAGAGTGTTTGAAGACCAGGCCCTCAAAACTGTCACCAAGCTCATGGTCTACAGAGCAGTAGTAACACCCGCCCTCCTGTATGGCTCCGAGGCATGGACCATGTGCAGTAGGCACCTCAAGTCGCTAGAGAAATACCACCAACAATGTCTCCGCAAGATCCTACAAATCCCCTGGGAGGACAGACGCACCAACATTAGTGTCCTCATCCAGGCCAACATCCCCAGCATTGAAGCACTGACCACGCTTGATCAGCTCCGCTGGGCAGGCCACATAGTTCACATGCCAGGCACGAGACTCCTAAAGCAAGTGCTTTACTCGGAACTTGTCCACTGCAATGGAGCCAAAGATGGGCATTGGAAACATTACAAGGACACCCTCAAAGCCTCCCTGATAAAGTGCGACATCCCCACTGACACCTGGGAGTCCCTGGCCAAAGACCGCCCTAAGTGGAGGAAGAGCGTTAAGCTCCTCGAGTCTCGTCGCCGAGAGCATGCAGAAATCAAGTGCAGGCAACAGAAGGAGCGTGCGGCAAACCAGACTCCCCACCCATTCTTTCCTTCAACCACTGTCTGTCCCACCTGTGAACAGAGATTGTAGTTCTCATATTGGACTGTACAGCCACCTAAGAACTCATGCTAAGAGTGGAAGCAAGTCTTACTCAATTCCGAGGGACTGCCTATGATGATGATGATCTACCACCACAGCTCAATATCTGGTGATACTTACCTCCATGAAACACTTTGGGGTAGTTTACTCTGTTAAATGTATTGTATAAGTACAATTGTTGTTACTATATGTAATTGGACTAATAAAGACTATCTCCTATTCCATGCAATTGTTGATAACAATTGGAAAATAATTTTACTTTTTTGTATTTATATTGATCTTCAGCATTATAAACGCATGCTCCTTGTGTCAACCATTCATGTAACGTTAGTATTTGAAGCAAAGTAGCTTTTGGGAATTTTCAAGATGGCCGCCGAGCTCTTCGGAAAAGAGATAAGAAGGGAGTAGTTGCTCACGTGAATTAATTGGCAATACTAAAACCATGCCCACTGTGCTTGTAATAGCTCTCATTAAAATTCAATAAACAGTAAATTATACCTTAATTAATATTAAAATTATTGAATTATAAGACCACACTCAAATGTTATAAATTGACTATACTGTGGAGGGCAATGAAACATGAATCTAATTTCTACTTCTGAGACGGACCATAATTCACTTATGACTACACTGCTTGTGAGTTATCAACCCTGTTTTGCTTGTGGAAAGAAAAGTTTGCTTTCATCACCCTAGACCCCTCAACCTTCCTGCCTCTCCCTCTCCCTTCAAAACCTATCCCTTTCAAACATAAGAAGATAAGAATTAGGAACAGGAGTAGGCCATCGAGCCCCTCGAGCCTGCTGTGCCATTCAACAAGATCATGGCTGATCTGGCCATGGACTCAGCTCCACTTACCCGCCCGCTCCCCATAACCCTTAATTCCCTTATTGGTTAATGTGTTTTGATTGCCACCCCAATCCTTCTACCACCTCAGGTCGATGTCTTGTGATTTCTTTCCCCACTGCACCCCAGGTATGTGAGATAAAACAACCACTCCTTCCCCAGTTGACCTCAGCTTACGTAATACTTTTCTGATTTTCAACCTGGGACCTTCCTAATCTCAATGACACATTGGGCTGGATTTTCATTTTTTGCATTTTCGAGCCATTCTGGGCACAATTCATGGCGGAGCGAAAAATTTAGTGCCGGGATAACATTAGTGCCAGAGTGAGGAACTTTCGCTGAATGAAAGTTCAAGAGGAGCGTTAACGTTAACTCCAATGTTACACCACGGAATCTGTGCGGCGGAGCCGAAAGTTCCGGTGTTGATGCTGTCATGTATCCTACATGGCTACTGTTTGTACTATTACAAGGTGTGCCACCAGAGGGCACAGCAGTGGGAGACTTGTAGGTTACTTGTACAGATGTGCCAGGTCTAGTATAAAAGGCAGGCCACCATGTGTGAGCCTCACTCTGGAGTTATCAATAAAGGAGTAATGTCAATACAGTTCAAGTACAAAACATTGCTTCGTGGAGTCAATATCAGAGCATCTAAAGACATAACAATTGGCGACAAGATTACGGACCTTCACGTGAAAATGGCTACCCTTGGTACGTTGCAGCAGTTCGCCGATGGTGATGATTGGGATGCCTACATGGAGAGGCGCTGGAAGCGACCTGGCAGGCGATGATCCAGCCACACTGGCTGAGAAGTGCAGGGCTATCCTGCTAACCAGTTGTGGGCCCCCCGTCTATGGCCTCATCAGGGACTTGCTGGCGCCAGCGAAGACAATGACTAAGACTTACGAGGAGCTTGTAATGCTGATCCAAGAACAACTCAAGCCCAAGGAGAGCATCCTCACAGCCAGACATCGGTTTTACACTCACTGACCGCCCGAAGGCCAAGAAATCGCGAAATATGCTGCAGACCGCAGGAGGCTGGCGGCACCGTGTAATTTCGGCAACCACCTCACCGAAGCACTGTGGGATATCTTTGTCATTGGAATCGGCCCTGAGAGCCTTCTTCATAACCTACTGTTTGCGGATACCACAGTCACACTGCAGAAGGCCATCTCCGTGAGCCAGGCATTCATGACCTCGACCTGCGGCTCTAGGCAGATGACTCTTCCTCAAGACTCAAATCCGGCAAGTACTGTGCACAGAGTGGCACCTTTTAGAGGCTGGGCTGTAGAATGTGAACCTTCTCAAGGAAGTCAGAACAGGCCCCCGAGTCCCTCAACTCAGAGTCCACCGAGGGGGGCTAACTGAGTAGCTCCATGCTGGCTTTGCGAATCACAGGGCTCACCAGTGCCGCTTTAAAGACTATGTGTGTAAAGGCTGCAGCACAAAGAGCCACCTCCAGTGAATGTGTAAAAGCAATATGACTCACTATGTTGATGAAGAGTCTGTAGATGGCCATGAATCCAGCGGGGATTATGCAACGATAGTCAGAGAGGCAGCTCAGCCCCACAATGAGGTATATAGCATGTTTACCTGCACCACCGAATGTTCCCCGTTGAGGATGGAAGTTGAGATAAATGGCATTCCACTCTTCATGGAAGTGGACACAGGGGCGAGCCAGTCAGTAATGAATCAAGAAGCCTTTGAGAGGCTATGGGACAATCAAACTGAACGACCCGAGTTGGTCCCGGTTCAGGCAAAGCTGCGCACCTACACCAATAAACTTATCCCAGTCGTTGGTAGTGTGGATGTAAAGGTACTCCATGATGGCGCAGTGCACAAGCAACCCTTGTGGATTGTTGCAGGTGATGGACCAATACTACTCGGAAGAAGGTGTTTGGAGAAGATCCATTGGAGTGGGAAGATTTCATCCCTCCAGCAATTGACGTCCTCTGCACTCAGAGGCAAAGTAAGCCGTCACCTGAGGGTGGATCCGGCACCAGAGAGCAGGCCAGCACAGCACCTGAGGCACAGACCGCTCAGCACGACTGCGTGGAGATGATCCAGCTGAGACGACCCGAACGCATCTTTCCGGCTCCAGGGACACGACTCCGGAGGAAGAAAATCGGATCCAGAGGTGACCTCCCAGCTTTGGTGGCAGAATCCGGGGAGAAGAGGATCACCGCAGTTGACATCGTGAAGGGAGGAAAGATGGTGATGCGCTGAAGAAAAAGATGGCGGCGGCCAGACCACAAGGTGCAGCGCTGATGGAGAAACACATGGCACCAAGCGGAGAAGCGGATTGGGATAAAGATAGCAAGGCTCTCTTAAAGGAGACCTGCAACCCACCACATTCTTAATGTAAGAGCAACTGTGAGTTAGATGTAAAATGTGTAATTAATGATCGGAATTGTGCACATGAAATAAGCAAAGAAAAGTTGCGTGACCGCGATCGGAGCTACAGCTTACTTACCATGAATAGTGAAAAGTTGTGCGATGTAGGATTTCAACTACATTCAGTCAATGCAGCGGGCAGACACCCATCGGGAGCAAACAGGTCCAGCAAGCTACCCAATCTAGTAGCCTGCATCCCTGGGACCAGAGTTATGCACCATGGAGTGTGGCCACAAACAGCCAATACATTCAAGCTTCAGAGCAAGCGATCTCAGGAGAGCAATGGCACCGGTATCGATACCCTGCCCCTGATAGGCTCCACCTCTCAGGCACCTGATGGCACCAACCACCACGAGTCTGAAAGAACAAACTGTGTCAAAGCGCAGCCCCCAGACCTATCGCCTCCAAGGCCATACCCGGGAAGGAAGGGTCACCCGCAACAGTTCTCACAAATGGTACTGGGACCAGCCAGGATCCCAAACCAAATAACGCCCAGGCGTGTGAGTCAGCACTTCCCTGTGCAATGCTAGACGACTGCCCCTCAGGAAGCATCAGCGACCCGGGGCGTGAGAAGAGGACAGGGAAGTCACAGGCATCTGTGAACCTGACAGACGCTAGGAACAACGGCAAAAGCCCCAAGAGCAGGTAACTTCAGCCAACCGGGTTCCCACTGCCAGCACTGGGCACCATACCACCACCAGACTATCTTGACACCATCCAGAAGTCCTGGCACTAGTTTGTTCCCACCAAGAATAGTCCAAGCATGCACCACTACTACAAAACTGTGAATGCAATTTTTTTTTTTGGACATGAATGTAATGAGCCAATGGCACCATCTGTATGTTGGGGGGCCGGGGGGGGGGGTTGGTGGGGGGAGAGAATGGAGTAGTCATGGATACACAAGCAGAAACCACCAGCACTCCACTGCCAATGAAACTTCACCCACTCACCCAAGTTGGAAAGACCCACCTAGGGTCAAACAGATAGAACTAAGCCCAGAGCACAGTCAATGCAGAGGCAATGTGCACTAAAGGCTTGGGGGAGAGTGATGTCATGTATCCTACATGGTTACTGTTTATAATATTACAAGGTGTGTCACCAGAGGGCACAGCAGTGGGAGACTTGTAGGTTACCTGTACAGGTGTGCCTGGCAGGCCACCAGGTGTGATCCTCACTCTGGAGTTATCAATAAAGGACTAAGGTCACTACAGTTCAAGCACAACACATTGCCTCGTGGAGTCATTATCAGAGCATCTAAAGACATAACCGACACAATCTGCAGTTTTGTGCATGTGCTTTTTTTCTAGCGTTTCCACCTTCTGGTTTCCTGTCACAAACACTAATGTAGGGTGCGGCCACATCCTGCGTGCACACGCACTGTACAACCGGGGCTGAATCAGACATTTCACATTTTGAATTCGGTGATGTAGGAGGACGAGGGAAGACAGCGTGCCAGGCAATTCAGACACGAGACTAATGAAACTTTAGTGTGAGCTGTGGAATTATCACACTGCTGATGCAGCTCATTATTTTACTTTCTTTTACTTAAGTATCACAATGAAGACTACAAAGTTTACAATTTTCAATAAATGTTCTCTTCGCCTTAACCACTCCCGTGTAGTGTCTCATTTGCAGAATAAGAGGGGGAATAGTCAATATGGTGGGATGGAGTGGCCAGGCAACGGTCAAATCTACCGTTCACTAGTCAAGCAAAGCGTTGAATTATGAGTTGCTGATGTAACGTTTTTGCAGCAGCAGAATTTCGACGATGCGTCCCCTGTGGTTGTGATGGTGGAGGCGGCATGGGTAACTTGCCAGGCTCCTCTTTCTCTCTTTCTCCTCGTCCCCCTCCTCCCCCACTCACTCCTGAGGTGCTCCTGCTCTTCTTGTCCCCTCATGATGGCTAAGTTGTGCAGCATGCAGCACACCACAATGAACTCAGAGACCTGCCGAGGGGAGTATTGCAGGCAGCCTCCAGAGTGGTCCAGGCATCGGAAAGGCTGCTTGAGCACTCCAATTGTCTGCTCGACGATGTTGCGTGTGGCTCCCATTATAGTGATTCTCGGCTCCTGTCTGAGGGTTCCGGAGGGGGGTCATAAGCCAGGTGGCGAGGCCATAACCTTTGTCCCTGAGCAGCTAGCTCTGGTCTTGTGGTTGATGCTGGAACATGCTCTCAAGCTCGATGGAAGCATCATGATGCTCCCTGGATATTGGGCATTGACTGCCATGATGTGCTGATTATGTTCACAGACAATCTGTACGTTCAGGGAGTGGAATCCCTTTTGGTTTCGTTAACCTCTGGATTCTCTAAAGTTGCTCACAGGGCGATGTGCGTACTATCAAGGGCACCCTGAACCTTGGGGAAGCCAGCAAATCATCCAAAACCTATAGCCTCTCATTCTGTGCCTCCTTGATCATTGGGAAATTTATAAAATCCATCCTGCGTACGTACAGTGCATTAGTCATCTGGCGAATGCAGCGATGTGTAGCATGCTGTGAGATGGAGCATATGTCCCCTGCTGATGCCTGGAAGAAGCCGGAGGCTTAGAAGGCAAATGCCGCAGTCACCTTCACCTTGACTGGCAATGCAGTCCTGTTGCCACCTCCCCATACGTCTGCGACCTCTTCGATTTTGAAAATGATCAACAATAAGTCTTCTTCCAGCTTGAAGCCGTTTGGCCGGAGTCGCCATCGCAGAAGTAGGCCTCCATCCGCTGTAAATCAATGGTCAGGGTTTGCTCGGTGAGAGACAGATTCATGGTTTGCGTGGCCAAGACAATGTGATCAGCGTATACAAACTTGCGGAACTCTGTTTCGGACAGATCACTGGTGTAAATGTTGAATAACTTGGGTGCCAGGAGAGAATCCTGTGGGAGTTCATTGTTCAATGTCCTATATCTGCTCGGGTGCCAGAGTACAGATGGAAGCATCGGTTGCTTGGAGTTGAGAAGGTGGATTGTTGTTCTGCAGGATAAAATGGTGGAGAACTTGGAAAGTAGTCAATGCTTCCATACTGTGTCATAAGCCGCTGACAGATCCACGAGTGCTACAGCAATCGTGAGCTGGAGCTGGAAGCCTGCTTCGATGTGCATTGTTAAAGCTACCACTTGGTCGCAGCAGTTACAGCCGCTCCCGAAGCCTACTTGCTCCTTAAGGATGATTGGCTCGATGATGGGGGCTAGTCTGTGGTCCTCTCGATGACATCCCTGCTTGTGCTCTCCTGTGCAATGTGTAACCAGGATGCATTAGTCTCCTGGGGAGGTCTGTTCCACTCATTGAAAGGGAAGAGGACGTTCCTGCGTGTTGAGATTCCCTCCATAAGCATCTGGAGAGAGTGATGGGAGAAACTGGGTGCAGCCGAGTACCTTTGTGGATTGCTCTGTAGGTGTTTGCAGCACCTCAATGCTGTAGAACAATGACAGCACAACTGTCAAATTGAATATGTCCATGGTCCCTTTAAGGAAACCGGCTGATGACGCATCATTAAATGACATCATCTGACCTGCTTCCTTTTAATTGGCTGGAAACCTCACAGGGCGGGCTTAACAAGCCCCATCAACGTAACATCTCTTGATAAGCGCCAGATGAAGATGGGAGCGGGTTTGCAGTTTGCATCCTAATTTGCCCACCTCGCTCTCGACCCGTTTTCCAAAGATTTATGCAGCATATTATGATGCCATGAAAATGAGGAAAATCAGATTAATTCCTGCCATTTGCACTCCAGCAATGCTATGTACATGGATGTCTTTGGTATTGCTAGAGTCCCTAAGGTCATTGGGGGCATTAAACATTGAACAGGCTGGTTTTCTGAAAGCAATCAATTGCAAAGTGATCTACTGCTTTCGAGAAAGCAGTCTCTAGTGAAAGCGATAAAAATGTTGAGTCTTTTTTAATTCAGCTCCTCTTGTCCTTGGACCTATTTATGTTGCAGCAAGGCACCACAACAAATTACCACCTCAATCATGCCCAAGAAGGCGGAGCAGTGCCAAGAGAAGCTTAATGTCCTGACTAGAGCAGGGAACAAACTCACAAAGCCATCATTTTCTCCCATGCCCAATGTGGATTCCACACTCAGGCAGAACAAGCTGATTATTGACCTGTTGGAAATGACCCCCCCTCGCCCAAACACTGATGTGTAGGTCCTTCAATCACTTCACACATTTAAAGCACAATCTTTTCCATTCTTGTCTTTGTCGAGCAATAATGCGCATACTGCCCATGAGAAGTTGAAGAGTTGGGGGTGGGTTGCAACAAGAGATGATGAGGGTTTCAATTCACTTCTGGTCAGCTGATCTGTGTCTTGCTTCAGGTGCCTATGTGCCTGTAAACATCAGTACTATTGTTAAGAAACCCTCATAAAGAGCACAATTGGAGAATACTCACTTATAATGTGGATAAATGTGAGGTTATCCACTTTGGTGCCAAAAACACGAAGGCAGAATATTGTCTGAATGGCAGCAGATTAGGAAAAGGGGAGGTGCAACAAGACCTGGGTGTCATGGTACATCAGTCATTGAAAGTTGGCATGCAGGCAGTGAAGAAGGCAAATGGTACGTTGGCCTTCATAGCTAGGGGATTTGAGTATAGGCGCGGGGAGGTCTTACTGCAGTTGTACAGGGCCTTGGTGAGGCCTCATCTGGAATGTTGTGTTCAGTTTTGGTCTTCTAATCTGAGGAAGGACGTTCTTGCTCTTGAGGGAGTGCAGCGAAGGTTCACCAGACTGATTCTCAGGATGGCAGGACTGACATATGAGGAGAGGCTGGATCGACTGGGCCTTTATTCACTGATGTTTAGAAGGATGAGAGGGGATCTCATAGAAACATATAAAATTCTGACGGGACTGGACAGGTTAAATGCAGGAAGAATGTTCCCGATGTTGGGGAAGTCCAGAGCCAGGGGACATCGACTAAGGATAAGGGGTAAGCCATTTAGGACTGAGATGAGGAGAAACGTCTTCACTCAGAGAGTTGTTAACCTGTGGAATTCTCTACCGCAGAGAGTTATTGATGCCAGCTCATTGGATATATTCAAGAGGGAGTTAGATATGGCCCTTACGGCTAAAGGGATCAAGGGGTATGGAGAGAAAGCAGGAAAGGGGTACTGAGGTGAATGATCAGCCATGATCTTATTGAATGGTGGTGCAGGCTCGAAGGGCCGAATGGCCTACTCCTGCACCTATTTTCTGTGTTTCTATGTTTCAGACTGGGACATGGCCCATTTTGTGGGCTGAGATTCATGCAAACACAGGGTTTAATGGAGGGGTATAAATCATCAAGGATACTTTGCACCTAACTCACTCAGTGCACAAAAGTCTGCGACCTGTAAGCCCAGTAACTTGCGCCAAGATCTCGCTGGATGCAAATATGGAGGAAACGACCGGTCCTGAAATTTGTGACTCTGGACTTGGGGGCTTTTCTTTTTACCGATGGAGATTATGTGCTGCTTGCACCCTTTTCCAATCTGCTTTAAATAAGCACCACAAAAAATTTGATCCAGTGCCGCTAATCCCGAGCAGCTTACTGGTGGTATATTTATATCCTTCGTATATTCTTTTGAAAATCTTACACGCTGACCAAAGTATTTCTGATTATAAAAATAATTGCTAATAAAAGGCAGCAGAGTTTTCACTTAATTGTATTTAAATGCCCCCAAGTGAGTATGTCCGCAGACAACCACTTTGATTTCCCTCCCCTTCTTGTAAAAAGAAATAGCTTCAGTCGCGTGAAGACAGCACTGTTCTATGCACTCCATTTAAATAAAAAGCCCATGTTGGCAATCTCATCCAAACCGCTATCATATATAAACTGAAAATGAAAATTGCTTGACCTGTTATATTATATTACTTTGATTCCTCACAGGAGAAATCAGCAGTTTAATTGTACAAATGTATTACGCTCTATGCAATTATGGTTAGTTCCAGAAACAATGACCTTTTTCTCTTCCTGTTGCTTTTCTCTCACTCTCTCTCTCTGCGCCAGTAATGTAACGTCTCATGGCCTTCTTTAAAATCAGTATTCTTGCCTGGACCAGTCTGGGAGGGAGTGCTATTGAAAAGGGCTTCTGCCTCCTCAGCAGAAGGTCAGGGTAACTGTCACTCTTAACATATTAAATGGAGTCCTTGGACTAAGAGCTAACGAGGAGAGATATCCCATTCAGAGAATTGCATTTTTTCTCCTTGAAAATATGAAAAGAAGCGAACTTGTTTTCTTAATATCAATGGACAGATTAGTTGAAGGCTAACAGATTGTGAATAACAGCCTTTTGATGACTCAAGAATACAATTCCCTTTGTAAACGTTAATTGCTATGCACGTAAATTAATGCTGGGCTGCCCCCAGATCGAAAATTGTTAACTCTTAGGGGCCGAAATTGCCCACTGCTGGAAACAGGGTGCACCCTGTTTCTAGTGTTTTTACCGCCACGGTGGATGTGGTGGCCTCTTGAACGAAATTCCGCTCTTTGGCTTTTTTTTTCCGGCGAACCGGTAGTCGTTCATAATGGGGGCGTATATGCAGCGGCAAGCACACTAGAGGGGCGGAAGTTGGGCGGGGGTGTAGTTTCTTCCGCTGTCAGTCATCAACGCCATGTCACCATGGCTCCCCCCTTCACTTAAAGGGAAGAACCATCGCGATTTTTAAAGTTAGGTCCACTGGACCACCAGGGAGGGTTTCGGCCAGGCCAGTGGCCTGGCACCAAAGAAGGGGTGCCAGGCTGCCTATTGGCAGCCCGGCCAAACCCGAGGACATAATTGTCGGCCTGACATGGCCGTCGGTCGACAAAAGATAAACATAACGGCAGCAGCAGAGCATCCTCCCCTTTAATGGGAGCCGCACTGCTGTTGCAGAAGGCCTCAGCCTCACTGCACTGCCTGAAAATAGCAACTTTTCTCACCGGCCAGCAGGAGGAAGATTTTCTCGGTGCAATCTTGGGGTCTGTGGGCAACGCCGGTGGTGCGCGCTCTGATGATGCACTTAAGGCGGATCGGCTGCAGCGGAGCAGTAGGTGGGAGAACGGGTCACCGGCGGGAGACCGCAGGATTGGAATTTTGATAATGGCGGCCATTACACGAAAAGTCGGCGGCCAATGCACTCCGCAGTGTGGCCGACGATCTCCGGCGGTGACAGGCCTTAGGGAAAGGGACAATTTTGGATTTTTAGACTTATGACAGTAATATAGCTGCTTAGATGGCAGGACCATCTTTATTGCCATAATATTAACCTTATGTAACTATGGGGCTGAAATTGCACGATGGGCTCATTGGTGGCAATTGTGCATTTTTTGAGGTTGCTGGTCTGATGTGGCTCCCCTGGGAGTGCAGAGTTTGTCACTGGTTATCCACTCTCTCCGCATCAGGCCTGCTCCACCAACCTTTAGCAGTGGAATTTCTACTCCCTAAATAAATAAATAAAACACAACTTTAATGACATTTAAAACAAAAATAAACATTTGCATTCTCTTAGCCTATCTTTTTTTAAATCATTCTTCCTTCTTCCTTACTTTTCTCCCTCTTGACTTTTATTATACTGTCAGCTTAGCTCAGTCTTGCCTGTGAGTCAGGAAGTTGTGACGCCAAGTCCCACTCCAGTGCGTGAGCGCATAATCGAGACTGACACTTCATTGAGGGGGGGACTTCATTGTTGGAGATTGGGCCCTTACAGATGAGACATTAAACTGAGCTCCCATCTGCTTATTTAGGTGGTTGAGATGCATGATAAATAAAATATGGCATTACAAATTGAAAATGAGTAGGGAGAGTCCATGCCGATAGTTTTTCCTCAACCAACAAAACCAAAGGAAAAGGCTAACTGATAATTCATCTCACTGCCTTTTGTGAGACCTTATACACAAACTAGCTTTTGTATTGGCCTAGCCTTCAAAGTAATTCATTGTATGTGGAGGGCTTTGAGACATTTCTGAGAGATGTGCTCAGGCTCTATTAAAAGGGCGGTTTGTGACCTATCTCCCGAGTTGACCTGCAAGCCTTCCTACTGGGAGCATCAGATTGTTGAATAATCCCTATAAATGCAACTTCTTACGTTTATATTTACATTAGTTTTTCTAGCTATCAAATCTTGGTTCAATCATGTCTGCTGTCTCTTGTGAAAATTCTAACATATCACACCTTACGCTTGGATCAATCTGAAGTATCTGAAGATAGCTTCCCCCTGCTCATGACTGCAATGGTAGAAAGTCTGAGGAAATTCAGCGCCATTGTTTCTTTTCTTCAATTCTTCAAAATCACAACGCTCAGTTGCTCCACTCTTAATCCTTCATCACCCGTCAGTGTTCTTCGATGGACTTTCACACCTGAATGTAAATTCACATGTAACCATTTATAAAAGGTGTCTCCAACATCCTCAGTTTCTCCTTCTGTGTCAAAAACTTTGTATTCCCTCAAGAGTTCTTAAGGCTTCAATACTCCTTCCAAATCTGGGGAGCTTCTCTGAATCCCTTTTCACACTCTTTGTCTGACTGTCAATCCTCTTGCTACTAATCTTTCTCCAGCACAAGCTTTCATATCGTTCTTGTATTTAACAATGTTAACAATTGTTATGATTAGCAATTCTCTGAACTTTCTTCTCTAGTTGCCCCGTAAGTTTGAAATGCACTATCCTACGACATATGTTATCCTCTCTATCTCCTCACGATGTTGAACTGAAGACTCATTACCAAAGATTCCTGGAGCCCCCTACCTCTCTCGGCTCTTCCTTTCTTCAGAAAACATTAGGGGGTCGAAATTCGGTACCGCCATTTTCGAGGTGGTGTCACCGCATGAGAGGAAGCTCTAACGTCTCGCTTCAGGCGCGGTCCCCAAATGCTAAATTCAGTGTTGACGCCTAAAGAATTGATAGCAGCGTCAAATCATGGCATTGCACACTTACCTGGAGGCACTACGCTGCGCTAATGGGCCATTGAGCGGGGCCTCAACATCCGGGAGTTAGGCAGCATTTGGAGCTGCGCCACAGACATAGTGGCCCCACCTGGATTGAATTGAGGCATTGATTGGGCACCTCAATGCCTCGTGGGTATATTTGCTTCCTACGCACTCACTCAGAGCTTGAGGATGGCAGACCTCGCAGCAGCAACTTGTCAGCGTGCCCATCGGTTCTCGGACGCCACACTGGATGGACTCCTTGATGCACTGGAGAGACATCGGCAGGTGTAGAGGACAGAGGCTGGGAGGAGACCACAATCCCAAATGTACCAATGGTTATGGAGGGAGATAGCAGAGCAAGTGTTTGCTAATGACACGGTGTCAAGAACAGCATGCATTGTCGGAAAAAGTGGAACGACCTGATGCAGATAGTGAGGGTAAATATCTTTAATTTCAAACTTCAACATGTTATGCTCAATGTGCACTGTTCAATGAAGTGTTTTGGATTCCATGCTCTAATTGGGTGAGGCCACAGTCAAGGTTCCCATTTGCAGCCTCTCCCACTGCAAGGGTCTGCATGCGCTGTTAACCTTGCTACTCGGCTCTGCAGACCCACCCCTCATGTTGTTGACTCCTCAGTCTTCATATGCATCTCGAGGATGGTCGCCTCCCCGTTACTGTTAGATCCTGGCCCCCGAATTCCACCATTCCCACAGCAAGTCCACACAGTGAATGGTACTTATATCAAACTGAGAAGACTGTCATAGAGTAAAATGTACTAAAGTACATACGGCACTTGTGGCACACTGATAGAAGGACTCTAACTCTGACATTCTCTTTAATGTTGCAACCGAAACTTGCACACAACCAATGGGAACAAAATGCAGACTGGTGGATGGGAGCCAGACCTCCAAGAGCTCAGTCCGTTGGAGGAACGGATAGCTGCTCTGATGGGTGTCCAAGTTGATGCGATGGCGGTGGGTGCAGCCGACCCTCCTCGGGATAGTGACGATATGTTGAGTTCCTTTGCAGCGACATGCAAGACACTTGGCCCTCACACCATCAATGTGCAACTCTTTTCATGAGACTGGCATTCAGGGATGTCTTTCCCGCTCCTGGCCCCCTCCCATGCAGGTAACCGCTGTTCTGTGTTTGTGCTTTCAGATGATCAGCCATATGCGCTGGGGCCTTCTCTGGCGCCTTCCACGGCTGCAGATGGTGGAGATGACCCAGAGGATGAGGAGGAGCAGGAGGATGACACCTTCTTCGACCTCATGCAGGAGGCTGAGCCGTCTGACAGTGCTGCTGAACAGGGGGTGTTGCGGGAGGCGGAGGTGGGTGATGCTCCGGGACCCAGTAGCCTCCAGCAATGACATAGGGAAGGGGAAACCCAGGGGTCAGCTCACCTGAGGGTGAGTGCATGCCTGAGTAATGCTCAGCAGCACTCTGATGATAAGTTGACCCAAAGGTTGTCACAAGACAATCCCTGCCGATGCACATCAATCTACTAGGTGCACTAGCAAGGGTGCCCCAGAGTCTCAATGCAGTAGCTGTGGGTCTGCCTCAACTGAGGAGTCTGCCTCAACTATTGCTCACGCCTCTCAGCAGCCCACCGAGCCCTTCCTTGATAGATACCAAAGGATGCTGGATGCAAACAGTGACCATGGGGTCCCAGACATGCTGGCATGGGCTATGGCCATTGAGCACCAGGCCGATGCTATTGCAGGCCGCCATACTCAAATGTCATCAGTGAGTGGTGGCCTGAGTCAGCTCTCTGGTGTACTGCAGTCGCAGACACTCTTGATGCAGAGGCAAATAGATTCAACGGAGGCACTGATTGCTGCCATCAGTTGAACGGGGACATAACCTTGGCGAACCAGGGCAGGAATCTAACCTCACCCAGATTTCTGCAGATGATGATGCTTTGCCGCGGGGGAGTATCAACCTGTTGGGCCAATTGGAACGTGATGTAGCTTCTCAGGACGACATCATTCCGCCTTCGCAGCTGCCGCTGTCTGCATCCCATCCACAACAGAGTGCTTCCAGCCATGCTGAGGTTATGCAGATCGCAGTGGGGTCTTCCAGGGTCCAAGCTGGTTGCGGATGTTCTGCTGGGCCATCATGTGTGGCTGCGGATTGAATTCAGCAACCGATTACCAGCCTTGCTGAAGGCTCTGAGACCCCATTGAGGAGGAGCAGTCGACGTGGGAGGGGGGAGAAGGGAAGGGATGGTAAAGCCCTCATTAAGACAAAGTGAAGATCTGTAGAAATGCTTACCTTGTGAAGAAGTGAGCTTTTGAAATTGTTGCACTTGTATGACCCACCAAACACTTGCTTGATAATCAGCAAGATGGCGAGGTTGTTGCAATGTCACTTCATGTAAATTGTTGCACTTGAATGAGCACTGCAACAATTGTTTGGTACTCGCCAGAGATGGCTACCTTGTTACAAAATGAACTGATGTCAATAGTTGCACTTGGGTGTCTATGAGAATGTGTGAAGGGGTTTTGTGGGTATGTTGATGTGTTGGGGATGAAGATGTTGTCTTGTGCTTGTTTTCAGCACACATGATTTATGTTTGCAATAAACCAAATTTGGATTGTTCACATGATGAGGCATTGATTATTTAAGACGGAGGGCTGAGTGTATAGGCTGGCCATTTGAATCAATGAGCGATGAGTCTCTGACGAACAGCCTTGCAGCCACAGCACTGTCAGGCTGCCCCCTCCTTTAGTGAAGATCCTCATCTTCCTCGTCATTGTCGTCCTCCTCCTGAGGTGGATCATCCATTCCTGGTGGTAATGGCTGGGCCCTCATAATGGCCAGGCTGTACAGCATGCAGCAGACAACAGTGAACATGGAAATGCTATCAGGCGAATACTGGAATGCACATCCAGTACGGTAGTACAGTCAAGGCAGCGGAAATACTGTTTCAGAACCCCGATAGTTTTCTCCATAATGGCCCGTGTTGTGGTATGGCTGGTGTTGTAGTACTGCTTGGCAGGGGTGGTGGGATTGCGGAGGGGTGCCATCAGTCAGGGGGCCACACCATATCTGTTGTATATGCAAGCACTCTAATAACGACTCCACAAGGTAAGGGTATAGTACTTGAACTGTGGTGACCTTAGTCCTTTATTGCACCTCCGAGAGTGAGGACACCAAGAGGTGAGCTCTCTTTTATAGTAGGTTACCTGCAGTGTACAGGTGACCCTTAGGTCTTCAGCAGCAGCACCCTCTGGTGGTACAGGTATGGTGTATACAGGGTGAAGGTACATTTAGTGGTCTAGTGTTACAGTACAAGCATACATGACAACACTCCCCCCTAAGCATTTCCAAGTCCTTATAGCCATGACATGGGGAGGTGATCAGGTGGGAGGTTGTGGTGAGGGTTCTGTGGGTGACGAGTGTGATCCATGTGTTCATGGCTGCACACATCCATTCCCCCATCCCCCCCACCCCCCCACCGCCCCATACATAGATTATGTGGGTGTCACTGTTGGAAGATTCCGCAGTGGTGGAGCAAGTACATGTTGTTATGGGTAAGGTACATATATTGTTGAATGAGTAGGTGGTGATGTTTAGTGGTGGGCAGGGCCTCCATTGGTGGTGGAAGTCTGGTCATTCCAGGTTCCACCGGGAAAGCTGGAGGGTATTGGCCTCTTGCTCCCGGTGCTGGCCCTGGTGGCCAGGGGCGGTAGGGCTGATCTGGGGCAGGTTACCAGTGGTGGTGGCTGTGCTGCCCATTGACTGCTGTCTCTGCAGTGAGTATGCTCCCACTGGGTGTGTGTGAACCTTTCCTGGGGCATCACATTGGTTCCGGAAGCACAGGCTACATGATCAGGTAGCCCGCTGGACCTGAATGTTTCCCACGGGGGGTTACCTTTGGTGAGTTGTCAGTTTACATGTAGAACCCGATATAATTTCTCGTTCCATCATTAGCATACATGATACATTGGCTCCGATCACAACTAACCTTCTCGACATTGTTATATCTCTTTACACTTTCACATTTGTCACTTACAACGCTTTCTTGTGTGCTATCAGTATCTCTATACAGGGTTACATTTGGATACCTGCCTTTGTTGGTTACAGTTATCACGTTAGCATTACTGGCATCACTGTTCAACAGTACAAACTTGTCACTTACATCACTTTTTGAAGCATTCGTTACATTTCTCCCTTTAGCCTTGCCGGCATCACCATTCAACAGTACATTTATATACCCGCATTCATTAATTACACTTATATGTTTAATATCACCGGCATCGCTGTGCCAAGAGTGGAACTGGCCCTTTAATTGTTTTGGGTTGCCGGTCTCCTTTAAGGGAGCCTTGCAATCTTTACCCCAATCTGGTTCACCACTCAGTAACAGGTGTTGCTCCCTCAACGCTGCCCCGGTGGTCTGGTCGCGGCCATCGTGGTGCGGGCGCCATCTACTTTTCTCCACTAGGTAGGCTGCGGTGATCCTTTTCTCCCCAGGTTCTGCCATGGACACCGGGAATCTACCTTCTTCCCTTGTGGAGTCCTGCCACTGGAGCCCGGAAGGTGAGGTCTGGTAGTTCAGGTTGGATCATCTCACCGTTGAGTTGTGCAGTCTCTATCGTCGCCACGCAGTCGAGTCGGACGGTAGGATTTTCAGGTGCTGCGATGGATCCAAGTTTGGGGCCACATAGGATGTCGATGCCTGGGGCCCGGAGGCCTTCGTTGCTCCAACAGATTTGGACTTACTTCAATCTCCCATCTTCTTCCCAGCAGTGTTGGACCATCACCGGCAACGATCTACAGGGGAAGCTTGTGCATCGCGCCACCATGGGATACCTGGACCTTCATGCTGCCAACAACTGGGATGGTGCCTTTTGTGTAGGTGAGCAACTTTGCCTGGATTGGGGACATTTTGGGTCAATTGGCGGGTTTGTCAAAAGAGTTTCTCAAAGGCCATCTGATTCATCAACGACTAGCTTGGCCCTATGTCGATCTCCATCGAGACTGGAACACCGTTGCTTTCTACTTCCATTTTCCATGGGGAGCTCTCGGTGGAACAAGTATATATTCCGTACTCCTCTTCCACGGGCTGCGCAGCTTCGTCTTCGTTAGCGCTGGAGCCCAGGTGATCGGTCAACTCTTCAGCGACTCGGTGAGTGAAACTTCTTCTACACATTCGTTGAAGGTGACCTTTAGTGTTGCAGCCTTTGCAGGTATAGTCTTTGTATCGGCACTGGTGGGCCCTGTGGCTTCCTCCACACTGCCAGCGCGGGGCTAGTCAGTTGGCCCCATGTGGCAGACTCAGGGTTGTGGGACTCTGGGCAGCAGTCTTGCTTCTGAAAGTCGCCATTCGGTTCACTGTACTCATCAGGTTAGAGTCCTGGGTGTGTGTCCTCATCCGTTTGGAGTCGCAGACTGAAATCATGAAAACCTGGCTCACTTTGATTGCCTTCTGCAGGGTGACCATAGTGTCTGCAGAGAGCAGTTTATGGAGGAGGCCCTCGTGGCCAATTCAAATAACGAAGATGTCTCTTAGTGCTTTGGTGAGGTGGTCACCAAAATCACACGGTGCAGCCAATCTTCTCAGATCTGCAGCATATTTAGCAATTTCTTGGCCTTCGGGCCGCCGGTGGATGTAGAACCGGTGTCTTGTTGTGATGATGCTCTCTTTAGGTTTGAGTTGTTCTCATATTAAATTTATGAGCTCCACATAGGTCTTGGGTGTCATCTTTGCTGGGGTTAGCAGGTTCCTGACGAGGCCGTGGACATTGGGCCCACAACTGCTGAGCAGGATGGCTCTGCGCTTGTCCACCAGCGAGGTCGGTGTGTCTCTAGCCAGGTCGTTCACGATGAAAAAGTGTTCTAGCCTTTCCACAAAGGCATCCCAATCTTCCCCATCAGCGAATTGTTTGAAGTTGCTTAGGTTAGACATATTGTGTGTGGAAATTCAGAACCTCGTCGCCAGTTGTTGTATATGCAAGCATTTTAATAATGACTCCACGAGGTAAGGGTATAGTACTTGAACTGTATTGACCTTAGTCTTTTATTGCAGCTCCTAGAGTGAGGACACCAAGAGGTGAGCTCCCTTTTATCCTTGGTTACCTGCAGTGTTCAGGTGACCCTTAGGTGTCCAGCAGCAGCACCCACTGGTGTACAGGTATGGTGTATACAGGCTGAAGGTACATTCAGTGGTCTAGTGTTACAGTACATATATTAACCTGCATACATAACAATATCCTTTGTGGTCCAGGAGCCAGCCACGGCCTTCGTGCGGTGGCTTGAAGAGTCGTGTCACACTGCTCTCCCGCAGGATAAAGGCATCGTGGCAGCTTCCAGGATATTGGGCATTGACAGCGAGGATTATCTGCCTGTGATCGCAGACCAGCTGAATGTTGAGGGTGTGGAATTCTTTGTGATTCTGAATGATCCCTCCATTGTGGGGTGGGCCCCTCAATGCCACATGCGTACAATCAATGGCTCTTTGAACCCTAGATAAACTGCTATCCTGGTCTTCCCTTGACATGCTGAACTTGATGTAATCCATTTGTTTGCCGTAGAGAGCGTAGGTCACCTGGTGAATGCAGCAATGTACTGCCAACTGCGAGATGTTGCATACATCGCCGACAGGAGACTGAACGAGCCGGTAGCATAGAGGTTCAGTGCTGCTGTCACTTTCACTGCCACGGACAGCGCGGTCCTGGTGCTGATGTCAGCTGCCAGGTATGTCTACAGAAGGTTGCAAAGCTCCATCACCACCTCCTTGCCGAACCTCAGCCTTCTTAAGCACTGCTCCTCGGACATCTTAAAATAAGAGTAATGCGCACGGTAAACCCTGTGTCTGTACGGCCTCCTGTCCTACTTTCTGGGGCCTCTCCTCTGGAGAAGATCCACATTTGCCCTAAGCTGTCTCTGCAGCCAGCTCCAGGACAATGTGGTGTGTGATCACTGCCCCCACCACTTGGCACAGGACACAGCAAAATGGAACTTTTAAATGTTCCCGATAGGGAACCAACAATGTGTCTGAGATACCAGTAGTCAATCTGATGAATCAGCAGCAGTACGACGCCAACACACTACCGTCTGTGCGAGCATCAAACGCAGCACAGACTGATACCTCCGGGCCCTGGCTGCAACTCCCTTTAAATAACGCCCCAGATTAGTTTCTCCACCTTGTGCAGTCCAATTTTTTCAGGCGTCATCGACGCAGCCGTTAAGAGAGGTGGCAAAAGTGAACGTGGCGAGAAGGGCTGTAAGGAAGTGTTCCATGCATACTGACGTCATGATTTCCATGGTATTAGCTGGCGGGACGTAACATTTTAATGGCGTTAAAAAATGACCACCGACATTCTCATCGGGCATGAACAGTATCGAGCACCACTCCCAAACACCTACCTCCCAGTTAACACTGAACACCGACTTTAGCAGCAGGCGTTAGCAAACGAATTTTGATGCCGAAGCTTTCAAACCCAAGCTTGCATGTATGATAGTGGAATCGTTTCTGTACTGGAATAGCAATCCTGAATTATGAGCTCAAATCCAAGTGGTAAAGTGTATTTCAATAAACCTGGTAATCTGCGGGTTGATACCAAAATAAATGACCATGAAAGCTGCTGAATTGTCATTAAAATCGACCTGATTCACTGATGGCCTTCAGGGAAGAGAACCTCCCTCCCTTTCCAGTCTCACTTACAAATGATTCGAGTCCTGCACGATGTGGTTGGCTCTTAATACCTTCAAAAGTGGCCTAGCAAGCAATTCAGTTATAAAATAATCACGAGAAGGTGGCCCACCATTACCTTCTCAGGGTAACTAGGCATGGGCGATAAATGCAGTCTTGCCAGTGCTGCACACATCCTGAGGACAAATTTAAAAAGAAAACTTAACATCAACTACTTCTTGATTTACCTCAACTCTTTTACTCTTTTCTACCCAAGTATTAAACTGCATTCTCCGCCTTGTCTTTCCAACTTGGCGCGACCACTGAAGAATCCCGAGTAGACCAAGTCAGGCCACTCATCACAATCCAATTTGGTAGAGGAGGACCAAAACAGATGGTCAGCTCCTTATTTACACACGTAAGGAGTTTAACGCCTGATTCAAGCGGCCGTCAGGGATGCCGAAAAATAGACCAGACCTAGTATTGGTTCGGATGTCTTTCAGGATCTCGTTCCCTGAAATTGGCCATCCTTGAGTTTGTTCTTTTCCTGTAAAATTGGCACAACCAGGGCCAATTTCTTCCCTGTAGCATTTGACTAGACACGTAAGCGGAGAAAGTATCCAACACCATCTCTATTTTGAAATGACACCTTATAATTCAGAGGAAACTATTGTGTTCCTAACACAGATGAGACTGCACACAGGGAGGCTAAAGTAACAGTGACCTCAGTTTTTATTAAGATACTCTAGAGTGAGTAACAGGCCTTAGGGGCTGGCTTATATACAGTGCTTCAGGGGATGTGCTCCCAGGTGGCAGAACATGGGTGTGCATGCTTCACAGATCCACAACATCACTCTCCTCCAAAGTCAAAGTGAAAGCTATTTACAAGGTGAGGCGGTCGAGAGCCTTTCTTTCCCTGGTGGACAAATATCCGTTGTGGTGTGTTGGCTGTGCCCTCGCTGGGCCTGCAGGGCTGCTGGGTTAGCCTGGCCTTGCTGGGCTGTTGGGCGTGATGGGTTCGATTTCCTGGTCCGGGGTGGTGTCGTTGAACCTTTGGGTGTGTGTTGTGGGCTCGAAAAAGGTGGTGTCTTCTGTGGGTTGTTCAGGGCAGTCTATGAACCGCAGCCTTGTTTGGTCCAGGTGCTTTCTGCAAATTTGTCCATTGTCTAATTTGACTACAAACACCCTACTCACTTCTTTAGCTATCATTGTGCCCGCGATCCACTTGGGACAATGTCCATAGTTTAGCACATACACAGGGTCATTCAGATCAATTTCCCGTGACACAGTGGCGCGACCATCATTTACATTTTGTTGCTGCTGCCTGCTCTCTACCTGATCATGCAGGTTGGGGTGAACCAGCGAGAGTCTGGTTTTAAGTGTCCTTTTCATGAGTAGCTCAGCCGGGGGCACCCCTGTGAGTGAGTGGGGTATCGTGCGGTAGCTGAGCAGTACTTGGGACAGGCGGGTTTGGAGTGAGCCTTCTGTGACTCGTTTAAAGCTCTGTTTGATGGTTTGTACTGCCCGCTCTGCCTGCCCATTGGAGGATGGTTTAAATGGGGCCGAGGTGACAAGTTTGATCCCATTGCGGCTCATGAATTCTTTAAATTGAGCACTGGTGAAACATGGCTCGTTGTCACTGACCAGTATGTCAGGCAGGCCATGGGTGGCAAACATAGCCCTCAGGCTTTCAATGGTGGCGGTGGCGGTGCTTCCCGACATTATTTCACATTCAATCCATTTTGAAAAAGCATCCATCACCACCAGGAATATTTTACTGAGAAACGGGCCTGCATTGTCGACATGGATCCTCGACCATGGTCTGGAGGGCCAGGACCACAAACTTAGTGATGCCTCTCTGGGCGCGTTGCTCAACTGAGCACACACGCTGCATTGCCGCACACAGGACTCTAAGTCAGATTCGATACCGGGCTACGACACGTGGGATCTGGCTATCGTTTTCATCATTACTATACCTGGGTGTGTGCTGTGGAGATCCGATATGAACGTCTCCCTGCCCTTTTTGGGTAGCACTACATGGTTACCCCACAACAGGCAGGCTGCCTGAATGGACAGCTCATCCTTTCGCCACTGGAACGGCTTGATTAGCTCTTGCATTTCAACGGAGATGCTGGCCCAGCTCCCATGTAGTACAAAGGTTTTTACTCGGGACAGCAGAGGATCTTGGCTGGTCCAAGTCCTAATCTGGCGGGCCGTGACAGGTGATTTATCATTTTCAAATGCTTCCATGACCATCAACAAGTCTGCGGGCTGTGCCATCATCAAAAAGTTTACAGGCTGCTCCATTTCCACCCCTGTGGTGGGCAATGGTAGCCGACTGAGAGCATCCACACAATTCTCGGTGCCTTGCCTGTGGCGGATGGTATAGTTATACGCTGATAGCGCAAGTGCCCACCTTTGTATGCGGGCTGAGGCATTAGTATTTATCCCCTTGTTTTCAGCGAACAGGGATATGAGGGGCTTGTGATCAGTTTCCAGCTCAAATTTGAGGTCAAACAGGTACTGATGCATTTTCTTTACCTCGAACACACACACTAATGCCTCTTTCTCAATCATGTTGTCGGCCCTCTCGGACTTAGACAAGCTCCTGGAAGCATAGGAGACAGGTTGCAACTTCCCCGCAACATTAGCTTGTTGTAATACACACCCAACTCCGTACGACGACACATCACATGCTAGCACAAGTCTTTTATACGGGTTATACAATACAAGCAGCTTGTTGGAGCATAAAATGTTTCTGGCTTTCTCGAAAGCAATTACTTGGTTTTTTCCCCATACCCAGTTCTCACCTTTACGTAATAACACATGTAGGGGCTCCAAGAGGGTGCTTAATCCCGGTAAGAAGCTACCAAAACAGTTGAGGAGTCCCAGGAATGAGCGCAGCTCCGTGGCGTTCTGTGGCCTGGGCGCATTCCTGATAGCCTCTGTCTTGGTGTCTGTGGGCCAAATGCCATCCGCTGCGATCTTTCTCCCCAAAAACTCCACTTTTGTTGCCATGAAGACATATTTCGACCTCTTTAGCCGCAGGCCTACACGATCCAGTCACTGGAGGGCCTCCTCCAGGTTTAGTAGGTGCTCAACGGTGTCCCGACCCGTGACCAATATGTCATCCTGAAAAACCACCGTGCATGGTACCGACTTGAGTAGGCTCTCCATGTTTCTCTGGAAGATTGCTACAGCTGACCGAATTCCAAACGGGCATCTGTTGTCGATGAACAGTCCCTTGTGCGTGTTGATGCAGGTGAGGCACTTCAAAGACTCCTCCAGCTCCTGCATCATGTAGGCCGAAGTCAGATCGAGCTTGGTGAACATCTTGCCTCCTGCCAGCATCGCAAATAGGTCATCTGCCTTAGGTAGCGGGTATTGGTCCTGTAGCGAGAAACGATTAATAATTGCTTTATAATCGCTGCAAATCCTGACCGTGTCATAACTTTTGAGTACTGGAACAATCGGGCTGGCCCATTCGCTGAATTCCACTGGGCAGATGATGCCCTCACGTTGCAGCCTGTCCAGCTCGATTTCCACTCTCTCCCTCATCATGCGAGGTACCGCTCGTGCCTTGTGGTGAATGGGTCGTGCCTCTGGGACCAAGTGAATCTGCACCTTCACCCGGAAAAGTTTCTAATGCCTGGCTCCAAAAGGGAAGGAAATGTTTCAGAACTTGGGTACATGAGGCCTCATCAACATGTGATAGCGCTCGGATATCAACCCAGTTCCAGCGGATTTTGCCCAGCCAGCTCTTTCCAAGCAGTGTGGGGCCATTGCCCGGGACAATCCAAAGTGGCAGTTCGTGCACCGTGCCCTCATAGGTGACCTTGACCATGGCGCTGCCCAGGACAGTGATAAGCTCTTTTGTGTATGTTCTCAGTTTCGTGTGGATGGGGCTCAGGGCTGGTCTAAGTGCCTCGTTGCACCACAGTCACTCAAACATCTTTTTACTCATGATGGATTGGCTAGCGCCAGTGTCCAGCTCCATGACTACGGGTAAGCCATTTAATTTTACATTTAGCATTATAGGTGGACATTTCATCGAAAATGTGTGCACCCCATGTACTTCAGCATTTGCCTCCTCTCTCAGAGGCTCGAAATTGCTTTGTTCCACCATGGACTGATCTTCCTCTGCCACGTGGTGGTTAGCAGGTTTTGCAGAGCTTGGAGCTTTTCTGCAAGCTCGTTGGAGGTGCCCCATTGTTCCACAGCTCTTGCAAACATACCCTTTGAAGCGACATGTATAGGCTGAATGGAAGCCTCCACAATGCCAACAAGGTGTGAATTGCCTTGCATTCATCCTTTGTTGCGGACTCTGAGTCATCTGAGTTGCAGACTCGTGGTTTCTGCCCTGTACATTTCTGCTCGCAAACACAGTTCCAGCTAATTTATGAACATTGCTAGCACTTGTGTGCTGAGAGATTTGTTTGGTGTTATCACTGGTGGACATAAACGCCTGTGCTATTGCAATGGCCTTACTGAGGGTCGGTGTCTCCACAGTCAAAAGTTTTCATAGGATGGTCTCATGGCCAATGCCCAGTACAAAAAAGTCTCTGAGTACTTGCTCCAGGTAGCCATCAAATCACATTGTCCTGCAAGTCACCTTAGCTCGACGACATAGCTCGCCACTTCCTGACCTTCAGATCGTTGGTAAGTATAGAACCTATACCTCGCCATCAGCACGTTCTCCCTCAGGTTAAGATGCTCCCGAACCAGTGTACACAGCCCCTCATACGACTTATCTGTGGGTTTCACTGGAGCCAGAAGATTCTTCATGAGGCTGTAGGTCGGTGCCCCGCAGACCGTGAGGAGGACCGCTCTTCTTTTTGCAGCACTTCCTTCTACGTCCAGTTAGTTGACTACAAAGTACTGGTCTAGCCGTTCAACATAGGCTTCCCAGTCCTCACCCTCTGAGAACTCCTCCAGGATTCCCACAGTTTGCTGCATCTTTGTGTTGGATTCCTGTACTCGTCGCCAGTTGTTGTGTTCCTGACACAGATGAGACTGCACAAGGGAGGTTAAAGTAACAGTGACCTCAGTCTTTATTCAAATACTCCAGAGTGAGTCACAGGCCTTTGGGGCCGGCTTCTATACAGTGCTCCCAAGGGATGCTGGGATCCCTTGGGACTTCAGGGGATACGCTCCCTGGTGGCGGAACATGGTTGTGCATGCTTTACAGATACACAACAGAAACAAGTTTGCATTGGGCAGCACTGAGACTAATAACTCTGCAAAGGAGGAAATCAATCATTTTCCATTGTTTCCTTAAACTTTCAGCCAATCATTCAAGTGACCTTCAAATTAAGTGCTCATTGAAAACATTTGCTCATAATTTTGGAAAGTTACGCCTAGAAATCTGGCTACTTAGCACCACTGGTATCGGCAGATTCTGGAAAAAAATGGCGGCGGCCACTCAAACGCCCGCTTCTGGCGCAGGACTCAGCAGCTGGCATTTTGGTGCGAGCCATTGTGCTACCGTTGGCAGCGCTGGCCCTGGACATGCAACTCTGGAAAGCATGCACACTGACTTAACGCAAATTTTAGCTCGGAGTTTAGCAGTGGGTCATAAGCGCGCTCTAAAAATCGAGCTTGCAGCAAACTGACAGAGATGCAGCCAGCACTTTTTAAAGGGACACACACTTCTTTCAGGTAAGTTTGGATTTTAGCTTTTGGACAAGTTTCTTTATATTTTATTGAAGTAATGGCTTGCTGTAATGGATGTTAAAAGTTTTCAAATTGTTCAGGGAGTGCAGAGTGCTGCTCAACACTTGCAAGGCCATGGATGGCAAAGGAAGACCTCTGACCAGACAGAAAATGCTGGAAATACTCAGGTGGTCAGGCAATATCCATGGAAAGAAAAATTGGATTTCACGTCTCAGGTCGAGATGCTGCCTGACCTGCTGAGTATTTCCAGCAGGTTATGCTATTTTAATTTTCCAGCATCCTTTCGCAGAGAGAAGAGGAAGATGCAGAAGAGGAAGCAGCAGAGGTGGAAGAAGCCAAAGAGAAGGAAACAGAAGAGGAGGATGCAGAAAGAGGGATAGAATCAATTGCCTGTGGTACCAGTGATCACAAGCCCAATTTCCCTTTCAACAGTTGTCCCATAACTTACCTTCCCTTATCATCACAGAATTCTCTTGGCTACAATGCTGAAATAAAAGCCTCCACTAAGCAAACCTTTCAATCCAATACATCTAATCATCCAATATGACATCAAAGGAATCAACTCGCTACCCTTATGTATTCTTTTAATGACTGTTTTGTGTGTGCCTTTGCCTATCCTAATGATGTTATACAATGCTACCCCAGTGGCTGTAGCATGGCTGGTGGAAGGCTGCTGGCTTTTAGTGGAGGACACTGCAAATGGCCTTGTAGGTCGACCGTAAAGAGCTGTGGCTGAAAGTATCAAATTGAGTGACATAGTTCCTTCTTCTTCTTCTTCATTCTCCTCTCCCTCTTCTTGGCCAACTATTGGCTGGGCAGGCTGCATTTCTTGGGTGTGTGAAAAGAGAAATGCACAACTGTGGAATTGTGGTGGGTGAGCAAGAGATGCATGCATGTGAGGTAATGCATTTGGGGAGGTCTAACATGGCAAGGGAATATATATTAAATGGTATGACACTGTGAAAAGTGTAGAGGGACAAAGGGACCTTGGAGTGCAGGTCCACAGAGCCCTGAAGGTAGCAGGCCATTTAGATAAGGTGGTTAAGAAGGCATATGGAATGTTTGCCTTTATTAATCAAGAGCAAGGAGATTATGCTTGAACTGTATAAAACATTGGTTAGGCCGCAGCTGGAGTACTGTGTGCAGTTCTGGTCACTACATTACAGGAAAGGGGTGATTGCACTGGAAAGGGCGCAGAGGAGATTCACAAGAATGTTGCCTGGACTGGAGAATTTTGGCTATGAGGAAGGATTGGAGATGCTGGGTCTGTTTTCTTTGGAACGGAGGAGGCCAAGGGGAGACCTGATTGAGATGTATAAAATTATGAGGAGCCTGGATAGAGTGGATAGGAAGGACCTGTTTCCTTTGGCAGACGGGTCAACAACCAGGGGACATAGATTTAAAGTAATTGTGGGGAGGTTTAGAAGAGATATGAGGAGAAATTTCATTATCCAGAGGGTGGTGGGGGTCTGGAACTCACTGCCTAAAATGGTGATAGAGGCAGAAACCCTCACCTCATTTAAAAGATACTTGGATGTGCACAAAGTGCTGTAACCTACAGGGCTACAGACCAAGAGCTGGAAAATGGGAATAGACTGGATAGCTCTTGATCGGCCGGCGCGGACACGATGGGCCGAAATGGCCTCCTTCTGTGCTGTAAATTTCTATGATTCTATGTGAAATGGAGGATAACTTATGAGGATACCATCTTATATTCTTTCAGTTCCACCGCTGTCCAAGGACGCAACCATGCCCTTGCCAAGAATGGCCAGTACCATCTCTTCCAAGGATGTGAGGTGAAGCTAGGAATGTGAGGTGTGCCTTGTGTTTGGTACAGATTGTTGGCAGCTGAGTGATTGGGGAGATGGGGAGTCATGCATTGAGCAGTGCATGAGGCTAGTGGTGCAGTTGGTAGGAGACGGCTTTTGAAGATGCATTCTATGACCTTCACCACTGGTCAAAGGTCATGAGGCCTCTTTGGGCACTGGAGCCAGGTGGTGGGGGTGACACTGCTGACAGTGACGGCCTCGGTGATCTGGTCCCACATCCTTTTCTCTGGAGGGCCTCCTGGCTGCTGTGGGTAGAGGCCTCCTCTTGCAGTATTGACCTCCTGCACAAAGCTGGAGTGTTGCATGCCAGACCTTGAGTTGCACTTCCCTGGTTTGCTGAGTCATTTGTCTTGGTGCTGAAGCACTTTTTCCATTTTTTAAGGTGTGGAAGGCAATTGAGCTATAAGAGCTGGAGACTGCCATTTGGGAATTCTTTTGAATGTTTATTTTTTTCAGAAGACAGTTGAGCTCCAAGGGCTAAAATGTTTTTTTATTTTTTTCATTTTAGAAGGCAGTTCCCCTTTAAGGGACCGCACTGCTTTCTAAAATGACAGCCTTAATTCAAGAGAAGGCTTGTTCTTGCTACAATAATAAGAACAGAAGAACATAAGAAATAGGAACAGGAATAGGCCATATGGCCCCTCGAGCCTGCTCCGCCATTCAATAAGATCATGGCTGATCTTATCATGGACTCAGCTCCACTTCCCCGCCCGCTCCCCATTACCCCTTATCATTCAAGAAACTGTAAGGGGACACACTACATTTAGCCTCCTGCTGAGAATGCCGCCTGAAACACAGCCTTGCACAGTAAATTCAGCATTGTGCTAATATTAATTAGCAAGTGGCACCAATACACTGGTGCTATTAATTTCAGAGGCCACCAGCAGGTTTCCAGCCCTCTGGAATTTCTAGGTCTTAGTATTTAAAAGTGATCCACTTGTCAATGTTCACCTGTATCTTGGTTTTACAGGAGAGCTAACAATTGGTCAATAATTTCACAATGCTAATGCTACCATGTTGAGATAACTAATGGTTGTGATTGTCATTTAGAAAAATGTGTGAGTAAAAAACAGCAAAAGGGCATAAAAAGAAATTACTATAACTGTTGCTGGAATATTCTCCTCTGTTGGAACTAAAGGAGAAACACGATCCCAAACAGTATTGATTAAATGTTGAATCTTACAAATGCTAACATACCGACTGGGAACTTAAGTGAGTTTTTCCAACTGTCACAAATACCTAATAATTATCACTTTACAATCGTGACATCTATTTAGGGAAGCTTAAAAGCTTTTTCAGGTGGTCAATTGAGTTGTCATATGTTTGCATCTTAAGCCATGGACAAACATTTTGTGTGAAACAGAATGAAAATGGTTTGCTGTATAATATGATGCATGTGTACTTGGACAAAAAAACAGGCAAATGGATTTTTTCCAGTGCATTGTGTTAAATGCAGTGATGTTTTGCTAGGTCTCATGAACCTTGACGTATACTTTGGCATTTTTGCATCTTTGTACCGAATCTCTATCCACCCATGAAAACTGTTTATGAATCCTATTGGACTTCCCCTTCGAGATAAAAATAGTTACCTAATCATTACTCTACAGTGCAATGGTATTCTTACGTCCCCATATAGTTGAAGTATTGCACCTAGCTCACATAAGTTGATTTGAGAAATAAACGGTCAAAATATTAAAGTGTCCTACAATTTAGGTCTTTTACACATCAAAGTGTCACACGTTTGAAGATATGGCAATTTGGGACTTGCCCATGAAAGTAATCTGACTTCAAAACATAAACAGAGCTGCAGTTATCCACGCTTTCCCAGTCCACAGCTCCCTCTATCCCCTCCATTCTAAACAACAGGCCCAGGCCTTACCGTCCCCTGCCCCAGCCTCAATGCCTCAGCTCCAACACTCCAGCTTCTCTCTCCCTTGTGGTTTATAGTACCTGCTCCTGCACAGCTGATTGCCACCCAGTCATGCTACCCAAGCTCAACTTGCTACAGGTTGTCTACCATCTTGCTGTGTACTCTGGACTTCAATAAATATTGGAGACATTGAATGCATCACTGTGAGGGTCACTCAGTGTTGTTGGAGGAAGAAAGAGAGGCAGAGAAATACAGACACAATAATCCAACAAACTGTGTGCGGCAGCCACAGAGAGAGATAGACAGAGACAGAGAGAGAAAGACCGGAACAAAATTATTATGTGGTGCCCTTTATGGGTTAGGGCAACAGGAATTCTTAGCGTAAAGATTCCTTGTGCACCCCCACCCCACAAAATAACTCGGCCCTTAGACCACCCTGTCGACGCCACTGGACTAGTAAGGTGATAATAGAGACGCTGCTCCTCACAAAGCCAAGTGGGAAATCCCAATTCAGGTTGGCACTAGGTGAATCAGCTTACAGCTTTTTTCCGATGCATTCCAACAGACTGCTGCCAAATTTCCTGCAGGAATTCAGCAGAATGGCCAAGGAAATTCAGTCCCAATTTAATTGTTCCTGTGGGCAATGTCACGGAGATTAACCACATTAACCACATATTTTATGCATTGTAATTGTGTAACAAACCACCTGTTATAAAATGGTGTAACCGCCAATGCATCACAGGAGATTTGCTACTGTATTAAAACTCTTCCATTTAGTATTTTCCTCACTAGCATAATCTTTGACCATATTAGAATAAATTTTCACCTTCAGCGCTCCAGGCTAAGAGCTTTACACTTCAGCAGCATGTATTGCGAATGTGGGTGAATGCCAATTCATATGCCCACACGTTTTCAGTTCAATAGTTTTATGGTTATCAGTACAACAGGATTTTGCTCTATTTTCTTTATGTATTTCCCCATTTACACCCTTTGTCACAGCCTAATTAAAATTCACAATAATATTACTTCTAATAACTCAGTATAATGGGGTACTTTGCCAAGTTTGCATTGATGTCGGGAGCTTAGCCAGGGGAACAAACTCGGAAAATCGGGCGAATAGGATCTATAATCTATTAAACGAATGATCTCTGTTGTGTCCTGTGGATCTGTCCCTAAGCATGTTTGAGTTAGTCTTTCTGCAGCACCTTCCATGAATTTGTTCCCTCATTTCACAGTGGTGTCATATCTGACCCTGAAATGAGCTTTCGACCACATAGCCACAGCATAACTAAGACTGCCTGTTTCCACCTCCATAACATTGTCCGTCTCTGCCCTAGCCTCAGTTCATCTGCTCGTGAAGGTCACATCTATGCCTTTGTTACCTCTAGACTTGACTATCCCAACGCACTCCTGGCTGGCCTCCCACATTCTAACTCGCACCAAGTCCCGCTCACCCATCACCCCTGTGCTGACCTACATTAGCTTCTAGTTAAGCAATGCCTCGATTTCAAAATTCTCATCCTTATTTTCAAATCCCTCCATGGCCTCGCCCCTCCCTATCTCTGTAATTTCTTCCAGCCCCACAACCCCCCGAGATGTCTGCACTCCTCTAATTCTGCACTTTTGAGCATCCCTGCTTATAATCGCTCAACCATTGGTGGCCGTGCATTTTGATGCCTAGGCCCCAAGCTCTGGAACTCCCTGCCTAAATGTCTCCACCTCTCTACCTCTCTTTCCTCCTTCAAGACGCTCCTAAAAACATACCTCTTTGACCAAGCTTTTAGTCACCCGCACTAATTTCTACTTATGCGGCTCGGTGTCAAATTTCTAAAAATCTCATAATACTTCTGTGAAGCACCTTGGGACATTTCACTATGTTAAAGGTGTTGTATGAATGCAAATTGTTGTTGTTGTGGTGGTGAGCCAAAGGACATTTACGAGGGATCACACTGTTAGATTGTTCTGATGGGAAAGGGTTTCCCTTTAAGTTTGTCTGCTCTCCTTATTTACATTTTAAAGGCTATTTCTTTTTAAAGAATTGTGTTTCAACCCAGGTAATCATTTACCTTCAGAAATTCTCGGTCTGTTGAGATTAAATGTGAGTAATTAATTTGTTTTAGTGCCTTGCCAGGCATTGAGAAATTGAGGGTAATGATCCTGGTTCATGCTCGATTTCATCCTTACTCCAGATTTCCATTTTATTTGTTTTGAGGTTTGTTATTTCGTTCCTCGGTTTCTATTGTGTGAATTGAACTGTTATTTTGAAATGCAATTTCATCCGATTTTATTTTCCTTGTCATGTCAATCAAAAATTGCTGTTTTTCTTCAGCCATAACTTTATGGCCACAAAATGAGGCCTGCGCTGACCGTGCCTGAAATTGCAGTGTCAGCTGCAAGCAAGAGATCAGATAGGCTAAGCTTATCCCCGCGCAGGTAACATAAGCTTAACACCAAGACACTCATTACAAATAGAGGATTACATACCCAGCAGCCAATTTTCAGGGCCTCCGCTCAGCGGAAGTGAGGGTATCGGACCAACAATGGCAGTGCACCATTTACCGCTCCATTTCCGCTCACAATATAGCCACTGCCTTGTACTATATGCAGTGGGAATGGGCTGCCAGAGTGCCCACCTGATTCAGGTGGGGAACCTACTTTTAATATGCAAATGAGGGCCTGATGCCCATTGGAGGAGTTCAATGCGATTGTGAGGTACCAATGGGTGCAGTGTGCACAACGCCAGATCTCATCAGAGCTTTGATATGGATGCAAGAGCTGAAAGCCGATGAAGAGGGGAGAGCATTGGCCTCGACAGCCAGCCCAGTACGGCATCAGGGAGTCCAAGTAAAACTGAGGTCAGTGGGAAAATCTTCCAGTGGCTGGAATCAAACCTGACACAAAAGAAGATGGTTCTCGTTGTCAGTGGCCAATTACTGCAGCCCCAGGACATTGCTGCAGGAGTTCCTCAGTGATATGTCCTTGGCCCCCAATATCTTCAGCTACTTAACAATGACCTTACCTTTATCATAAGGTCAGGAGTGGGGCTGTTTGCTAATAAATCGACACCAGTCAACTCCTCTAATAATGTAGCCACCTATACCAGTCTAAAGCTGGCTAAAATCCAGGCTGGGTTGACACGTGGCAGGTACCATTCATGTCACATAAGTGTTAGGTAATGATCGGCTGAAACAAGAGAAAGCCCATCCATCTTTCTCGACCTTCAATGGCAACACCTTCACCGAATCTGCCACCAGCAATATCTTGGGAGACGGGGGGGGGGGGGTGGGGGGATGGTCACCATTGACCAGAAGCTGCATTGGACCAGTGATATCAACACTGTCCCTACAAGAACAGGGCAGAAGCTGGGTACTCTGACAAGGGGCATAGCTCATGATCCCTCAATTTCCCTGCACCATTTATAAGGCTCAAACCAGGAGTACTCAGCACTTCCCAAGGTGATTGCAGCTGTGACAATACTCAAGAAGTTTGACACAATCCCCAACAGAGCAGTTCACTGGAACGACATCCCTGACACTGGACTCAATATCCTCTCCCTTCATTACTGCTGCACCGTGGCTGCAGTATGTACAATCTGTTAAGTATCGAATAACTCCACAAGGCTAAGTATGATGACCTTACTCCAGTTTATTTATTCTCAAAGTGAGGATTCAACATGGCTGCCAATATTACATACACGACTTGTCCGTGTCTGCCAGTGACCATTAGGACTCTGACAGTGGCGCCCTCCAGTGGCAGGTAAAACCCAGTTAACATATATAACATCATAACATGAAGTCCTTGGTACAGGTTGTATTTACGGTAGTTGAGATGGTCCAGAGCCTTCCACTCCCTGGTTGATCTTCTCAGTTTGAACCCAAGCTTGGGTGAGTTAGTAGGGCTATTGCTGCATTGCGGACTGTCGGGGATGGTAGGTTCATCTTCATGAATGACACTAAGGTCAACTGATGGTTGGATGTGTGTTGGCTGGTCGATGATGATGTCTTCTTCAATTTATTCTGGGTTGTCTGTGAATCACAGTTTGGTTTGGCTAATGTGCCTCTTGCACATTTGGCCATTTAACAGTTTGACTACAAGCACCCTGTTCTCCTCCTTGACCAAAACCATGCCAGCAACCCACTTTGGAGCATGACCATAATTCAAGACAAACACAGGGTCATGAACAGCAATGTTACATGATACGGCCACGCGATCGTGGTACCATTGCTGCTGTTGCATTCTGATTTCGACATGATCATTGAGATTCGGGTGTACAAGGGAGAGCCTGGTTTTGAGGCCTCTCTTCATTAACAGCTCGGCAGGAGGGACCCCGGTGAGTGAGTGGGGTCTTGTCCGGTAACTGACCAGAATGCGGGACAAGCGGGTGTGTAGGGAGTCATGAGTCACGCATTTTAGGCTCTGTTTAATGTTTTGGACAGTCCGCTCCACTTGATCATTAGACGCCGGTTTGAAAGGGGCAGACCTGACATGCTTGATGCCATTATGGGTCATAAACTCGTGGAACTCCGAACTGGTGAAACATGGTCCATTGTCGCTGAAAAGGACACCCGGCAGGCCATGGGTGGCGAACATGGCCCGGAGTCTTTCGATAGTGGTTGTGGACATGCTGGATGACATGATTACGCATTCAGTCCATTTGGAGTAAGCGTCCACGAGCACTAAAAACATTTTGCCGAAAAAGGGGCCGGCAAAGTCTATGTGGATCCTTGACCATGGTTTGGATGGCCATGACCACAGACTCAGCGGAGCCTCTACAGGTGCGTTACTCAGCTGCATGCAAGTGTTGCACTGATGCATGCATGACTCCAAGTCCGAGTCAATGCCGGGCCACCAAACGTGAAATCTGACAATGGCCTTCATCATGACAATGCCTGGATGGGTACTATGTAAATCTCGCACCAAAGTTTCCCTGCCTTTCTTGGCATAACAACACGATTACCCCATAACAGACAATCAGACTGAATAGACAATTCATCTTTGCAACGGCTATAAGGCTTAATTTCATCCTGCATTTCCCTGGGAATGGCAGACCAATTTCCATTTAGGACACACCTTTTCACGCTTGACAGTACAGGATCCTGACTGATCCAGGTCCTAATTTGGTGAGCCATGATGGGTGACCCCTCGCTCTCGAAGGCATCCATGACCAGCAGCAAGTCTGCGTGCTGTGGCATTTTCACCCCGGTTGTGGGCAATGGTAGCTGGCTATGCGCATCAGCACAGTTTTCAGTGCCTGGTCTGTGGCGGATGACATAATCATAAGCGGATAATGTCAGTGCCCATCTTTGGATGCGGGATGAGGCATTGATGTTTATACCTTTGCTCTCAGAAAACAATGAAATGAACAGCTTGTGGTCTTTTTCAAGCTCAAACCAAAGCCTGGAATGATCCACAACGATAAATCATGCACAGCTCCATCGTATGATACCTTTACTGCCGCACTGCCAATGACTGGTATGAGCTCTTTGGTGTAGGTATGCAGTTTTGCATTGATTGGGCTCAGTTTGGGTCTTTTTGCCTTAGTGTCCCACAGCTTTTCAAAAGCCCTCTGGGTCATTATTGACTGACTTGCAACCGTGTCCAATTCCATGGATACTAGAATCCCATTTAATTTAACTTCCAGCATTATCGGAGGAGTTTTGGTAAAAGAATTTACCCCATACCCTTCTTCATCCTGTACCTCAGGTTGAGTTGCCTGTGCTGCTTGATCCATGCTGGATCGATCATCCTCAGCCACGTGATGTGTCGCAGCACTCTTGCTCGGGTGCGGGCACCTTCGCTGAAGGTGCCCCATTATTGCACAGCTTTGCATACGTATTGCTTGAATCAGCATTGATGGACCCGATGATAGCCCCCGCAATGCCAACAAGGCGAGATTTGATTCACCCCCGAAGGCGGACTTTGAGCAGTTACAGGTCGTACGAACGCGGACGAGTATGCCCTGTCGACGATAATATTATGTGCACAGTACTTGCCGGTGAGTTTTGATCCAAGGAAGATATCTGTTTCGAGTTTTCATCCGTGGATATGCATGCCTGGGTGATCGTGATGGCCCTGCTCAGGTCTAGAGATTCAGCAGCCAACAGCTTTCGAAGGATGATTTAATGGCCAATGCCAAGCACTAAACAGTCCCACAGCATTTTCTCCAATGCAGATCTGAAGTTGCACGGCCCAGCGAGACGTCTCAGGTCGGTGACAAATTCCGCTACTTCATGGCCCTCGGAGCGATTGTGCGAATAGAAATGATACCTCGCCATGATGATGCTTTCCTTCAGTTTAAAGTGGTTCCCAGCCAGCGTACACAATTCATTGTAAGTCTTATCCATTGGTCGAGTTGGTGAGAGTAGATTCTTGATAAGGCCATAAATTCTTGACCAACAAACGGTGAGGAGAACCGCCCTGCGTTATCAGTTCCTTCCAATCCATTGACTACGAAGTACTGGTCGAGGCGATCAATGAAATCCTCCCAGCATTCCCCTTCCATGAATCTCTCCAAAATTCCAACAGATATGGTTGCGTGAAAGTTTATATTTTTAACTTGTCGCCAATTGTTAAGTATTGAATAACTCCACGAAGCTAAGTACGATGAGTTAGTTCAGGCATGGCCTTACTCCAGTTTATTTATTCTCAAAATGAGAAGTCAACATGGCTGCCAACATTATATACACAGCTTGCACATGTCAGCCAGTGATCATTAGGACTCCAACAGTCGTGCCCTCCGGTGGCAGGTAAAACCCAGTTAACATATGTAACACAATCCACAAGATGCACTGCAGCAATTCACCAAAGCCATTTTAACAGCACTTCCTTCCCCTGCCACCTCGACCACTAAGAACAACACGTGGGATCACCATCACCTCTGAGTTCCCCTCCAAGGAAAACCTCATTCCTGCTTGGACATATATCATGTTTCCTTCATTGTCGCAGGATCAATATGCTGGAATTTCCCTGCTTACAACCATTGTGGGAGCACCATCGCCACAGGCACTGCAGCATTTGAAGGAGAAGGCTCGCCACCATTCTTTCAGAGCAACTGGGGATGGGCAATAAATGCTATGAGCAAAAAAAAGCATTTTCAGAACCTACAACACTGTACTATCCCAGACAGAGAAAGAATCTGTGATTGCAATTGACCTGCAGGGGACGTGAAAAGAAACTGCACTGTATTTAACTTCAATTCTTTACCAGTTATCAAACAATCTTCAGTATTTGCTCAATAGCAAAGGAAAAATCCATAACCTAATTTTTTAATTTAAGAGTTCAGGAGAACATCACAATTGCAGTTTTCATCATTATTGAAGTGTTTGAATTGTAACGAGAAGCAGGTACTTGTTAAAGCTCATGCGTATCTTAGCTTTGCAGAACAGGTAATAATTAGTCGACACTGCGGTGATGCTACCATGAGGAGATAACTAAATAAAAGGTGTGATTGTTACTTCGAAAATAAAAGTACAAAGGAGCCCATAGGGGAAGTAAAGATCAATTGTAATTGCTGCTGGAAAATTTACCGCTGTTGTAAAACGGGACTCTGGAGGTGGAATTTGCTCCATGTTAAATCTGCAGTATTCAGTGCCAAAAATACCAGTGCAAGTGTAAACATACAATTATTGCTTCATAGCCAAGAAGATTTTCAAGAAAACCTCAGGAAATTTTAGCAGATTCAATGAGCTCTTGCAAGTTCTTCTGGAGCTATGTCTGCAAAACAGCAACAGTAAATCGGGAATGAGAGAGAAGAACATGGGGCACAAATTTACATTGAGTGAGTTGTGACTGAATTAAAGAATCAGCAGGATAAATTCACTCCTCTCACAAAAGGAACACGTTAGTTTGTGGCTCATACAGTGTGATCAGATATAGTTACACTTCATACAATGTGATTGGGATATAGTCACACCTCATACAGTGTGATCGGATATAGTCACACCTCATACAGTGTGATCAGATATAGTCACACCTCATACAGTGTGATCGGATATAGTCACACCTCATACAGTGTGATCGGATATAGTCACACCTCATACATTGTGATCGGATATAGTCACACCTCATACAGTGTGATCGGATATAGTCACACCTCATACAATGTGATCGGATATAGTCACACCTCATACAGTGTAATCGGATATAGTCACACCTCATACAGTGTGATCGGATGTAGTCACACCTCATACAGTGTGATCGGATATCGTCACATCTCACACAGAGTGATCGGATATAGTCACACCTCATACAGTGTGATCGGATATAGTTACATTTCATACAATGTGATCGGGATATAGTCACAACCCATACAGTGTGATCAGATATAGTTACACCTCATACAGTGTGATCGGATATAGTCACACCTCATACAGTGTGATCGGATATAGTCACACATCATACAGTGTGATTGGATATAGTTACACTTCATACAGTGTGATCGGATATAGTCACACCTCATACAGTGTGATCAGATATAGTCACACCTCATACAGTGTGATCGGATATAGTCACACCTCATACAGTGTGATCGGATATAGTCACACCTCATACAGTGTGATCGGATATAGTCACACCTCATACAGTGTGATCAGATATAGTTACACCTCATACAGTGTGATCGGATATAGCCACACCTCATACAATGTGATCGGATATAGTCACACCTCATACAGTGTGATCGGATATAGTCACACCTCATACAGTGTGATCGGATATAGTTACACCTCATACAGTGTGATCGGATATAGTCACACCTCATACAGTGTGATCAGATATAGTTACACCTCATACAGTGTGATCGGATATAGTTACACCTCATACAGTGTGATCGGATATAGTCACACCTCATACAGTGTGATCGGATATAGTCACACCTCATACAGTGTGATCAGATATAGTTACACCTTATACAGTGTGATCGGATATAGTAACACCTCATATAGTGTGATCGGATATAGTCACACCTCATACAGTGTGATCAGATATAGTTACACCTCATACAGTGTGATCGGATATAGTCACACCTCATACAGTGTGATCGGATATAGTCACACCTCATACAGTGTGATCAGATATAGTCACACCTCATACAGTGTGATCGGATATAGTCACACCTCATATAGTGTGATCAGATATAGTTACACTTCATACAGTGTGATCGGATATCGTCACATCTCATACAATGTGATCGGATATCGTCACACCTCATACAGTGTGATCGGATATCGTCACACCTCATACAGTGTGATCGGATATAGTCACACCTCATACAGTGTGATCGCATATAGTCACACCTCATACAGTGTGATCGGATATAGTTACACCTCATACAGTGTGATCGGGATATAGTCACACCTCATATAGTGTGATCAGGATATAGTCACACCTCATAAAGTGTGATCGGATATAGTCACACCTCATACAGTGTGATCGGAGATAGTCACACCTCATACAGTGTGATCGGATATAGTCACACATCATACAGTGGGATCGGATATAGTCACACCTCATACAGTGTGATCGGATATACTCACACCACGTACAGTGTGATCGGGATATAGTCACACCTCATATAGTGTGATCGAATATAGTCACACATCATACAGTGTGATTGGATATAGTCACACCTCATACAGTGTGATCGGGATATAGTCACACCTCATACAGTGTGATCGGATATAGTCACACTTCATACAGTGTGATCGGATATAGTCACACATCATACAGTGTGATCGGATATAGTCACACCTCATACAGTGTGATCGGATATCGTCACACCTCATACAGTGTGATCGGATATAGTCACACCTCAGACAGTGTGATCGGATATAGTCACACCTCATACAGTGTGATCGGGATATAGTCACACCTCATACAGTGTGATCGGATATCGTCACACCTCATACAGCGTGATCGGATATAGTCACACCTCATACAGTGTGATCAGATATAGTAAGACCTCATAAAGTGTGATCGGATATAGTCACACCTCATACAGTGTGATCGGATATAGTCACACCTCATACAGTGTGATCGGATATAGTCACACCTCATACAGTGTGATCGGATATCGTCACACCTCATACAGAGTGATCGGATATAGTCACACATCATACAGTGTGATCAGATATAGTTACACTTCATACAATGTTATCGGGATATAGTCACAACCCATACAGTGTGATCGGATATCGTCACACCTCATACAGAGTGATCGGATATAGTCACACCTCATACAGTGTGATCGGATATAGTTACATTTCATACAATGTGATCGGGATATAGTCACAACCCATACAGTGTGATCAGATATAGTCACACCTCATACAGTGTGATCGGATATAGTCACACCTCATACAGTGTGATCGGATATAGTCACACCTCATACAGTGTGATCGGATATAGTCACACCTCATACAGTGTGATCGGATATAGTCACACCTCATACAGTGTGATCGGATATAGTCACACCTCATACAGTGTGATCGGATATAGTCACACCACATACAGTGTGATCGGGATATAGTCACACCGCATATAGTGTGATCGAATATAGTCACACATCATACAGTGTGATCGGATATAGTCACACCTCATACAGTGTGATCGGATATAGTCACACCACATACAGTGTGATCGGGATATAGTCACACCGCATATAGTGTGATCGAATATAGTCACACATCATACAGTGTGATCGGATATAGTCACACCTCATACAGTGTGATCGGGATATAGTCACACCTCAGACAGTGTGATCGGATAGAGTCACACATCATACAGCGTGACCGGGATATAGTCAGACCTCATACAGTGTGATCGGATATAGTCACAACTCATACAGTGTGATCGGATATAGTCACACCTCATACAGTGTGATCGGATATAGTCACACCTCACACAGTGTGATCAGATATAGTCACACATCATACAGTGTGATCGGATATAGTCACACCTCATACAGTGTGATCGGGATACAGTCACACCTCATGCAGTGTGATCGGGATATAGTCACACCGCATACAGTGTGATCGGATATAGTCACACCTCATACAGTGTGATCGGATATAGTCACACCTCATATAGTGTGATCAGATATAGTTACACTTCATACAGTGTGATCGGGATATCGTCACACCTCATACAGTGTGATCGGATATCGTCACACCTCATACAGTGTGATCAGATATAGTTACACTTCATACAGTGTGATCGGATATCGTCACACCTCATATAATGTGATCGGATAGTGTCACACCTCATACAGTGTGATCAGATATAGTCACACTTCATACAGTGTGATCGGATATATTCACAACTCATACAGTGTGATCGGATATAGTCACACCTCATACAGTGTGATCGGGGTATAGTCACACCTCATAAAGTGTGATCGGATATAGTCACACCTCATACAGTGTGATCGGATATAATCACACATCATACAGTGTGATCAGATATAGTTACACTTCATACAATGTTATCGGGATATAGTCACAACCCATACAGTGTGATCGGATATCGTCACACCTCATACAGAGTGATCGGATATAGTCACACCTCATACAGTGTGATCGGATATAGTTACATTTCATACAATGTGATCGGGATATAGTCACAACCCATACAGTGTGATCAGATATAGTCACACCTCATACAGTGTGATCGGATATTGTCACACCTCATACAGTGTGATCGGATATAGTCACACCTCATACAGTGTGATCGGATATAGTTACACTTCATACAGTGTGATCGGATATAGTCACACCTCATACAGTGTGATCAGATATAGTCACACCTCATACAGTGTGATCGGATATAGTCACACCTCATACAGTGTGATCGGATATAGTCACACCTCATGCAGTGTGATCGGATATAGTCACACCTCATACAGTGTGATCAGATATAGTTACACCTCATACAGTGTGATCGGATATAGCCAAACCTCATACAGTGTGATCGGATATAGTCACACCTCATACATTGTGATCGGATATAGTCACACCTCATACAGTGTGATCGGATATAGTTACACTTCATACAGTGTGATCGGATATCGTCACACCTCATACAGTGTGATCAGATATAGTCACACCTCATACAGTGTGATCGGATGTAGTCACACCTCATACAGTGTGATCAGATATAGTCACACCTCATACAGTGTGATCGGATATAGTCACACCTCACACAGTGTGATCGGATATAGTCACACTTCATACAGTGTGATCGGATATAGTCACACCCCATACAGTGTGATCGGGATACAGTCACACCTCATGCAGTGTGATCGGGTATATTCACACCTCATACAGTGTGATCGGATACAGTTACACCTCATACAGTGTGATCGGATATAGTCACACCTCATACAGTGTGATCGGGATATAGTCACGCCTCATACAGTGTGATCGGATATAGTCACACCTCATACAGTGTGATCGGATATAGTCACACCTCATATAGTTTGATCAGATATAGTTACACTTAATACAGTGTGATCGGGATATCGTCACACCTCATACAGTGTGATCGGATATCGTCACACCTCATACAGTGTGATCAGATATAGTTACACTTCATACAGTGTGATCGGATATCGTCACACCTCATATAATGTGATCGGATATAGTCACACCTCATACAGTGTGATCAGATATAGTCACACTTCATACAGTGTGATCGGATATAGTCACAACTCAGACAGTGTGATCGGATATAGTCACACCTCATACAGTGTGATCGGGGTATAGTCACACCTCATAAAGTGTGATCGGATATTGGCACACCTCATACAGTGTGATCGGATATAGTCACACCTCATACAGTGTGATCGGATATAGTCACACCTCATACAGTGTGATCGGATATCGTCACACCTCATACAGACTGATCGGATATAGTCACACATCATACAGTGTGATCAGATATAGTTACACTTCATACAATGTTATCGGGATATAGTCACAACCCATACAGTGTGATCGGATATCGTCACACCTCATACAGAGTGATCGGGATATAGTCACAACCCATACAGTGTGATCGGATATAGTCACACCTCATACAGTGTGATCGGATATAGTCACAACTCATACAGTGTGATCGGATATAGTCACACCTCATACAGTGTGATCGGATATAGTTACACTTCATACAGTGTGATCGGATATAGTCACACCTCATACAGTGTGATCAGATATAGTCACACCTCATACAGTGTGATCGGATATAGTCACACCTCATACAGTGTGATCGGATATAGTCACACCTCATACAGTGTGATCGGATATAGTCACACCTCATACAGTGTGATCGGATATAGTCACACCTCATACAGTGTGATCGGATATAGTCACACCTCATACAGTGTGATCAGATATAGTTACACCTCATACAGTGTGATCGGATATAGCCACACCTCATACAGTGTGATCGGATATAGTCACACCTCATACAGTGTGATCGGATATAGTCACACCTCATACAGTGTGATCGGATATAGTTACACTTCATACAGTGTGATCGGATATCGTCACACCTCATACAGTGTGATCAGATATAGTCACACCTCATACAGTGTGATCGGATATAGTCACACCTCATACAGTGTGATCGGATATAGTCACACCTCATACAGTGTGATCGGATATAGTCACACCTCATACAGTGTGATCAGATATAGGTGCGCCTTATACAGTGTGATCGGATATAGTAACACCTCATATAGTGTGATCGGATATAGTACCACCTCATACAGTGTGATCAGATATAGTTACACCTCATACAGTGTGATCGGATATAGTCACACCTCATACAGTGTGATCGGATATAGTCACACCTCATACAGTGTGATCAGATATAGTCACACCTCATACAGTGTGATCGGATATAATCACACCTCATATAGTGTGATCAGATATCGTTACACTTCATACAGTGTGATCGGATATCGTCACACCTCATACAATGTGATCGGATATCATCACACCTCATACAGTGTGATCGGATATCGTCACACCTCATACAGTGTGATCGGATATAGTCACACCTCATACAGTGTGATCAGATATAGTCACAACACATACAGTGTGATCGCATATAGTCACACCTCATACAGTGTGATCGGATATAGTCACACCTCATACAGTGTGATCAGATATAGTTACACCTCATACAGTGTGATCGGATATAGCCAAACCTCATACAGTGTGATCGGATATAGTCACACCTCATACATTGTGATCGGATATAGTCACACCTCATACAGTGTGATCGGATATAGTTACACTTCATACAGTGTGATCGGATATCGTCACACCTCATACAGTGTGATCAGATATAGTCACACCTCATACAGTGTGATCGGATATAGTCACACCTCATACAGTGTGATCAGATATAGTCACACCTCATACAGTGTGATCGGATATAGTCACACCTCACACAGTGTGATCGGATATAGTCACACTTCATACAGTGTGATCGGATATAGTCACACCCCATACAGTGTGATCGGGATACAGTCACACCTCATGCAGTGTGATCGGGTATATTCACACCTCATACAGTGTGATCGGATACAGTTACACCTCATACAGTGTGATCGGATATAGTCACACCTCATACAGTGTGATCGGGATATAGTCACGCCTCATACAGTGTGATCGGATATAGTCACACCTCATACAGTGTGATCGGATATAGTCACACCTCATATAGTTTGATCAGATATAGTTACACTTAATACAGTGTGATCGGGATATCGTCACACCTCATACAGTGTGATCGGATATCGTCACACCTCATACAGTGTGATCAGATATAGTTACACTTCATACAGTGTGATCGGATATCGTCACACCTCATATAATGTGATCGGATATAGTCACACCTCATACAGTGTGATCAGATATAGTCACACTTCATACAGTGTGATCGGATATAGTCACAACTCAGACAGTGTGATCGGATATAGTCACACCTCATACAGTGTGATCGGGGTATAGTCACACCTCATAAAGTGTGATCGGATATTGGCACACCTCATACAGTGTGATCGGATATAGTCACACCTCATACAGTGTGATCGGATATAGTCACACCTCATACAGTGTGATCGGATATCGTCACACCTCATACAGACTGATCGGATATAGTCACACATCATACAGTGTGATCAGATATAGTTACACTTCATACAATGTTATCGGGATATAGTCACAACCCATACAGTGTGATCGGATATCGTCACACCTCATACAGAGTGATCGGGATATAGTCACAACCCATACAGTGTGATCGGATATAGTCACACCTCATACAGTGTGATCGGATATAGTCACAACTCATACAGTGTGATCGGATATAGTCACACCTCATACAGTGTGATCGGATATAGTTACACTTCATACAGTGTGATCGGATATAGTCACACCTCATACAGTGTGATCAGATATAGTCACACCTCATACAGTGTGATCGGATATAGTCACACCTCATACAGTGTGATCGGATATAGTCACACCTCATACAGTGTGATCGGATATAGTCACACCTCATACAGTGTGATCGGATATAGTCACACCTCATACAGTGTGATCGGATATAGTCACACCTCATACAGTGTGATCAGATATAGTTACACCTCATACAGTGTGATCGGATATAGCCACACCTCATACAGTGTGATCGGATATAGTCACACCTCATACAGTGTGATCGGATATAGTCACACCTCATACAGTGTGATCGGATATAGTTACACTTCATACAGTGTGATCGGATATCGTCACACCTCATACAGTGTGATCAGATATAGTCACACCTCATACAGTGTGATCGGATATAGTCACACCTCATACAGTGTGATCGGATATAGTCACACCTCATACAGTGTGATCGGATATAGTCACACCTCATACAGTGTGATCAGATATAGGTGCGCCTTATACAGTGTGATCGGATATAGTAACACCTCATATAGTGTGATCGGATATAGTACCACCTCATACAGTGTGATCAGATATAGTTACACCTCATACAGTGTGATCGGATATAGTCACACCTCATACAGTGTGATCGGATATAGTCACACCTCATACAGTGTGATCAGATATAGTCACACCTCATACAGTGTGATCGGATATAATCACACCTCATATAGTGTGATCAGATATCGTTACACTTCATACAGTGTGATCGGATATCGTCACACCTCATACAGTGTGATCAGATATAGTTACACCTCATACAGTGTGATCGGATATAGCCACACCTCATACAGTGTGATCGGATATAGTCACACCTCATACAGTGTGATCGGATATAGTCACACCTCATACAGTGTGATCGGATATAGTTACACTTCATACAGTGTGATCGGATATCGTCACACCTCATACAGTGTGATCAGATATAGTCACACCTCATACAGTGTGATCGGATATAGTCACACCTCATACAGTGTGATCGGATATAGTCACACCTCATACAGTGTGATCGGATATAGTCACACCTCATACAGTGTGATCAGATATAGGTGCGCCTTATACAGTGTGATCGGATATAGTAACACCTCATATAGTGTGATCGGATATAGTACCACCTCATACAGTGTGATCAGATATAGTTACACCTCATACAGTGTGATCGGATATAGTCACACCTCATACAGTGTGATCGGATATAGTCACACCTCATACAGTGTGATCAGATATAGTCACACCTCATACAGTGTGATCGGATATAATCACACCTCATATAGTGTGATCAGATATCGTTACACTTCATACAGTGTGATCGGATATCGTCACACCTCATACAATGTGATCGGATATCATCACACCTCATACAGTGTGATCGGATATCGTCACACCTCATACAGTGTGATCGGATATAGTCACACCTCATACAGTGTGATCAGATATAGTCACAACACATACAGTGTGATCGCATATAGTCACACCTCATACAGTGTGATCGGATATAGTCACACCTCATACAGTGTGATCAGATATAGTTACACCTCATACAGTGTGATCGGATATAGCCAAACCTCATACAGTGTGATCGGATATAGTCACACCTCATACATTGTGATCGGATATAGTCACACCTCATACAGTGTGATCGGATATAGTTACACTTCATACAGTGTGATCGGATATCGTCACACCTCATACAGTGTGATCAGATATAGTCACACCTCATACAGTGTGATCGGATATAGTCACACCTCATACAGTGTGATCAGATATAGTCACACCTCATACAGTGTGATCGGATATAGTCACACCTCACACAGTGTGATCGGATATAGTCACACTTCATACAGTGTGATCGGATATAGTCACACCCCATACAGTGTGATCGGGATACAGTCACACCTCATGCAGTGTGATCGGGTATATTCACACCTCATACAGTGTGATCGGATACAGTTACACCTCATACAGTGTGATCGGATATAGTCACACCTCATACAGTGTGATCGGGATATAGTCACGCCTCATACAGTGTGATCGGATATAGTCACACCTCATACAGTGTGATCGGATATAGTCACACCTCATATAGTTTGATCAGATATAGTTACACTTAATACAGTGTGATCGGGATATCGTCACACCTCATACAGTGTGATCGGATATCGTCACACCTCATACAGTGTGATCAGATATAGTTACACTTCATACAGTGTGATCGGATATAGTCACAACTCAGACAGTGTGATCGGATATAGTCACACCTCATACAGTGTGATCGGGGTATAGTCACACCTCATAAAGTGTGATCGGATATTGGCACACCTCATACAGTGTGATCGGATATAGTCACACCTCATACAGTGTGATCGGATATAGTCACACCTCATACAGTGTGATCGGATATCGTCACACCTCATACAGACTGATCGGATATAGTCACACATCATACAGTGTGATCAGATATAGTTACACTTCATACAATGTTATCGGGATATAGTCACAACCCATACAGTGTGATCGGATATCGTCACACCTCATACAGAGTGATCGGGATATAGTCACAACCCATACAGTGTGATCGGATATAGTCACACCTCATACAGTGTGATCGGATATAGTCACAACTCATACAGTGTGATCGGATATAGTCACACCTCATACAGTGTGATCGGATATAGTTACACTTCATACAGTGTGATCGGATATAGTCACACCTCATACAGTGTGATCAGATATAGTCACACCTCATACAGTGTGATCGGATATAGTCACACCTCATACAGTGTGATCGGATATAGTCACACCTCATACAGTGTGATCGGATATAGTCACACCTCATACAGTGTGATCGGATATAGTCACACCTCATACAGTGTGATCGGATATAGTCACACCTCATACAGTGTGATCAGATATAGTTACACCTCATACAGTGTGATCGGATATAGCCACACCTCATACAGTGTGATCGGATATAGTCACACCTCATACAGTGTGATCGGATATAGTCACACCTCATACAGTGTGATCGGATATAGTTACACTTCATACAGTGTGATCGGATATCGTCACACCTCATACAGTGTGATCAGATATAGTCACACCTCATACAGTGTGATCGGATATAGTCACACCTCATACAGTGTGATCGGATATAGTCACACCTCATACAGTGTGATCGGATATAGTCACACCTCATACAGTGTGATCAGATATAGGTGCGCCTTATACAGTGTGATCGGATATAGTAACACCTCATATAGTGTGATCGGATATAGTACCACCTCATACAGTGTGATCAGATATAGTTACACCTCATACAGTGTGATCGGATATAGTCACACCTCATACAGTGTGATCGGATATAGTCACACCTCATACAGTGTGATCAGATATAGTCACACCTCATACAGTGTGATCGGATATAATCACACCTCATATAGTGTGATCAGATATCGTTACACTTCATACAGTGTGATCGGATATCGTCACACCTCATACAATGTGATCGGATATCATCACACCTCATACAGTGTGATCGGATATCGTCACACCCCATACAGTGTGATCGGATATAGTCACACCTCATACAGTGTGATCAGATATAGTCACAACACATACAGTGTGATCGCATATAGTCACACCTCATACAGTGTGATCGGATATAGTCACACCTCATACAGTGTGATCGGAGATAGTCACACATCATACAATGTGATCGGATATAGTCACACATCATACAGTGTGATCGGATATAGTCACACCTCATACAGTGTGATCGGATATAGTCACACCACATACAGTGTGATCGGGATATAGTCACACCGCATATAGTGTGATCGAATATAGTCACACATCATACAGTGTGATCGGATATAGTCACACCTCATACAGTGTGATCGGGATATAGTCACACCTCAGACAGTGTGATCGGATATAGTCACACATCATACAGCGTGACCGGGATATAGTCAGACCTCATACAGTGTGATCGGATATAGTCACAACTCATACAGTGTGATCGGATATAGTCACACCTCATACAGTGTGATCGCATATAGTCACACCTCACACAGTGTGATCAGATATAGTCACACCTCATACAGTGTGATCGGATATAGTCACACCTCACACAGTGTGATCGGATATAGTCACACCTCATATAGTTTGATCAGATATAGTTACACTTAATACAGTGTGATCGGGATATTGTCACACCTCATACAGTGTGATCGGATATCGTCACACCTCATACAGTGTGATCAGATATAGTTACACTTCATACAGTGTGATCGGATATCGTCACACCTCATATAATGTGATCGGATAGTGTCACACCTCATACAGTGTGATCAGATATCGTCACACTTCATACAGTGTGATCGGATATAGTCACAACTCATACAGTGTGATCGGATATAGTCACATCTCATACAGTGTGATCGGGGTATAGTCAGACCTCATACTGTGTGATCGGTTATAGTCACACTTCATACAGTGTGATCGGATATCGTCACACCTCATACAGTGTGATCGGATATAGTCACACCTCACACAGTGTGATCAGATACAGTCACACCTCATACAGTGTGATTGCATATAGTCACACCTCATACAGTGTGATCGGATATAGTCACACCTCATACAGTGTGATCGGGATATAGTCACACCTCATACAGTGTGATCAGGATATAGTCACACCTGATACAGTGTGATCGGATATAGTCATACCTCATACAGTGTGATTGGATATAGTCACACCTCATACAGTGTGATCGGATATAGTCACACCTCAGAAAGTGTGATCGGATACAGTCAGACTTCATGCTGTGTGATCGGATATAGTCACACCTCATACAGTGTAATCGGATATAGTGACACCTCATACAGTGTAATCGGATATCGTCACACCTCATACAGTGTGATCTGGATAGAGTCACACCTCATACAGTGTGATCAGATATAGTCACACCTCATACAGTGTGATCGGATATAGTCACACCTCATACAGTGTGATCGGATATAGTCACACCTCATACAGTGTGATCAGATATAGTTACACTTCATACTGTGTGATAGGATATAGTCACACCTCATACAGTGTGATCGGATATAGTCACACATCATACATTGTGATCGGATCGAGTCACACCTCATACAGTGTGATCGGATATAGTCACACCTCATACAGTGTGATCGGGATATAGTCACACCTCATACAGTGTGATCAGGATATAGTCACACCTGATACAGTGTGATCGGATATAGTCATACCTCATACAGTGTGATTGGATATAGTCACACCTCATACAGTGTGATCGGATATAGTCACACCTCAGAAAGTGTGATCGGATACAGTCAGACTTCATGCTGTGTGATCGGATATAGTCACACCTCATACAGTGTAATCGGATATAGTGACACCTCATACAGTGTAATCGGATATCGTCACACCTCATACAGTGTGATCTGGATAGAGTCACACCTCATACAGTGTGATCAGATATAGTCACACCTCATACAGTGTGATCGGATATAGTCACACCTCATACAGTGTGATCGGATATAGTCACACCTCATACAGTGTGATCAGATATAGTTACACTTCATACTGTGTGATAGGATATAGTCACACCTCATACAGTGTGATCGGATATAGTCACACCTCAGAAAGTGTGATCGGATACAGTCAGACTTCATGCTGTGTGATCGGATATAGTCACACCTCATACAGTGTAATCGGATATAGTGACACCTCATACAGTGTGATCGGATATAGCCACACCTCATACAGTGTGATCGGATATAGTCACACCTCATACAGTGTGATCGGATATAGTCACACCTCATACAGTGTGATCGGATATAGTCACACCTCATACAGTGTGATCGGATATAGTCACACCACATACAGTGTGATCGGGATATAGTCACACCGCATATAGTGTGATCGAATATAGTCACACATCATACAGTGTGATCGGATATAGTCACACCTCATACAGTGTGATCGGGATATAGTCACACCTCAGACAGTGTGATCGGATATAGTCACACATCATACAGCGTGACCGGGATATAGTCAGACCTCATACAGTGTGATCGGATATAGTCACAACTCATACAGTGTGATCGGATATAGTCACACCTCATACAGTGTGATCGCATATAGTCACACCTCACACAGTGTGATCAGATATAGTCACACATCATACAGTGTGATCGGATATAGTCACACCTCATACAGTGTGATCGGGATACAGTCACACCTCATGCAGTGTGATCGGATCTATTCACACCTCATACAGTGTGATCGGATACAGTTACAACTTATACAGTGTGATCGGATATAGTCACACCTCATACAGTGTGATTGGATATCGTCACACCTCATACAGTGTGATCGGATATAGTCACACCTCAGACAGTGTGATCGGATATAGTCACACCTCATACAGTGTGATCGGATATAGTCACACCTCATATAGTTTGATCAGATATAGTTACACTTAATACAGTGTGATCGGGATATTGTCACACCTCATACAGTGTGATCGGATATCGTCACACCTCATACAGTGTGATCAGATATAGTTACACTTCATACAGTGTGATCGGATATCGTCACACCTCATATAATGTGATCGGATAGTGTCACACCTCATACAGTGTGATCAGATATCGTCACACTTCATACAGTGTGATCGGATATAGTCACAACTCATACAGTGTGATCGGATATAGTCACACCTCATACAGTGTGATCGGGGTATAGTCAGACCTCATACTGTGTGATCGGTTATAGTCACACCTCATACAGTGTGATCGGATATCGTCACACCTCATACAGTGTGATCGGATATAGTCACACCTCACACAGTGTGATCAGATACAGTCACACCTCATACAGTGTGATTGCATATAGTCACACCTCATACAGTGTGATCGGATATAGTCACACCTCATACAGTGTGATCGGGATATAGTCACACCTCATACAGTGTGATCAGGATATAGTCACACCTGATACAGTGTGATCGGATATAGTCATACCTCATACAGTGTGATTGGATATAGTCACACCTCATACAGTGTGATCGGATATAGTCACACCTCAGAAAGTGTGATCGGATACAGTCAGACTTCATGCTGTGTGATCGGATATAGTCACACCTCATACAGTGTAATCGGATATAGTGACACCTCATACAGTGTAATCGGATATCGTCACACCTCATACAGTGTGATCTGGATAGAGTCACACCTCATACAGTGTGATCAGATATAGTCACACCTCATACAGTGTGATCGGATATAGTCACACCTCATACAGTGTGATCGGATATAGTCACACCTCATACAGTGTGATCAGATATAGTTACACTTCATACTGTGTGATAGGATATAGTCACACCTCATACAGTGTGATCGGATATAGTCACACATCATACATTGTGATCGGATCGAGTCACACCTCATACAGTGTGATCGGATATAGTCACACCTCATACAGTGTGATCAGATATAGTTACACTTCATACAGTGTGATCGGATCTTGTCACACCTCATACAGTGTGATCGGATATAGTCACACCTCATACAGTGTGATCGGATATCGTCACACCTCATACAGCGTGATCGGATATAGTCACACCTCATATAGTGTGATCGGATATAGTCACACCTCATACAGTGTGATCGGATATAGTCACACCTCATATAGTGTGATCGGATATAGTCACACCTCATACATTGTGATCGGATATAGTCACACCTCATACAGTGTGATCGGATATAGTAACACCTCATACATTGTGATCGGATATAGTCACACCTCATACAGTGTGATCGGATATCGTCACACCTCATACAGTGTGATCGGATATAGTCACACATGATACAGTGTGATCGGATATCGTCACACCTCATACAGTGTGATCGGATATAGTCACACCTCATACAGTGTGATCGGATATCGTCACACCTCATACAGTGTGATCGGATATAGTCACACCTCAGACAGTGTGATCAGATATAGTCACACATCATAAAGCGTGACCGGGATATAGTCAGACCTCATACAGTGTGATCGGATATAGTCACAACTCATACAGTGTGATCGGATATAGTCACACCTCATACAGTGTGATCGGATATCGTCACACCTCATACAGTGTGATCGGATATAGTCACACCTCATACAGTGTGATCAGATATAGTCACACCTCATACAGTGTGATCACATATAGTCACACCTCATACAGTGTGATCGGATATAGTCACACCTCATACAGTGTGATCGGAGATAGTCACACCTCATACAATGTGATCGGATATAGTCACACATCATACAGTGTGATCGGATATAGTCACACCTCATACAGTGTGATCGGATATAGTCACACCTCATATAGTGTGATCAGATATAGTTACACTTCATACAGTGTGATCGGGATATCGTCACACCTCATACCATGTGATCGGATATCGTCACACCTCATACAGTGTGATCAGATATAGTTACACTTCATACAGTGTGATCGGATATCGTCACACCTCATATAATGTGATCGGATAGTGTCACACCTCATACAGTGGGATCAGATATAGTTACACTTCATACAATGTTATCGGGATATAGTCACAACCCATACAGTGTGATCGGATATCGTCACACCTCATACAGAGTGATCGGATATAGTCACACCTCATACAGTGTGATCGGATATAGTTACATTTCATACAATGTGATCGGGATATAGTCACACCTCATACAGTGTGATCGGATATAGTCACACCTCATACAGTGTGATCGGATATAGTCACACCTCATACAGTGTGATCGGATATAGTTACACTTCATACAGTGTGATCGGATATAGTCACACCTCATACAGTGTGATCAGATATAGTCACACCTCATACAGTGTGATCGGATATAGTCACACCTCATACAGTGTGATCGGATATAGTCACACCTCATGCAGTGTGATCGGATATAGTCACACCTCATACAGTGTGATCAGATATAGTTACACCTCATACAGTGTGATCGGATATAGCCAAACCTCATACAGTGTGATCGGATATAGTCACACCTCATACATTGTGATCGGATATAGTCACACCTCATACAGTGTGATCGGATATAGTTACACTTCATACAGTGTGATCGGATATCGTCACACCTCATACAGTGTGATCAGATATAGTCACACCTCATACAGTGTGATCGGATATAGTCACACCTCATACAGTGTGATCGGATATAGTCACACCTCATACAGTGTGATCAGATATAGTTACACCTCATACAGTGTGATCGGATATAGTCACACCTCATACAGTGTGATCGGATATAGTCACACCTCATACAGTGTGATCAGATATAGGTGCACCTTATACAGTGTGATCGGATATAGTAACACCTCATATAGTGTGATCGGATATACTACCACCTCATACAGTGTGATCAGATATAGTTACACCTCATACAGTGTGATCGGATATAGTCACACCTCATACAGTGTGATCGGATATAGTCACACCTCATACAGTGTGATCAGATATAGTCACACCTCATACAGTGTGATCGGATATCGTCACACCTCATACAATGTGATCGGATATCGTCACACCTCATACAGTGTGATCGGATATCGTCACACCTCATACAGTGTGATCGGATATAGTCACACCTCATACAGTGTGATCAGATATAGTCACACCTCATACAGTGTGATCGGATATAGTCACACCTCACACAGTGTGATCGGATATAGTCACACTTCATACAGTGTGATCGGATATAGTCACACCCCATACAGTGTGATCGGGATACAGTCACACCTCATGCAGTGTGATCGGGTATATTCACACCTCATACAGTGTGATCGGATACAGTTACACCTCATACAGTGTGATCGGATATAGTCACACCTCATACAGTGTGATCGGGATATAGTCACGCCTCATACAGTGTGATCGGATATAGTCACACCTCATACAGTGTGATCGGATATAGTCACACCTCATATAGTTTGATCAGATATAGTTACACTTAATACAGTGTGATCGGGATATCGTCACACCTCATACAGTGTGATCGGATATCGTCACACCTCATACAGTGTGATCAGATATAGTTACACTTCATACAGTGTGATCGGATATCGTCACACCTCATATAATGTGATCGGATAGTGTCACACCTCATACAGTGTGATCAGATATAGTCACACTTCATACAGTGTGATCGGATATAGTCACAACTCAGACAGTGTGATCGGATATAGTCACACCTCATACAGTGTGATCGGGGTATAGTCACACCTCATAAAGTGTGATCGGATATAGTCACACCTCATACAGTGTGATCGGATATAGTCACACCTCATACAGTGTGATCGGATATAGTCACACCTCATACAGTGTGATCGGATATCGTCACACCTCATACAGACTGATCGGATATAGTCACACATCATACAGTGTGATCAGATATAGTTACACTTCATACAATGTTATCGGGATATAGTCACAACCCATACAGTGTGATCGGATATCGTCACACCTCATACAGTGTGATCGGGATACAGTCACACCTCATGCAGTGTGATCGGATACAGTTACAACTTATACAGTGTGATCGGATATAGTCACACCTCATACAGTGTGATTGGATATCGTCACACCTCATACAGTGTGATCGGATATAGTCACACCTCAGACAGTGTGATCGGATATAGTCACACCTCATACAGTGTGATCGGATATAGTCACACCTCATATAGTTTGATCAGATATAGTTACACTTAATACAGTGTGATCGGGATATTGTCACACCTCATACAGTGTGATCGGATATCGTCACACCTCATACAGTGTGATCAGATATAGTTACACTTCATACAGTGTGATCGGATATCGTCACACCTCATATAATGTGATCGGATAGTGTCACACCTCATACAGTGTGATCAGATATCGTCACACTTCATACAGTGTGATCGGATATAGTCACAACTCATACAGTGTGATCGGATATAGTCACACCTCATACAGTGTGATCGGGGTATAGTCAGACCTCATACTGTGTGATCGGTTATAGTCACACCTCATACAGTGTGATCGGATATCGTCACACCTCATACAGTGTGATCGGATATAGTCACACCTCACACAGTGTGATCAGATACAGTCACACCTCATACAGTGTGATTGCATATAGTCACACCTCATACAGTGTGATCGGATATAGTCACACCTCATACAGTGTGATCGGGATATAGTCACACCTCATACAGTGTGATCAGGATATAGTCACACCTGATACAGTGTGATCGGATATAGTCATACCTCATACAGTGTGATTGGATATAGTCACACCTCATACAGTGTGATCGGATATAGTCACACCTCAGAAAGTGTGATCGGATACAGTCAGACTTCATGCTGTGTGATCGGATATAGTCACACCTCATACAGTGTAATCGGATATAGTGACACCTCATACAGTGTAATCGGATATCGTCACACCTCATACAGTGTGATCTGGATAGAGTCACACCTCATACAGTGTGATCAGATATAGTCACACCTCATACAGTGTGATCGGATATAGTCACACCTCATACAGTGTGATCGGATATAGTCACACCTCATACAGTGTGATCAGATATAGTTACACTTCATACTGTGTGATAGGATATAGTCACACCTCATACAGTGTGATCGGATATAGTCACACATCATACATTGTGATCGGATCGAGTCACACCTCATACAGTGTGATCGGATATAGTCACACCTCATACAGTGTGATCAGATATAGTTACACTTCATACAGTGTGATCGGATCTTGTCACACCTCATACAGTGTGATCGGATATAGTCACACCTCATACAGTGTGATCGGATATCGTCACACCTCATACAGCGTGATCGGATATAGTCACACCTCATATAGTGTGATCGGATATAGTCACACCTCATACAGTGTGATCGGATATAGTCACACCTCATATAGTGTGATCGGATATAGTCACACCTCATACATTGTGATCGGATATAGTCACACCTCATACAGTGTGATCGGATATAGTAACACCTCATACATTGTGATCGGATATAGTCACACCTCATACAGTGTGATCGGATATCGTCACACCTCATACAGTGTGATCGGATATAGTCACACATGATACAGTGTGATCGGATATCGTCACACCTCATACAGTGTGATCGGATATAGTCACACCTCATACAGTGTGATCGGATATCGTCACACCTCATACAGTGTGATCGGATATAGTCACACCTCAGACAGTGTGATCAGATATAGTCACACATCATAAAGCGTGACCGGGATATAGTCAGACCTCATACAGTGTGATCGGATATAGTCACAACTCATACAGTGTGATCGGATATAGTCACACCTCATACAGTGTGATCGGATATCGTCACACCTCATACAGTGTGATCGGATATAGTCACACCTCATACAGTGTGATCAGATATAGTCACACCTCATACAGTGTGATCACATATAGTCACACCTCATACAGTGTGATCGGATATAGTCACACCTCATACAGTGTGATCGGAGATAGTCACACCTCATACAATGTGATCGGATATAGTCACACATCATACAGTGTGATCGGATATAGTCACACCTCATACAGTGTGATCGGATATAGTCACACCTCATATAGTGTGATCAGATATAGTTACACTTCATACAGTGTGATCGGGATATCGTCACACCTCATACCATGTGATCGGATATCGTCACACCTCATACAGTGTGATCAGATATAGTTACACTTCATACAGTGTGATCGGATATCGTCACACCTCATATAATGTGATCGGATAGTGTCACACCTCATACAGTGGGATCAGATATAGTTACACTTCATACAATGTTATCGGGATATAGTCACAACCCATACAGTGTGATCGGATATCGTCACACCTCATACAGAGTGATCGGATATAGTCACACCTCATACAGTGTGATCGGATATAGTTACATTTCATACAATGTGATCGGGATATAGTCACACCTCATACAGTGTGATCGGATATAGTCACACCTCATACAGTGTGATCGGATATAGTCACACCTCATACAGTGTGATCGGATATAGTTACACTTCATACAGTGTGATCGGATATAGTCACACCTCATACAGTGTGATCAGATATAGTCACACCTCATACAGTGTGATCGGATATAGTCACACCTCATACAGTGTGATCGGATATAGTCACACCTCATGCAGTGTGATCGGATATAGTCACACCTCATACAGTGTGATCAGATATAGTTACACCTCATACAGTGTGATCGGATATAGCCAAACCTCATACAGTGTGATCGGATATAGTCACACCTCATACATTGTGATCGGATATAGTTACACTTCATACAGTGTGATCGGATATCGTCACACCTCATACAGTGTGATCAGATATAGTCACACCTCATACAGTGTGATCGGATATAGTCACACCTCATACAGTGTGATCGGATATAGTCACACCTCATACAGTGTGATCAGATATAGTTACACCTCATACAGTGTGATCGGATATAGTCACACCTCATACAGTGTGATCGGATATAGTCACACCTCATACAGTGTGATCAGATATAGGTGCACCTTATACAGTGTGATCGGATATAGTAACACCTCATATAGTGTGATCGGATATACTACCACCTCATACAGTGTGATCAGATATAGTTACACCTCATACAGTGTGATCGGATATAGTCACACCTCATACAGTGTGATCGGATATAGTCACACCTCATACAGTGTGATCAGATATAGTCACACCTCATACAGTGTGATCGGATATCGTCACACCTCATACAATGTGATCGGATATCGTCACACCTCATACAGTGTGATCGGATATCGTCACACCTCATACAGTGTGATCGGATATAGTCACACCTCATACAGTGTGATCAGATATAGTCACACCTCATACAGTGTGATCGGATATAGTCACACCTCACACAGTGTGATCGGATATAGTCACACTTCATACAGTGTGATCGGATATAGTCACACCCCATACAGTGTGATCGGGATACAGTCACACCTCATGCAGTGTGATCGGGTATATTCACACCTCATACAGTGTGATCGGATACAGTTACACCTCATACAGTGTGATCGGATATAGTCACACCTCATACAGTGTGATCGGGATATAGTCACGCCTCATACAGTGTGATCGGATATAGTCACACCTCATACAGTGTGATCGGATATAGTCACACCTCATATAGTTTGATCAGATATAGTTACACTTAATACAGTGTGATCGGGATATCGTCACACCTCATACAGTGTGATCGGATATCGTCACACCTCATACAGTGTGATCAGATATAGTTACACTTCATACAGTGTGATCGGATATCGTCACACCTCATATAATGTGATCGGATAGTGTCACACCTCATACAGTGTGATCAGATATAGTCACACTTCATACAGTGTGATCGGATATAGTCACAACTCAGACAGTGTGATCGGATATAGTCACACCTCATACAGTGTGATCGGGGTATAGTCACACCTCATAAAGTGTGATCGGATATAGTCACACCTCATACAGTGTGATCGGATATAGTCACACCTCATACAGTGTGATCGGATATAGTCACACCTCATACAGTGTGATCGGATATCGTCACACCTCATACAGACTGATCGGATATAGTCACACATCATACAGTGTGATCAGATATAGTTACACTTCATACAATGTTATCGGGATATAGTCACAACCCATACAGTGTGATCGGATATCGTCACACCTCATACAGTGTGATCGGATATAGTCACACCTCATACAGTGTGATCGGATATAGTCACACCTCATACAGTGTGATCAGATATAGTTACACCTCATACAGTGTGATCGGATATAGCCACACCTCATACAGTGTGATCGGATATAGTCACACCTCATACAGTGTGATCGGATATAGTCACACCTCATACAGTGTGATCGGATATAGTTACACTTCATACAGTGTGATCGGATATCGTCACACCTCATACAGTGTGATCAGATATAGTCACACCTCATACAGTGTGATCGGATATAGTCACACCTCATACAGTGTGATCGGATATAGTCACACCTCATACAGTGTGATCGGATATAGTCACACCTCATACAGTGTGATCAGATATAGGTGCGCCTTATACAGTGTGATCGGATATAGTAACACCTCATATAGTGTGATCGGATATAGTACCACCTCATACAGTGTGATCAGATATAGTTACACCTCATACAGTGTGATCGGATATAGTCACACCTCATACAGTGTGATCGGATATAGTCACACCTCATACAGTGTGATCAGATATAGTCACACCTCATACAGTGTGATCGGATATAATCACACCTCATATAGTGTGATCAGATATCGTTACACTTCATACAGTGTGATCGGATATCGTCACACCTCATACAATGTGATCGGATATCATCACACCTCATACAGTGTGATCGGATATCGTCACACCTCATACAGTGTGATCGGATATAGTCACACCTCATACAGTGTGATCAGATATAGTCACAACACATACAGTGTGATCGCAAATAGTCACACCTCATACAGTGTGATCGGATATAGTCACACCTCATACAGTGTGATCGGAGATAGTCACACATCATACAATGTGATCGGATATAGTCACACATCATACAGTGTGATCGGATATAGTCACACCTCATACAGTGTGATCGGATATAGTCACACCACATACAGTGTGATCGGGATATAGTCACACCGCATATAGTGTGATCGAATATAGTCACACATCATACAGTGTGATCGGATATAGTCACACCTCATACAGTGTGATCGGGATATAGTCACACCTCAGACAGTGTGATCGGATATAGTCACACATCATACAGCGTGACCGGGATATAGTCAGACCTCATACAGTGTGATCGGATATAGTCACAACTCATACAGTGTGATCGGATATAGTCACACCTCATACAGTGTGATCGCATATAGACACACCTCACACAGTGTGATCAGATATAGTCACACATCATACAGTGTGATCGGATATAGTCACACCTCATACAGTGTGATCGGGATACAGTCACACCTCATGCAGTGTGATCGGATCTATTCACACCTCATACAGTGTGATCGGATACAGTTACAACTTATACAGTGTGATCGGATATAGTCACACCTCATACAGTGTGATTGGATATCGTCACACCTCATACAGTGTGATCGGATATAGTCACACCTCAGACAGTGTGATCGGATATAGTCACACCTCATACAGTGTGATCGGATATAGTCACACCTCATATAGTTTGATCAGATATAGTTACACTTAATACAGTGTGATCGGGATATTGTCACACCTCATACAGTGTGATCGGATATCGTCACACCTCATACAGTGTGATCAGATATAGTTACACTTCATACAGTGTGATCGGATATCATCACACCTCATATAATGTGATCGGATAGTGTCACACCTCATACAGTGTGATCAGATATCGTCACACTTCATACAGTGTGATCGGATATAGTCACAACTCATACAGTGTGATCGGATATAGTCACACCTCATACAGTGTGATCGGGGTATAGTCAGACCTCATACTGTGTGATCGGTTATAGTCACACCTCATACAGTGTGATCGGATATCGTCACACCTCATACAGTGTGATCGGATATAGTCACACCTCACACAGTGTGATCAGATACAGTCACACCTCATACAGTGTGATTGCATATAGTCACACCTCATACAGTGTGATCGGATATAGTCACACCTCATACAGTGTGATCGGGATATAGTCACACCTCATACAGTGTGATCAGGATATAGTCACACCTGATACAGTGTGATCGGATATAGTCATACCTCATACAGTGTGATTGGATATAGTCACACCTCATACAGTGTGATCGGATATAGTCACACCTCAGAAAGTGTGATCGGATACAGTCAGACTTCATGCTGTGTGATCGGATATAGTCACACCTCATACAGTGTAATCGGATATAGTGACACCTCATACAGTGTAATCGGATATCGTCACACCTCATACAGTGTGATCTGGATAGAGTCACACCTCATACAGTGTGATCAGATATAGTCACACCTCATACAGTGTGATCGGATATAGTCACACCTCATACAGTGTGATCGGATATAGTCACACCTCATACAGTGTGATCAGATATAGTTACACTTCATACAGTGTGATAGGATATAGTCACACCTCATACAGTGTGATCGGATATAGTCACACATCATACATTGTGATCGGATCGAGTCACACCTCATACAGTGTGATCGGATATAGTCACACCTCATACAGTGTGATCAGATATAGTTACACTTCATACAGTGTGATCGGATCTTGTCACACCTCATACAGTGTGATCGGATATAGTCACACCTCATACAGTGTGATCGGATATCGTCACACCTCATACAGCGTGATCGGATATAGTCACACCTCATATAGTGTGATCGGATATAGTCACACCTCATACAGTGTGATCGGATATAGTCACACCTCATATAGTGTGATCGGATATAGTCACACCTCATACATTGTGATCGGATATAGTCACACCTCATACAGTGTGATCGGATATAGTCACACCTCATACATTGTGATCGGATATAGTCACACCTCATACAGTGTGATCGGATATCGTCACACCTCATACAGTGTGATCGGATATAGTCACACATGATACAGTGTGATCGGATATCGTCACACCTCATACAGTGTGATCGGATATAGTCACACCTCATACAGTGTGATCGGATATCGTCACACCTCATACAGTGTGATCGGATATAGTCACACCTCAGACAGTGTGATCAGATATAGTCACACATCATAAAGCGTGACCGGGATATAGTCAGACCTCATACAGTGTGATCGGATATAGTCACAACTCATACAGTGTGATCGGATATAGTCACACCTCATACAGTGTGATCGGATATCGTCACACCTCATACAGTGTGATCGGATATAGTCACACCTCATACAGTGTGATCAGATATAGTCACACCTCATACAGTGTGATCACATATAGTCACACCTCATACAGTGTGATCGGATATAGTCACACCTCATACAGTGTGATCGGAGATAGTCACACCTCATACAATGTGATCGGATATAGTCACACATCATACAGTGTGATCGGATATAGTCACACCTCATACAGTGTGATCGGATATAGTCACACCTCATATAGTGTGATCAGATATAGTTACACTTCATACAGTGTGATCGGGATATCGTCACACCTCATACAATGTGATCGGATATCGTCACACCTCATACAGTGTGATCAGATATAGTTACACTTCATACAGTGTGATCGGATATCGTCACACCTCATATAATGTGATCGGATAGTGTCACACCTCATACAGTGTGATCAGATATAGTCACACTTCATACAGTGTGATCGGATATAGTCACAACTCATACAGTGTGATCGGATATAGTCACACCTCATACAGTGGGATCGGGGTATAGTCACACCTCATAAAGTGTGATCGGATATAGTCACACCTCATACAGTGTGATCGGATATAGTCACACATCATACAGTGTGATCCGATATAGTTACACTTCATACAATGTTATCGGGATATAGTCACAACCCATACAGTGTGATCGGATATCGTCACACCTCATACAGAGTGATCGGATATAGTCACACCTCATACAGTGTGATCGGATATAGTTACATTTCATACAATGTGATCGGGATATAGTCACACCTCATACAGTGTGATCGGATATAGTCACACCTCATACAGTGTGATCGGATATAGTCACACCTCATACAGTGTGATCGGATATAGTTACACTTCATACAGTGTGATCGGATATAGTCACACCTCATACAGTGTGATCAGATATAGTCACACCTCATACAGTGTGATCGAATATAGTCACACCTCATACAGTGTGATCGGATATAGTCACACCTCATGCAGTGTGATCGGATATAGTCACACCTCATACAGTGTGATCAGATATAGTTACACCTCATACAGTGTGATCGGATATAGCCAAACCTCATACAGTGTGATCGGATATAGTCACACCTCATACATTGTGATCGGATATAGTCACACCTCATACAGTGTGATCGGATATAGTTACACTTCATAGAGTGTGATCGGATATCGTCACACCTCATACAGTGTGATCAGATATAGTCACACCTCATACAGTGTGATCGGATATAGTCACACCTCATACAGTGTGATCGGATATAGTCACACCTCATACAGTGTGATCAGATATAGTTACACCTCATACAGTGTGATCGGATATAGTCACACCTCATACAGTGTGATCGGATATAGTCACACCTCATACAGTGTGATCAGATATAGGTGCACCTTATACAGTGTGATCGGATATAGTAACACCTCATATAGTGTGATCGGATATACTACCACCTCATACAGTGTGATCAGATATAGTTACACCTCATACAGTGTGATCGGATATAGTCACACCTCATACAGTGTGATCGGATATAGTCACACCTCATACAGTGTGATCAGATATAGTCACACCTCATACAGTGTGATCGGATATCGTCACACCTCATACAATGTGATCGGATATCGTCACACCTCATACAGTGTGATCGGATATCGTCACACCTCATACAGTGTGATCGGATATAGTCACACCTCATACAGTGTGATCAGATATAGTCACACCTCATACAGTGTGATCGGATATAGTCACACCTCACACAGTGTGATCGGATATAGTCACACTTCATACAGTGTGATCGGATATAGTCACACCCCATACAGTGTGATCGGGATACAGTCACACCTCATGCAGTGTGATCGGGTATATTCACACCTCATACAGTGTGATCGGATACAGTTACACCTCATACAGTGTGATCGGATATAGTCACACCTCATACAGTGTGATCGGGATATAGTCACGCCTCATACAGTGTGATCGGATATAGTCACACCTCATACAGTGTGATCGGATATAGTCACACCTCATATAGTTTGATCAGATATAGTTACACTTAATACAGTGTGATCGGGATATCGTCACACCTCATACAGTGTGATCGGATATCGTCACACCTCATACAGTGTGATCAGATATAGTTACACTTCATACAGTGTGATCGGATATCGTCACACCTCATATAATGTGATCGGATAGTGTCACACCTCATACAGTGTGATCAGATATAGTCACACTTCATACAGTGTGATCGGATATAGTCACAACTCAGACAGTGTGATCGGATATAGTCACACCTCATACAGTGTGATCGGGGTATAGTCACACCTCATAAAGTGTGATCGGATATAGTCACACCTCATACAGTGTGATCGGATATAGTCACACCTCATACAGTGTGATCGGATATAGTCACACCTCATACAGTGTGATCGGATATCGTCACACCTCATACAGACTGATCGGATATAGTCACACATCATACAGTGTGATCAGATATAGTTACACTTCATACAATGTTATCGGGATATAGTCACAACCCATACAGTGTGATCGGATATCGTCACACCTCATACAGAGTGATCGGATATAGTCACACCTCATACAGTGTGATCGGATATAGTTACATTTCATACAATGTGATCGGGATATAGTCACAACCCATACAGTGTGATCAGATATAGTCACACCTCATACAGTGTGATCGGATATAGTCACAACTCATACAGTGTGATCGGATATAGTCACACCTCATACAGTGTGATCGGATATAGTTACACTTCATACAGTGTGATCGGATATAGTCACACCTCATACAGTGTGATCAGATATAGTCACACCTCATACAGTGTGATCGGATATAGTCACACCTCATACAGTGTGATCGGATATAGTCACACCTCATACAGTGTGATCGGATATAGTCACACCTCATACAGTGTGATCAGATATAGTTACACCTCATACAGTGTGATCGGATATAGCCACACCTCATACAGTGTGATCGGATATAGTCACACCTCATACAGTGTGATCGGATATAGTCACACCTCATACAGTGTGATCGGATATAGTTACACTTCATACAGTGTGATCGGATATCGTCACACCTCATACAGTGTGATCAGATATAGTCACACCTCATACAGTGTGATCGGATATAGTCACACCTCATACAGTGTGACCGGATATAGTCACACCTCATACAGTGTGATCGGATATAGTCACACCTCATACAGTGTGATCAGATATAGTCACACCTCATACAGTGTGATCAGATATAGTTACACCTCATACAGTGTGATCGGATATAGCCACACCTCATACAGTGTGATCGGATATAGTCACACCTCATACAGTGTGATCGGATATAGTCACACCTCATACAGTGTGATCGGATATAGTTACACTTCATACAGTGTGATCGGATATCGTCACACCTCATACAGTGTGATCAGATATAGTCACACCTCATACAGTGTGATCGGATATCGTCACACCTCATACAATGTGATCGGATATCGTCACACCTCATACAGTGTGATCGGATATCGTCACACCTCATACAGTGTGATCGGATATAGTCACACCTCATACAGTGTGATCGGATATCGTCACACCTCATACAGTGTGATCGGATATAGTCACACCTCATACAGTGTGATCGGATATCGTCACACCTCATACAGTGTGATCGGATATAGTCACACCTCATACAGTGTGATCAGATATAGTCACACCTCATACAGTGTGATCGGATATAGTCACACCTCACACAGTGTGATCGGATATAGTCACACTTCATACAGTGTGATCGGATATAGTCACACCCCATACAGTGTGATCGGGATACAGTCACACCTCATGCAGTGTGATCGGGTATATTCACACCTCATACAGTGTGATCGGATACAGTTACACCTCATACAGTGTGATCGGATATAGTCACACCTCATACAGTGTGATCGGGATATAGTCACGCCTCATACAGTGTGATCGGATATAGTCACACCTCATACAGTGTGATCGGATATAGTCACACCTCATATAGTTTGATCAGATATAGTTACACTTAATACAGTGTGATCGGGATATCGTCACACCTCATACAGTGTGATCGGATATCGTCACACCTCATACAGTGTGATCAGATATAGTTACACTTCATACAGTGTGATCGGATATCGTCACACCTCATATAATGTGATCGGATAGTGTCACACCTCATACAGTGTGATCAGATATAGTCACACTTCATACAGTGTGATCGGATATAGTCACAACTCAGACAGTGTGATCGGATATAGTCACACCTCATACAGTGTGATCGGGGTATAGTCACACCTCATAAAGTGTGATCGGATATAGTCACACCTCATACAGTGTGATCGGATATAGTCACACCTCATACAGTGTGATCGGATATAGTCACACCTCATACAGTGTGATCGGATATCGTCACACCTCATACAGACTGATCGGATATAGTCACACATCATACAATGTGATCAGATATAGTTACACTTCATACAATGTTATCGGGATATAGTCACAACCCATACAGTGTGATCGGATATCGTCACACCTCATACAGAGTGATCGGATATAGTCACACCTCATACAGTGTGATCGGATATAGTTACATTTCATACAATGTGATCGGGATATAGTCACAACCCATACAGTGTGATCAGATATAGTCACACCTCATACAGTGTGATCGGATATAGTCACAACTCATACAGTGTGATCGGATATAGTCACACCTCATACAGTGTGATCGGATATAGTTACACTTCATACAGTGTGATCGGATATAGTCACACCTCATACAGTGTGATCAGATATAGTCACACCTCATACAGTGTAATCGGATATAGTCACACCTCATACAGTGTGATCGGATATAGTCACACCTCATACAGTGTGATCGGATATAGTCACACCTCATACAGTGTGATCAGATATAGTCACACCTCATACAGTGTGATCGGATATAGTCACACCTCATACAGTGTGATCGGATATAGTCACACCTCATACAGTGTGATCGGATATAGTTACACTTCATACAGTGTGATCGGATATAGCCACACCTCATACAGTGTGATCGGATATAGTCACACCTCATACAGTGTGATCGGATATAGTCACACCTCATACAGTGTGATCGGATATAGTTACACTTCATACAGTGTGATCGGATATCGTCACACCTCATACAGTGTGATCAGATATAGTCACACCTCATACAGTGTGATCGGATATAGTCACACCTCATACAGTGTGATCGGATATAGTCACACCTCATACAGTGTGATCGGATATAGTCACACCTCATACAGTGTGATCAGATATAGTCACACCTCATACAGTGTGATCGGATATAATCACACCTCATATAGTGTGATCAGATATCGTTACACTTCATACAGTGTGATCGGATATCGTCACACCTCATACAATGTGATCGGATATCGTCACACCTCATATAGTGTGATCGGATATCGTCACACCTCATACAGTGTGATCGGATATAGTCACACCTCATACAGTGTGATCAGATATAGTCACAACTCATACAGTGTGATCGCATATAGTCACACCTCATACAATGTGATCGGATATAGTCACACCTCATACAGTGTGATCGGAGATAGTCACACATCATACAATGTGATCGGATATAGTCACACATCATACAGTGTGATCGGATATAGTCACACCTCATACAGTGTGATCGGATATAGTCACACCACATACAGTGTGATCGGGATATAGTCACACCGCATATAGTGTGATCGAATATAGTAACACATCATACAGTGTGATCGGATATAGTCACACCTCATACAGTGTGATCGGGATATAGTCACACCTCAGACAGTGTGATCGGATATAGTCACACATCATACAGCGTGACCGGGATATAGTCACAACTCATACAGTGTGATCGGATATAGTCACACCTCATACAGTGTGATCGCATATCGTCACACCTCACACAGTGTGATCAGATATAGTCACACATCATACAGTGTGATCGGATATAGTCACACCTCATACAGTGTGATCGGGATACAGTCACACCTCATGCAGTGTGATCGGATATATTCACACCTCATACAGTGTGATCGGATACAGTTACACCTTATACAGTGTGATCGGATATAGTCACACCTCATACAGTGTGATTGGATATCGTCACACCTCATACAGTGTGATCGGATATAGTCACACCTCAGACAGTGTGATCGGATATAGTCACACCTCATACAGTGTGATCGGATATAGTCACACCTCATATAGTTTGATCAGATATAGTTACACTTAATACAGTGTGATCGGGATATTGTCACACCTCATACAGTGTGATCGGATATCGTCACACCTCATTCAGTGTGATCAGATATAGTTACACTTCATACAGTGTGATCGGATATCGTCACACCTCATATAATGTGATCGGATAGTGTCACACCTCATACAGTGTGATCAGATATCGTCACACTTCATACAGTGTGATCGGATATAGTCACAACTCATACAGTGTGATTGGATATAGTCACACCTCATACAGTGTGATCGGATATAGTCACACCTCATACAGTGTGATCAGATATAGTCACACCTCATACAGTGTGATCGGATATAATCACACCTCATATAGTGTGATCAGATATCGTTACACTTCATACAGTGTGATCGGATATCGTCACACCTCATACAATGTGATCGGATATCGTCACACCTCATACAGTGTGATCGGATATCGTCACACCTCATACAGTGTGATCGGATATAGTCACACCTCATACAGTGTGATCAGATATAGTCACACCTCATACAATGTGATCGGATATAGTCACACCTCATACAGTGTGATCGGAGATAGTCACACATCATACAATGTGATCGGATATAGTCACACATCATACAGTGTGATCGGATATAGTCACACCTCATACAGTGTGATCGGATATAGTCACACCACATACAGTGTGATCGGGATATAGTCACACCGCATATAGTGTGATCGAATATAGTCACACATCATACAGTGTGATCGGATATAGTCACACCTCATACAGTGTGATCGGGATATAGTCACACCTCAGACAGTGTGATCGGATATAGTCACACCTCATACAGTGTGATCGGATATAGTCACACCTCATATAGTTTGATCAGATATAGTTACACTGAATACAGTGTGATCGGGATATTGTCACACCTCATACAGTGTGATCGGATATCGTCACACCTCATTCAGTGTGATCAGATATAGTTACACTTCATACAGTGTGATCGGATATCGTCACACCTCATATAATGTGATCGGATAGTGTCACACCTCATACAGTGTGATCAGATATCGTCACACTTCATACAGTGTGATCGGATATAGTCACAACTCATACAGTGTGATCGGATATAGTCACACCTCATACAGTGTGATCGGATATAGTCACACCTCATACAGTGTGATCAGATATAGTCACACCTCATACAGTGTGATCGGATATAATCACACCTCATATAGTGTGATCAGATATCGTTACACTTCATACAGTGTGATCGGATATCGTCACACCTCATACAATGTGATCGGATATCGTCACACCTCATACAGTGTGATCGGATATCGTCACACCTCATACAGTGTGATCGGATATAGTCACACCTCATACAGTGTGATCAGATATAGTCACACCTCATACAATGTGATCGGATATAGTCACACCTCATACAGTGTGATCGGAGATAGTCACACATCATACAATGTGATCGGATATAGTCACACATCATACAGTGTGATCGGATATAGTCACACCTCATACAGTGTGATCGGATATAGTCACACCACATACAGTGTGATCGGGATATAGTCACACCGCATATAGTGTGATCGAATATAGTCACACATCATACAGTGTGATCGGATATAGTCACACCTCATACAGTGTGATCGGGATATAGTCACACCTCAGACAGTGTGATCGGATATAGTCACACATCATACAGCGTGACCGGGATATAGTCACAACTCATACAGTGTGATCGGATATAGTCACACCTCATACAGTGTGATCGCATATCGTCACACCTCACACAGTGTGATCAGATATAGTCACACATCATACAGTGTGATCGGATATAGTCACACCTCATACAGTGTGATCGGGATACAGTCACACCTCATGCAGTGTGATCGGATATATTCACACCTCATACAGTGTGATCGGATACAGTTACACCTTATACAGTGTGATCGGATATAGTCACACCTCATACAGTGTGATTGGATATCGTCACACCTCATACAGTGTGATCGGATATAGTCACACCTCAGACAGTGTGATCGGATATAGTCACACCTCATACAGTGTGATCGGATATAGTCACACCTCATATAGTTTGATCAGATATCGTCACACCTCATATAATGTGATCGGATAGTGTCACACCTCATACAGTGTGATCAGATATCGTCACACTTCATACAGTGTGATCGGATATAGTCACAACTCATACAGTGTGATCGGATATAGTCACACCTCATACAGTGTGATCGGGGTATAGTCAGACCTCATACTGTGTGATCGGTTATAGTCACACCTCATACAGTGTGATCGGATATCGTCACACCTCATACAGTGTGATCGGATATAGTCACACCTCACACAGTGTGATCAGATACAGTCACACCTCATACAGTGTGATTGCATATAGTCACACCTCATACAGTGTGATCGGATATAGTCACACCTCATACAGTGTGATCGGGATATAGTCACACCTCATACAGTGTGATCAGGATATAGTCACACCTCATACAGTGTGATCGGATATAGTCATACCTCATACAGTGTGATTGGATATAGTCACACCTCATACAGTGTGATCGGATATAGTCACACCTCAGACAGTGTGATCGGATACAGTCAGACTTCATGCTGTGTGATCGGATATAGTCACACCTCATACAGTGTAATCGGATATAGTGACACCTCATACAGTGTAATCGGATATCGTCACACCTCATACAGTGTGATCTGGATAGAGTCACACCTCATACAGTGTGATCAGATATAGTCACACCTCATACAGTGTGATCGGATATAGTCACACCTCATACAGTGTGATCGGATATAGTCACACCTCATACAGTGTGATCAGATATAGTTACACTTCATACTGTGTGATAGGATATAGTCACACCTCATACAGTGTGATCGGATATAGTCACACATCATACAGTGTGATCGGATAGAGTCACACCTCATACAGTGTGATCGGATATAGTCACACCTCATACAGTGTGATCAGATATAGTTACACTTCATACAGTGTGGTCGGATCTTGTCACACCTCATACAGTGTGATCGGATATAGTCACACCTCATACAGTGTGATCGGATATCGTCACACCTCATACAGCGTGATCGGATATAGTCACACCTCATATAGTGTGATCGGATATAGTCACACCTCATACAGTGTGATCGGATATAGTCACACCTCATATAGTGTGATCGGATATAGTCACACCTCATACATTGTGATCGGATATATTCACACCTCATACAGTGTGATCGGATATAGTCACACCTCATACATTGTGATCGGATATAGTCACACCTCATACAGTGTGATCGGATATCGTCACACCTCATACAGTGTGATCGGATATAGTCACACTTGATACAGTGTGATCGGATATCGTCACACCTCATACAGTGTGATCGGATATAGTCACACCTCATACAGTGTGATCGGATATCGTCACACCTCATACAGTGTGATCGGATATAGTCACACCTCAGACAGTGTGATCAGATATAGTCACACATCATAAAGCGTGACCGGGATATAGTCAGACCTCATACAGTGTGATCGGATATAGTCACAACTCATATAGTGTGATCGGATATAGTCACACCTCATACATTGTGATCGGATATATTCACACCTCATACAGTGTGATCGGATATAGTCACACCTCATACATTGTGATCGGATATAGTCACACCTCATACAGTGTGATCGGATATCGTCACACCTCATACAGTGTGATCGGATATAGTCACACATGATACAGTGTGATCGGATATCGTCACACCTCATACAGTGTGATCGGATATAGTCACACCTCATACAGTGTGATCGGATATCGTCACACCTCATACAGTGTGATCGGATATAGTCACACCTCATACAGTGTGATCAGATATAGTCACACCTCATACAGTGTGACCACATATAGTCACACCTCAAAGAGTGTGATCGGATATAGTCACACCTCATACAGTGTGATCGGAGATAGTCACACCTCATACAATGTGATCGGATATAGTCACACATCATACAGTGTGATCGGATATAGTCACACCTCATACAGTGTGATCGGATATAGTCACACCACATACAGTGTGATCGGGATATAGTCACACCGCATATAGTGTGATCGAATATAGTCACACATCATACAGTGTGATCGGATATAGTCACACCTCATACAGTGTGATCGGGATATAGTCGCACCTCAGACAGTGTGATCGGATATAGTCACACATCATACAGCGTGACCGGGATATAGTCAGACCTCATACAGTGTGATCGGATATAGTCACAACTCATACAGTGTGATCGGATATAGTCACACCTCATACAGTGTGATCGCATATAGTCACACCTCACACAGTGTGATCAGATATAGTCACACATCATACAGTGTGATCGGATATAGTCACACCTCATACAGTGTGATCGGGATACAGTCACACCTCATGCAGTGTGATCGGATATATTCACACCTCATACAGTGTGATCGGAAACAGTTACAACTTATACAGTGTGATCGGATATAGTCACACCTCATACAGTGTGATTGGATATCGTCACACCTCATTCAGTGTGATCGGATATAGTCACACCTCAGACAGTGTGATCGGATATAGTCACACCTCATACAGTGTGATCGGATATAGTCACACCTCATATAGTTTGATCAGATATAGTTACACTTAATACAGTGTGATCGGGATATTGTCACACCTCATACAGTGTGATCGGATATCGTCACACCTCATACAGTGTGATCAGATATAGTTACACTTCATACAGTGTGATCGGATATCGTCACACCTCATATAATGTGATCGGATAGTGTCACACCTCATACAGTGTGATCAGATATAGTCACACTTCATACAGTGTGATCGGATATAGTCACAACTCATACAGTGTGATCGGATATAGTCACACCTCATACAGTGTGATCGGGGTATAGTCAGACCTCATACTGTTTGATCGGTTATAGTCACACCTCATACAGTGTGATCGGATATCGTCACACCTCATACAGTGTGATCGGATATAGTCACACATCACACAGTGTGATCAGATATAGTCACACCTCATACAGTGTGATTGCATATAGTCACACCTCATACAGTGTGATCGGGTATAGTCACACCTCATACAGTGTGATCGGGATATAGTCACACCTCATACAGTGTAATCAGGATATAGTCACACCTCATACAGTGTGATCGGATATAGTCATACCTCATACAATGTGATTGGATATAGTCACACCTCATACAGTGTGATCGGATATAGTCACACCTCAGACAGTGTGATCGGATACAGTCAGACTTCATGCTGTGTGATCGGATATAGTCACACCTCATACAGTGTAATCGGATATAGTGACACCTCATACAGTGTAATCGGATATCGTCACACCTCATACAGTGTGATCTGGATAGAGTCACACCTCATACAGTGTGATCAGATATAGTCACACCTCATACAGTGTGATCGGATATAGTCACACCTCATACAGTGTGATCGGATATAGTCACAACTCATACAGTGTGATCGGATATAGTCACACCTCATACAGTGTGATCGGATATAGTCACACCTCACACAGTGTGATCGGATATCGTCACACATCATACAGTGTGATCGGATATAGTCACACCTCATACAGTGTGATCGGGAACAGTCACACCTCATGCAGTGTGATCGGATATATTCACACCTCATACAGTGTGATCGGATACAGTTGCACCTCATACAGTGTGATCGGATATAGTCACATCCCATACAGTGTGATCGGATATCGTCACACCTCATACAGTGTGATCGGATATAGTCAGACCTCAGACAGTGTGATCGGATATAGTCACACCTCATACAGTGTGATCGGGGTATAGTCACACCTCATACAGTGTGATCGGATATAGTCACACCTCATACAGTGTGATCGGATATCGTCACACCTCATACAGTGTGATCGCATATAGTCACACCTCATACAGTGTGATCGGATATCGTCACACCTCATACAGTGTGATCAGATATAGTTACACTTCATACAGTGTGATCGAATATAGTCACACATCATACAGTGTGATCGGATATAGTCACACCTCATACAGTGTGATCGGGATATAGTCACACCTCAGACAGTGTGATCGGATATAGTCACACATCATACAGCGTGACCGGGATATAGTCAGACCTCATACAGTGTGATCGGATATAGTCACAACTCATACAGTGTGATCGGATATAGTCACACCTCATACAGTGTGATCGGATATAGTCACACCTCACACAATGTGATCGGATATCGTCACACATCATACAGTATGATCGGATATAGTCACACCTCATACAGTGTGATCGGGAACAGTCACACCTCATGCAGTGTGATCGGATATATTCACACCTCATACAGTGTGATCGGATACAGTTGCACCTCATACAGTGTGATCGGATATAGTCACACCCCATACAGTGTGATCGGATATCGTCACACCTCATACAGTGTGATCGGATATAGTCAGACCTCAGACAGTGTGATCGGATATAGTCACACCTCATACAGTGTGATCGGATATAGTCACACCTCATACAGTGTGATCGGATATAGTCACACCTCATACAGTGTGATCAGATATAGTTACACTTCATACAATGTGATCGGATATCGTCACACCTCATACAGTGTGATCGGATATAGTCACAACTCATACAGTGTGATCGGATATAGTCACACCTCATACAGTGTGATCGGATATAGTCACACCTCATACAGTGTGATCAGATATAGTCACACCTCATACAGTGTGATTGCATATAGTCACACCTCATACAGTGTGATCGGATATAGTCACACCTCATACAGTGTGATCGGGATATAGTCACACCTCATACAGTGTGATCAGGATATAGTCACACCTCATACAGTGTGATCGGATATAGTCATACCTCATACAGTGTGATCGGATATAGTCACACCTCATACAGTGTGATCGGATAGAGTCACACTTCAGACAGTGTGATCGGATATAGTCACACCTCATACAGTGTGATCGGATATAGTCACACCTCATATAGTGTGATCGGATATAGTCACACCTCATACATTGTGATCGGATATAGTCACACCTCATACAGTGTGATCGGATATAGTCACACCTCATACATTGTGATCGGATATAGTCACACCTCATACAGTGTGATCGGATATCGTCACACCTCATACAGTGTGATCGGATATAGTCACACCTCATACAGTGTGATCGGATATCGTCACACCTCATACAGTGTGATCGGATATAGTCACACCTCATACAGTGTGATCGGATATCGTCACACCTCATACAGTGTGATCGGATATAGTCACACCTCAGACAGTGTGATCAGATATAGTCACACATCATACAGCGTGACCGGGATATAGTCAGACCTCATACAGTGTGATCGGATATAGTCACAACTCATACAGTGTGATCGGATATAGTCACACCTCATACAGTGTGATCGGATATAGTCACACCTCACACAGTGTGATCGGATATCGTCACACCTCATACAGTGTGATCGGATATAGTCAGACCTCAGACAGTGTGATCGGATATAGTCACACCTCATATAGTGTGATCGGATACAGTCACACCTCATACAGTGTGATCGGATATAGTCACACCTCATACAGTGTGATCAGATATAGTTACATCTCATACAGTGTGATCGCATATAGTCACACCTCATACAGTGTGATCGGCTAGAGTAACACCTCATACAGTGTGATCGGATATAGTCACACCTCATACAGTGTGATCGGATATAGTCACACCTCATACAGTGTGATCGGATATAGTCACACCTCAGACAGTGTGATCAGATATAGTCACACATCATACAGCGTGACCGGGATATAGTCAGACCTCATACAGTGTGATCGGATATAGTCACAACTCATACAGTGTGATCGGATATAGTCACACCTCATACAGTGTGATCGGATATAGTCACACCTCACACAGTGTGATCGGATATCGTCACACCTCATACAGTGTGATCGGATATAGTCAGACCTCAGACAGTGTGATCGGATATAGTCACACCTCATATAGTGTGATCGGATATAGTCACACCTCATACAGTGTGATCGGATATAGTCACACCTCATACAGTGTGATCAGATACAGTTACACTTCATAAAGTGTGATCGGGATATCGTCACACCTCATACAGTGTGATCGGATATCGTCACACCTCATACAGTGTGATCGGATATCGTCACACGTCATACAGTGTGATCGGATATAGTCACACCTCATACAGTGTGATCGGGATATAGTCACACCTCATAAAATGTGATCAGGATATAGTCACACCTCATACAGTGTGATCGGATATAGTCATACCTCATACAGTGTGATCGGATATAGTCACACCTCATACAGTGTGATCGGATAGAGTCACACCTCAGACAGTGTGATCGGATACAGTCAGACTTCATGCAGTGTGATCGGATATAGTCACACCTCATACAGTGTAATCGGATATAGTCACACCTCATACAGTGTAATCGGATATCGTCACACCTCATACAGTGTGATCTGGATAGAGTCACACCTCATACAGTGTGATCAGATATAGTCACACCTCATACAGTGTGATCAGATATAGTCACACCTCATACAGTGTAATCGGATATCGTCACACCTCATACAGTGTGATCTGGATAGAGTCACACCTCATACAGTGTGATCGGATATAGTCACACCTCATACAGTGTGATCGGATATAGTCACACCTCATACAGTGTGATCGGATATAGTCACACCTCATACAGTGTGATCAGATATAGTTACAGTTCATACAGTGTGAGAGGATATAGTCACACCTCATACAGTGTGATCGGATAGATTCACACCCCATACAGTGTGATCAGATATAGTCACATCTCATACAGTGTGATCGGATATAGTCACACCTCATACAGTGTGATCGGGGTATAGTCACACCTCATACAGTGTGATCGTATATAGTCACACCTCATACAGTGTGATCAGATATAGTCACACCTCATACAGTGTGATCAGATATAGTCACACCTCATACAGTGTGATCGGATATAGTCACACCTCATACAGTGTGATCAGATATAGTCACACCTCATACAGTGTGATCATAAATAGTTACACTTCATACAGTGTGATCGGATATCGTCACACCTCATACAGTGTGATCGGATATCGTCACATCTCATACACTGTGATCGGGATATCGTCACACCTCGTACAGTGTGGTCGGATGTAGTCACACCTCATACAGTGTGATCGGGATATAGTCACACCTCATACAGTGTAATCAGGATATAGTCACACCTCATACAGTGTGATCGGATATAGTCACACCTCATACAGTGTGATCGGATATCGTCACACCTCATACAGTGTGATCGGATATAGTCACACCTCATATAGTGTGATCGGATATAGTCACACCTCATACAGTGTGATCGGATATAGTCACACCTCATATAGTGTGATCGGATATAGTCACACCTCATACAGTGTGATCGGATATAGTCACACCTCATACAGTGTGATTGGATATAGTCACACCTCATACATTGTGATCGGATATAGTCACAACTCATACAGTGTGATCGGATATCGTCACACCTCATACAGTGTGATCAGATATAGTCACACCTCATACAGTGTGATCATATATAGTTACACTTCATACAGTGTGATCGTATATCGTCACACCTCATACAGTGTGATCGGATATCGTCACACCTCATACACTGTGATCGGGATATCGTCACACCTCATACAGTGTGGTCGGATGTAGTCACACCTCATACAGTGTGATCGGATATCGTCACACCTCATACAGTGTGATCGGATATCGTCACACGTCATACAGTGTGATCGGATATAGTCACACCTCATACAGTGTGATCGGATATCGTCACACCTCATACAGTGTGATCGGATATAGTCACACCTCATACAGTGTGATCGAGGTATAGTCACACCTCATTCAGTGTGATCGGATATAGTCACACCTCATACAGTTTGATCGGATATCGTCACACCTCATACAGTGTGATCAGATATAGTCACACCTCATACAGTGTGATCAGATATAGTCACACCTCATACAGTGTGATCGGGATATAGTCACGCCTCATACAGTGTGATCGGATAGAGTCACACCCCATACAGTGTGATCAGATACAGTCACACCTCATACAGTGTGATCGGATATAGGCACACCTCATACAGTGTGATCGGATATAGTCACACCTCATACAGTGTGATCAAATATAGTTACACTTCATAGAGTGTGATTGGATATCGTCACACCTCATACAGTGTGATCGGATATAGTCACACCTCATACAGTGTGATCGGATATCGTCACACCTCATACAGTGTGATCGGATATAGTCACACCTCATATAGTGTGATCGGATATAGTCACACCTCATACAGTGTGATCGGATATAGTCACACCTCATATAGTATGATCGGATATAGTCACACCTCATACATTGTGATCGGATATAGTCACACCTCATACAGTGTGATCGGATATAGTCACACCTCATACATTGTGATCGGATATAGTCACACCTCATACAGTGTGATCGGATATCGTCACACCTCATACAGTGTGATCGGATATAGTCACACCTCATACAGTGTGATCGGGGTATAGTCACACCTCATACAGTGTGATCGGATATAGTCACACCTCATACAGTGTGATCGGATATCGTCACACCTCATACAGTGTGATCGGATATAGTCACACCTCATACAGTGTGATCGGATACAGTCACACCTCATACAGTGTGATCAGATATAGTTACATCTCATACAGTGTGATCGCATATAGTCACACCTCATACAGTGTGATCGGCTAGAGTAACACCTCATACAGTGTGATCGGATATAGTCACACCTCATACAGTGTGATCGGATATAGTCACACCTCATACAGTGTGATCGGATACAGTCACACCTCATACAGTGTGATCAGATATAGTTACACTTCGTACAGTGTGATCGGATATAGTCACACCTCATACAGTGTGATCGGATATAGTCACACCTCATACAGTGTGATCGGATATCGTCACACCTCATACAGTGTGATCGGATATAGTCACACCTCATATAGTGTGATTGGATATAGTCACACCCCATACAGTGTGATCGGATATAGTCACACCTCATATAGTGTGATCGGATATAGTCACACCTCATACATTGTGGTCGGATATAGTCACACCTTACACAGTGTGATCGGATATAGTCACACCTCATACATTGTGATCGGATATAGTCACACCTCATACAGTGCGATCGGATATCGTCACATCTCATACAGTGTGATCGGATATAGTCACACCTCATACAGTGTGATCGGGGTATAGTCACACCTCATACAGTGTGATCGTATATAGTCACACCTCATACAGTGTGATCGGATATAGTCACACCTCATACAGTGTGATCAGATATAGTCACACCTCATACAGTGTGATCAGATATAGTCACACCTCATACAGTGTGATCAGAATAGTCTCACCTCATACAGTGTGATCGGATATAGTCACACCTCATACAGTGTGATCAGATATAGTCACACCTCATACAGTGTGATCATAAATAGTTACACTTCATACAGTGTGATCGGATATCGTCACACCTCATACAGTGTGATCGGATATCGTCACACCTCATACACTGTGATCGGGATATCGTCACACCTCATACAGTGTGGTCGGATGTAGTCACACCTCATACAGTGTGATCGGGATATAGTCACACCTCATACAGTGTGATCGGGATATAGTCACAACCCATACAGTGTGATCGGATATAGTCACACATGATACAGTGTGATCGGATATTGTCACACCTCATACAGTGTGATCGGATATAGTCACACCTCATACAGAGTGATCGGATATAGTCACACATCATACAGTGTGATCAGATATAGTTACACTTCATACAATGTTATCGGGATATAGTCACAACCCATACAGTGTGATCGGATATCGTCACACCTCATACAGAGTGATCGGATATAGTCACACCTCATACAGTGTGATCGGATATAGTTACACTTCATACAGTGTGATCGGATATCGTCACACCTCATACAGTGTGATCAGATATAGTCACACCTCATACAGTGTGATCGGATATAGTCACACCTCATACAGTGTGATCGGATATAGTCACACCTCATACAGTGTGATCGGATATAGTCACACCTCATACAGTGTGATCAGATATAGTTACACCTCATACAGTGTGATCGGATATAGCCACACCTCATACAGTGTGATCGGATTTAGTCACACCTCATACAGTGTGATCGGATATAGTTACACTTCATACAGTGTGATCGGATATCGTCACACCTCATACAGTGTGATCGGATATAGTCACACCTCATACAGTGTGATCGGATATAGTCACACCTCATACAGTGTGATCGGATATAGTCACACCTCATACAGTGTGATCGGATATAGTTACATTTCATACAATGTGATCGGGATATAGTCACAACCCATACAGTGTGATCAGATATAGTCACACCTCATACAGTGTGATCGGATATAGTCACAACTCATACAGTGTGATCGGATATAGTCACACCTCATACAGTGTGATCGGATATAGTTACACTTCATACAGTGTGATCGGATATCGTCACACCTCATACAGTGTGATCGGATATAGTCACACCTCATATAGTGTGATCGGATATAGTCACACCCCATACAGTGTGATCGGATATAGTCACACCTCATATAGTGTGATCGGATACAGTCACACCTCATACATTGTGATCGGATACAGTCACACCTCATACAGTGTGATCGGATATAGTCACACCTCATACATTGTGATCGGATATAGTCACACCTCATACAGTGTGATCGGATATCGTCACACCTCATACAGTGTGATCGGATATAGTCACACCTCATACAGTGTGATCGGGGTACAGTCACACCTCATACAGTGTGATCGGATATAGTCACACCTCATACAGTGTGATCAGATATAGTCACACCTCATACAGTGTGATCAGATATAGTCACACCTCATACAGTGTGATCAGAATAGTCTCACCTCATACAGTGTGATCGGATATAGTCACACCTCATACAGTGTGATCAGATATAGTCACACCTCATACAGTGTGATCATATATAGTTACACTTCATAGAGTGTGATCGGATATCGTCACACCTCATACAGTGTGATCGGATATCGTCACACCTCATACACTGTGATCGGGATATCGTCACACCTCATACAGTGTGGTCGGATGTAGTCACACTTCATACAGTGTGATCGGGATATAGTCACACCTCATACAGTGTGATCGGATATCGTCACACCTCATACAGTGTGATCGGATATCGTCACACGTCATACAGTGTGATCGGATATAGTCACACCTCATACAGTGTGATCGGATATCGTCACACCTCATACAGTGTGATCGGATATAGTCACACCTCATACAGTGTGATCGAGGTATAGTCACACCTCATACAGTGTGATCGGATATAGTCACACCTCATAAAGTGTGATCGGATATCGTCACACCTCATACAGTGTGATCAGATATAGTCACACCTCAGACAGTGTGATCAGATATAGTCACACCTCATACAGTGTGATCGGGATATAGTCACACCTCATACAGTATGATCAGGATATATCCTCACCTCATACAGTGTGATCGGATATAGTCACACCTCATACAGTGTGATCGGATATAGTCACACCTCATACAGTGTGATCGGGATATAGTCACACCTCATACAGTGTGATCAGGATATAGTCTCACCTCATAAAGTGTGATCGGATATAGTCACACCTGATACAGTGTGATCGGATATTGTCACACCTCATACAGTGTGATCGGATATAATCACACCTCATACAGAGTGATCAGATATAGTCACACATCATACAGTGTGATCAGATATAGTTACATTTCATACAATGTGATCGGGATATAGTCACAACCCATACAGTGTGATCGGATATCGTCACACCTCATACAGAGTGATCGGATATAGTCACACCTCATACAGTGTGATCGGATATAGTTACATTTCATACAATGTGATCGGGATATAGTCACAACCCATACAGTGTGATCAGATATAGTCACACCTCATACAGTGTGATCGGATATAGTCACAACTCATACAGTGTGATCGGATATAGTCACACCTCATACAGTGTGATCGGATATAGTTACACTTCATACAGTGTGATCGGATATAGTCACACCTCATACAGTGTGATCAGATATAGTCACACCTCATACAGTGTGATCGGATATAGTCACACCTCATACAGTGTGATCGGATATAGTCACACCTCATGCAGTGTGATCGGATATAGTCACACCTCATACAGTGTGATCAGATATAGTTACACCTCATACAGTGTGATCGGATATAGCCACACCTCATACAGTGTGATCGGATATAGCCACACCTCATACAGTGTGATCGGATATAGTCACACCTCATACAGTGTGATCAGATATAGGTGCACCTTATACAGTGTGATCGGATATAGTAACACCTCATATAGTGTGATCGGATATAGTACCACCTCATACAGTGTGATCGGATATAGTTACACTTCATACAGTGTGATCGGATATCGTCACACCTCATACAGTGTGATCAGATATAGTCACACCTCATACAGTGTGATCGGATATAGTCACACCTCATACAGTGTGATCGGATATAGTCACACCTCATACAGTGTGATCGGATATAGTCACACCTCATACAGTGTGATCAGATATAGGTGCACCTTATACAGTGTGATCGGATATAGTAACACCTCATATAGTGTGATCGGATATAGTACCACCTCATACAGTGTGATCAGATATAGTTACACCTCATACAGTGTGATCGGATATAGTCACACCTCATACAGTGTGATCGGATATAGTCACACCTCATACAGTGTGATCAGATATAGTCACACCTCATACAGTGTGATCGGATATAGTCACACCTCATATAGTGTGATCAGATATCGTTACACTTCATACAGTGTGATCGGATATCGTCACACCTCATACAATGTGATCGGATATCGTCACACCTCATACAGTGTGATCGGATATCGTCACACCTCATACAGTGTGATCGGATATAGTCTCACCTCATACAGTGTGATCAGATATAGTCACACCTCATACAGTGTGATCGCATATAGTCACACCTCAGACAGTGTGATCGGATATAGTCACACATCATACAGCGTGACCGGGATATAGTCAGACCTCATACAGTGTGATCGGATATAGTCACACCTCATACAGTGTGATCGGATATTGTCACACCTCACACAGTGTGATCAGATATAGTCACACATCATACAGTGTGATCGGATATAGTCACACCTCATACACTGTGATCGGGATACAGTCACACCTCATGCAGTGTGATCGGATATATTCACACCTCATACAGTGTGATCGGATACAGTTACACCTTATACATTGTGATCGGATAAAGTCACACCTCATCAGTGTGATCGGATATCGTCACACCTCATACAGTGTGATCGGATATAGTCACACCTCAGACAGTGTGATCGGATATAGTCACACCTCATACAGTGTGATCGGATATAGTCACACCTCATATAGTTTGATCAGATATAGTTACACTTAATACAGTGTGATCGGGATATTGTCACACCTCATACAGTGTGATCGGATATCGTCACACCTCATACAGTGTGATCATATATAGTTACACTTCATACAGTGTGATCGGATATCGTCACACCTCATATAATGTGATCGGATAGTGTCACACCTCATACAGTGTGATCAGATATAGTCACACTTCATACAGTGTGATCGGATATAGTCACAACTCATACAGTGTGATCGGATATAGTCACACCTCATACAGTGTGATCGGGGTATAGTCAGACCTCATACTGTGTGATCGGATATAGTCACACCTCAGACAGTGTGATCGGATATCGTCACACCTCATACAGTGTGATCGGATATCGTCACACCTCATACAGTGTGATCGGATATCGTCACACCTCACACAGTGTGATCAGATATAGTCACACCTCATACAGTGTGATTGCATATAGTCACATCTCATACAGTGTGATCAGATATAGTCACACCTCATACAGTGTGATCGGGATATAGTCACACCTCATACAGTGTGATCAGGATATAGTCACACCTCATACAGTGTGATCGGATATAGTCATACCTCATACAGTGTGATTGGATATAGTCACACCTCATACAGTGTGATCGGATATAGTCACACCTCAGACAGTGTGATCGGATACAGTCAGATTTCATGCTGTGTGATCGGATATAGTCACACATCATACAGTGTAATCGGATATAGTGACACCTCATACAGTGTAATCGGATATCGTCACACCTCATACAGTGTGATCTGGATAGAGTCACACCTCATACAGTGTGATCAGATATAGTCACACCTCATACAGTGTGATCGGATATAGTCACACCTCATACAGTGTGATCGGATTTAGTCACACCTCATACAGTGTGATCAGATATAGTTACACTTCATACAGTGTGATAGGATATAGTCACACCTCATACAGTGTGATCGGATATAGTCACACCTCATACAGTGTGATCGGATAGAGTCATACCCCATACAGTGTGATCAGATACAGTCACACCTCATACAGTGTGATTGGATCTTGTCACACCTCATACATTGTGATCGGATATAGTCACACCCCATACAGTGTGATCAGATATAGTTACACTTCATACAGTGTGATAGGATATAGTCACACCTCATACAGTGTGATCGGATATAGTCACACCTCATACAGTGTGATCGGATAGAGTCACACCTCATACAGTGTGATCAGATATAGTCACACCTCATACAGTGTGATCGGATATAGTCACACCTCATACAGTGTGATCGGATATAGTCACACCTCATACAGTGTGATCAGATATAGTTACACTTCATACAGTGTGATCGGATCTTGTCACACCTCATACAGTGTGATCGGATATAGTCACACCTCATACAGTGTGATCGGATATCGTCACACCTCATACAGCGTGATCGGATATAGTCACACCTCATATAGTGTGATCGGATATAGTCACACCTCATACAGTGTGATCGGATATAGTCACATCTCATATAGTGTGATCGGATATAGTCACACCTCATACATTGTGATCGGATATAGTCACACCTCATACAGTGTGATCGGATATAGTCACACCTCATACATTGTGATCGGATATAGTCACACCTCATACAGTGTGATCGGATATCGTCACACCTCATACAGTGTGATCGGATAGAGTCACACCTCATACAGTGTGATCGGGGTATAGTCACACCTCATACAGTGTGATCGGATATAGTCACACCTCATACAGTGTGATCGGATATCGTCACTCCTCATACAGTGTGATCGGATATAGTCGCACCTCATACAGTGTGATCGGATATCGTCACACCTCATACAGTGTGATCGGATATAGTCACACCTCAGACAGTGTGATCGGATATAGTCACACATCATACAGCGTGACCGGGATATAGTCAGACCTCATACATTGTGATCGGATATCGTCACACCTCATACAGTGTGATCGGATATAGTCACACCTCAGACAGTGTGATCGGATATAGTCACACCTCATACAGTGTGATCGGATATAGTCACAACTCACACAGTGTGATCGGATATCGTCACACATCATACAGTGTGATCGGATATAGTCACACCTCATACAGTGTGATCGGGAACAGTCACACCTCATGCAGTGTGATCGGATATATTCACACCTCATACAGTGTGATCGGATACAGTTGCACCTCATACAGTGTGATCGGATATAGTCACACCCCATACAGTGTGATCGGATATCGTCACACCTCATACAGTGTGATCGGATATAGTCAGACCTCAGACAGTGCGATCGGATATAGTCACACCTCATACAGTGTGATCGGGATATAGTCACACCTCATACAGTGTGATCGGATATAGTCACACCTCATACAGTGTGATCGGATATAGTCACACCTCACACAGTGTGATCGGATATAGTCACACCTCATACAGTGTGATCAGATATAGTTACACTTCATACAGTGTGATAGGGATATCGTCACACCTCATACAGTGTGATCGGATATCGTCACACCTCATACAGTGTGATCAGATATCGTTACACTTCATACAGTGTGATCGGATATCGTCACACCTCATATAATGTGATCGGATTGTGTCACACCTCATACAGTGTGATCGGATATAGTCACACCTCATACAGTGTGATCAGATATAGTCACACCTCATACAGTGTGATTGCATATAGTCACACCTCATACAGTGTGATCGGATATAGTCACACCTCATACAGTGTGATCGGGATATAGTCACACCTCATACAGTGTGATCAGGATATAGTCACACCTCATACAGTGTGATCGGATATAGTCATACCTCATACAGTGTGATCGGATATAGTCACACCTCATACAGTGTGATCGGATAGAGTCACACCTCAGACAGTGTGATCGGATACAGTCAGACTTCATGCAGTGTGATCGGATATAGTCACACCTCATACAGTGTAATCGGATATAGTCACAACTCATACACTGTAATCGGATATCGTCACACCTCATACAGTGTGATCTGGATAGAGTCACACCTCATACAGTGTGATCAGATATAGTCACACCTCATACAGTGTGATCAGATATAGTCACACCTCATACAGTGTAATCGGATATCGTCACACCTCATACAGTGTGATCTGGATAGAGTCACACCTCATACAGTGTGATCGGATATAGTCACACCTCATACAGTGTGATCAGATATAGTCACACCTCATACAGTGTGATCGGATATAGTCACACCTCATACAGTGTGATCGGATATAGTCACACCTCATACAGTGTGATCAGATATAGTTCCACTTCATACAGTGTGATAGGATATAGTCACACCTCATACAGTGTGATCGGATATAGTCACACCTCATACAGTGTGATCGGATAGAGTCACACCCCATACAGTGTGATCAGATATAGTCACACCTCATACAGTGTGATCGGATATAGTCACACCTCATACAGTGTGATCGGATATAGTCACACCTCATACAGTGTGATCAGATATAGTTACACTTCGTACAGTGTGATCGGATATAGTCACACCTCATACAGTGTGATCGGATATAGTCACACCTCATACAGTGTGATCGGATATCGTCACACCTCATACAGTGTGATCGGATATAGCCACACCTCATATAGTGTGATCGGATATTGTCACACCTCATACAGTGTGATCGGATATAGTCACACCTCATATTGTGTGATCGGGGTATAGTCACACCTCATACAGTGTGATCGGATATAGTCACACCTCATAAAGTGTGATCGGATATAGTCACACCTCATACAGTGTGATCAGATATAGTCACACCTCATACAGTGTGATCAGAATAGTCTCACCTCATACAGTGTGATCGGATATAGTCACACCCCATACAGTGTTATCAGATATAGTCACACCTCATACAGTGTGATCGGATATAGTCACACCTCATACAGTGTGATCGGATATAGTCACACCTCATACAGTGTGATCAGATATATTCACACCTCATACAGTGTGATCGGATATAGTCACACCTCATACAGTGTGATCAGATATAGTTACACTTCGTACAGTGTGATCGGATATAGTCACACCTCATACAGTGTGATCGGATATAGTCACACCTCATATAGTGTGATCGGATATAGTCACACCTCATACAGTGTGATCGGATATAGTCACACCTCATATAGTGTGATCGGATATAGTCACACCTCATACATTGTGATCGGATATAGTCACACCTCATACAGTGTGATCGGATATCGTCACACCTCATACAGTGTGATCGGATATAGTCACACCTCATACAGTGTGATCATATATAGTTACACTTCATACAGTGTGATCGGATATCGTCACACCTCATACAGTGTGATTAGATATCGTCACACCTCATACACTGTGATCGGGATATCGTCACACCTCATACAGTGTGGTCGGATGTAGTCACACCTCATACAGTGTGATCGGGATATAGTCACACCTCATACAGTGTGATCGGATTTCGTCACACCTCATACAGTGTGATCGGATATCGTCACACGTCATACAGTGTGATCGGATATAGTCACACCTCATACAGTGTGATCGGATACCGTCACACCTCATACAGTGTGATCGGATATAGTTACACCTCATACAGTGTGATCGAGGTATAGTCACACCTCATACAGTGTGATCGGATATAGTCACACCTCATATAGTGTGATCGGATATCGTCACACCTCATACAGTGTGATCAGATATAGTCACACCTCATACAGTGTGATCGGGATATAGTCACACCTCATACAGTGTGATCGGATAGAGTCACACCCCATACAGTGTGATCAGATATAGTCACACCTCATACAGTGTGATCGGATATAGTCACACCTCATACAGTGTGATCGGATATAGTCACACCTCATACAGTGTGATCAAATATAGTTACACTTCATACAGTGTGATCGGATATAGTCACACCTCATACAGTGTGATCGGATATAGTCACACCTCATACAGTGTGATCGGATAGAGTCACACCTCAGACAGTGTGATCGGATACAGTCAGACTTCATGCAGTGTGATCGGATATAGTCACACCTCATACAGTGTAATCGGATATAGTCACAACTCATACACTGTAATCGGATATCGTCACACCTCATACAGTGTGATCTGGATAGAGTCACACCTCATACAGTGTGATCAGATATAGTCACACCTCATACAGTGTGATCAGATATAGTCACACCTCATACAGTGTAATCGGATATCGTCACACCTCATACAGTGTGATCTGGATAGAGTCACACCTCATACAGTGTGATCGGATATAGTCACACCTCATACAGTGTGATCAGATATAGTCACACCTCATACAGTGTGATCGGATATAGTCACACCTCATACAGTGTGATCGGATATAGTCACACCTCATACAGTGTGATCAGATATAGTTCCACTTCATACAGTGTGATAGGATATAGTCACACCTCATACAGTGTGATCGGATATAGTCACACCTCATACAGTGTGATCGGATAGAGTCACACCCCATACAGTGTGATCAGATATAGTCACACCTCATACAGTGTGATCGGATATAGTCACACCTCATACAGTGTGATCGGATATAGTCACACCTCATACAGTGTGATCAGATATAGTTACACTTCGTACAGTGTGATCGGATATAGTCACACCTCATACAGTGTGATCGGATATAGTCACACCTCATACAGTGTGATCGGATATCGTCACACCTCATACAGTGTGATCGGATATAGCCACACCTCATATAGTGTGATCGGATATTGTCACACCTCATACAGTGTGATCGGATATAGTCACACCTCATATTGTGTGATCGGGGTATAGTCACACCTCATACAGTGTGATCGGATATAGTCACACCTCATAAAGTGTGATCGGATATAGTCACACCTCATACAGTGTGATCAGATATAGTCACACCTCATACAGTGTGATCAGAATAGTCTCACCTCATACAGTGTGATCGGATATAGTCACACCCCATACAGTGTTATCAGATATAGTCACACCTCATACAGTGTGATCGGATATAGTCACACCTCATACAGTGTGATCGGATATAGTCACACCTCATACAGTGTGATCAGATATATTCACACCTCATACAGTGTGATCGGATATAGTCACACCTCATACAGTGTGATCAGATATAGTTACACTTCGTACAGTGTGATCGGATATAGTCACACCTCATACAGTGTGATCGGATATAGTCACACCTCATATAGTGTGATCGGATATAGTCACACCTCATACAGTGTGATCGGATATAGTCACACCTCATATAGTGTGATCGGATATAGTCACACCTCATACATTGTGATCGGATATAGTCACACCTCATACAGTGTGATCGGATATCGTCACACCTCATACAGTGTGATCGGATATAGTCACACCTCATACAGTGTGATCATATATAGTTACACTTCATACAGTGTGATCGGATATCGTCACACCTCATACAGTGTGATTAGATATCGTCACACCTCATACACTGTGATCGGGATATCGTCACACCTCATACAGTGTGGTCGGATGTAGTCACACCTCATACAGTGTGATCGGGATATAGTCACACCTCATACAGTGTGATCGGATTTCGTCACACCTCATACAGTGTGATCGGATATCGTCACACGTCATACAGTGTGATCGGATATAGTCACACCTCATACAGTGTGATCGGATACCGTCACACCTCATACAGTGTGATCGGATATAGTTACACCTCATACAGTGTGATCGAGGTATAGTCACACCTCATACAGTGTGATCGGATATAGTCACACCTCATATAGTGTGATCGGATATCGTCACACCTCATACAGTGTGATCAGATATAGTCACACCTCATACAGTGTGATCGGGATATAGTCACACCTCATACAGTGTGATCGGATAGAGTCACACCCCATACAGTGTGATCAGATATAGTCACACCTCATACAGTGTGATCGGATATAGTCACACCTCATACAGTGTGATCGGATATAGTCACACCTCATACAGTGTGATCAAATATAGTTACACTTCATACAGTGTGATCGGATATAGTCACACCTCATACAGTGTGATCGGATATAGTCACACCTCATACAGTGTGATCGGATATCGTCACACCTCATACAGTGTGATCGGATATAGTCACACCTCATATAGTGTGATCGGATATAGTCACACCTCATACAGTGTGATCGGATATAGTCACACCTCATATAGTGTGATCGGATATAGTCACACCTCATACATTGTGATCGGATATAGTCACACCTCATACAGTGTGATCGGATATAGTCACACCTCATACATTGTGATCGGATATAGTCACACCTCATACAGTGTGATCGGGGTATAGTCACACCTCATACAGTGTGATCGGATATAGTCACACCTCATACAGTGTGATCGGATATCGTCACACCTCATACAGTGTGATCGGATATAGTCACACCTCATACAGTGTGATCGGATATAGTCACACCTCATAAAGTGTGATCAGATATAGTTACATCTCATACAGTGTGATCGCATATAGCCACACCTCATACAGTGTGATCGGTTAGAGTAACACCTCATACAGTGTGATCGGATATAGTCGCACCTCATACAGTGTGATCGGATATATTCACAACTCATCGAGTGTGATCGGGATATAGTCACACCTCATACAGTGTGATCGGATATAGTCACACCTCATACAGTGTGATCGGATATAGTCACACCTCAGACAGTGTGATCGGATATAGTCACACATCATACAGCGTGACCGGGATATAGTCAGACATCATACAGTGTGATCGGATATAGTCACAACTCATACAGTGTGATCGGATATAGTCACACCTCATACAGTGTGATCGGATATAGTCACACCTCACACAGTGTGATCGGATATAGTCACACATCATATAATGTGATCGGATAGTGTCACACCTCATACAGTATGATCGGGGTATAGTCAGACCTCATACTGTGTGATCGGATATAGTCACACCTCATACAGTGTGATCGGATATCGTCACACCTCATACAGTGTGATCGGATATAGTCACACCTCATACAGTGTGATTGCATATAGTCACACCTCATACAGTGTGATCGGATATAGTCATACCTCATACAGTGTTATCGGGATATAGTCACACCTCATACAGTGTGATCAGGATATAGTCACACCTCATACAGTGTGATCGGTATAGTCATACCTCATACAGTGTGATCGGATATAGTCACACCTCATACAGTGTGATCGGATATAGTCACACCTCAGACAGGGTGATCGGATACAGTCAGACTTCATGCAGTGTGATCGGATATAGTCACACCTCATACAGTGTAATCGGATATAGTCACACCTCATACAGTGTAATCGTATATCGTCACACCTCATACAGTGTGATCTGGATAGAGTCACACCTCATACAGTGTGATCAGATATAGTCACACCTCATACAGTGTGATCAGATATAGTCACACCTCATACAGTGTAATCGGATATCGTCACACCTCATGCAGTGTGATCTGGATAGAGTCACACCTCATACAGTGTGATCGGATATAGTCACACCTCATACAGTGTGATCAGATATAGTCACACCTCATACAGTGTGATCGGATATAGTCACACCTCATACAGTGTGATCAGATATAGTTACACTTCGTACAGTGTGATCGGATATAGTCACACCTCATACAGTGTGATCGGATATAGTCACACCTCATACAGTGTGATCGGATATCGTCACACCTCATACAGTGTGATCGGATATAGTCACACCTCATATAGTGTGATCGGATATAGTCACACCTCATACAGTGTGATCGGATATAGTCACACCTCATACAGTGTTATCGGATATAGTCACACCTCATACATTGTGATCGGATATAGTCACACCTCATACAGTGTGATCGGATATAGTCACACCTCATACAGTGTGATCAGATATAGTCACACCTCATACAGTGTGATCAGATATCGTCACACCTCATACAGTGTGATCAGATATAGTCACACCTCATACAGTGTGATCATATATAGTTACACTTCATACAGTGTGATCGGATATCGTCACACCTCATACACTGTGATCGGGATATCGGCACACCTCATACAGTGTGGTCGGATGTAGTCACATCTCATACAGTGTGATCGGGATATAGTCACACCTCATACAGTGTGATCGGATATCGTCACACCTCATACAGTGTGATCGGATATCGTCACACGTCATACAGTGTGATCGGATATAGTCACACCTCATACAGTGTGATCGGATATCGTCACACCTCATACAGTGTGATCGGATATAGTCACACCTCATACAGTGTGATCGGATATCGTCACACCTCATACAGTGTGATCAGATATAGTCACACCTCATACAGTGTGATCAGATATAGTCACACCTCATACAGTGTGATCGGGATATAGTCACACCTCATACAGTGTGATCAGGATATAGCCTCACCTCATACAGTGTGATCGGATATAGTCACACCTCATACAGTGTGATCGGATATTGTCACACCTCATACAGTGTGATCGGGATATAGTCACACCTCATACAGTGTGATCAGGATATAGTCTCACCTCATACAGTGTGATCGGATATAGTCACACCTGATACAGTGTGATCGGATATTGTCACACCTCATACAGTGTGATCGGATATAGTCACACCTCATACAGTGTGATCGGGATATCGTCACACCTCATACAGTGTGATCGGATATAGTCACACCTCATACAGTGTGATCGGGATATAGTCACACCCCATACAGTGTGATCGGATATCGTCACACCTCATACAGTGTGATCGGATATCGTCACACCTCATACAGTGTGATCAGATATAGTCACTTCTCATACAGTGTGATCGGATATAGTCACACCTCATACACTGTGATCGGGATATCATCACACCTCATACAGTGTGATCGGATATAGTCACACCTCATACAGTGTTATCGGGATCTGAGGCTAGATTTTCTACTTTTGTGGTAATTGCTCAAAAATGGGCGTTATTTCCGGCATGGGCAGTAAAAAAGTGTTTTCAGTTCGCTGGCTTCTCACCAATTCTCAAAGCACCTCGTCTCCATTTTTGAAAATGGGTGTTACGTGAGTGATATGAAATGGGCAGTACCGTTAAATCTCACTGTCCTTCTGCTGTAAAGTGTCGCCGTCCTTAGCAATGCATGACAACGCTCGACAACGCTCGATTCCCACGATTCAGGAGGTCAAGGGTCATCATGACATGCGCAGAAGAGGAGACAGAGAGAGAGGGAGCTCAGAGGGACTGAAGGCGTGTGTGACTGTGGTGTGTGCTTGTCTGGCTGTTGTGGGAGGCACGACGGAGATTCACCAGCAGCAAAAAGCCGACCATGCACCAAGAACATAGTTGGCACCGAGTTTTTGTCCAACAAATAAGATATAACATGGAAGGGATGGATGAGGTCTGGAGCTGGTAGGCAGGAACACTGGTGGCAGAGAGCTCCCAGTGGTCCCGGAGCGCGGCACTGCACCCCAAGGTGCCGCACCCCTATTGTCAACCACACATGAGAGCCAGCAGCAACATCTTGCTTCTGGCTTGGAGCACATTCCTACCTCAGGACTGTCCACTCCCGTATCCGTCCAAGCAGCGGTTCACCGTCATCCCCCCCCCACCCTGCCCCCCCCTCCCCAATTAAGCAACGCCTGAGGAACTCCTCAGCCAGGCGGCTTGGAGTCAGGAGGGGAAGGGGAAGGGGTAGAGGTGTGGAGGAGAAGCGGGGGGGCGGAAGAATTGTTTTTTACAGAAATACTGATGATTTTAGACAAATGTTCAGTTTAAATATTTTTTATTTAACAAAACCTTGTTGCGCATTGGCTCAGATAGCTGCACTGTTACACCCTGATGATTCCTTAACATCAAAGCGTATAATTACACTTAACTTCAATCACCTTAAACTTTTACTGTCACCACGATGTTGCCCACCATTGATGTATGACCTGCACACCCAGCATTGTATCAGCCTTGTAAATAACACCAATGTTCTTTCAAGCAAAGCGCTCATTGATGAGCTCCTGACATAAGGCTTTTGCAGCTATCATGCCACCATGGGCCCTTTCATACAGTTCTACAGGGGAGCGGGGGCATGGCTTCAGCATCAGCCTGATTGTGTGGGCCGATGTCAGCATCCGCCTCCTCATCCTCCTCTTCCTCTCTCTGGTGAGACTCTCAGACACATCAGGCAATTCTTGTCCCCTCCTGATAGCCAAGTTGTGCAGCACAACTTGAGCTACTTGCTCAGGGTGGTATTGGAGCTCGCCCCTGAGTGGTCCAGGCATCTAAAGTGCTGCTTCAGCACTCCAATGGTTTTCTCCACAATATTATGAATGGCTCTATGGCTCTCATTGTATAGCTTCTCGGCATCGGTGTGGGTGTCACACAGGGGGTTCATCAGCCAGGTGGCGAGGCCATATCCTTTGTCACCAAGCATCCAGCATTGACCTTTTGGCTGATTGTTAAACAAGTCAGATACAGTGCTCTCATGCAGGATGTGAGCATCATGGATGCTGCCTGGAAAATGAGCATTCACTGCCATTATAATGTTCTGGTGGTCGACAACCAGTTGGACATTCAAGGAGTGGAATCCCTTGCAGTTCCTGAAAACCTCTGCGTCCTAAATAGTGCCCGCATTGTGATGTGTGTACAGTCTATTTCTACCTGCACCTTGGAGAAGTTTGCAATTCTGGAGAATCCAAGAGCCCGGTCACTCTGTGCCTCCCTGGTCATAGGGAAGCTGATCAAGTCCCTCCTATGTGCGTACAGGGCTTCATTGACCTGTCTAATGCTGCAATGTGTGGCATGCTGAGACAGTCCGCAAATGTCTCCAGCTGTGGCCTGAAAAGTACCCGACGCATAGAACGACGGCGCCGCGGTGACTTTTTGACCTCGATGGACAGTGCAGTACTGATGGTGCTGGCAGGCTGCAGATCTCCCCTTATGAGCTGGCATACCTCAGTGATAACCTCTTTGTGGAAGCGCAGTCTCCGAAGGCAGGTGGTGTCGGGCAAGTTGAGGTAAGACTACTTCTCCCTGTACTTGCGGGGGATGTAACGTCTGGTCCTCCTCATCAATCTGGCACGTCTTACATTGGGCACATAATGCTGTGGAGCGTACCTTCAGCAATTTCAATTCTGCAGCATGTAATTAGTCATTAAGAGAGTGTGAGAAATGACAGGCCCCATTGCAATAGCTCTCTGTTTTCCACTAATTGGTCATAAACAATAAATGTCCTGACGAAGACACCTATTCAATTCCAATCGGTCACAGTATGGTCAAGATGTTTGTACAGATGTTCCATCAACTCCAACAACCTCCAGAGTACATCTGATCTTCCCCGAGGTCGAAGCACAGCAGCCTTTTAAAGGGTGCGACATGTGATGTAGTACACGGTGTCCACAATGCTGTGATTAGTTCCGGTTAGTTCCACTTTTTCTGGGCGTTTTTTTGGGAGAGCGATATTGTGGGCGATATGTATGCGAGATGATAAAAGTGATGCTGGGCGATCTCCTGGCCACTAGTTTCGGTAAATATGCTCTTTACGACAAAAAAAAGTGGGCGGGCGGTATTATTGAATCTCGGCGTTAAATCAGTGCGGAAATTAACGCTGGGCAATATTATAGGCGCTGATTTCGCCCATTCTGATGATTCCTCCCAAAAAAGTGGGCGGGCGGTATTATTTTTTCTCTGCATTAAGGCCATGGGGAAAGTAACGCTCGGCAATAAGCTTCCGATGAATGCCCGTCAGTTTGCATTTTGTGGCTAAATGGACGATATATGGGTGTTACGCATCATTTCAGCAGTAAAATGGGCATTAAGTGGGCGTTAAGCATGCAAAAAAAATGGAAAATCTAGCCCTATGTCCCCTATATTTAGTTTACACTATGAGTGGAAATATCCTTTGTGTATCCACCTTGTCGAGCCCCCTCATTATCTTATATATTTCGATAAGATCATCTCTCATTCTTCTGAACTCCAATGTGTATAGGCCCAACCTACTCAACCTATCTTTATAAGTCAACTCCCTCATCTCCGGAATCAACCTAGTGAACCTTCTCTGAACACCCTCCAATGCAAGTATATCCTACCTTAATACGAAGACCAAAACTGTACGCAGTACTCCAGGTGTGGCCTCACCAATATCGTACAGTTGTAGCAGGACTTCTCTGCTTTCATACTCTATTCCCCTTGCAATAAAGGCCAACATTCCATTTGCCTTTAGAGGACCTTTTCTTTCACAAAAGATTGTGCCGGTGTCCATTTTATCATTTGAAACTCATTCCAAATCCCAAGAACAGTATTATTGGACTGACAGGACTTACCATACTTATTTCCATCCCAAAATCATTCTTCCTTGATATATACCATTTTGCAGGAACCACCCAGACAACAACACGCCTCTCTTTACTTTTATCGAAAATGTGATTATTCCCTTAAATTTCCAGTAACTCTTCCCTTCTTGAGTGCTTGAAACAGCAACTCACATCAATTTACTTTATCAATTCCAATTTCAGAAACAAATGGTGGTCAGGCTTGGTGGTTTTACTTTAGAGACTGAAGTGCTTTCATTTTCGTTTGGAGGTAACTTCCATATCTCACCCCAACCCCACTCGGGAATTCTGTAATGGAATATTTATGGCCCTGAAATTGCGGCCTCCCCGGGTCCTTACGGAGTTTCTACGGACCCGGGAAGGCATCGGAAAAGCCGGTTTTCGATGCGCAATGCGCATGCGCTGAAAACCGGCTTTTCCGATCTGTCAAGTTTCTGGCTTGACAGATCTCTCGCATATCGGAAGCGAGGACACTCCCACGGCAGAGATTGGGCTATTTACCCATCTCTTGCCCTGCGAGTGTCCTTAAAACTCTTGCGCCTGGTGAAAGCACGCGTATAGCCTACTTTTACCAGCGTAAGAGTTTAAAAACATATCGAAAACATTAAAATAAAATGTAAAAATACATAAAAGTTAAAAACCCTGTCCACTCAGGTAATTTTATTTTAAACCATAATTAAAGCTTAAAAAACAATCGACAAATATTTTGTTTTCAAAAACATTTCTATCAACTTTAATTTCTATACTGTATTTATGTGAGTTTTTAAAAAATGTTTTATGTAGTGTTTGGGCGTTTGAGGGTGTTTCTCATTCATAGTAATAGGAGTTTCGGACTTACAAAACTCTTATTACTATGAATGAGAATATACTATACCTGATTGGCTGCCCAGAGCCATGTGACTCCAGCTCCAGGCCTGCGCACGTCCTGACATGCACGCGCTGCGACGTACAGTCACGAGAGGCCACCGGGATCTCACATGGCCGCAGCAGTTTCAGGTCGGTGTGCATCTTTTTTCTATAATCCATTCGAACGCCAGCGGGAAGGAAAAACCGGGATTTCTGGGTCACTAAATTACCCTGAATGGGTTAAGGCCGAGCCATTAAAAGGCAAAATCTTAACTCCCAAATCGTTACCACACTGTAACATTTTATGTTTGCAGACAAGTTGTTCGAATCTTAAAACTACTGCAACTCTTGCTGGGCCATCATTATGGAGAACAATAGTCCCCTGTTTAAAAGAAAAGAAAAATATCAAAGGATCCAGTGTGGCTCTTCTTAATTTTGTCAATTCATGATTTACTTCCCTCACTGTGGGGAAATATCCACCCAAATTAAGAAATATAATATTTAATAAATGCCCTATATATCATTCAGCAATAAAAAAAAGTTGTTACTTGATGAATTAAACAGCTCTCAGTGGAAAGGGCTAACTTCTTTGTATATTTATAAGAGGATATCGTCAAACACAACTGCATCACTTCACGCAAATTTTTTAAAAGTACTGGAAATACTCAGCTGGTCAGGCAGCAGGGATGGGAAAAGGGTGCCTCGGGTTTTGGGCAGTACCCTGGCCATGGGCCTCCTACTCCCATTCACATCCTGCAGAAAATTACATTAGTGAGCTAAGTCACAGGCGCTATACTGAGTATGCATCAGGTCAAGGTCAGGTCAGGTCTACATCTCAGGTTATGTTCTCATTAATACTCTGACGACACTCATTTAATATTGTATTATGTTTCTAAACAATCAAACCGATACCTTGATGAAACTCTGTATAAACAGTAAACAACAACGCTTTAATAAAAAAAAACTTACGTTTTGAAACTAAATCAACAATGTCAACAATTTAGAACAAGACAGCGCAATTTTTTTGGAAGACCATCATTTGGCATTTGTATTCCATTTTCTCCACAGGGGCAACTACAAGTATAACATTACATTGGTCTTTTCCTCGATTTTTGACGGCTAAACTCATCAATGATTGTCTAGAAGTCAAGTCCTCTCAGTACTTCGCTCTTGATGCTCATGATTGAAAGACTATTAAGTCGATCTTTTCCTATTTGGTTCCTGACCCTCATCCTTGAGAGGGACCGCTCACCACCGCAATTTGATACCATCATCAACAGATATATCTGAAGAGCTATTTCAATGTTAGAAAAGATTTGGGTGAGGGCGTGTGCTTAGAGGAATTGGTATATTCTCAGCTCTGCTGACTTAGTTTGTTTGACACAAATTGTGGTTTCAAACTCTGTTGAGGATGCCACCAAACTAGAAAACTGGTAAATTCACTTACAATCATAGGTTCCAGATCTTTGGGATAGGAATGGGCAAGATTTGCTTTGGCTTGCTTGATCTCATGAGTTGAGAGAGCGGCTAGCTTGGACAGGAATCCAAACTTACAGTTGATTTCCCTGTATGCTTCAAGGCGGTGTTTCAAGATACTGATTAGTTGATCAATGATGACAAGGAACACTTCAGTTCTCCTTGGGTGACAGCACAGTGTTTTCAGCATCATCATAGGCAGTCCCTCGAAATCCAGGAAGACTTGCTTCCACTCTAAGGACCCAAGTTTCCACATGATTTGCTCCTGATTTTTAGGAGCAACTGGTGGAGAACGGAGTATCTTAGAAATCGCAATTCTCCACATTTAGTTTGCTCCAGTTCTAGTCAGCTAGAACAGTTTCACTTTGGAACAGAATTTTTTTTTCAAAAGGGGGCGTGTCCAGCCACTGACGCCTGATTTGAAAGTTTCCACAGTGAAAACGTACTCCAAACTAACTTATAATGGAGCAAGTGAAGATTTTTGTAGGCCTGAAAAAACCTTGTCTACACATTAAAAAATCAGGCGCAGGTTACAAATTAGGCGTCTGGAACGAGGTGGGGTGGGGGCGGGAAGGGAAGTCATTACATTCTACAATAAATCCTTAGTTATACTTATACAAATATTATACAAATAATTCCAACCTGAATAAAAATTTATAAGCAAAGAAAAGATTAAATAAACCATGTTCCTACCTGTGTGAAAGTGCTTCAGGCAGGGAGAAGGCTGCAGGAAGCCTCACAAGTTGAGGCAGCCATTCCCGACGGCAGCGGGGGTGGGGAGGAGGAGGCAGTAAGGGCCCGACCGACCGACGGCAGGGAGGAGGCAGCCGTTCCCGGCGGCAGCGGGAGGGGGAGGAGGCAGTGAGAAGGCTGCAGGAAGCCTGTCGGGCCCGTCGGGAAACGGCTGCCTCAACTTCTGAGGCTTCCTGCAGCCTTCTCACTGCTGCAAGAAGCCTCTGTGCTGATCATGGAAGGGCAATGTGGTTTTATTAAAAAAATGTTAAAAATTAAACAGCTACAAAGAACTACCAAAATGGCTGAGTGCCAATGTTTCCTTCACACTGCGCGTGCGCGAACGCTCCAACGCGCACGCGCAGGGTTGCCGGCATGAAAAAAACTCATTTAAATCGTACCCGCCCCCTCCTACTTACAAAATCGGCGCGAGTGGTAGGCTCCGCCCCCCTGGGCGCCGCGCCAGGCAGACATCGAGCTGCAAAGCGCTCGAAAATAGGGCGTTTTTTTTCAGGCGCCCTTTTCGGCAAGAAAAACGGGCGCCCAGCTCAGAGGGGCGCCTGTTTTGCCATGTGTGGAAACTTGGGGCCTAAAAGTGAGTTCTCAGGTGACTGAACAGTCCAATATGGGAATTACACTCTCTGTCACAGGTGGGACAGACAGTCGTTGAAGGAAAGGGTGGGTGGGCAGTCTGGTTTGTCGTACACTCCTTCCACTGCCTGCGCTTGTTTTCTGCATGATCTCCATCGTCATAGCAGTGGTTGCGTACCTGGACACGCCTCTGAGCTGAATTGTACTCGTTGTGGCCACGCAGTTTAATCCCTAGGCCTTTGAAGTCTTCAAACTCTGTCCGCTGGGCTTGACAAAATCGACAAGGGACTCGAGTAAGGACACCATGACATTCAGATTCAAGCTGGTCTCTTGAAGCGAGAGATTGGTCAGGTAAAAGCGCTTCAAGACTGTGTCCCAAATAACAATGAGAATAATTGAATCCAGTTTGCCCAATTTGTCAAGGATCAACTGAGCTTCATTTCAGCATTCAGCTTTCTGTTCCACGTCAGTTGCCAGGGATTCCAACACTTCGCATATGGGAGTGCAACCTTTGAGCAGGGCTGACACTGCTTCATACATTGCTGACCATCGAATAGTAGAAAGCTGTTTGACGACAGACAGCCCTAAAGGCTTTAGTTTTTCATAAAGCAGTTGCCAGTGATGCAGAGAGAAAAGTGTACAAATTTTGTACAATGTCAAACATCTGACGATCAGTGGGCTGCACTCGGCACTGTTTTTCCACAGTGCGCTGCGCATGGTATAAACGTTGCATATGGGCATTGCTCTTTGATGATAGTTTGGACACCAATGTATTTCCCACTCATATTTGAAGCATTATCATAAGATTGTCCGTGACAATTTTGCATGTCGATCCCATTCTCATCCAGAAAGGCCAGTGTTATTTCTGCTATTTCTTGTCCAGTATGATTGATTATTGGCAATAATTTTAGGAACCTTTCCTCAGGGCCAGTCGGTGGAACATAGTGGATGACAAATGTCAGCTGATCTGAGTATGTGACATCTGGCGTTGAATCAACAGATATTGAATAGAACTTTGCTGATTTCAATTCCTGGAAAATTGTCTCAAGTACTTTGCCATCTATCAGACTAATGAGTTCTTCACAAGTGGTGGAAGACAAGTATGAAGTATGCCCCTTGCCTTTGTTGGCGAACCACTTGATATGTTGAGCAAGAAATGTATTGTAGTTTGTGAGAACCTCCAACACACCCAGGTAATTACTATTACTTGGAGACGCAATGATTTCATCTCTGCCTCACAATGAAAGACCTCGTTCACAGAGAAAGGTTATCACACAGACAGCCTGCTCTAGCACCTTGCGCTAGTACTGCCGTTCATTTTCAAACTGGAAGACAATATGACCATCCACACAACCAGTGCCTGCTTGTCTAGTGCATATTACTACCATGGCCTCTCTATTTTGGTAGCTGTTTTCGTGAGATGATAAGCTCTCATCTCCATGCTTCCGGTCATTAAACCCATGAGTAATGTGGCTACTTGTTCGTGCTGTGACCTTCCATTTGAAGGTGTATAATAGAGCCACGTTCACTCCACACAGTCCCGTGTCAGCGGGTGCACACGTGTGAAGAAGGACTTCGAGCAGTATCGGAGACATCCTTCCTTGGCATGAACCATTCTGGAGTTTTGGAAGTCTTTTCAGAATGGCAGGCAGTGACTAGTGGAGTGCCGTAGGGCTCAGTGCTGGGACCCCAGCTCTTTACAATATACATTAATGATTTAGATGAAGGAATTGAGTGTAATATCTCCAAGTTTGCAGATGACACTAAACTGAGTGGCGGTATGAGCTGTGAGGGGGACGCAAAGAGGCTGCAGGATGACTTGGACAGGTTAGGTGAGTGGGCAAATGCATGGCAGATACAGTATAATGTGGATAAATGTGAGGTTATTCACTTTGGGGGCAAAAATGCGAAGACTGAATAATATCTGAATGGCGGCAGATTAGGAAAAGGGGAGGTGCAGACCTGGGTGTTGTGGTTCATCAGTCATTGAAAATTGGCATACAGGTACAGCAGGCGGTGAAGAAGACAAATGGTATGTTGGCCTTCATAGCTAGGGGATTTGAGTATAGGAGCAAGGAGGTCTTACTGCAGTTATACAGGGCATTGGTGAGGCCTCACCTGGAATATTGTGTCCAGTCTTGGTCTTCTAATCTGAGAAAGGACGTTCTTGTTATTGAGGGAGTGCAGCGAAGGTTCAACAGACTGATTCCCGGGATGGCTGGACTGACATATGAGGAGAGACTGGATTAACTGGGCCTGTATTCACTGGAGTATAGAAGGATGAGAGGGGATCTCATAGAAACATATAAGATTCTGACGGGACGGGACAGATTAGATGCGGGCAGAACGTTTCCGATGTTGGGGAAGTCTAGAACCAGGGGACATAGTCTTAGGATAAGGGGTAAGCCATTTAGGACTGAGATGAGAAGAAACTTCTTCACTCAGAGAGTTGTTAACCTGTGGAATTCCCTGAAGCAGAGAGTTGTTGATGCCAGTTCATTGGATATATTCAAGGGGGAGTTAGATATGGCCCATACGGCTAAGGGGATCAAGGGGTATGGAGAGAAAGCAGGAAAGGGGTACTGAGGGAATGATCAGCCATGATCTTATTGAATGGTGGTGCCGGCTCGAAGGGCCGAATGGCCTACTCCTGCACCTATTTTCTATGTTTCTATGTTTCTACGTTTATCACAGTTTCGGCGGTCCTCACTGCCTTTTGCAATCCAACGGCTTTCCATATCTTCTGAGATATTGTCTCCCCACAGCCCAATGTCACTCGTAAGTTGGGCCTCTTTCAGCTCCGTATGCGCCAGTTGGTTTTCATCGTCTTCAACTTTTTGGACTTGGAGCTCCAATTCGGCCAACTCTGGGTCCAGTGCCACTAGTGGTTTCATTGTTGAAGTTGACTGCACAGCGTCGTCTTGGCTTTCATCTTCATGATCCTGAGTTATTAGTTGGAAAAAATTATCTAGTTTAAGCAGTTTAGCTATCTTCTCGTCTCTTTTGCTCCTCGCTTAACTGGTGCTATTTCCATTTATTCGCCCCCGATTTGTGTGTTGAATTCATCTCTAGAAAAAGGGCATCGCGAGTCTGTTTACATCAAGTCGAGAATAACATGCGCCTGAGCCCTCGCGGCTTCACTCCGCTCTTGCTTCGTCATTATGTCAATACTGTTTACCTGTACCCTTAATTCAACCCTGCATGGGCCCCACTCTAGGCTTGGCCCCCGGGCAACTGCCCCATCTGCTCCCCCCCCACCCCATCCACCCCCACCGCCTTAATCCGTCCTTGTCAGGCAGTATCTCTGGAGAGTTAACAATTCAGACCGGTGACCTTTTGTTAGAACTGGAAAATGTTGCAGATGTAACAGGCATGTAGCAAGTACAGAGGCCGGGAAAGTGGGGTGGGGAGGCGGTGGGGGGGAGGAGGAAAGAACAAAAGGGAAGGTCTGTGATAGGGTGAAAGGCAGGAGAGATTAAATGAACAGCAGAATCATTACCATCACCTGCTGTCTGAAAAAATGGCAGCAGTGATTATGATTTGCATTTGTCGAACTCAATATTGAGTTCGGAATTGCCGAATTGAAAGATGAGGTGCTGTTCCTCAAGCTTCCGTTGAGCTTCCTTGGGATGTTGTCGGAGGCCAAGAAAGATCAGAGTAGGAGTGGGGCGGAGAATTAAAATGGCAAGCGACCAATAGATCGGAGGCATGCTTGCGGTCTGAATGGAGGTGTTCCACAAAGCGATCACCCAATCTGTGTTGGGTCTGCCGAATATAGAGGAGACCAGATCGTGAGCAGCGAATACAGTATATTGACTTGAAAGAAATATGTAAATCACTATTTCACCTGGAAGTTGTGTTTTGGACCCTGGACGGTGGGAAAGGGGAAGATAAAGGGGCAGGTATTGCGTCTCCTGTGCTTGCGTGGGAAAATGCCACTGGAAAGGGAGGGGGTGTTGACAATGATGAAAGAGCGGACCAAGCTATTGTAGAGGGAACGATCCCTTCAGAATGCTAAAACAGGCGGGGAGGGAAAGGTATGTTTGGTGACTCGCTGGAGGTGGCGGAAATGACGGAGATTGATCTATTGAATGTGGAGGCTGGTGGGTGGAAGGTGAGGACAAGGTGAACCCTATCATGGTTCTGGGAGGGAGTGGAAGGAGTGAGAGCAGAAGTGCTGGAAATGGGATGTACACAGTTGAGAGCCATGTCAACCACAGTGATGGGGAATCTGCACTTAAGGACAAAGGAAGACATATTGGAAGCACTGGTGTGGAATGTGGCATCGTCACAACAGGTGCAACGGAGACAGAGAAACTGGAAGCAGGGTGGGAGGAAGTGTAATCAAGTTAGATGTGGGAGTTAGTGGGCTTATTGTAGATATTGGTTGACAGCCTATCCCCAGAAATGAGATAGAGTGGTCGAGGAAAGGAAGGGAGGTGTCAAAGATGGACCATGTGAAGGGGAGGGAGGGGTGTAAATTTGAAGCAAAGTTGACAAAATTTTCCAGTTCGGGGCAAGAGCAGGAAACAGCACTGATACAGTCATCAATGTACCGGAAAAAAGAGGTGAGGGAGGGGACTCGAATAGGACTGGAACAAAGAATGTTCCACGTATCCCATGAAATGCCAGGCATTGCAATATGGGCTCTCATAGCAATAACTTTGATTTGGAGCAAGGGTGAGGAACCAAAGGAGAAGTTATTAAATGCAAGAACAAGTTCAGCCAGGTAGAGGAAGATGGTGGATGTGGCCTGGTTGGGCTTCTATTCAAGGTCATCCTGGTGGGAGATGGACATGTAGAGGGACTGCACATCCATGGTGAAAGGAAACAGTTCGAGAAACTGGAAATTGTTGAAGTAGTGGAGGGCCTCAGACAACAGAAGAGAAATTAGAGTTGAGATAAGAAGAAATAAGTTCTGCGGGCAATAACAGGCTGAAACGATGGGTCTGCAGCTCTGTTTTTGAAGCTTGGGAAGGAGGTAGAAGCTGGCTAGGCGGGTTTTGGGGACTATGAAATTGGAGGCTAGGGGGGGGAAGATCTTCAGAGGAGATGAAATCAATGATGATTTAGGGAATGATGGCTTGAATTTCAGCGGTGGGGTCATGGTCTGGGGGAGGTAGAAGGAGGTGTCGGAGAGTTGTCAGTCAGCCTCTGAAAGATAAAGGTCTGTTGCACAAAGAGGAGATGCCAATGTTAGCAGATTTCCCTTGATTATGGTCGCAAAAAAGGGTTGTTAGTCCTGCAACATTAACTCCCACATGATTCAGGCCCGAGTGGTTTAAAACAACAAGCTTTAATATACATTGACTCCTAACAGTATTGTTCTTATACAACTGTTCTACCATATTACACTAAATGATCAGCAATTAATACAACCTGTTTCCTTCACAAAATCCAAGCCAATCAGACATGTAAATACCTTCATGCGTTACCATTAAGGCAAAAGGATATCTGACTGCCCACAAGGGGACTAACATTTGAATTAGCCCAAATGGTCGGGGTATCCCAGCTTGCTTAGCTCCAGCATTTTGGCCAGAAATCAAATGTGGAGAAAATCTATACCTAGGTAAGGGATTGGTTGCCAGGAGACACACAAGCTAACAAGCAAGCTAACAAGCTAACAGTCATGGGCTGGCATTATGATAGTATGTAAAGAACCAGACACTTACAGGTAAGAGGAGAGAACAGTCATAATTAGAACATTATATAAACAATTCAGCCTGACATCAACTTGGTGGGATACAGTTATGAGTACAAGGTAGCTGAATTGTATCCCGATTGGCAACCAATCCCTTACTTAGCTATAGATTTAAAACTTCAGCATTTTCTCCACATTTGATTTCTGGCTAAACTGCTGGAGCAAAGCAAGCTGGGATACCCCAACCATTTGGGCCAATTTAATATCTTCTAACACATGGCATCAATACTCTGGAGTTAACCATGGAGCGTCTGGATGCTGCAGCTGGGCCCTTCATACAGTAACATGTGGCACCATTCTATTGCATCACTCAAGATACTCATACTAAAACCACTCAAGCAATGGACTCAGCCACCTCCTCTGCTTTGGTCAGACTGGGAGAGCAAATGGATATAGGGTTTTAGCTGCATCATAGATGTCCTGCAGTCTGCTCTCCCACAGATCAGTGGGACGCTGAGCTGCAGCCAGATAATAAGGGTATTGGTGCAATAGCGATGGAACATGTTGCCATGTTGCCATCTGTGCCCTCGCCACCCCCTCAACTACAACCAAAGCCTCTCCTGGTGCCAGACAGCCAGCTAGGCCAAACTGTCCCAGAGTTGCTGCAGTCTGCAACAGGGCTCAAGATGCCCAAGCTCCAAGACGCTGCCGACCACAAGCATTCTACTGACAATACTTGGTTTCTGTGGAATATATCAATGATTTAGACTTGAATGTTGAGTGGTATGATTACAAAGTTTGCAGATGATACTAAAATAGGTTGTGTGGTTGATAATGAAGAAGAAAGCTGCGGACTGCAGGAAGATATCAATGAACTGGTCAGGTGGGTAGAATAGTGGCAAATGGAACTGAATCTGGAGAAGTGTAAGGTAATGCATATAGGGGAGGCTAACAAGGAAAGGGAATACACATTAAATGGTACGACACTGAAAAGTCTAGTGGAACAGAGGGAGTGCATGTCCACAAATCCCTGAAGGTAGCAGGCCAGGTTGATTAGGTGTTTAAGAAGGCATATGAAATGCTTGCCTTTATTAGCTGAGGCATAGAATACAAGAGCTGGAAAGTTATGCTTGAACTGTATAAAACACTAGTTAGGCACAGCTAGAGTATTGTGTGCAGTTATGGTCACCACATTACAGGAAAGATGTGATTGCACTCGAGAGGGTACAGAGATTTACGAGGATGTTGCCTGGACTGGAGGATTCTAGCTATGAGGAAAGATTGGATAGGCTGGGTTTGTTTTGGAACAGAGGAGGCTGAGGGGAGACCTTATTGAGGTGTATACAATTATGAGGGGCTTGATAGAGCAGATAGGAAGGACCTATTTCCCTTAGCAGAGGGGTCAACAACCAAGGGACATAAATTTAAAGTAATTTGTGGAAGGTTTAGAGGGGATTTGAGGGGAAATTTTTTCACCCAGAGGGTTGTGGGGGTCTGGAACCCGTTGCCTGAAAGGGTGATAGATGCAGAAACTCTCACTATATTTAAAAAGTACTTGGATATGCATTTGAAGTACAGTAAACTACAGGGTTACGGACCAAGATTTGGAAAGTGGGATAAGGCTGGATAGCTCTTTGATGGCTGCGCGGACATGATGGGCTGAAATGGCCTCCTTCTGTGCTGTAAATTTATGATTCATACTGGAGCCGCTGGGGAGCACCTCACAGAAGCACTAGATTAGGCACTTATCCCTGTTAAAGTAATGAAAATCTAGGCCATTGTGAGTTAAACATGACAATGAGAATTTTTGATTTAAAGTGTTGGGGGGACTGGGAACCAACGTAAGTCAGCAAGGACAGGATGCTGAGTGAGTGGGAGAGTGGGATGGTGCAGGGTAGGATATGGGCAGCAGAGTATTGAATGAGCTGAAGCTTATGCAGGGTGGGAGATGGGAGGTCAGTCAGGAGGACATTGGAATAGTCAAGTTTGTAAGTGATGAAGACATGGATGAGGGTTTCAGTGCCATAGGGGCTGAGGTAGGGATGGAGTTGAATGATATTATGGAGGTGGAAGTAGATAGTCTTTGTGATGTAGAGGCTAGAAGAAAGGCAAGAAGGAAAGAAGGAAGGAAGGAAAGACTTATATCCCTATAGCGCCTTTCATGACCACCGAACTTCTCAAAGCACTTTACAGCCAATGGAGTATTTTTGGAATGTAGTCACTGTTGTAATGTGAGAAACGTGGCAGCCAATTTGTGCACAGCAAGCTCCCACAAACAGCAATGTGATAATGACTAGATAATCTGTTTTTGTTCTGTTGATTGAGGGATAAATATTGGCCAGGATACCAGGGGTATGGTGAGAAAACAGGAATGGGGTACTGAAGTTGCATGTTCAGCCATGAACTCATTGAATGGCGGTGCAGGCTAGAAGGGCCGAATGGCCTACTCCTGCACCTATTTTCTATGTTTCTATGTTTCTATAACTCCCCTGCTCTTCTTCGAAATAGTGCCATGGAATCTTTTACGTCCACCTGAGAGAGCAGACTGGTTTAACATCTCATCCAAAAGATGACACCTTCGACAATGCAGCACTCCCTCAGAATTACACTGGAGTGTCAGCCTACTTAATGTGCTCAAGTCTCTGGAGTGGAACCTGAACCCACAACCTTCTGTGCTACCAACTGAGCCATAGCTGACTCTCATTGAAGGCTAGAAATTCGGGTATGAGTGAATTTGCCCGTTTTTGGGCGATAATTGTGGAGTTCTTTTTTTTAGCGCCGGGGTAGCGTTAATGTTGGACGTCGCAGAATTCGCCAAATGGTGACCAGCGATAGCGATAGCACTAAATCTGACCTTGCATGAAGGAATTTGTGCACCGGAGTCGAAATTTGTGAGAGAAAAAATGGACCTTCTGCGCATGCGCGAATTTTTAAAAAAAATTTATTTTTCTCCGATTTTTTTCTTCTTCTTGCGATTCTGGTCAGCTGGCATGCACAGTACATCCAGGGCTGAAGCAAGTATTTGTCACAGACCAAGCAGACACAATGGAAGGGCACACCAGCAGGCAGAGAGCCCAAAAGTTTAGCTATGAAGCAAACAAGGCCCTGATTGCAGCTGTGCAAACCAGATAGGGGAATTTAAAAGGAGGGGTGCTAGTAAATCTCTCCCAGCTGTGTGAAGGCATCTGTAGACCAATGTGGCTGAGGAGGCATCCTCAGTCGATAATACCAAGAGGGACCATCAACAATCTATGAAAAAGTTCAATGACCTTTGCAGCATTGTGAGAGTAAGTAATATTTTTATTCATGCACTCGTTCATTACTTAAATTGTCAATCTGACACATGTTAGTATAGGTAGGCTTAGTGTTGCACCTTATTTGCCATGAATGATCGTTACACATTAGTAAGATTGCTTTTTGACATCTTAAAAGATGTTCCTGCACTTTGATGTCTTCCTCATTATCCACGTGCAACTGCCAGAGCCATTAAACTGAGGACTGTATTAAATACACACAGTATGGCGTAAGTGCTTTGGTGGCTATCTGTGTGTGCCACTAGAGCAGATGGGCCCTCTGGTAACCATTTCAATTGTCATCTTTGTAGGGAAAGTTGTCGTACAACTGCCGGGAACAGCGGCGGACAGGTGGCGGTACACACCAGACACTGACATTAACGGACCTGGAGGAACGTGTGGCAGCTCTGATCAATGGCTCAGGGAGGTCAGCTACCCATGGGGGTGCTGATCCCCGGTTCAAAACTGAGGGTAAGTCCTGCAGTGTCTGTGGACTAGGGCTGGGGCAATGTGATGCAGTGTCTGTGGGCCAGGATTGGGGTAATGTGATGCAGTGTCTGTGGGCCAGGTTTGGGGTAATGTGATGCAGTGTCTGTGGACTAGAGTTGGGGCAATGTGATGCAGTGTCTGTGGGCCAGGGTTGGGGCAATGTGATGCAGTGTCTGTGGGCCAGGGTTGGGGCAATGTGATGCAGTGTCTGTGGGCTAGAATTGGGGCAATGTGATGCAGTGTCTGTGGGCCAGGGTTGGGGTAATGTGATGCAGTGTCTGTGGGCCAGGTTTGGGGTAATGTGATGCAGTGTCTGTGGGCCAGGGTTGGGGTAATGTGATGCAGTGTCTGTGGACTAGAGTTGGGGCAATGTGATGCAGTGTCTGTGGGCCAGGGTTGGGGCAATGTGATGCAGTGTCTGTGGGCTAGAATTGGGGCAATGTGATGCAGTATCTGTGGGCCAGGGTTGGGGCAATGTGATGCAGTGTCTGTGGGCTACATATAATACAGTAGCACCGGTCCTTCAAATGAGCCTGTGTTATGCGACCCTCCCCATGTCACCCTATCCCCTTCCCTGCTGCTAACCACTCATCTGTTATTTTCTATTTCCAGATGAGGAGGCATCACATCCGCCAATGGAAACGTCCACCTCAACCCAACATGTGGGGATGCAGGAGGGGGACCACAAAGACAGCGAGGACGAGGAACCTCCACAGGAGGAGGAAACTCAAGAAGCTATTCAGAGAGGTGGTGTGGGGGGGCCGATGCAATCGACACCTCTTTTAGCTGCGGTCGGTAGCTCTGACCAGGAAGACATATTCTCAGGCTTTGGCCAATCTGAGGCCCGGGTCCACGTGGCGTGCAGCCACACAATCTCATGGTTCAATCCTGTATGCCATCTATCCGAAGGGTGAGTCGGCAAAGCCAGTCTGCTGACAGACAGGCAGATGTACACCTGGACATGATGGGACTGTCCAGGGAGAGCATTCAGCTCACCCGCCAGCTCCTGGAGATCTTGGGTGCTTTTCCTGTAAGCATTGCGGCACTATCCGCAGACATGAGGGAGGTCATGTCGCAGATTGTCGCAGCTGTCAATTACCATGCCCAATTGATGGTCTCGACAGTTGACACTGCAGTTGCCAGTGTCATGGCACCCAGACCCACATCACCTGTGAGTAGCAAGGTCGAGCAAGAGCCTTGCCACTCAGAAACCGGGTCTTCCATACCCCGAGCTTCTCCCTTTTGCAGAAGGACTCTGGCCATGTTGCTGCACGATGCCTTGGTACCACCTTGGGTATAATCATGATGCAAGGGAGGGGGGTTTGAATAAGGAGGGAGGGGGGGCCGGGAAGGGTCGCAGGTAAAAGACATTCCGTGCTGTCAGGGTGCGCCCGTGCATGCACAGCTCAGTGCAGGGGTTGTTCTTTTGTTATTGTTTTGTTGTTGTCGCTATTTTATAAAAGTTTTAAAAGTTTCTCAATTTTGTTAAGTTATAAAAGTTCACAATAATGTTTAATACATTTTATTCCAGTTTCCAAATTATGTTTACAATATTTAATAAATCTTATTCAAGTTACTGTATGTTTAATAAATTATTTTGTTCACCTTAACCATCCCTGTGTCTCATTTGCAGAATAAGAGAGGAATAGTCAACATGGTGGGATAGAGTGGGCAGGCAACGGTGAAACGTGCCGTTCACTGTTCAAGCAAAGCGATGAATTATGAGCTGCTGATGCAAGGCTTTTGCAGTGGCAAAAGCTCCACTCGGCCTCCTTCGTGGTGGGGGTGGTGCATGGGTTCATCACCAGGTTCCTCGTCCTCCTCGTCGTCATCGTCGTCATCGTCGTCCTCCTTCTCCTCCCCTCTCTCCTGAGGTGGTCCTGCAATCCCCAGTGGCAAATCCTGACCCCTCATGATGGCTAATTTGTGTAGCATGCAGCACACCACAATGAACTCAAGAGTCCTGCTGAGGGGAGTATGGCAGGCAGCCTCCAGAGTGGTTCAGGCATCGGAAGCGCTGCTTGAGCACTCCAATTGTTTTTTCGATGATGTTGCGTGTGGCTATATGGCTGTCATTATGGTGATGCTCAGCTGGTGTCTGAGGTTTCCGGAGGTGGGGTCATGAGCCAGGTGGTGAAGCCATAATCTTTGTCCCCCAGCATCCAGGTCTGGCCTTGTGGTTGACGCTGGAACAGGCCTGAGACACTGCTCTCATGCAAGATAAAAGCATCATGGATGCTCCCTGGATATTGGGCATTGACTGCCATGATGCGCTGAGTATGGTCACAGATGATCTGTACGTTTAGGGAGTGGAATCCCTTTTGATCTCTGTAAACCTCTAGATCATCTAAAGGTACTCGCAGGGAGATGTGCGTACAGTCTGTTATGTATGTAAACCTGTAAATACCATGTCTAGCCACCAGAGGGCTTATCCCCCGGAGTCCCAAGGGATCCCACAATCCCTTGGGAGCACCTGTAAGGAGACCTCATAGGCTGGAGAGGCACTCTGAGATCTGCAATAAAGGCCTACGGTCACACCTTATTTTGAGCTTGCAGTAGCTAGTCTGACTCTTTATTCAAGACATAACACAGTCAATGGCAGCCTGGTCCTTGGGGAAGTCAATAGTTCATGCAAAACCTATAGCCCTCTCATTCAGTGCCTCCTTGGTAATTGGAAACTTTATAAAGTCCATTTTGCATGTGTACAGTGCAGTAGTCACCTGGCAAATGCAGCGATGTGTAACGTACTGCGAGATGGAGCATATTTCCCATGCTGATGCCTGAAAGGAGCCGGAGGCATAGAAGGCAAGTGCTACAGTCAACTTCACCTCGATGGGCAGTGCAGTCCTGTTGCCGCTGTAGTCTGCCTGTAGGCATTTGCAGTGGCAAAAGCTCCACGTGGCCTCTCCTGTGGTGGTGGGGGTTGTGGGATGGGTTCATCACCAGGATCATTGTCCTCGTCCTCTTCCTTCCCCTCTCTCTCCTGAGGTGATCCTGCAGTCTCCAGTGGCAAATCCTGTCTCCGCATGATGGCTAAGTTGTGTAGCGTGCAGCATACCACAATGGACTCAGCGACCTGCTGAGGGGAGTATTGCAGGGAGCCTCCAGAGTGGTCCAGGCATCGGAAGCACTGCTTGAGCACTCAACTGTCTTTTCAACGATGTTGCATGTGGCTGCATGGCTCTCATTATAGCGATGATCGGCAGGTGTCTGAGGTTTCTGGATGGGTGTCATGAGTCAGGTGGTGAGGCCATAACTTTTGTCCCCCAGCATCCAGCTCTGGCCTTGTGGCTGAAACTTGAACAGGTATGAGACAGTGTTGTCACGCAAGATGAAAGCATTATGGATGCTCTCTGGAAATTGGACATTGACTGCCAAGATGTACTGAGTATGGTCGCAGACAATCTGTACGTTCATGGAGTGGAATCCTTTTCAGTTTCGGTAAACCTCTGGATTATCTAAAAGTGCTCGCAGGGCGATGTGCGTACAGTCAATGGAGCCTGAACCTTCGGAAGCCAGCAATGCATGCAAAACCTACAGCCCTCTCATTCTGTGTTACCTTGGTCATTGGGAACTTTATAAAGTCCATCCTGCGTGCGTACAGTGCAATAGTCACCTGGTGAATGCAGCAATGTGTTGCGTACTGCGAGCTGGAGCATATGTCTCCTGCTGATACCTGAAAGGAGCCAGAGGCATAAAATGCAAATGCCACAGGCATCTTCACCTCGACAGACAGTGCAGCCCTGTTGGCGCTGGTAGGCTGCAGGTCTGTTTTTATGAGCTGGCATATCTCTGTGACCACCTCTTTTTGGAAGCCGATAATTTTTAGCGCTGGCGCTAGACCGCTGCCGAATTTTCCACTCAGGCGCTAAATTTTGTGCGACTCATTTAGCGCTCCCAAAAAATTGCTTTTTCAGCTTCGCCATGGTGCTAAACGGATGCAAACCTGCCGAATTTCTAGCCCCAAGGGTTTAATAGGATACCGAGGTTACAAACAGTTGATTCAGCCTGAAACAGCAGCCTGGAGAGGGAAGAAGCCAATAGCATGGGTGCAGAGCTTGTGCCGGGGATTGAAGTTGATCATCCGATTCAGAGATCCACCAGGATTCTGCTTCTGTCCTGATTGCAATTATGGAGGCAATACCATGAAGATGACCAACTGTTGGTGACGATCATTATTATCCATTGACTGTATTAGGATATTTGATTCATTTCAACCTCTTAATTAGAGATTCAGTCCACGCCTCATTCCAAATACCTTTAACTTAAATGATTTCTGATCAGAAACCAGGCTTGCTTGCTGCAGCTGAAACAACGCCAGCTACCTTGAGAAGATGCAGCTTCCATCTTATTTGAATGGGGAGAAATTACAACATGCTGCTGTGCAGAGGGACCTGGGGGCTCCTTGTGCATGAAAACTCTTTTGAGTTAAACTGCAAAAACATAAAACATGTATCCGTGCCACCCGACCTGGATGACACACACAAGACATTTACAAGGCCCCGCCTACTGCACCTGGTATTCCCAGGCAGTCTCCCATCCAAGTACGAACCAGGCCTGACTCTGCTTAGCTTCTGAGATCAGACGAGATCGGGCGTTTTCAGACTAGTGTGGCCGTAGGCAAAATTCGACATCTTGAAACAACTGCCTCCCCGTCGGGGAATTGAACCCCGGTCTCCCGCGTGACAGGCGGGGATACTCACCACTATACTAACGAGGAACTGACAAAAGCCGACTGCACCTGGTATTCCCAGGCAGTCTCCCATCCAAGTACTAACCAGGCCTGACTCTGCTTAGCTTCCGAGATCAGACGGGATCGGGCGTTTTCAGACTAGTGTGGCCGTAGGCATCCTTGTGCATGAATCCCAAAAAGTTAGTTTGCAGGTGCAGCAGGTAATCAGGAAGACGAATGGAATGTTGGCCTTCATTACGAGAGGGATAGAGTACAAAAGCAGGGAGGTCCTGCTGCAACTGTACAGGGTATTGGTGAGGCCGCACCTGGAGTACTGCGTGCAGTTTTGGTCACCTTACTTAAGGAAGGATATACTAGCTTTGGAGGGGGTACAGAGACAATTTACTAGGCTGATTCCGGAGATGAGGGGGTTACCTTATGATGATAGATTGAGTAGACTGGGTCTTTACTCGTTGGAGTTCAGAAGGATGAGGGGTGATCTTATAGAAACATTTAAAATAATGAAAGGGATAGACAAGATAGAGGCAGAGAGGTGGTTTCCACTGGTCGGGGAGACAAGAACTAGGGGGCACAGCCTCAAAATACCGGGGAGCCAATTTAAAACTGAGTTGAGAAGGAATTTCTTCTCCCAGAGGGTTGTGAATCTGTGGAATTCTCTGCCCAAGGAAGCAGTTGAGGCTAGTTCATTGAATGTATTCAAATCACAGATAGATAGATTTTTAACCAATAAGGGAATTAAGGGTTATGGAGAGCGGACGGGTAAGTGGAGCTGAGTCCACGGCCAGATCCGCCATGATCTTGTTGAATGGCGGAGCAGACTCGAGGGGCTAGATGGCCTACTCCTGTTCCTAATTCTTATGTTCTTATGTTCCATTTTGAAAACTGAGTTTCTATTGCTTTTAAAATGAGGGGTAAAAAACAATAACAATATATCAATTTTTGGCGCACTGCCATCAGCTGAAGATCGGAAATCACATCTTAATACTCTTCATTAATGTTGGATTCTTGTGTGTGCTATCGTTGCACATAAATTAACTGTTTATTTTAAATGAATTGATACCTGTATGAAAAGAGTGCACTGTTCGTATTCAGATTTTGCCTGTTGTAATTTATTTATATTCTGATGTCTACACCTACAGGCTTTAAAGCAAGGATCATAGGATGATAATTTGGAGCAGGAACCTCGGGTAATTTTTCCTCTCCCTAACTTAGGGGTGAGGAGGTTAATTGTAGTTCTCCGACTGGAGTCTCATCAAAGATCATCATGGATCAAGTCACTGGTATTTTATAAAAGGAACAGGCACTTTCAATGCCTTGGGATGTTTTGCTACATTAGAGGTGCTTATATAAACAAATTGTTGTTGCTGTTGTTCAAACCAAATGTTTTGAATTATCCTCTCAGTACTGTGACCATCCAAGTACCACTCAGAGCAGAATAGCTTCTTGGATAATAGCTCTTCACATCAGCACTTGCAAGTATTCATTTTCTACATTTAATTTAACCCAACCATAATGAATTCTGTGCAATGACTGCAATACCAGTGAGATAATGAATTAAGAGGTGGACCTGACTAATATAAGACTATCTATTTTCATTATCCACCTATTTGTTTGCACTAAACATTTGCGATGTAAGTCACTTGTCAAATACAATGTAATGCTTCCTCCGCTGTTGGACTTGAGATTAGTCATAAATTTCACACATATTCTGCTACATTTCAAACTGTTGCAATTGATAGACCTATTTCCATACATTAACATAGACTGTGATGTATTTGAAAGGGATATGTTTGGATTAAACAATTATACCTGACATTTTAAACTATGTCCAATCACATTAGCCTGATTTTTGCGATCAGGGGCGAACGAACGTCGCTTGCTGTTTATTATACTTACACTTGCCCACAGTCTATGGGCTTTTGCACTGGAACGTGTAGTAATTAGAAATCCAAAACAGCGCGGTGCCCTCTGCAGGGTGTCTGGGACCTGTGTGAACAGGGCAAGCAGCTGTGTATTTCCTTAAACAATCAAACTGAGGAATCTTACTGAGGCATGCACAGTCTGAACCAACAAGTGTAAGGCAGAATAGTGAATTTAATACCAAATCAGATACAGAAAGTGAAATAAAGGGAGAGAAAGAAATATTGGATTAAGAGAATTGGATAAAAGAGACAGAAAGAAAAAGTTTAAAAAAAATTATTTAACTTTTACAATTTTTTTAGCTTCCAACAATAATTAAAATATGAAGGAATGAGACTCCACACTTGTAAAAGTTAATTTTTAATGCCAGAGAGTTTGTTAACAATTTACTTACACAGGAATGGACAAGCTCTAACATTTTCTGGCATGTATAGTGGGTATCTATCCCGTAAGTTCCAGTACTTCATGCCCTTCCATGTGTTTCAATGCTGAGATATGGGTATAGTGACGCTTCTGGGTGAGCAGGGCAATTCGGACAGCAACGACCTCATTTCTGCATTTAACTGCACATGTGTGGTCGCTGATAGCCTCACCGTTATTTTTACCACAAAATCAGGGCCAGGATATTTTTATAGAGTTGATTTAAAAAGACAGTAATAAATGTGACACAAATGGAAATGGAATGCAGTAGAGCTACTGAATTATATAAGATGAGACAAGCCATTTCCATTTACATAACAGTCAGTAAGAAAATGAGAACTCAGAGGATAAAGCCCCATCGCATGACCCACTAAAGATCCTATGATATGCAAATGAATTTTCAGGATAGATGCCACAATGTTTATACTTTAATTTAAATTGATAACCAATTTTCCAGGATCATGGAAAAAGTGTCTGGATGCAGAAGTAATATTTTAATTGAAACATTTTCAATAAAAATGGCAAAAGATTGACACTGATATTTTTATAAGTGCAATTAAATAAATTAGAAGTTAACTTAATCACTGATTTTCATTGTTGTAAAATTTACTTCATGTAATTTTTTGAGAGATTGCAGCAATAATCCCATCTCAATGAATCATAGAGCACTCTCCAGCCATTCCAGCTCTGGCTCTTATGAAATGTCATCTATTTTTGAGGAGGATACAAAGAGACTCCAATGGGGAAAAGACAGGCTACGTGAGTGGGCAAGAACATGACAAATGGAATATAATGTGGAGAAATGGAAAATTATCCATTTTGGTAGGAAAAATAGAAAAGCAGGGTATTTTTTACATAGTGAGAGATTAGGAAATGTTGGTATTCAGAGGGACTTGGGTGTCCTTGTACACAAATCACTGAAAGTTAACATGCAGGTACAGCAAGCAATTAAGAAAGCAACTGGTATGTTGGATTTATTATAAGAGGTTTTGAGTATAAGAGTAAAGATGTCTTACTGCAATTATATAGGGCCCTGGTGAGCCCACACCTGGAGTATTGTGTACAGTTTTTGTCTCCTTACCTAAGGACAGATATACTTGCCAGTGTGGACTGAAACAAAGGTTCACCAGACTGATTCCTGCGATGGGGATTGTCCTATGAGGAGAGATTGAATAGACTAGGCCCATATTCTATAGAGTTCAGAAGAATGAGAGGTGATCTCATTGAAACATACAAAATTCTTACAGGATTTAACAGGGTAGATGCAGGGAGGATGATTGCCTGAGCTGGAGGGTCTAGAACCAAGGGTCACAGTCTCAGAATAAGTTAGAACATAAGAACATAAGAATTAGGAACAGGAGTAAGCCATCTCGCCCCTCGAGCCTGCTCCGCCATTCAACAAGATCATGGCTGATCTGGCCGTGGACTCAGCTCCACTTTCCCGCCTGCTCCCCGTAACCCTTAATTCCCTTATTGGTTAAAAATCTATCGATCTGTGATTTGAATACATTCAATGAGCTAGCCTCAACTGCTTCCTTGGGCAGAGAATTCCACAGATTCACAACCCTCTGGGAGAAGAAATTCCTTCTCAACTCAGTTTCAAATCGGCTCCCCCGTATTTTGAGGCTGTGCCCCCAAGTTCTAGTCTCCCCGACCAGTGGAAACAACTTCTCTGCCTCTATCTTGTCTATCCCTTTCATTATTTTAAATGTTTCTGTAAGATCACCCCTCATCCTTCTGAACTCCAACGAGTAAAGACCCAATCTACTCAATCTATCATCATAAGGTAACCCCCTCATCTCCGGTATCAGCTGGTTATCCCTTCTCTTCCCGCCCTTCTTTTTCACTGGAATATATTTTTGTTGAACACGATGAAAGAGCTCCTTAAAAGTCCTCCACTGTTCCTCAATTGTGCCACCGTTTAGTCTGTGTTCCCAGTCGACTTTAGCCAACTCTGCCCTCATCCCACTGTAGTCCCCTTTGTTTAAGCATAGTACGCTCGTTTGAGACACTACTTCCTCACCCTCAATCTGTATTACAAATTCAACCATACTGTGATCACTCATTCCGAGAGGATCTTTTACTAGCAGATCATTTATTATTCCTGTCTCATTACACAGGACCAGATCTAAGATAGCTTGCTCCCTTGTAGGTTCTGTAACATACTGTTCTAAGAAACAATCCCGTATGCATTCTATGAATTCCTCCTCCAGGCTACCCCGTGCGATTTGATTTGACCAATCGATATGTAGGTTAAAATCCCCCATGATTACTGCCGTTCCTTTTTCACATGCCTCCATTATTCCCTTAATTATTGTCCGCCCCACCATGAAGTTATTATTTGGGGGCTTATAAACTATGCCCACCAGTGATCTTTTTCCCCTGACTATCTCTAATCTCCACCCACAATGATTCAACATTTTGTTCATTAGAGCCAATATCGTCTCTCACAACTGCCCTGATATCATCCTTTATTAACAGAGCTACCCCACCTCTTTTCCCTTCTTGTCTATCTTTCCAAATTGTCAGATACCCCTGTATGTTTAATTCCCAGTCTTGGCCACCCTGCAACCACGTTTCTGTAATGGCCACTAAATCATACTCATTTGTAATGATTTGTGCCGTCAACTCATTTACTTTATTTCGAATGCTGCGTGCGTTTAGGTAGAGTGTTTTAATACTAGTTTTTAAACCATGATTTTTAGTTTTGACCCCTCCTGCAGCCCCTTTATATTCATACATATTGTCCCTTCCTATCACCTTGTGGTTTACACTTACCCCAGTGCTAACTCTGCTCTGTTGCCTCCTGCCTTTTGCATTCTTTCTTGGGATCCTGTTCATCTGAGCTCTCACCCATTCTAACTCGCTCAGTACCCTCTCCTGTGTTCCGAATACTCCTTGCATTGAGGCATTGAGCTTTCAGGCTTGCCTTTTTATTACACTTTGACCATTTAGAATTTTGCTGTACAGTGGCCCTTTTTGATTTTTGCTTTGGGTTTCTCTGCCCTCCACTTTTCCTCATCTCCTTTCTGTCTTTTGCTTCTGTCTCCATTTTGTTTCCCTCTGTCTCCCTGCATTGGTTCCCATCCCCCTGCCATATTAGTTTAACTTCTCTCCAACAGCACTAGCAAACACTCCCCCTAGGACATTGGTTCTGGTCCTGCCTAGGTACAGACCATCTGGTTTGTACTGGTCCCACCTCCCCCAGAACCGGTTCCAATGTCCCAGGAATTTGAATCCCTCCCTGCTGCGCCACTGCTCAAGCCACGTATTTATCTGTGCTATCCTGCGATTCCTACTCTGACTAGCACGTGGCACTGGTAGCAATCCCGAGATTACTACTTTTGAGGTCCTACTTTTTAATTTAGCTCCTAGCTCCTTAAATTCGTCCATTTAGGACTGAGATGAGGAAAAACTTCTTCACTCAGAGGGTGGTGAATCTTTGGAATTCTCTACCCCAGAGGGCTGTAGAGGTTCAGTCATTAAGTATATTCAAGACAGAGATCGAGAGATTTTTGGATATTAAGGCAATCAAGGGATATGAGGATAGTGCAGGAAAATGGAGTTGAGGTAGAAGATCAGCCATGATCTTATTGAATATCAAGGCAGGCTCGAGGATATACTTGCTTTGGATTTATGAAAGGATACACTTGCTTTGGAGACAGTTCAGAGAAGGTTCACTAGGTTGATTCCGGGGATGAGAGGGTTGACTTATAAGGAAAGGTTGAGTAGGTTGGGTCTCTACTTATTGGAGTTCAGAAGAATGAGAGGTGATCTTATCGAAACCTATAAGATTATGAGGGGGCTTGACAAGGTGGATGCAGAGAGGATGTTTCCACTGATCGGGGCGACTAGAACTAGAGGGCATGATCTTAGAATAAGGGGCCGCCAATTTAATACAGAGATGAGGAGAAATTTCTTCTCTCAGAAGGTTGTAAATCTGTGGAATTTGCTGCCTCAGAGAGCTGTGGAAGCTGGGACATTGAATAAATTTAAGACAGAAATAGACAGTTTCTTAAACGATAAGGGGATAAGGGGTTATGGGGAGCAGGCGGGGAAGTGAAGCTGAGTTCATGATCAGATCAGCCATGATCTTATTAAATGGCGGAGCAGGCTCGAGGGGCCGAATGGCCTACTCCTGTTCCTATTTCTTATGTTCTTATGTTGTTATGAGGGGCTGAATGGCCTACTCCAGGTTCTATTTCTTGTGTTCTTACGATTGAATTTGTGAGAACCCGTAGCATGCAAGTGAAGTTGCAATCAATATCTGACACCTGAGGCTTCAGACATGGTTATTGTCTTCATCATAAAGTAACACAAGCAATGCTGTAATTGGACAAAACGATCATGGGCTGGGGGCCTGCGATTTCTCAACATGCACTGCCTGCGAACGCTGCTCCCTGCTGACAGTACCAGGTCTTGCAGTTATCCCTGTTGTTTACAGATCAGTAAATAAGAATGAAATAATAGATAAGAGTGGAAATACACCGCATAAGAACAGAAGAACAGAAGAAATAGCAGCAGGAGTAGGCCATATGGCCACTCGAGCCTGCTTATCCATTTAATACGATCTTGGCTGATTCGATCATGAACTCAGGTCCACTTTCCTGCCTGCTCCCCATAACTCCTTTTTCCCTTATCAGTTAAGAAACTGTCGGTTAAGAAACAGTTCCATCAAAATTTGCAAAAGGAATGAAAGGTTAATATTTGTGGCAGAAACCCTTTGGCCTCGGAATGGGAACACGGCCTGAATTGGAGTGTGATCCCTGTGCTGCGCTTGCTGCCCGCACCGAATGAGGCTGATGGTAGGACCACGGGAAATTGGACCGGCGGCCTCATTTGTGTGTCACCACCGAGCATCGGGCACCAGTCGTGGCCCCAGAGGCAGCTTGCCAATCCTGGGAAGAACAAAGATTGGCCAGCTTGGATGCCAGCCCAGTTGATAAGTAAATTGTAGGGGGGTTGGGGGGAGGGTGAAGGGGCGAAGGAGAGTCAACTGGGATGGGTGGTGTGGTGCAGGTACTGGCAATGAGTGGCTGATGTATTTAATGTGGAGGCAGGAGGTGTGCAGCATAGTTACTCACCCTGGCTCTACGATAATTATAATCTTATCTTTCCAGAGACAGCATCCAGCAGTCCCTTTAAGGGACTTTACATATGCGAAAGGTCTAAACCCTACGGGAGCCTTTACCAATATTGCATAAACATAAGAACATAAGAATTAGGAACAGGAGTAGGCCATCTAGCCCCTCGAGCCTGCTCCGCCATTCAATAAGATCATGGCTGATCTGGCCGTGGACTCAGCTCCACTTACCTGCCCTCTCCCCGTAACCCTTAATTCCCTTATTGGTTAAAAATCTATCTATCTGTGACTTGAATACATTCAATGAGCTAGCCTCAACTGCTTCCTTGGGCAGAGAATTCCACAGATTCACAACCCTCTGGGAGAAGAAATTCCTTCTCAACTTGGTTTTAAATTGGCTCCCCCGTATTTTGAGGCTGTGCCCCCTAGTTCTAGTCTCCCCGACCAGTGGAAACAACCTCTCTGCCTCTAACTTGTCTATCCCTTTCATTATTTTAAATGTTTCTATAAGATCACCCCTCATCCTTCTGAACTCCAACGAGTAAAGACCCAGTCTACTCAATCTATCATCATAAGGTAACCCCCTCATCTCCGGAATCAGCCTAGCAGTTTACTTCCGGGACTGAATGTGCCCATCATATTGGGCTCTCAGGCACCTACAAATTACATTTCTAAGCGATCGTCTGTAAATTGTCCTAACTATAAATATTAAAAAGTTACTTCATGTAATCTTCTAATTGCTAACATCCTACCCAACTTTCTTTTAATGGAAAAAAAACATTGGGAGAGGTTTATAATGGGCAGCTGATCCGCGATCGCCCATTTTACACCATCCCCCGAAGTTAAAATTACACGTTAGTACTGGTGCTTACATAAACTTGTTGGACACCCATCTGAGTATGCTGGAAGCATTGAATGCCCACCTAATGTTAACAGCTACACACATTTAAGGTTCAGCATTGGAACTCACCTGATGCTGCCCTTCAACAACTGGCCCAACAATCTCGAGCCGAGTGCACCCTCTCTTGATAACAATTGGATCATTTTTTAATGATGGGACTGATCCAGAGAAAGAAGGAAGTTAGCATTAACTGTCAACAATGTAAGCTCAAACTGTTGGTCCAGCAACTATGTTCTTTCCACAATTTCAGGTTACTGTTGGTTGTGCCTGGTATCCTGGGTTCTTGAGCTATATCACCTTTGCTCCATCTACCATCATTTCCCTTGTCTGCCTGGTGTCCTGATTTCTGTGGGAGCTTGTTACTTTCTGTGTCTTTAGCTTGCATAGCTGTGCCTGCTGCTCCCCTGGCTTGGTTTGTGTTTTGCAACGATCCCATGTATCCAATGCACTTACCTTGCCATGTGCTTTTCTCACTTATCCCCAGGTGCATGCCTGACACCTTACCTCATGCTTTTAAATGCACTGCTGTGTGTTTGGCTGCCAGTTTGTCTTGTTCTTTTCTGTCTTGTTTCCTTGGTGATAACCTTGTGATTCCACTCCGTTTTTTGGTGCTCATTTGGAACCCTGCCTGGTACACAACTCGGGATTTAATTTGCTCTGTGAATTAGAGCTAGTGCACTTAGTAATTGTGCATTAAGGTATAGTAATTCTGTGACTTATTAAGGGAGCAAGAATGAACTCTTACCCATGCTCCTAAAACTACTCCTGCAAGTAAACAGGCCTAATGCTTGTTAATCCACTGAGCTGTTAGTAATCAGCAATTAAAAAGTAAATTTACTTGAGATTTACTTCATTTCTACACATCATGCTAATTTTGCACAATTGCAGCCAATGCTAAAGCACCAGAGGAGGTGAGTAAAACAGGAGATAGCTTAAGGAAGAAAAGAGGGATATTTTGATGAATGTGGTTGAAACATCAAATGTCTCTTTTCCAGCCACATTGGAGGAGGAGAAGTGGGAAGAGCAGGAAACCGTGACCCAGAGATTCTGTGTACATAAGAGAAGAACTGCCAAGACCTGCTCTCCATTGTAGCTTGAATAGTCAGTGTGTGCCTGTTATGTGGATATCAGCTAGTGCAGAGGTTAAACTTTAACTGGAATATGATCTCTAGTCTGTAACAAGTCCGAGAAACTAATATATAGCCAAGGATCACGATCTAGATTCAACTTTCAGGGAAATTAACAGTAAAAGTGACCACTACACTAAACTACATTTTACTGGGTGCTTCTAGGCATAGTATTGGATTGCTCTAGCAAAGAGCTGGTGTATGGCCTCCTTCTGTGCTGCAACTATCGATGGTTCCAAAGGTTTTCAAGATTAGAAAGGCCTGCCTAATGTGATTACATTGTTTCCACTGACCGGTGAGACAGTAACAAGAGGGCACAAATTGAAGACCATCACAAAAAGAAAGGGCAATTTAGAGAATAAAAATCCTTTACACAGGATGGTTATAATGGGAATTCTCTGCCACAAACTCTTGTTGAAGCTGTGCCCATGAAGTATTTTAAAAGGAGATTCTGACCATGCCATCGCCTTTGAGAACCGGAACAATCGGACAGGCCCACTCGTTGAACTCCACCGGTGCGATGATGCCTTCTCGCTGCAGCCTGTCCAGCTCAATTTCCACTTTCTCTCGCATCATATATGGCACCGCCCGTGCCTTTTGTTGGATGGGCTGTGTACCGGGAACCAAGTGGATCTGTACCTTCGCCCCCGAGAAACTTCTAATGCCTGGCTCAAACAATGACGGGAACTTGCTCAGAACCTGGGCACATGAGGCATCGTTGATGGATGAAAGCGCTCAGATGTCGTCCCAGTTCCAGCGGATTTTTCCCAGCCAGCTTCTGCCGAACAGTGTGGGGCCATCTCCTGGCACAATCCAAAGTGGGAGTTCGTGCACTGCTCCATCATAGGAGACTTTTACTGCTGCACTGCCAATAACAGGGATCAGCTCTTTGGTGTAAGTTCTTAGCTTGGTGTGAATGGGGCTAAGCTTGGGCCTGTGTGCCTTGTTGCACCACAGCCTGTCGAAGGCCTTTTTGCTCATGATAGACTGACTCGCACTCGTGTCCAGTTCCATGAATACTGGAATTCCGTTCAGTTCAAATTTTAATATGATCGGTGGACATTTCATGGTGAAGGTGTGTACCCTGTACACTTCTGCCTCCTCGGTTTGAGTCTCTAGTTCAGCCTGATCCACTATGGATCGATCTTCCTCTGCAATGTGGTGGTTTGCAGGGTTTGCAGATCATCTGTCCATTCGCTGGAGGTGTCCCATTCTTCCACAGCCTTTGCACATAGTGTTTGAAGCGGCATTGATGGGCTCGATGATCACCTCCACAGCACCAACAAGGTGTTAACTGCCTCTCATTAACGATTGAAGGCGGACTCTGAGTCATCTGAGGTTGTGCAGCTGCAGACGTGTATGTTCTGCCATGTATATTCCTGCCTGAAAACGACGTTACTTTTTGTACAGTACTTGCCGAAATCTCCTTATGCTGTGAAATGTGTTTGGTGTTATCGCTGGTGGACATAAATGCCTGAGCTATCGTTATGGCTTTGCTCAGATTCGGTGTTTCAACAGTCAATAGTTTGCGAAGGATAACCTCATGGCCAATGCCAAGCACAAAAAAGTCACTTAGCATTTGCTCCAGGAATCCATCGAATTCGCAATGCCCTGCCAGGCGCCTTAGTTCGGCGATGTCGACCGTTGACACGTGTAGAACCGATACTTTGCCATCAAAACGCTTTCCTTTGGATTGCAGTGCTCCCGGACCAGCGTACTCAGTTCTTCATATGATTTGGTTGTTGGTTTCACCGGAGTTAGAAGATTCTTCATGAGGCCATAAGTTGTTGCCCCACAGACGGTAAGGAGGATCGCCCTTCATTTGGCTGTGTTCTCGTCCACTTCCAGCTCATTGTCCACAAAGTATTGGTCAAGTCACTCCACAAAGGCCTCCCAATTGTCCCCTTCTGAGAATTTCTCCAGAATACCAAGAGTTCTTTGCTTTTTCGCATGGTTGTTCATTATCTCGTCGCCAATTGTTACGCTCATAATAAAGTGATACAACTGAGTACTGTATGCAATGAGTAAGTGTGACCTTAGCTCCTTTAATTAAACTCCAGAGTGTTGGTACAGCACGGGAGGCCTGCTTATATACAGTGCTCCCAAGGGATGCTGGGATCCCTTGGACTCCAACAGGTGGTGGTGGTATGATACAGCTTACCAAGGGTTACATACATATCAGGTTCCTAAAGTTTCAGAGAATTTAATCATTTGATATCTGTGTAGGAAAACAGTTAGTTCTGCTAAGGAAAACACTGGGAATCCAGTGCAATCTTTTAAGTGTGTGTTTAAGCACTATTCCAAGTACTGTATGCTGAATAAACCCATGACACCTGACTTCAATGTTTTAGAGCCTTAAAGAAAACCTTGCGCTAACAATACTGTCCCCTGCTATGAGGAGTTGCCCTGCAGATGGACCCAGAGCCGCCATTCATTCCAAGGCTGACTGCATGCTTTTTGATGCAGTGCATGCGATCCCCACACCCTGTGGGTTGTGGAATCCTCTATATTTGCGGCTCTTCATTGGAAGCTGCTATGCATGGCAGCCTTCACCTCCCCTGCCTCACCCGATGACAACAACAATTGTTCCTGCACCACTATCATCTTCCTTTTTAAAGTTGACCGTAAAGTGGCTGCCAGTTAAGCAACGCCTCGATTTCAAAATTCTCACCCTTGTTTACAAATCCCTCCATGGCCTCGCCCCTCCCCATCTCCGTAATCTCCGTCAGCCTCACAATCCCCCCCCCGCCGAGATATCTGCCCTCCTGTAATTCTACCCTCTTGAGCATCCCTGATTATAATCGCTCAATCATTGGTGCCTTTTGTTGCAGAGGTCCTAAGCTCTGGAATTCCCTGCCTAAATCCCTTTGCCTTTCTACCTCTCTTTCCTCCTTTTAAGATACTCCCTAAAATATACATCTTTGACCAAGCTTTAGATCACCCACCCTAATTTCTCCTTATGTGGCTCGATGTCAAATTTTTTGTCTCATAATACTCCTGTGAAACACTTTGGGACATTTTACTACGTTAAAGGTGCAATATAAATATAAGTTGTTGTTGTTGTAGTAGAGAAAACCATGAGCTAGAAATTCGTGTTTTAGCGATTTTGCCCGTTTTTGGGCAATAATCGCGGTGGAATTTACTTTTTTAGTGCCGGCGTACTGTATCGCCAGACCTATCAAAATTCACCAAATGGTGACCGGCGATAGCTATAGCGATAAATCCAGCGTTGCACAATGAATTTGTGCGGCGGAGACTAAATTTGCGATTGAAAAAATTGGACCTTATGCCTATGCACGATTTTATTTTTCCGATTATTTTTTCTTGCCATTTTTTTTCTTCCCGCATTTTTGGTCAGATATCGGGAAGCGCCTGCGCATACGCAGTACACCCAGGGCTGAATCAGCCACTTAAAGATGGCAGGCATGATAGAAGATGGAGAGTGGAGCAGGCAGAGTGTGAGGAGGTTCAGTAATGAGGCGAACAAAGCCCTTATCGCAGCTATAAAGAGGAGATGGGGTGAATTAAATTGGAGGGGTACAAGTAAACCCCTCCCAACAGTTTATAGGCATTTTTGGACCAGCATATCTGAGGAGGTGTCTTTCGTGGACGACATCAGAAGGACCCACACTGTCGGATTTACAAAATCCTGAGACCTCTACTCAATGAACATGTGTTGGAATTTAAAAGGGAACTGTGTTCGACTTTTGGAGGAGAAATGTCGACAGAAATATCTCACTATTAGGCGCCTTTGGACTAAACTAGGGCCTTTTAGATTGAGTTTGGACATTTTAAATTGTATGCTGGGTCTGCATAAGGCTGCTAACCCACCTGAGAGGTAGGCCCCAGGGAGACATTCGCAGTCTAACAAAAGCCCACTTACCAGGGACCCAGATACATACATATTTTAATAGTTCTTAAAACGGCTATACAGAAAAACCCTGGCATCAGCAAAACACACAATGGACAGTATCAAGACCTGATTACATTCGAACAGCACCATTCGAACACCCCATCTACACCTTTGGGAATCTTGTATCATGTTAATGCTCAATCAGCCCACCAAAATTCTCACAAAGAGATCACAATAGAGTTGATCAGCCAGCCAAAATCGCAAAAAATCAGTCATCAAAAATCAGTTGTACACTCAGGTATAACTGGGGCCTTGGTGGTGACTTTTTGGGCTGGTGGATACTGTTGGGCTGAGGAAACACCTTTTGAAGGAACGGACTCGAGGACACTCTGGAAAAACACTTGGACTCTGGGCTCTTTGACTCTGGCTTTGAAACATCTAACTGGACACACAAAGTTACAGCAACGCAACAAGAAGAACCTAACAAGAAGCCTCGGAGTCACTGAAAAACCAACAATCATCCAGCGCTGACTCAAGTAAAAAACTTATTTACCATCAAAACGTCGACCAGTGCTAATACCGAAGACACTGCAACCAGCCAAAGAATCCACAAGATTGAGGAGAGAGAAAGCAGTGTGCAACTGGTCTAAACTGTGGAGAAATTCTTTGGTGAGCATAGTCCCTGCAATTTCAGAGCCTAACTTAGTTAATTCATTAAATATATTCAAAAAGGAGTTAGATGAAGTCCTTACTACTAGGGGAATCAAGGGGTATGGTGAGAAAGCAGGAATGGGGTACTGAAGTTGCATGTTCAGCCATGAACTCATTGAATGGCGGTGCAGGCTAGAAGGGCCGAATGGCCTACTCCTGCACCTATTTTCTATGTTTCTATGTTTCTAATGTAGTGGTGGGAGGTGGTTTTTATTCACTGCATAACCTCTGTACCCATTGCGTATGTTTTCCCCCTTTTTCTGTACATTTTGTTATATGCTATTAAGTTAATTAGTGTGGTGTGCTATTTTCTAAATAAAATATTTGTTCTTGCGCCAAACAGTTGTCTGTCTACATCTATCACATCCCCTAAATAATTCCAAGCCCTAGAACCAGGGAGTGGGAAGATTCAAACCGTCAAGGTCAGAAAAGGCTGACAAATCCACCACCCCTGACAATACCCAGTGCCACAAGAGGTTCAATGACCATAGCAGGATCATCAGAGTAAGTAATATTTTTATTCATGCACTCATTCATTATTTAAATTATAAATCTGACACATGCTGGTATGGTAGGCTTAGTGTTGAACCTTATTTGCCATGAATGATCTTTACACATTATTAAGACTGCTTTCTGAGATTTCTGTACTTCGATGTCTTCCTCATGAACCACGTGCAACTTCCAGGGCCATTAAACAGAGGACTGTAGTAAATGCACACAGAATGGTATAAGTGCTTTGATGGCTATCTATGTGTGCCACAAGAGCAGATGGACCCTCTGGTAACCATTCCCATTGTCCTCTTTGCAGGGAAAGTTGTCCCACATTCGCCGAGAGCAGCGCCAGATAGGCAGCGGTACAACCAGAACCATACCTTTGACAGACCTGGAGGAGTGAGTGGCTGGTCTGATCGGTGCCTCAAGGAGGGCAACTACCCGTGGGGGTGTTGAGCCCCCATTCGAAACTGAGGGTAAGTCCTGCAAAATCCCCAGGCTGGGTTGGGGCAATGTGAGGTAGTGTCTATCGACTCGGGTTGGGGCAATGTCATGCAGTGATGCAGTATCTCTGGGCTAGGGTTGGGGCAATGTAGTGTCTCTCGACTACATATAATGCAGCAGCGGCGGTCCTTCAAATGAGCCTGCACTATGTGACCTTACTCACGTCGCCCTGTCCCCTCTGCTATTTCCAGATGAGGAGTCGCATGTGCCACATCCTCACATGGCAGCCTCCATCTCAGTTCATCATGCGGGGGTGGAGGAGGGGAATGTGGGCAACGCTGGCGACGAGGACCCTCTACGGGAGCACCAAACTCAAGAACCCATTCCGGAGGTGGTGGGGGTGGGGGTGGCCGATGCACTCGACACCTCTTTTTGCTGCGGCCACGAGCTCGTCCGAGGAAGAAACATTCTCGGGCTTTGAGCCATCCGAGGACCCGGGTCCAAGTGGCATGCAGCAAGGCACCACTGGGGTTGAATCCCGTATGCCGTCTCTCTGGAGATTGAGTCAGCAAAATCGGTCTGCTGACAGACAGGCAGACGCACACCTGGACATGGTGGGACTGTCCAGGGAGAGCATCCAGCTCAGCCGACAGCTCCTGGAGGTCTTGGGTAGTATTCCCGTAAGCATTGCGGCGTTGTCCGTGAAAATGATGGAGGGCATGTTGCAGATTGTCGTTGCGAGCCAAGAAACCACCGAGACTGTCACTGCCTACGTGCAATTGGTGGTCTCGATCTTTGGCACTGCAGTCCCCAGTATCACAGCACCCAGACCCACATCACCTGTAAGTGGCGAGGCCGAGTCTTGTCACTCAGAAGCCAGGCCTTCCATACCCCGAGCTTCTCCAGATCAACACATGGTGTCTCCATTGTCTCTCACTCCAATACAGTAGGATTCTGGCCATCTTGCTGCACGAACACATGGTGCCAACTTGGTTAGGGTCATGACGCGAAGGAGGGGGGGTTAGGATAAGGAGGGGGAGGTGGGGCTGCAGGTAAAAGACGTTCAGTGCAGAGGTTGTTGTTTCACTGTTGTTTTGTTGCTGTTTTGTTGCTATTTTGTTGTTGATATTTTATAAAAGTTTTTTAAGTTTTCCAATTCACAATAATGTTAATAAATGCTGTTCCACTTTTGTAATGTTTAATAAATTTTATTCAAGTTAAATCTTATTCAAAATACTGTATGTTTAATCAATTATTTTGTTCACCTTAACCATTCCTGCGTAGTTTCTCATTTGCAGAATAAGAGGGGGAATAGTCAACATGGTGGGATAGAGTGGCCAGGCAACGGTCAAACATGCCATTCACTCTTCAAGCAAAGCGTTGAATTATGAGATGCTGACTAAGGCTTTTGAAGTGGTGAAAGCTCGCCGAGGCCTCCTCTGTTGTGGTGGTGGTAGGTGTGGTGGCATGGGTTCATCTCCAGGCTCCTCATCCTCCTCCTCCTCCTCCTCCCCCTCCTCCCCTCTCTCCTGAGGTGGTCCTGCAGTCCCCAGTGGCAAATCCTGCCCCCTCATGATGGCCAAGTTGTGTAGCATGCAGCACATCACAATGAACTCAGAGACCTGCTGAGGGGAGTATTGCAGGAAGCCTCCAGAGTGGTCCAAGCATCGGAAATGCTGCTTAAACACTCCAATTGTCTGTTCAATGATGTTACGTGTGGCTATGCGGCTGGCATTATAGTGATGCTCGGCTTTTGTCTGTGGGTTCCGGAGGGCGGTCATGAGCCAGGTGGCGAGGCCATAACCTTTGTCCATGAGCATCCAGCTCTGGCCTTGTGTCTGACGCTCGTGCAGGTATGAGACACTGCTCTCATGCAAGATGAAAGCATCATGGATGCTCCCTGGAAATTGGGTAATTACTGCCATAATGCGCTGAGTATGGTCGCAGACGATCTGTACATTTAGGGAGTGGAATCCCTTTCAGTTTTGGTAAACCTCTGGATTGAGGAAAGGTGCTCGCAGGGCAATCTGTATACAGTCAATGGCAGCCTGAACCTTGGGGAAGCCAGCAATTCATCCATAACCTACAGCCCTCTCATTTTGTGCCTTCTTGGTCATTGGGAAGTTTATAAATTCCATCCTGTGCGTAGAGTGCAGTAGTCACCTGGTGAATGCAATGATGAGTAACGTGTTTCGAGATGGAGCATATGTCCCCTGCTGATGCCTGAAAGGAGCTGGAAGCATAGAAGGCAAGTGCCACAGTCACTTCACCTCAACGGGCAGTGCAGTCCTGTTGCTGCTGGTAGGCTGTAGGTCTGCCTTTATCAGCTGGCATATCTCTGTAATCACATCTTTTCGGAAGCACTGTGCCTCAGCTGCAGGTATGAGTGCTGTCCCCTGTAAACTTGTGGGGGGTAAGGCCTCCTCCCCTTATGTCTGTGAGTTCTTCGATTACGCTCAAAATACTCATCTATAAGCCTTCTTCCAGCTTGATGCTGCATAGATAAAACAGTCATGAATAATGGCTGACATAGTATAGCCCCATTTTTTAAAAAAGGTCCTTAAATATCCTTTAAAATGAACTAGAAACTCACATAAAACTTTACTGTTTAAAATGCAGCCTTCCTTCTCCAAATTCTTTAATGCTCTGACCTTCTGCTCTGTTTTCAAGATGGTGCCGTTAACGCTGGGTGCGCCCTGGGTTTGATCTGGGTCTGACCTGAGTAAACATAGAAACATAGAAAATAGGTGCAGGAGTAGGCATTCGGCCCTTCGAGCCTGCACCACTATTCAATAAGATCATGGCTGACCATTCACCTCAGTACCCCTTTCCTGTTTTCTCTCCATACCCCTTGATCCCCTTAGCCGTAAGGGCCATATCTAACTCCCTCTTGAATATATCCAATTTCTCTCTACAGATGCTGCCCGAGTCCGACTGGTTTTTCTGGGCGGGCGATAAAACAGCCAATATCGCCGAATTTACTGTCCGTGGTGATAGCGCAGCATTGCACGCCGATTGACATCATAAAAACACTTTAAAAATTGGGCTGGCGATAACTATTAGCACCAAAATTTCCACCCGGAGGGCAAAATGTTGTGCGACTCGTTTAGCGCCAAAAAAATATATATCGCTTCGCCATGGCGGTAAAACGGTCGCAAACCTGTCGAATTTCTAGCCCCATATTGTGAGCAACATGTACAGTTTGCACCCTCAGCCTTGGCTCAGTGGTACCACTCTTGCTCTGAGTCAGAAGGTTGAGGGTTTAAGTCCCACTTCAGAGATTTGTGCGCATAATCTCGGCTGCCACTTCAGTGCCACACTGAGAATGTAATGCACTGTCGGAGGTGGCATTTTTTGCATACATCAGGGGATTGTTTACATCAGAGGATGGTTTGGGGAGGGCAATAAATAAGAAGTAACACTCCGGTGTGAAAAGGTTATGAATGAGGCCTCTCATCTCTGTTTGGCAAAATACTTGAAACAAATGGGTAGCTGTAAAACATGAGGTAAGTGTTGCGTTTAGCAGGAAATGAAACATAAACCAAAAGGATATAAGACAGATGCCATATTTTACTTAGAAAGAAGGAATGAAAGTTGCATTGGAAAGCCTGGAATGTGAACAGGCTTAGAGATGCCAGCTTCACGATTTCTCAATAAATCAATGTACAGTAAGTTTTGGTCGGTTGGCTAACGTCTGCTATTCTGTATGGTTGGTTAACGTAGAAACATAGAAACATAGAAAATAGGTGCAGGAGTAGGCCATTTGGCCCTTCGAGCCTGAACCGCCATTCAATAAGTTCATGGCTGAACATGCAACTTCAGTACAACATTCCTGCTTTCTCGCCATACCCCTTGATCCCGCTAGTAGTAAGGACTACATCTAATTCCTTTTTTAATATATTTAATGAATTGGCCTCAACAAATTTCTGTGGTAGAGAATTCCACAGGTTCACCACTCTCTGGGTGAAGAAGTTTCTCCTCATCTCGGTCCTAAATGACTTACCCCTTATCCTTAGACTGTGACCCCTGGTTTTGGACTTCCCCAACATTGGAAACATTCTTCTTGCATCTAACCTGTCAGAATTTTAAACATTTCTATAATATCCCCTCTCATTCTTCTGAACTCCAGTGAATACAAGCCCAGTTGATCCAGTCTTTCTTGATATGTCAGTCCCGCCATCCGGGAATCAGTCTGGTGAACTTTCGCTGCACTCCCTCAATAGCAAGAACGTCCTTCCTCAAGTTAGGAGACCAAAACTGTACACAATACTCCAGGTGTGGCCTCATCAAGGCCCTGTACAACTGTAGTAACACCTTCCTGCCCCTGTACTCAAATACCCTGGCTATGAAGGCCAACATGCCATTTGCTTTCTTAATCGCCTGCTGTACCTGCATGCCAACCTTTAATGACTGATGCACCATGACACCCAGGTCTCGTTGCACCTCCCCTTTTCCTAATCTGTCACCATTCAGATAATATTCTGTCTCTCTGTTTTTACCACCATCCTCCTCGTAGCTCACACTGCCACCCAACATAGTGTCATCCACAAATTTGGAGATACATTTAATCCCCTCGTCTAAATCATTAATGTACAATGTAAACAGCTGGGGCCCCAGCACAGAACCTTGCGGTACCCCACTAGTCACTGCCTGCACTTCTGAAAAGTACCCATTTACTGCTATTCTTTGCTTCCTGTCTGCCAACCAGTTCTCAATCCACGCATGAGAGAGAGAGAGAGAGAGAGAAGGCGAGAGAGAGAGAGAGAGAGCAGATAGAAGGTGAGAGAGAGAGAGAGAGAGAGAGAAGGCGAGAGAGAGAGAGAGAGAGAGGGAGGGAGAAGGCGAGAGAAAGAGAAAGAAGGTGAGAGAGAGAGAAAGCGTGAGAGAGAGAGAGAGAGAGAGAGAAGGTGCGAGAGAGAGAGAAACAGAGAGAGAGAAGGCGAGGGAGGGAGAAGGTGAGAGAGACAGAGAGGGAGAGAGAGAGAGAGAGAAGGCGAGAGAGAGAGAAGGCAGATGAGAGAGAGAGAGAAAGCAGAGAGAAGGCGAGAGAGAGAGAGAGAGAAGGCAAGAGAGAGAGAGAGAGAAGGCAAGAGAGAGAGAGAAGGCGAGAGAGAGAGAGAGCAAGAGAGAGAGAAGGTGAGAGAGAGAAAAAGAGAGCAGAGAGAAGGCGAGAGAGAGAGCGAGCGAGAGAGAGAGAGAAGGCGAGAGAGAGAGAAAGAGACCAGAGAGAAGGTGAGAGAGAGAGAGAGAGAAGGCGAAAGAGAGAGAGAAGGCGAGAGAGAGAGAGCAAGAGAGAGAAGGCAAGAGAGAGAGAAGGCGAGAGAGAGAGGGAGAAGGAGAGAGAGGGAGAGAGAGTGAGAGTGAGAGTGAGAGAGAGAGAGAGAGAAGGCGAGAGAGAGAGAGAGAGAGAGAAGGCGAGAGAGCGAGAAGGAGAGAGAGAGAGAGAGAGAGAGCGAGGGAGAGAGAGATAGAAGGCGGGAGAGAGTGAGAGTGAAGGCGAGAGAGAGAGAAGGTGTGAGAGAGAGAGAGAGAAGGCGAGAGAGAAAGAGAGAGAGAGAGAGAGAGTTGTGTAAGATTAATGTTTTGTTGGTTAGAGTGCTTTGAATGAATCTTTGCTATTCACGAGAAAAAAAAACAAAGATACTAAACACGTAATAAAAAATAAAAAACACACCTCACATAACTAAAATGAATCGAAATTAAAGTTAATAAATATCCTCGAGAAAACAGTTTTTTCTGAGTTTTTTAAAAGTTTTTTAAAATTATGGTTAAAAATAAATTTAACTTAGTGGGCAGGGTTTTTAAAAATATGTGTTTTTTAAATTTAATTTAATTATATTTTTGTATGTTTTTAAACTCTTATGCCTGTAAAAGTAGGCTATACGCCTGCTTTTATCAGGCGCAAGAGTTTTCAGGACATTTGCTGGGCAAGATATGAGTAAATACTGCAATTTTGCTCATGCAAATATCCTCGCTCCCAATATGCATTGGATCTGTCAAGCTCCAGCTTGACAGATTGGAAAAGCCGGTTTTCAGCGCATGCGCATTGTGCGCTGAAAACTGGCTTTTGCGATGCCTTCACGAAACGGTAGTCACTCAGTACGGACCCAGGAGGCCAAAATTCCCAGGTCAATAGCCGCTCTTGCCCTATTTGGCGCAAATGGCTACAAATCTTCTATGACGACTCCTACTCTGCTCTCTTCCTCTTCTGAGATTGCAGAACAGCGATTATTTACATATTGCAGAAAAAATGCAGCTGAAAATTCACTGGGGATGGGGAGGTTGTATTCCAGTGTAAGTGTAAGGATGTACCCACCTAGGGCCTCTGCTGCAAACCCCACAAAAGTTTGTGGAATCAGAGGGAGGTCCCTTTATTAGAACATGAATAGCGCCATGACTACTAGGGGTGCATCTAGAGTACCCGCTTGCCCACACAGGCCACATTTTGCAGCAGCATGTGCTGATTTGGGAAAGATGTTTGACATGGACCCAGTCTCCCATCTACAAGGGGACCACATTTAAACATATTTTTTAAATCTGCAATTTTTTTCCAGCCCACGATCCCAGCCTAGGTCCCCAGATGGAAAGAACTATCACAATTTGACAGGAATGTACACATGGTCCCAGCAATTATATTCCAGGTCCCTTTAAGAGTCAAGGTTGTGGGAACTCTGACATTGAGAGTCCCTATCCTCAGGCCCATCCCCAACTATTTCACAGGCATTTGTAACGGACTAGCTGAGGAGCGTCCTCTTCCAAGCCCCACAGAATCCCTGATGTGAGGCTGGGACCAGGCACAGTTTCTATCGCAGCCCCCAGTTGCCAACCATTTTTGGCTCAATCTTACCAGACCTACGCAATTTCAGCCCCAGTAGCTGCAATAGGCTATTGTGGGACATACTGGGGAAAAATCCTGTGAAATTCCTTTACCTATTATTTGAATGGAGGCTTTAATCCAGTTATGTTAATTCGTCTGTTAAAATATTGCGCAGAAGAATATCTTATGAGCAGGTTGAGCATTCATACATTAGTATGGTAGTCATATCTAAGCTTAAACTACAGATATGTGCTTTGTAATTACCGTTCTATATATCACCAGGCATAAATTTGTGTTGTGGATGGTTGAAAATATTTTATGCTTTACTATTCTTGACAATTCAATGTTATATATAAAATATAAAATGAATATCTGCAGATATCTAAGCATGCTTTAAAATGTGGCTCTACAAATATTATTCTACGGAAGATGTCACCATCATTTACATGAGCAGAGCAACTGTAGTTTAGTTATTAAGCTGTGATTAGCGATAGTGGCAGCTGATGTACCTTTTAAAATATATATATATATATATTGAAAGAGACCAATGAACTGAATATGAATTGACATTTTGTCAGATAGCTCCTCAACCATACAATGTTTGATGTAATTCTGCATGTGCAATTCCACAGAAAATGTGCTACCTGATTTTCAATATGAGAGAAATCAACTGACAAAGAAACTATCGCTGACTGATGTGTTCATTCATTTATATCAATTAAGAAGTAACAAAATGGCAGTTCAGTTCCAAAGGCAGGTAATATTCTGTTGGCCCAGAAATCCCGGTCGGCTGCTTCCTGTGGGCGATCGGGTAAAACATTTTTAAAAGATTCACACTTAAACTTATCCTGCTGTGCCCACGCGAGTTCCTGGTCCTGAGGCCTCCCTTAACTGCGCATCGCAGTGCATGCACATCTGGACATGCACAGGGCTGGAGCTGCAGCACATGGCTCTGGGCAGCCAATTAGGTAAAGTATGTTCTCATTGAAGCACTGACCACTCTTGATCAGCTCCGCTGGGCATGCCAGACACGAGACTCCCAAAGCAAGCGCTCGACTCGGCAAATGAGCCGAAGGTGGGCAGAGGAAATGTTACAAGGACACCCTCAAAGCCTCCCTGACAAAGTGCAACATCCCCACCGACACCTGGGAGTCCCTGGCCAAAGACCGCCCTAAGTAGAGGAAGTGCATCTGGGAGGGCGCTGAGCAGCTCGAGTCTCATCACCAAGAGCATGCAGAAAACAAGCGCAGGCAGCAGAAAGAGCGTGCGGCAAATCTGTCCCACCCTCCCTTACCCTCGACGACGATCAGTCCTACTTGTGACAGGGACTGTGGCTCTCGTATTGGACTATTCAGCCACCTAAAGACCCATTTTAAGAGTGGAAGCAAGTCTTCCTCAATTCCGAGGGACTGCCTATGATGATGTTCTCATTCATAATAATGGGAACTCTGTAAGTTGGCGTTCCCATTATTATGAATGACAAAGCCCCACAAACACACAAAGCATTATTAATCAATAGAAAAAATACACTACATATTTAACATTCATTTAAATTAAAGTTATTTATGTACTATTAAAAATACATATTTTTCCGATTTTTAAAAAAGTTTTTTTCATTACGCTTTAAAATAAATTTAACATAGTGGGCAGGGTTTTTAAAAATGAAATGTGTTTTTAAAATTTTATTTTTTATGTTTTAAGTATGTGTTAAAACTCTTAACACCTGTAAAAGTAGGCTATGCGTCTGCTTTTATCAGGCGCAAGAGTTTTCAGGATATTTGCTGGGCAAGATATGGGTAAATATCGCAATCTTGCCCTTGCAAATGTCCTGGCTGCCGAAATATGGAAGATCTGTCAAGCTCCAGCTTGACAGATTGGAAAAGTCGGTTTACAGCGCATGCGCATTGTGCACTGAAAACCAGCTTTTGCGATGCTTTCCTGGGTCTGTACACACTCAGTACAGACCCGGGGAGGCCGGAATTTCTGCCCCAATGTTTGCAAAGACAGATGATAGTGTTCCCATGGACTACTCTGGATATTTTATATCTTCGGACCACGGTGAAAGCTACCCCTATGGTCACATTGATTAAAGGCAATCTGTCAATCAACCAAATTGGTTTCCTTATTTTCATATTCTTGTCCTCTCATCAGTTAGCAGTCCTCAAAATGTGCTTTTCCACAACTGCAACCAATATCGTCCTGTGGTTTGTCAACAGTTTTCATACTTGTAGTAAGTCAACATTTCCTTCTCTCAAGTGGAATGTTTCGATAGCAACAAAGTAGTAAACCCAGCTGAGAATGCATACGACACATCAAAGACTACAGGTCATTGTTCAAGGCACTACCCAGGATGACAAGAATAGCAGAGAAGACAAGGAACATCAAGAAGTTATGTTTGAGTGGCACCAAGCTGGGGTTTTAAAGATCTATAGATTACAGGAGCAAGGGACGATTAACAAACACATTTTGATAGGCTACATTAATACTCAAACAAGTGTTTATACATTTGGGATAAAAATACCAGTACACAAACAACATTAAAAAGTGAATTACTTGCCAATGTTCAAGAGCTAGACTTTGCATTGACATCGATACATCCAGCATTAGTAGTTTTATTATTTTTCGGGATCGCCAGAATATCGTCCATTTTAAAAACCACTAGTTTCGCTTTGTTAATTTGGGCATTGTGAAATGGGCGATAGCGATTTATTCCGTCGTGCAAAGCTAGCGTCCATAGCAATGGCCATTCTGCACATGCGAGTTTTTTTTTAGGTGATTAACTTTTCCCCGTGATTCCTGAGGTCAGGGGTCATCTGCACATGCGCAGTACAATTGAAAGAGAGTGAGAGAGAGAGAGTCGTGAGAGGAAAGCTCATAAAAGAAGTGGTGATGCTTGAAAGGAGAATTATAAAAAAAATAATGGAGAACATGGAGTCAGGTTTAAGTGATGTTGATGAGGTAGCGGAGGTGGGTGAAGGGAGTGATGTGGCAGAGATGGGTGGGAGAAGGCGTGCCAAAAGATTTTCCAAAGAGGCAAATGCTGCCCTCACCCAATTAGCAGAAGTAGTGTCATTGACACCCACGATGTTCGTGAGCCAAACTAGTGCCACAAGTGTCGGAATTACCTTGTTGGTTCCGGAAGAGTAAGTATTACATTTATTAAATTCATAATTATAATTTAAATGATGCAATGACTTATTAATTCAAATGTAGATCTGCTGGATTATAATTAAGCTGGTAATCTTGGTGTCATGCATTAGTTCCTAACCACAATCTTATTAAATTTACTCTTAGACTGTAGCTATAACCATGCATTAAATTGCATACAAAGCATATTAGCATATAACGTTAACAATGAATAGCAAGGGTGATGATTAATTGTGGATTATCGGTGAGTTCTGTGTGTTATGTAATAGTAATAGTATCTAGTAATATCTGTAATAACTGTAATAGTACCTAGGCAATGAGCTTTGCCGTGCTCTTGTCACCTTTGCAGAGGGAGATTTCAAAAAAGACGCGTGGAGCATAGGCAGACCGGAGCAGGACCAACAGATCTGGAGAAGCGGGCATGGCATTAGTGGGGGTGCAATAATTCGGCCACCCCCCGTGGTGGTGCTGAACCCGTTCTTGCGCCATGTAAGTAATGTATAAACCATTGGTGATTTAAAGTAATTTAATGCCATTTCAGTATAATATATGATTGATGTAATGTTATGTAATTAATGATGGGATCATGAAATATCATAGTAATGCAATGCAGACCCTGTACTATCATGATGTTAATTATATGTGACATCTGTCAGTGATATTTATAGCAGTAGTGTTGCTCCTCGTAAATATGCCTGCATAGTGTAAGCATTGTCATGTCACCCTGGTCTCTCCTTCTCTTCTACTAACCTCATTTATGTTTTCTAGGTCACCAGGCTCCCCAGGCTTCACAGGCTCCCCAGACTCTATTAGGAGGCAGTGAGGCAAGAGCTTCTCCACTTCTTGTGCAAGTCCTGTTGTCCACCGAGGACAGCAAGGAAATGGAAGATGAGCCTGTAGCAGGCTGTTTAAATGTTGCTGCAGCCACTTCCTCCTCCACTGAGGAAGCAGTGGGGCCTAGCCCCTTGCAGCAAGGCACCCCGAGTGGTTCAATGCCTGCTCCGACCACGCAGAGGTTGGTTCAGCGAGGTCAGATTGCTCCTAGACAGACAGATGTCAACCTGGACATGATTCAACTGTCTTGGACGAACGTCGATATTGGTCGAGAACTCCTCCAGGCAACTGGTCACATTGCTGCTCTGACTATTAATCTCAGAGGAGATGCCACAGATGGTTACGGCAATGCAGAGAATGACCGATTCCATACGGCAGGCTGTGGTCTCGAGATACAGCACTGCACCCCAAGGTGCTGTACCGCCCTTGTCGATGGATGCAAGTCAGGAGGAAGCAGTTGCTTCTGACTCGGAGGATGTTTCTTTGGAAATGTCCTCTCCAGATTTTCCAATCTCAACTGTGACTCTGCAATCATCAGCCCCCACACAGCAGCAGCGTTCGAGGGACCCTGCTACAAGGCAGCTTAGTGTTAATGTGGGTAGAAGGGGGGGTGTAAGTGGGAGGGAGGTGTTCAGACCAGGGGCGGGAGGGAGGAGGGGGTGGTAGAGGCAAGGCGAGGCATGACCACAAGTAGGGGAGGGGGGAGCAATATTTTTTTGTATTTTGCAAGGTTACTAATCTTCAGAAAAATGCAGACCATGAATTAAAAATTGATTGATACAAGCTTTGGAATTAAACTGGACAATTAAGGACATCCTGTGGTCAGGAACCAAAACTGACTATGCATAACAACAATGGAGCTGTTACGTGAGGCCCTGAACTTGATTGACCAGGGTGGGGAAAACAGCCACTGGAGACATCGAGTCTGTAATAAGTTCAGATAACAAAGGACTCCCATGCTGTGCAAATTTTTGGGCAAACAGCATTCAGCATAAGGAAATATCTTTTGCATTGTCGACTCCATGTGCAAATTAGTAGCCATTCAACCTCATCACCAACCAGTTAAACAGATCAATAATCAAATTTCGTCCCAACGGGAAACTTATTCAAAACCTGGATATAAATATACAGACACAGACACATAAGCAGGGGAAGCAGAAGCAAGCAGAGAACACAGGAAGAAACTGCAAGCAGGCATGGAAGGAAATGAACAGGCACTGCACAGAACGACCAGAAGAAGAACTACAAACCTATAATAGCTACAGCCAGGGCTGGTGATTGTATAACTTAAGTCAATTTCTCTCAGAAGTCTAGTTCTGTAGTTTTTATTCGTTTTATGTTGCGTAATAAAATGAACATTGCGTTAAGCCTAAAATTTTGTGCCACATGTTGTCCTTTCCCATCATAAGTTCAGAGGGCTAAGAATCAGAGTAGATTGAAAAACAAACAACCTACAATTTGTATTGTTCAGATATTGTTATTGTTACTAATACATTTGTTGACTGTTGGGTGGGTGTTATATTAATAATTGTTTTTGAAAAATTGTTGTTGCTGTTGTTATATATTACTGTTATTTAAAAATAAATCATGTTGGGGTAGGTGTCGGGGAGAAATGGATGTTTATATTCATATGTATGTTTGTTAAAAAAAATGTTTTTTACACCTTTGTAATCATCTTTGTTCAGTGTCTTCCAATAACAGAAAGATTAAACATCAATACAAGATTTTCAAACAATGGTGAGGCCAGGCAAGGATGAAATGTAACATACCGCAACTGTAACTGTCACCAACGTAACTTTGAGGAAAACATTCATTTATGAGCTGCTGATGCAACAGTCTTGCAGCTGCATAACTACCACGGGGCTTTTCCTGTGGTCTAGGGTGGGGTGGGGACATGGCTTCAAATCCAGCCTGATTGTCCTCCCGAGGTCCTAGTCTACATCCTCACCCTCCTCTCTCCTGAGGTAGAACGGCAGTTCCATCTGGCAATTCTTGTCCCCTCCTAAGCTAAGTTATGCAACATGCAGCACACCACAATGAGCTGAGCGACCTGCTCAGGGTGGTATTGTAAGTCGCCTCCTGAGTGGTCCAGGCATTTGAAGCACTGCTTAAACACCTCAATTGTCTTTTCGATGATATTGTGTGTGGTTATATGGCTTTAGTTGTAGCGCTTCTCGGCTTCTGGCTTGGGGCTAACGCAGGGGGGGGTCATAAGCTAGCTGGCAAGACCATATCCTTTATCTGCCAGCATCCAACATTGATCTTGTGGCTGACTATTAAACAGGTCAGAGACAGTGCTCTCACGCAAGATGTGTGCTTATGGATGCTCCTTGGAAATTTTGCATTTACTGCCATGCTTATTTGCTTGTGGTCGACAATGAGTTTTGCAATCAGGCAGTGGAATCCCTTTCATTTTGAAACACTTCTGCTTCCTGAAAAGATGCTCACAGGATGATGTTTGTGCAGTCTATTGCTCCCTGCACCTTAGGGAAGTTTGCTATTCTCGAGAAACCCAATGCCCTCTCACTCTCTGCCTCCCTGGTCTAGGGGAGTTTATAAAGTCCAACCTGCAAGCGTAAAGGGCTTCAGTCACCTGTTGAATGCAGCGATATGTGGCATGCTGAGAGGTACCGCCAATGTCGCCAGCTGAGGCCTGAAAGGAGCCTGATGCATAGAAGGAAAGTGCCGCAGTAACCTTGACCTCAATGGGCAGGCAGTGTGGTCCTGATGGTGCTGGTAGCCTGCAGGTCTCCCTTAATTAGCTGGCATATCTCACTGATGTAAGGAGGGGGTGTTTGGGGTGTGTGGTGTGTGGTCTCTATGAGGGGGTCAGGTTCCCTTCTGACCAACTTGAGCGGTTTCGAATCACTCCCCCTCCCTTGGGTTCTGTACTCTGGATTTATTTGCGGGGTGTGACAAAAGTGCAGAGGACGTTGGTTTGATGCAAAGAACTTTGGTTTTATTACAGTCAAGGTAATACAGGCTTATTACTCTAGTAAGAAAATATACGGCCAAATTTACAATCACTCTAACAAAGAACATTACAAGGAAAGGTACAAGGTCAAACTTATAATCACTCCAATAAAGTACCATACACTACACATTCAAAAGGGGGTTGCAGTAAAATTATACCTCCCACCTCCCAATACCTAATTCTAGCTAGGTTAGACTCCAGGGCAGGGACTTATGCTTACCAATACTTTTGATAGTTAATGGTAGATGGTAATGTACTTCTTTCCTTCAGGATTTCAAGACTTCGAGGCTGGAGAAGTTAGTTTTACAACTGTCATGTTGGTTTCTCTCCTTGCCTTGATGAGGTAGCGACCACCTCTCTCCCCCACTCTCTCTCTCTTCGTCTTCTCGTCTCTCTAACCTCTATTGAAAACAGTGGCCAGTTATACGATTTCAGTTTTCTAATCCTGCCACCAAATCTCTTCACAATCCTTTGTATAATTTTGGCGGGCTTGGTTCTTCTTTGTAATATTTTGTCGGGCTCGTTAAAGTTGATGTGGCTTGGGTGGGTTGATCTTTGAAAAACTGTTTCCTGATGGAAAAATTAGTTTGGTAACTGCAATGTCCTTTTGTGCTTAGTCTTTCACATACAGGCTGGATTGGGCCTCTTTGTGATGTATATGCTGAAAATAGTTTGTCCAGACCCATGTTGATGGGGAGCTACATCAGAGTGATACTGTGATGGTAATGTCTCTTGTGGAGGAAGATTTCCAAATACTCATTCTTCCAGACAGGTTAACTCAGTCCTGACACCCAAACAGTTCCAATAATCATGTTGGCTTCTTTTGTTCCCCAGGTCCGCCCACAGCTTGAATTTGTCTTGTAAATGTTCATAATTCTATTAAAGTTCGTTGTTTCTTCCATAAGCACGTTAGAGTTCCAAACGTTTAGGTAGAAAGTCCCAAATTAAATTTCCTTTCGAATGAGCCCAAATACAGCGGGGTGGGGGGGGGGGGGGCGGGGGGAGAGTTCTGGTAAATTTTGCTCTCTGCATTGATGACCTCCTTTCAGAAGTACAGCCTCATAAGGCACATGTTATCAGACAAGTACAGGTATGATTGCTTATCCCTGTAAATGCGTTGGGTGTAAGGTCTCCTCCTCCCTAGCAGTCTGCCACCTCTTTGATTGGGCACATAATGCTCTTCAATAAACCTTCTCCCATCTCTATTCTGCAGCATGTGAGTTGTCATCCATGCTGGCTGAGAAATTACAGGCCCCATTGCTATAAATACTCTATTATGTCTTCAAAATTACAAAATTGCTATCTACAAATGCAATAGAAACTCAAAATTCACCACAATGTGATTAGATGGTTGTCAAGAGATTTTAAAACAACCGTAAAAGCACTCATGAATTACTTCAATGCTCCCATGAACTTGAAGCAGCCTTTTATGAAAAGTCTTCTGAATTACAAAGTGGCGTCCATACTGCTGGGTTAAGCTCAGATAAATGCAGCTTTTCTTGAGTGTCTTTTTGGGCGAGCGATTATTTAGGCGGTATATGTGCGAGATGCTGAAAGTAGCACTCGGCGATGATCTGGCCGATATTTTGGCATTAGTTTCCATGATAAACAATGTGCTGGGTGGTGCACAAGTGAGGACATCAGATTTTACTCAAAAAATATGGGCAGGCGGTTCAGCTAATTCCTGGTGTTAATTGTATGCCGAAAGTTATGCCGGCGATAAATAGGCGATCGTTGGGTGTAAGTTTCCATTTATAATCAAATATGGGCAGTTAAATGGGCAGTAACTGGGCTGTAACTGGGTGATCCTGATGGAAAGTCTAGCCCCAAGAGTCCATTGATAGTAAATTTTCCAATAGTGCATTTGCATCAGGATCACCATCCAGATTGGAAAGGATGTTGATTTTCGATCATTGTAATGACAGTTTCCGAAAGCATCATTGTCAAATAGAAATATAGAAACATAGAAACATAGAAATTTACAGTGCGGAAAGCAGCCATTTCAGCCCATCATGTCCATGCCGGCTGACAAAGAACCACGTGGCCCTTGGTCAGCAGCCCGAAAGGTTACATATAAACCTATGAAGAATGACGGAAAGGCAAAGAGCATCCAGCCCAACCAATCCGCCTCACCACAACTGCGACACCCCTTGTACTGAAACATTCTGCACTCCACCCCAACCAGAGCCATGTGATCTCCTGGGCGAGGCAAAAACCAGATGAAAATCCAGGCCAGTTTGGGAAGAAAAAATCTGAGAAAATTACTCTCCAACCCATCCAAGCGATCAAAACTAGTCCAGGAGATCACCCTGGCCGTGTTCTATTCCCTGCAGTACTTACCATTATATCTGCTCCGTCCAACAGAAGGTCATCCAGTCTAATCCCAATTACCAGCTCTAGGTCTGTAACCCTGCAGGTTACGGCACTTTAAGTGACCATCCAATCATCTCTTAAAAGTGATGAGGGTTTCTGCATCCACCACTCTTCCAGGCAGCGAGTTCCAGATCCTCTGCGTAAAGCAGCCCCCCGTCAAATCCCCTCTAAACCTTCCACCAACCTTAAAACTATGCCCCCTCATAATAGACCCCTCCACCAATGGAAATAGACCCTTACTATCCATTATATCCAGGCCCCTCAATATTTTTTACACCTCAATGAGGTCTCTCAAACTCATCTGTTCCAATGAGAAAAAACCCAGTCTATCCAATCTGTCCTCATAACTAAGATTCTCCATTCCAGGCAGCATCCTAGTAAATCTCCTCTGCACCCTCTCTAGTGCAATCACATCCTTCCTATAATACGGCGACCAGAACTGCACGCAGTACTCCAGCTGTGGCCTAACCACAATATTATACAATTGAAGCATCAGCTCCCTGCTCTTATAGTCTATGCCTCAGCCAATAAAGGCAAGCATTCCGTATGCCTTCTTAACTACCTTATCCACCTGGTCTGCCACTGTCAGGGATCTGTGGACAAGCACTCCAAGGTCCCTTTGCTCATCTACACTATTAAATGGCCTACCGCTTAATGTTTATACCCTTTCCTTATTAACCTGCCCAAAGTGCCTCACACTTCACTGAATTAAATTCCATTTGCCACTGCTCTGCCCACCTGACCAATAGATTGATATCCTCCTGCAGCCCATGACTTTCCTCTTCATTATCAACCACACAGCCAATTTTAGTGCTGTCTGCAAACTTATTAATCATACTCCCTATATTCAAATCTAAATCATTGATATATACCACAAAAAGCAAGGAACCCAATACTGATCCCTGTGGAAACATCCTTCCAGTCACAAAAACATCCATCAATCATGACCCTTTGCTTCCTACCTCCAAGCCAATTTTGGATCCAACTTGCCACTTTGCCCTGGATCCCATGGGCTTTAACCTTCATGACCAGTCTACCATGTGGGACCTTATCAAAAGCCTTGCTAAAGTCCATAGACACTACATCGTACACACTATCTTCATCGACCCTCTTGGTTACCTCCTCAAAAAATTCAATCAGGTTAGTCAAACATGATCTTCCCTTAAAAAATCCGTGCTGACTGTTCCTAATTAATCCTTGCCTTTGCAAATGTAGATTTATCCTGTCTGTCAGGACTTTTTCCAATAATTTTCCGACCACTGAGGTTAGGCTGACAGGCCTGTAATTCCTCGGCCTATCCCTTTCTCCCTTCTTAAACAAGGGTACTACATTCGCAGTCCGCCAATCCTCCAGCACCATGCCCAGATCCAAAGAGGACTGGAAAATGATGGTCAAGGCCTCTGCTATTTCCTCTTTTACTTTGCTCAACAGCCTGGGATGCATTTCATCCAGGCCTGGGGATTTATCCACTTTCAAAGCTGCTAAACCCCTTAATACTTCCTCTCTCACTATACTTATTTCATCCAGAATATCACACTCCTCCTCGATAGCAGTATCTGCATTGCCCCTTTCCTTTGTGAAAACAGACGCAAAGTATTTGTTAAGAACCTTACCAACATTTTCCACCTCCACACAAAGATTGCCCTCATGGTCTCTAATAGGCCCTACCCTTTCTTTAGTTACCCTCTTACTCTTAATATATTTATAGAATGTCTTCAGACTTTCCTTCATTTTGCTGGCCAAGAATTTCTTGTGCTCTCTCTGAGCATTCCTAATATCCTTTTTAATTTTGTCTCTTAACTTCCTATATTCCTCTAAAGATTCTATAGTATTTAGCTGTTGGTATATGACATAAGCGTCCCTTTTTTTCTTAATCCTCCCCTGTAAGTCTCTAAACATCCAGGGGGCTCTGGAAGTATTTTTTCCAGCCTTTTTCTTTAAGGGCACATATTTGGCCTGAGCCTCCCAGATCTCCTCCTTGAATGCCTCCCACTGTTCCGACACTGATTTATCCACAAGTAGCTGTTTCCAGTCCACTATGGCCAAATCACTCCTTAACTTAGCAACATTAGCTTCTCCCCAATTCGGAACTTTTATTCCAGGCCTATCCTTGTCCTTATCCATAACTGTAATGCCTGTGAGCTTGTAATGTTTGTCGATCCACACTGTGGAGTTGGAGGTATTGTGTATACAGCAACTACAGAGTTAATAATTAAAAAGAACCAGGCATATTCCGGAGGCTTCCGACAGAGCTGACGGCCATCTTAGAAGCTGCGTGTGTGCTGTGCTCTGTAAATATATCACATTTGGAAATGAGATGGGATTTTTTTGAATGATTTAAAGCTGAAATTTTGTTGGTGAAGGATTAAGCCAGCCGACAGAGAGACTTTGGGAATTTCTCTGTATTTGGAAAAAGCTACAAAATCCGAGGTAAAATACAGCCCCCTAACAGCAATCCTTCATCCAAAGTCCCCAGTTCCAACATTAGCTGCAGCCCGAATGCAAAGATGGGCTTTGATTTTGTCAGCATATACATATGATATTGAATATAGACAATCAGCTGATCACAGTAATGCTGATGCAATGTCTAGATTGCCTTCCCCATCACAAGTTACACTCGATAGGGAAGAAGTGTTTTGTTTTTCATACATTGATGAACTGCCAGTTACAGCTGAAGAGATTGGTAGAGCAACCAAACATGACCCAGTGATGTCAAAGATGTATGATTATATTGCAAATGGATGGCCAAACCAGATATCAGACAAAGATATTCATCCATTCTTCATTCGTCGGAATGTTTATCAGTCGATAAAGATTGTATCATGTGGGGTGCAAGAGTGGTTATACCAAATAAATTCAGGTCCAAATTATTAGGAGACCTCCATGACCAGCACCTGGGAATGTGCTTGACCAAGAATTTTGCACATAGTTATTTATGGTGGCCAGGTCTTGATAAAGATATAGAGTACATCGTGAGTCAGTGTACGACATGTCAATCGGTAAGCAAGCAACCACCACTGGTACCATTACAACCATGGAAATGGCCTCCCAGGGTGTGGCAAAGACTATATATTGATTTTGCTGAGTTAGAAGGAAAACAATTGTTCATTGTGATTGATAGCCATTCGAAGTGGGTTGAGGTATTTCAAATGGGGAAAATAACAACAAGTAAAACATTGGACATTTTACAAAGATTATTTTCTTCATTTGGTCTCTCTGAAGAAATTGTTTCGGATAATGGACCACAATGTCGTTCAGAAAAATTTGCACAATTCACGAGCAAAAATGGTGTGAAACATACCAAGGTTCCATCGTAACACCCTGCTTCGAATGGTGCAGCAGAGCGCACTGTGCAAATTGTAAAATGTGACCTCATTCAACAAATGTTGGATCCAAATCCAAAGAAACATCAGTTGTCCTTGGATCACAAATTGGCTAATTTTTTGATTAAGTATTGTAATACTCCTCATACAACTACTGCTAGAACTCCAGCAGAGTTGTTTCTCAAACGACAGCCACGAACCAGATTCTCGTTGTTAAAACTAAATTTGGCATAGTCCGTAGAAGAGACACAATTAAGACAAAAATAGTATCATGATAGAGGTAGAGTAAAAGAGAGAAGTGTGAAATTAAACCAGAAGGTGAGAGTGAAGAACCATCACCATAAGTGGTTACAGTGGTTACTAGGAAGAGTAGTGAAGATATGTGGTCCTCGCACATATTTGGTAAAGATGTTTGATAATGGACAGGTTAGGTTTGTTCATATTGATCATATTTTACCTGCAGACATGGAATGAGTTGAAGGTGGGAATGATTCAATTATTGCTGACTCATGAGATAGTTTTGATATACCAGTAGCAAATCCTACATCTTGTGTACTGGAAACAAATCCAAGTGAGAATCAGAATTTAAGTCTGAGTCCGAGCCAGGAAAACAAAGAGACTGAAGTTAGAGTGAGTTCAAATGAAAATCAAGGAAATTCCATGGAGGAAAACATTCCTCAGGATGAGCCTCGAAGGAGTTTAGATTCGACACCATGTTTGGAAGGTTCTGTTCGAGAGCGAAGGTATTCTCTTCGAAACAGAAAACAAGTAGTTAAGTTAAATTTGTAAATGTGGAAAAAAAAGTCTATATTCTGTGTTATGTATAAACATGCAAGTTATGAATGATGTTGTTAGAATAACTTCTTCATTAAGGAGGGAGAAGTGTAATGTCTGTGAGCTTGTAATGTTTGTAGCTCCACACTGTGGATGTGGACATATTGTGTACTGCAAGTGCAGAGTTAATAATAAACAGAACCAGGCACGTTCCGGAGGCTTCCAACAGAGCTGCCGGCCATCTTAGAAGTTGTGTGTGTGCTCTGTGAATATCTCACAATAACCAACTTAAATCTGACTGAATTATGGTCACTGGCACCCAAATTCTCCCCCACTAATACCGCTTCAACCTGCCCAACTTCATTCCCCAAACTAATCCAAGACTGCCCCCTCTCGTGTTGTGCTTGCTACATACTGACGAAAAATGTTCTCTTGAATGCATTTCAAGAAATCTGCGCCCTCTATACCCTTCACACTAAATTTGTCCCAATCAATATTTGGATAGTTAAAATTCCCTACTATTACTACCCTATGGTTTTTGGACTTTACAGCAATTTGCTTAAATCTTTGCTCCTCTAACTTCCTCCCACTGTTGGGGGTCTATAATATACACCCAGTAGTGCGATCGCCCCTTTTTTATTTTTCCATTCAACCCATCTGACCTCATTTGATGATCCCTCTAACATATCATCCCTCCTCACCACTGAAATATTTTCTTTAATCAGTACTGCAACCCCCACCGACCCCCTCGCCTTTTTTACCCCCCTCTCTATCTTGTCTAAAAATCCTGTAGCCAGGAATATTGATCTGCAAACCTGCCCCTCTTTTAGCCATGTTTCTGTAATGGCTATAATGTCATACTCCCAAGTGTCTACCTGTGCTCTTAGCTTATCCACCTTATTCGCTATACTCATTGCATTAAAGCATATACCATTCAGCACAGGAAGACCTCCTTGCTTACGACATACTAAACCCTGTTTCCTCTGTCTTACAGATTTGCTTTCTAGATTCTTGCTATCCAATTTCTGTTTTACTTCCTTCCCTTTAGAATTCATTCTCAGGTACCCATCCCCCTGCCAAGCTAGTTTAAACTCTCCCCAACAGCACTAGCAAAATTCCCCATGAGGATATTGGTCCCGGCGCTGTTGAGATGCCACCCATCCGACTTGTACAGGTCCCATCTTCCTCCAGAAGCGATCCCAATGCCGCAAGAATTTAAAGCTCTCCCTCCTACACCAACTTTCCAGCCACGTGTTCATCTTCTCTCTCCTACTATTCTTATTAGCATGTGGCACTGGTGGTAACCCAGAGATTATTACCTTTGAGGTTCCACCCTTTAATTTTCTTCCTAGCTCCCTGAATTCTTCCTGTAGGACCTCATCCCTCATTTTACCTATGTCGTTGGTCCCGATATGGACCACGACCTCTAACTGTTTACCCTCCGCCCCACTCCCCCCAGAATGCCCTGCGTCTGCTCTGTGACATCCTTGACCCTGGCACCAGGGAGGCACAAAACCATTCGGAAGTCAGGTCTATGGCCGCAGAAACGCCTGTCTGTTCCCCTAACTATAGAATCCCCGATCACTAGGGCACTTTTATTCTTCATCACTCCCCCCTGTACAGCTGAGTCACCCATTGTGTCTTGGAAATGGCTTTGGCTGCACTCCCCAGAGGCACCAACATCCTTACCGATACTCAGAAGTGAATATCGATTTGAAAGCGAAATGGACTCACGCGGGGACTCCTGCGCTACCTGCCTAGCACAATTACTACATCTGGTGGTCACCCACTTCTCCTCTGCCTGCATGCTTTTAAGCTGCGGGGTAACCACCTCCTGATACGTGCTATCCATGGTCTGTTCTATCATAAAGACCAACAATGGGTTTTGATGAACACATGGGAATGTCTCCTGAGGCTGATGTGTTACAACCGCACTTATGAACTCCCAACTGTTCAGCCTTTGATCCTCCATTCACCATGGCATTTTTGTTGATACCGATCTGCCCAATCACACCCTTATCACCACCTTTGATTACCTAGTCCCTGTTAAAACAATTACTCTCTCTCACCCTGGCCGTTCCCCCAGTACAGCCCTGATCTTCGCTCCCTTAAGTCTAAGGGACGCAGACTTGAACGGATATGGTGGACGACTGGTTTAGCTATGCACTGCCAGATTTGGCTGAACCACATAAAGCACTATTGGGTCCTGCTCTCGTCTGCTAAAATCGAACACTATTCCTGAATCTGGAATGTAAAGATAAATCCCGGCTTCTATTCTCCACTGCTAACCGTCTTTTTAAACCCCTCTGCCCAGTCTCCACCCTCACCTCCGACAATAGGTGAGGGGAGATTGAGAGCATCCCTTCGGCCACCTCTGCCTCTTCCCTACCTTCCCCTATCCCACGGAGCCAAACTTTCTCCAAGGAAGCTCTCTGCCCTAGCCCTGACCTCACATCTTTCTTCAGTTTCTCTCCGATCTCCACTTGTGACCTTTCAGAGCTCATCCTTTCCATGAGACCCACTTCCTTCTCCCTTGACCATATTCTCAACAAACTGCTGACCACCCAACTTCCTTTTCTGGCTCCCATGTTAGCTGACGTTGTTCACGATTCTTTCTCCTCAGGTACTGTCCCCCTCTCCCTCAAATCTGCCGTCATCACCCATCTCCTCAAATAACCAACCCTCAACCCCTCCGTCCTTGCAAACTACCTCCCCATCTCCAACCTCCCTTTCCTCTCCAAAGTCCTTGAATGTGTTGTCGCCTCCCAAATCCGTGCATATGTCTCTCCTCATATGTCAGTCCTGCCATCCCCGGAATCAGTCTGGTGAACCTTCGCTGCACTCCCTCAATAGCAAGAACATCCTTCCTCAGATTAGGAGACCAAAACTGAACACAATATTCCAGGTGAGCCACACCAAGGCCCTGTACAACTTCAGGCAGACCTCCCTGCTCCGATACTCAAATCCCCTAGCTATGAAGGCCAACCTACCATTTGCCTTCTTCACCGCCTGCTGTACCTGCATGCCAGCTTTCAATGACTGATGAGCCATGACAGCCAGGTTTCGTTGCACCTCTCCCTTTCCTAATCTGCCGCCATTTAGATAATATTCTGTCTTTGTGTTTTTGCCCCCAAAGTGGACAACCTCATATTTATCCACATTGTACTGCATCTGCCATGCATTGGCCCACTCACCTAACCTGTCCAAGTCACCCTGCAGCCTTTTAGCGTCCTCCTCACAGCTCACAGCGCAACCAGGTTTAGTGTCATCTGCAAACTTGGAGATATTACACTCAATTACTTCATCTAAATCATTAATGTATATCGTAAAGAGCTGGCATCCCAGCACTGAGCCCTGCAGCACTCCACTAGTCACTGCCTGCCATTCTGAAAAGGACCCGTTTATCCCGACTCTCTGCTTCCTGTCTGCCAGCCAGTTCTCTATCCATGTCAGTACATTACCCCCAATACCATGTGCTTTAATTTAGCACAACAATCTCTAGTGTGGGACCTTGTCAAAAGACTTTTGAATGTCCAAATAAAGCACATACACTGGTTCTCCCTGGTCCACTCTAATAGTTACATCCTCAAAAAATTCTAGAAGATTTGTCAAGCATAAATCCATGCTGACTTGGACTGATCCTGTCACTACTTTCTAAATGCGCTGCTATTTCATCTTTAATAATTGATTCCAACATTTTCCCCACTACTGATGTCAGGCTAACTGGTCTATAATCACCTGTTTTCTCTCTCCCTCCTTTTTTAATCAGTGGTGTTACATTAGCTACCCTCCAGTCCATAGGAACAGATCCAGATTCGATATACTGTTGGAAAATGATCACCAATGCATCCACTATTTCTATAGTCACTTCCTGAAGTACTGTGGGCTGCAGACTATGAGTCCCAGGGGATTTATCGGCCTTCAATCCCATCAATTTCTGTAATACAATTTCCCGCTTTATAAGGATATCCTTCAGTTCCTTCTTCTCACTAGACATTTGGTCCCCAAGTATTTCCGGAATGTTATTTGTGTCTTCCTTCGTGAAAACAGAACCAAACTACTTATTTACTTGGTCCGCCATTTCTTTGTTCCCCATTATAAATTCACCTGAATCTGACTGCAAGGGACCTATGTTTGTTTTCACTAATATTTTTCTCTTCACATATCTATAGAAGCTTTTGCAGTCAGTTTTTATGTTCCCAGCAAGCTTCCTCTCATACTCTATTTTCCCCCTCCTAAGTAAACCCTTTGTCCTCCTCTGCTGTATGACAAAATTCTCCCAGTCCTCAGGGTTGCTGCTTTTTCTGGCCAATTTATATGCCTCTTCCTTGGATTTAACATTATCCTTAAATTCCCTTGTTAGCCACGGTTGAGCCACCTTCTCTGTTTTAGTTTTACTCCAGACAGGGATGTCCAATTGTTGAAATTCATCCATGTGATTTTTAAATGTTTGCCATTGCCTATCCACCGTCAACCCTTTAAGTATCACACGCCAGTCTATTCTAGCCAATTCATGTCTCATACCATCGAAGTTACCTTTCCCCAAGATCAGGTCCCTAGTCTCTGAATTAACTGCGTCACTCTCCATCTTAATAAAGAATTCTACCATATTATGGTCACTCTTCCCCAAGGGGCCACGCACAACAAGATTGTTAATTAGTCTGTCCTCATTACACATCACCCAGTCTAGGATGGCCAGCCCTCTAGTTGGTTCCTTGTCGTATTGGTCAAGAAAACCATCCCTAATACACTGCAGCAAATCCTCCTCCACCGCATTGCTACCAGTTTGGCTAGCCCAGTCAATATGTAGATCAAAGTCACCCATGATAACTGCTGTACCTTTATTGCACGCATCCCTAATTTCTTGTTTGATGCTGTCCCCATCCTCATTACTATTGTTTGGTGGCCTGTACACAACTCCCACTCATGTTTTCTGCCCTTTGGCATTCCGTAGCTCCACCCATACAGATTCCACATCATCCAAGCTAATGTCCTTCCTTACTATTACATTAATTTCCTCTTTAACCAACAACACTATCCCACCTCCTTTTCCTTTCTGTCTATCCTTCCTAAATGTTGAATACCCCTGGATGTTGAGTTCCCAGCCTTGGTCACCCAATGAGGTGTTGCTTTCTCTTTTTTTCCCCACCAGTGCTGAATCCCTGACCTGGGAGGAAAAGAAAATGAAATGTGACGTCACAGTAGGAGGTTTGGGGACGTTGGAGCAGCCTATAAAGGCCCAGTGGCAGTCGAGAGGCAGCGGCAGTCGGAGAGACGGGAGTTCAGGGACGTCGGAGCGGCCTATAAAGGCCAGCTGGTGCAGCTGCAGCAGGGAGAGACAGCAAAAAAGAAGTAGAATGAAATCGAAAGGTGACATCACAGCCAAGGGGGTAAGTGATTGGCTGGTGATTGGTGAGTAGTTTTTTTTTCTTTTCTGATGTGAGTAACCTTTCGCATTAGTGTTGCCAAATTAAGTTAATCTAGGGGTTAAGTCATGGCAGGAGAGCTCGGGCATGTGTTCTGCTCCTTCTGTACTATGTGGGAAGTCAGGGACACTTCCAGTGTCGCTGATGACTACATATGCGGGAAGTGTATCTGGCTGCAGCTCCTGACAGACCGCATTGGAGGTGTCGTTGCACACCGCTGCACTTCGACCAACCCATCCTTCTCCAACGCCTCTCCCATTTACCAAACTCTTATCTTTGCACTCTGACCGGCCGTTGCACTCATTGCAAGACTGCACCAAGCCCCCTCTTTTTATACTGTTCCCAGCTGACTCACCACTGGCCTGTTTAGGGAACCAGTTTTTACTAGCTGTCCAATTAACTAAGCTAGCTTGATTGTTTGTCTCTGCTTAAACCTACAAGAATCCTATCTGTTTAATATTGCAGTTTTACTTAAACTTGTAATCTTATTTTCCATTTAGAATCTACTAGAAATTGTCACAAGTAATTTAAACCAACCTTGAAATGGTTCAAAAGGGATTAACCCAGTTACCAAACTCTTACCTTTGCACTCTGACTTGCCGCTGCACTCCGACCACTCCATCATTCTCCAACGCCTCTCCACCGTCATCCAGCTGGGTGGGACTGCACTAGCCTGGCTCCATTCTTATCTATCTAATCATAGCCAGAAAATTACCGTAAAATGGCTTCTCTTCCCAGCCCCACATCGTTACCTCTGGTGTCCCCCAATGATCTATCCTTGGCCCCCTCCTTTTTCTCATCTACATGGAGCACCTTGTTTTCATCTGAAAACAAGGCATCAGTTTCCACATGTACGCTGATGACACCCAGATCTACCTGACTACCACTTCCCTTGACATCTCTACAGTCTCTAAAGTGTCAGGCTGCTTCTCCAATATTCTCCAATTGAATATTGGGAAGACCGAAGCCATTGTTTTTGTTCCCCCCACAAACACCGTTCCCTCGCCGCTGACTCCATTCCTCTCCCCAGCTTCTGTCTGAGGCTGAACCAGACTGTTTGCAACCTTGGTGTTGTATTTGAGCCTGAAATGAGCTTGCGACCACATATCCGCAGCATAACCAAAACCGCCTATTTCCACCGCCGTAACATCGCCCATCTCCACCCTTGCCTCAGTTCATCCGCTGCTGAAGCCCTTATCCATGCCTTTGTTATCTCTAGACTTGAATATTCCAACGCACTTCTGGCTGGTCTCCCACATTCTACCCTACGTAAACTAGAGGTGATCCAAAACTTGGCTGCCCGTGTCCTAACTCGCACCAAGTCCCACTCACCCATCATCATCATCACTGACCTATATTGGCTCCTGGTTAAGCAACGCCTCGATTTCAAAATTCTCATCCTTGTTTTCAAATCCTTCCATGGTCTCGCCCCGCGCCCTATCTCTATAATCTCTTCCAGCCCCACAAACCCCTGAGATTTCTGCGCTCCTCTAATTCTGCCCTCTTACACATCCCTGATTATAATCGCTCAACCATTAGTGGTCGCGCCTTCTGTTGCCTAGGGCCCAAGCTCTGAAACTCCCTGCCTAAATCCCTCTGCTTCTCTCCCTCTTTTTCCTCCTTCAAGACACTCCTTAAAACCTATCTCTTTGACCAAGCTTTTGGTCACCTGTGTTAATTTCTACTTGTGCGGCTCGGTGTCAAATTTTTTGAATCGCATAATGCTCCTGTGAAGGGCCTTTGGATGTTTCATTACTTTAAAGATGCTCGATAAATACAAGTCGTTGTTGTTGTTGTTATTTTTCTACACTGTCTCTTGAGAAACATTTTACATTGAAAATACTTCCTGCCCTCCTCCAGCGTGACCTCAAGGATAAGCAGTAAACTGAATCGGAAACCAGAACTAATCTGATAGAGGTGCATAAGGTTCATTTTTAAAGACTTGGTCAAAATTCGGTTGCTAATGCTTGCTGATAATGCCGGTGAGTGACGCTGGGTGCTTTTCACACCTGATGCGAAATTCATTTTTTAAGGGTGTTAAAACGTTGCGTCCCACCAGTTAACGCTATGGAAATCATGACGTCAGTACACGTGGAATGTCTCCTTGGCACCTCTATTGCGATATTTAGTTTGTAATGGTTGCCGTACAGCTTGAAAAAAGTGATGGTTAAACAGTGGAACTCGGTCGGAATCGGCCAGAGATCAAGATAAGGTTTTTTCTTTCTTTATTTCTTCATTTTTTCATTAGTATTAACAGTGGGGAAGTTTGTGTGTGGGTCGGAGAAGTTTGAGGTTTTTTTTCTTTCTTCCCTTTTCTTCCCGGTTTTCAACTAGCATGGCGGCAGCCTCCCGATGGGAAATTCAGTCGGCCTCCTGAGCTCCCGCTCGAGGATGAGTGTGCAAGGCCACCTTTTAGCGCTGCTCTCTCATCTTTGGCCGTAAAAACTGAATTTGGCAGTTGGAGCCTGCACCTAACGCCTGGCGGTAAAATCAACATTCAAGTGGTGACACCGACTCAAAAATGGCAGTACCGAATTCCGACCCCTTGAATTTTCCCCAATTTATTTTGATTTGGATTCACAACGAGGAAAATATTTTTTTTTTATATGGCAAATCTGAAAACATGGGAGGAGAAATTTGGGAGCGTCCTGTTTGGGGCGCTAACTTTTGAAAATGTTAAAAATTGGCATCAGGTGCTAATGATTTTTAGCTTTTAAAAAATTCATTGTTGGCGCTCCAGGAAGGAAGTGGAGTGTTAAAGTGTTCCACTTCCTTCCTGGAGCACTACAGGATGCAGACGGGCCGGTAGCTATGCAGCGCTGCACACTGGGTCGTGCAGTGCTGCCGCAATCCGAGGCTCCTTCGCTCCCTTAAAGGGAAGGGCCATCGCTGCATGCTCTGCATTGGGACCAATGAGCTGGTCCCCGACGATAGCCATGATCCAGCTCGAACATGCATTTCAGCACAGTGCCAGGCTGATCGGTCGCAGCCAAGGAGAATTAAAAAAAATTACAAAGAACCATTACAGAAATTTTGCAACTTACACCGTCCACCTCCCCTTTAAATTTCTTCCCCGAAGTGCGTGGCTTCCCAATCAACACCTCTTGTATCTGTCAGTGTTTTCGCCCAGTAATGCTGCAGGGGGCGGAACCGAAGTTTGGATCCGGGGCACTACTGAGGCAATATGTGCACGACAATGATGTCACGATCTCCAGACGAAAAAGATCGGGGCACAACATTTTACCGCTGCCACAAACCTGTTGCCGAAGTTAGCAGGAGTCAACCTTCTCGCCGCGCCCGGTCAGTAAGTTGTTAGCGTCCCATTATCGCCCCCTGCAGGTCTCCATCTTTCACCTGTTTTTGTTGTCTTCATGTTGCAGTGTCTCTCTCTGTCTCTCCCCTTCTGCTTCTGTCTCCCTAACTTGTTTTGGTTCTCTCTCTGTCCTCTTCGACATGGACTTGCAGCAGGCGAGAGTATTTTTGTGTGACCGAGAGAAGCATTCATGTTCATCAACATGTTTTGAACAGTCTCCAGCGGTTCCTTTTAAGGGTCACTGGTTAGGCTAATCAATGCCAGTGCGGCACACACTCCGCCCATTTCTACCTCAAAATGGTAATTAAGGTTCTGTACACATCAGAGGACTGCAATTGTCACCCTAATGTGGCCTGCCGCCTGAAGCAAACGATTGCTTCGGCTGCCCATCTGAAGGCCCTTCCTAGAAGGCAGTGGTTAGGGCACCAGAATTCACAGGGTGGTAGGTGACCTGAATACCATTTTAAGGATGCTACTGTTCCATTTATTTCAGTGGTCAGAGTTAAAATTGGCCCCCTAGAAGCTAATGGAAACCATTCAGCAGTTCAGTTGTTGAAATGGCACTGATTTGTGGGGAAAAGATCATGCAGGGCCACGTGATCAAGCTGTGACAGGTAGAGCATAAAATTAACATTTGAAATGTTATTACTGCAACACTTTCTACTGAAGTTACAAGGAAACATAACCGTTTGGTATGATCGGCAACTGTGGACAGTTTAACAATGGAGTTTTCATGGGAAATAAATGATTAACTGTTCAATGGATCATGCAATCTATGTTAGAAGTGTTATGTATGGAAACATTGCAACTGTGTAAGACTTGCCACCAGATGGCGCAACTGTTGGAGGCCCATGGGTCACCTGCACACCTCGTGCAAGGGAGTATAAAAGGTTGTCTGCCATGCTGCTTAGGCAATCTGGAATTGTTTTAAAGAGACTAAGGTCAAATCAGTTTTAGCTCACAGTACTCAGTCTTGTGGAGTTCTTCCATACTTAACAATTGGCGACGAGTAACAGATTATGAACTTTCATGTGGTCATGGCTGCTATTTGAGAGAGAATGGTAGAGGATGATGATTGGGAAGCCTTCGTTGAGCATCTTGACCAGTACTTCGTAGCCAACAAGCTGGACGGGGACGATAAAGTGATTGAGTGCAGGGCGATTCTCCTCACTGTGTGTGGGTCCACAATATACGGCCTCATCAAGAATCTGCTGGCACCGGAGGAACCAGCGGAGAAGACATATACAGAGTTGTGTACACTGGTTTGGAACCACCTCAAGCCGAATGAGAGCATCTTAATGGCCAGGTGTCACTTCGATATACACCCCTGCTCTGAGGGCCAGGACATGGTGAGTTATGTCGCTGATTTGAGACGCCTTGCGGGAACTTGTGAATTTGCTGGATTTTTGGGGGAAATGCTGCAGGACTTTTTTGTGCTTGGCATTAGCCACAAGGTAATTCTTCGCAAGCTGCTGTCCGCCAAATCTCTAGACCTGAGCAAGGCCATCACGATAGCCCAGGCATTCATATCCACAAGTGATAATACCAGACAGATATCTTCCCAGCATCGAAGCTCACCGGCAAGTATTGTGCATAAAATAACATCGCTAGCAGGCAGAACTGTATGTGGCAGGGCCTACATGTATGCAGCTGCAAGACCAAGGATGACTCAGAGTCCACCATCGGGCATGAATATAAAGCCATTAGCACCATGTTGGCACTGCGGGGGTAATCATCGAGCCCATCAATTCGATTCAAGCACTATGTTTGCAAAGGCTGCGAAACAATGGGGCACCTCCAGCGAATGTGCAAGAGTGCTGCAGAGGATGATCGCTCCAGCACGGATCACTCAGAACAAAAAGAGAGACAACTCAACCCAAGGAAGAAGTGTATGAAGTACACACCTTCACCACCAAGAGACCTCCTATCATGCTGAAAGTTAAATTGAACGGTATTTTGGTATCAATGGAGTTGGACACGGGCGCGAGTCAGTCAATTATGAGCCAGAAGACTTTTGAGAAACTGTGGGGCAACAAGGCACAAAGGCCCAAACTGAGCCCGATTCAGACAAAGCAGCACATCTACACCAAAGAGCTCATAACAGTCATTGGCAGTGCAGCTGTTAAGGTATCGTACGATGGAGCTGTGCATGATTTATCACTGTGGATTGTACCAGGCAATGGCCCAACATTATTCGGCAGAAGCTGGCTGGGAAAGATTCGATGGAACTGGGATGACATCAAAGCACTATCTTCAATGGATGATAACTCGAGCGTCCAAGTGTTGAGCAAATTTCCGTCGCTATTTGAACCAGGCATCGGCAACTTCGCAGGCGCCAAGGTGCAGATCCATCTAATCCCCGATGCAAGGCCCGTTCAACACACGGCTCGAGCGGTTCCATCTATGATGAGGGAGAAAGACGAGATCAAACTGGTCAGACTTCAATGAGAGGGAATCATATCACCAGTCGAGTTCAACGAGTGGGCCAGTTCGATTGTTCTGGTGTTGAAAAGCGATGGTATGGTCAGAATCTGCGGTGACTACAAGGTAACGATCAACCGAGTCTCGTTACAGGACCAGTACCCTCTACCCAAAGCAGATGACCTGTTTGCAATGTTAGTGGGGGGAAGTCGTTCACCAAGTTGGAACTAACCTCCACCTACATGACACAGGAGCTGGCTGAATCTTCAAAAAGATTGACGTGCATCAATACGCACAAAGGACTGTTTTCTACCACAGGGGGATTTTTGGAATTCATTCGGCTGCTGCCATCTTCCAGAGGAACATAGAGAGTCTACTGAAATCGGGTCCATGCACCGTTGTGTTTCAAGACGACATCCTGATCACTGGTCGTGACACCACCAAACACCTGCACAACCTGAAAGAGGTTCTAAGTCGACTAGACAGAGTGGCACTCAAGCTGGCGCCAGAGGTCGAATTTTTGGGGAGAAAGATTGCGGCAGATGGCATCAGAACCACAGACTCAAAGACAGAGGCCATCAAGAATCCACCCAGACCACAGAATGTGATGGAGCTGCGTTCGTTCCTGGGACTCCTGAGCCATTTTAGGTTAAGTTTCTACTCGGGTTAAGCACTTTGCTGGAACCATTACACATGTTGCTACATAAATGTGACGACTGGGTTTGGGGTAAATCTCAAGAGACAGCTTTTGAGAAGGCCAGAAATCTATTTTGCTCTAATAAGTTACTTGTACTGTATGACCCGTGTAAACGATTAGTGGTAGCTTGTGATGCATCTTCATACGGGGTCGGCTGTGTGTTACAGCAAACCAATGTATCAGGCAAACTTCAACCTGTTTGTCTAAGACTGAAAGAGCCTACATTATGGTCGAGAAAGAGGTATTAGCATGTGCATCTGGGGTTAAGAAAATGCACCGATACCTATTTGGACTTCAGTTTGAACTTGAAACCGACCACAAACCGCTCATTTTGCTGTTTTCAGAAAGCAAAGGTATAAACAAACACCAATGCCTCGTCCCACATCCAAAGATGAGTACTAACATTGTCTGCCTATGACTATGTTATCCGCCACAGACCAGGCACGGAGAATTGTGCTGATGCCCTCAGTCGGCTACCATTGCCCACGACCGGGTGGAAATGGCGCAGCCCGCAGACTTGCTTCTGGTCATGGATGCTTTTGAGAGCGAGGGGTCACCCATCACTGCTCGCCAGATCAAGACCTGGATCAGCCAGGATCCTGTGCTATCACTTGTAAAAAGTTGCATCCTCAATGGGAACTGGTCGGCCGTTCCAGGGGAAATGCAAGATGAAATTAAGCCGTTTCAACGATGCAAAGATGAAATGTCCATCCAGTCGGATCGTCTCTTATAGGGTAATTGCGTGGTTTTGTTAAAAAAAAGTAGGGAAACGTTTATACACGACCGACACAATACCCACCCAGCCATAGTCATAGAAACATAGAAACATAGACATAGAAACATAGAAAATAGGTGCAGGAGTAGGCCATTCGGCCCTTCTAGCCTGCACCGCCATTCAATGAGTTCATGGCTGAACATTCAACTTCAGTACCCCATTCCTGCTTTCTCGCCATACCCCTTGATCCCCCCAGCAGTAAGGACCTCATCTAACTCCTTTTTGAATATATTTAGTGAATTGGCCTCAACAACTTTCTGTGGTAGAGAATTCCACAGGTTCACCACTCTCTGAGTGAAGAAGTTCCTCCGCATCTCGGTCCTAAATGGCTTACCCCTTATCCTTAGACTGTGACCCCTGGTTCTGGACTTCCCCAACATTGGGAACATTCTTCCTGCATCTAACCTGTCTAACCCCGTCAGAATTTTATATGTTTCTATGAGGTCCCCTCTCATTCTTCTGAACTCCAGTGAATACAAGCCCAGTTGATCCAGTCTTTCTTGATAGGTCAGTCCCGCCATCCCGGGAATCAGTCTGGTGAACCTTCGCTGCACTCCCTCAATAGCAAGAATGTCCTTCCTCAGGTTAGGAGACCAAAACTGTACACAATACTCCAGGTGTGGCCTCACCAATGCCCTGTACAACTGTAGCAACACCTCCCTGCCCCTGTACTCAAATCCCCTTGCTATGAAGGCCAACATGCCATTTGCTTTCTTAACCGCCTGCTGCACCTGCATGCCAACCTTCAATGACTGATGTACCATGACACCCAGGTCTCTTTGCACCTCCCCTTTTCCTAATCTGTCACCATTCAGATAATAGTCTGTCTCTCTGTTTTTACCACCAAAGTGGATAACCTCACATTTATCCACATTATACTTCATCTGCCATGCATTTGCCCACTCACCTAACCTATCCAAGTCGCTCTGCAGCCTCACAGCATCCTCCTCGCAGCTCACACTGCCACCCAACTTAGTGTCATCCGCAAATTTGGAGATACTACATTTAATCGCCTCATCTAAATCATTAATGTACAGTGTAAACAGCTGGGGCCCCAGCACAGAACCTTGCGGTACCCCACTAGTCACTGCCTGCCATTCTGAAAAGTACCCATTTACTCCTACTCTTTGCTTCCTGTCTGACAACCAGTTCTCAATCCATGTCAGTACACTACCCCCAATCCCATGTGCTCTAACTTTGCACATCAATCTCTTGTGTGGGACCTTGTCGAACGCCTTCTGAAAGTCCAAATATACCACATCAACTGGTTCTCCCTTATCCACTCTACTGGAAACATCCTCAAAAAATTCCAGAAGATTTGTCAAGCATGATTTCCCTTTCACAAATCCATGCTGACTTGGACCTATCATGTCACCTCTTTCCAAATGCACTGCTATGACATCCTTAATAATTGATTCCATCATTTTACCCACTACCGATGTCAGGCTGACCGGTCTATAATTCCCTGTTTTCTCTCTCCCTCCTTTTTTAAAAAGTGGGGTTACATTGGCTACCCTCCACTCCATAGGAACTGATCCAGAGTCAATGGAATGTTGGAAAATGACTGTCAACGCATCCACTATTTCCAAGGCCACCTCCTTAAGTACTCTGGGATGCAGTCCATCAGGCCCTGGGGATTTATCGGCCTTCAATCCCATCAATTTCCCCAACACAATTTCCCGGCTAATAAGGATTTCCCTCAGTTCCTCCACCTTACTAGACCCCCCGACCCCTTTTATAACCGGAAGGTTGTTCGTGTCCTCCTTCGTGAATACCGAACCAAAGAACTTGTTCAATTGGTCCGCCATTTCTTTGTTCCCCGTTATGACTTCCCCTGATTCTGACTGCAGGGGACCTACATTTGTCTTTACTAACCTTTTTCTCTTTACATATCTATAGAAACTTTTGCAATCCGTCTTAATGTTCCCTGCAAGCTTCTTCTCATACTCCATTTTCCCTGCCCTAATCAAACCCTTTGTCCTCCTCTGCTGAGTTCTAAATTTCTCCCAGTCCCCAGGTTCGCTGCTATTTCTGGCCAATTTGTATGCCACTTCCTTGGCTCTAATACTATCCCTGATTTCCCTTGATAGCCACGGTTGAGCCACCTTCCCTTTTTTATTTCTATGACAGACAGGAATGTACAATTGTTGTAGTTCATCCATGCGGTCTCTAAATGTCTGCCATTGCCCATCCACAGTCAACCCCTTAAGTATCATTCGCCAATCCATCTCAGCCAATTCACGCCTCATACCTTCAAAGTTAGCCTTCTTTAAGTTCTGGACCATGGTCTCTGAATTAACTGTTTCATTCTCCATCCTAATGCAGAATTCCACCATATTATGGTCACTCTTCCCCAAGGGGCCTCGCACAACGAGATTGCTAATTAATCCTTTCTCATTACATAACACCCAGTCTAAGATGGCCTCCCCCCTAGTTGGTTCCTCGACATATTGGTCTAAAAAACCATCCCTTATGCACTCCAGAAAATCCTCCTCCACCGTATTGCTTCCAGTTTGGTTAGCCCAATCTATGTGCATATTAAAGTCACCCATTATAACTGCTGCACCTTTATTGCACGCACCCCTAATTTCCTGTTTGATGCCCTCCCCAACATCACTACTACTGTTTGGAGGTCTGTACACAACTCCCACTAACGTTTTTTGCCCTTTGGTGTTCTGCAGCTCTACCCATATAGATTCCACATCATCCAAGCTAATGTCCTTCCTAACTATTGCCTTAATCTCCTCCTTAACCAGCAATGCTACCCCACCTCCTTTTCCTTTTATTCTATCCTTCCTGAATGTTGAATACCCCTGGATGTTGAGTTCCCAGCCCTGCTCATCCTGGAGCCACGTCTCCGTAATCCCAATCACATCATATTTGTTAACATCTATTTGCACAGTTAATTCATCCACCTTATTGCGGATACTCCTTGCATTAAGACACAAAGCCTTTAGGCTTGTTTTTTTAACACCCTCTGTCCTTTTAGAATTTTGCTGTACAATGGCCCTTTTTGTTCTTTGCCTTGGGTTTCTCTGCCCTCCACTTTTCCTCATCTCCTTTCTGTCTTTTGTTTTTGCCTCCTTTTTGTTTCCCTCTATCTCCCTGCATTGGTTCCCATCCCCCTGCCATATTAGTTTAACTCCTCCCCAACAGCACTAGCAAACACTCCCCCGAGGACATTGGTTCCGATTCTGCCCAGGTGCAGACCGTCCGGATTGTACTGGTCTCACCTCCCCCAGAACCGGTTCCAATGCCCCAGGAATTTGAATCCCTCCCTGCTGCACCATTGCTCAAGCCACGTATTCATCTGAGCTATCCTGCGATTCCTACTCTGACTAGCACGTGGCACTGGTAGCAATCCCGAGATTACTACTTTTGAGGTCCTACTTTTTAATTTAGCTCCTAGCTCCTTAAATTCATTTCGTAGGAACTCATCCCTTTTTTTACCTATGTCATTGGTACCAACGTGCACCACGACAACTGGCTGTTCTCCCTCCCTTTTTAGAATGTCCTCCACCCGCTCCGAGACATCCTTGACCCTTGCACCAGGGAGGCAACATACCATCCTGGAGTCTCGGTTGCGGCCGCAGAAACGCCTATCTATTCCCCTTACAATTGAATCCCCTATCACTATCGCTCTTCCACTCTTTTTCCTGCCCTCCTGTGCAACAGAGCCAGCCACGGTGCCATGAACTTGGCTGCTGCTGCCCTCCCCTGATGAGTCATCCCCCTCAACAGTACTCAAAGCGGTGTATCTGTTTTGCAGGGGGATGACCACAGGGGACCCCTGCACTACCTTCCTTGCACTACTCTTCCTGCTGGTCTTCCATTCCCTCGCTGGCTGTGGACCCTTCTCCTGCAGTAAGACCAACTCGCTACACATGATACTCACGTCATTCTCAGCATCGTGGATGCTCCAGAGTGAATCCACCTTCAGCTCCAACTCCGCAACGCGGACCGTCAGTAGCCGGAGGTGGACACACTTCCCGCACATGTAGTCGTCAGGGACACTGGTGTTGTCCCCGTGTTCCCACATGGTACAGGAGGAGCATATCACGTGACCGAGCTGTCCTGCCATGACTTAACCCTTAGATACACTTAAATTGCCGACAACAATGTTAAAAGTTACTGACTAATAAAGAAAAGAAAAACTACTCACCAATCAGCAGCCAATCACTTACCACGTTGGCTGTGACGTCACCTTTTGATTTCCTTCTACTTCTTTTTTGCCTTCTCTCCCAGCTGGAGCTGCACCGCTACGCCTCTTTGGACTCCCGCCTCTCTCGACGCTCCCCGGACTGCTGAGCCTTTTATAGGCCGCTGCCTCTCTGGACTCCCGCCTCTCTCGACGCTCCCCGGACTGCTGAGCCTTTTATCGGCCGCTGCCTCTCTGGACTCCCGCCTCTCTCGACGCTCCCCGGACTGCTGAGCCTTTTATAGGCCGCTGCCTCTCTGGACTCCCGCCTCTCTCGACGCTCCCCGGACTGCTGAGTCTTTTATAGGCCGCTGCCTCTCTGGACTCCCGCCTCTCATGATGAAGGCAATTGCCAGGTCGCATGTTTGATGGCCCGGAATTGACTCGGACTTAGAGTCATGCGTACACCAGCGCAACACGTGCTTACAATTGAGCACTGCACCAGGGGACGGTCCATTGAGTCTGTGGTCATGGCCCTCCAAACTGTGGTCCAGAATCCACGTAGATTTTGCTGGTCCCTTTCTCCGAAAGATGTTTTTAGTTGTAGTGGGCGCTTACTCTAAATGGATTGAATGTGTAATCATGTCATCCAGCACATCCACTGCCACCATTGAAAGCTATGTTCGCCACCCATAGCTTGCCCGACGTCCTTGTCAGTGACAATGGACCGTGTTTCACCAGCTTGGAATTCAACAAGTTTGTGACCCACAATGGCATCAAGCATGTCAGGTCTGCCCCATTTAAGCCCGCATCCAACGGTCAAGCGGAATGGTCAGTCCAAACTATCAAGTAGAGCTTGAAACGCGTGACGGAAGGCTCCTTGCAGCCCCACTTATCTCAGGTTCTGCTCAGCGACCAGATACGACCCCACTCGCTCACTGGGGGTCCCCCTGCAGAATTTTTAATGACGAGAGCACTCAAAACCAGGCTCTCCCTAGTCCATCCGGATCTAAATGATCATGTGGAAACCAGGCATCACCGGCAAAACATGTACCATGATCGCATGGCTGTATCGCGTGACATTGATGTTAACGACCCTGTGTTTGTCCTTAATTACAGTATGCTCCTAAATGGGTTGCTGGCACTGTCTTGGCCAAGGAGGGGAATAGAATGTTTATAGTCAAACTAATGAATGGACAAACCTGCAGAAAGCATTTGGATCAGCCCAAACTGCAGTTCACCGACAACCAGGAACAACCTAAAGAGGACATCACCATCATCGATCCACCAACACACACCCAACCAGCAATCGACCTCACTGTTAATCAAGAGGGTGAACTCACCATTCCCAACAGTCCTGTCATACCAGATGCACCGCAGTGCAGCAATGGTTCGACAACTCAGCCATGCCAGAGTTTGAACTCAGATACTCAACCAGGGAGCGTCTTAACTTGTAAATCATTTGTATCAAAGACTTTTTGGAGGGGGGGGGGATGCGGAGTGATGTTATGTATGTAAACATTGTAACTATGTAAGACTTGCCACCAGAGGGTGCAACTGTTAGAGGCCCAAGGGTCACCTGCACACCTCGTGCAAGGCAGTATAAAAGATGTCTGGAGTTGTATTAAAGAGACTAAGGTCACGTCAGCTTTAGCTCATAGTACTCAGTCTTGTGGAGTTCCTCCATACTTAACAAGAAGATTGAGATATTAAAAGATATTTTAATCTCATCTTTCGGGATCTGGTGGAAATTTGGATTACATTAATATTGCCTGACAATCCAATGTGAGACTATGTCCAACATAGTTAGTGGATGCATCCATTTTCGTTGCAGATGTTGATGTGCCGATTGCTCCAGGAGAGGATGGTGACCTATACGAGGATGGATTTTCCTCTGGCCTGCTCCCAATTAACATTTAAATTATGGGTGCGCTTGAAGCGAACTACATGCCAAATGGGCCTGCATGCAGATTTCCCCATGAAGTGCTAGATGCTGATCAAAGGCAGAATGACCGCATTTTTAAAAAACTGATACGGTTGCTTCCTCAACTGCCATTTTTCTTAAAATAACTGACCAGTTGCAACACAAAAGGGTTTTATTTTTGTTTTTCTGCACTTAAAATGGTTTTGCTGCTTCAGAACTTGTTCCTGATTACTGCTGCTCTCTTATAATTTATGGTAGAGACCATAAAAAGAAAGACTTAGATTTATATATCGCTTTTCACGACCATCGGACATCTCAAAGTGCTTTACAGCCAATGAAGTACTTTTGGAGTGTAGTCACTGTTGTAATGTAGGAAACACTGGGAGGATAGACGCACCAATGTCAGTGTTCTAGATCAGGCCAACATCCCCAGCATCGAAGCACTGACCACACTCGACCAGCTCCGTTGGGCGGGCCACATCATCTGCATGCCCGAAGACTCCTAAAGCAAGCGCTCTACTCAGAACTCCTACATGGCAAGCGAGCCCCAGGTGGGCAGAGGAAATGTTTCACGGACACCCTCAAAGCCTCCTTGATAAAGTGCAACATCCCCACCGGCACCTGGGAATCCCTGGCCCAGAACCGCCCTAAGTGGAAGAAGAGCATCTGGGAGGGCACTGAGCAACTCGAGTCTCGTCACCGAGAGCATGCAGAAATCAAGCACAGGCAGGGGAAGGAGCGTACGGCAACCCTGTCCCACCCACCCTCTCCTTCAACCACTGTCTGTCCTATCTGTGACAGAGACTGTAATTCCAGTATTGGACTGTACGGTCACCTGAGAACTCACTTTTAGAGTGGAAGCAAGTCTTCCTCGATTTCGAGGGACTGTTTATGATGATGATGATGATGTAGGAAACGTAGCAGCCAATTTGCGCACAAACAGGCCCACACAATCAGCAATGTGATAATGACCAGATAATCTGCTCTTTTGTTATGTTGATTGAGGGATAAATATTGGCCAGGACAGCTAGGATAACTCCCCTGCTCTTCTTCAAAATAGTACCATGGGATCATTTATGTCCACTTGAGAGAGCAGATGCACCCTCGATTTAACGTCTCATCCAAAAGACAGCACCTCCGACAGTGCAGTGCTCACTCAGCACTGCACTGGAGTGTCAGCCTAGATTTTTTTGTGCTCAAATCCCTGGAATGGGACTTGAACCCACAACCTTCTGACTCAGTGGCGAGAGTGCTACCCACTGATCCACAGCTGACATATTCAACACAGTGCCGCCCCACTCAATCTTTCAAGCTTATTTAAAGGCAGACTAGCTCAACAACACAAGCCTTCTTGACAACCGCTGAAAAAATTCACCTGGTCATCTCCTGAGCCACTCGCATTTATCTCCCCACTACAGAACTAGAATCCTCCCTCCTCTGACCACACAGTCACTCCATCCTACCTTGAATAAAAAGAGAAGCCTCAGAATCAAATCAGCATCCCTCCTTCTATTGCTGCATCCACCATTCTTCACATTCACACTTGTTTTCCCTGGTCCTCGACATTCAAAGATACTGATATTACAATAATATTTTATCAGCAGTGTTCTATTGGAACAAGTGCACACATGTGTGTCCACTGCTTGCTGCCACACTGCTCCTCTTCACCTTTCTCCTCCCAAGACTTCTGGAAGAGTCACACAGACTCCTGTTTGGGGCGATGCTGCTATTCTAGCCCATTATGAACATTCACCGGGGAAGGCACATGCAAATTTTAGCTTCTGGCCAGCATAGATTAACTCCAACACTTTTAAATATGCAGAAACAGCTGATATCATAAAATGTTTGCTTTCCTAACCAACCCCCCCCCATCTCTCACAGGGGTATACAGTGTACATACTTACTCACATCAGAATCGGAGAACTTCCAAACCTCAACAACTACCAATCACCCTCTTGTGGCTTTGAACACAGCTTACCTCTTTCTCCCCGCTTCTCACCACCAATTCTAAGGTCCAATGCCAAATCTCCGAGGCGTTTTTCTGCAACACTGTGACAGAATCCATTGCCTAATACGGTTACTGCCATCACTTTGAAAGGCAGAAAGATCAGCATGATCCCTTGGTCATACATGTGGGGAAATAAAAATGCTGGGCAAATAAACATAATGTTGCTCCTTACACAAGACTAACAACATTATTTTGAATAAAAGTTTAAAAGTAAAATTCAAAATTAGAAAATAGAACTCGCAAGCCACACGTTGGGGAGCAATTGAATTCACGGCAGACTTTTTCTGATCTACATTGGTTCCCGGTTAAGCAATGTCTCGATTTCAAAATTCTCACACTTGTTTTCAAATCCCTCCATGGCTTTGCCCCTCCCTATCTCTAATCTCCTTCACCCTCAGAATCCCCCAAGATATCTGTGCTCCTCTAATTCTGCCCGCTTGAGCATCCCTGATTATAATTGCTCAACCATTGGTGGCCATACCTTCTGATGCCTAGACCCTAAACTCTGGAATTTCCTGACTAAACCACTCTGCCTCTCTGCTTCACTTTATTCCTTTAAGACGCTCCTTAAAACCTATCTCTTTAACCAAGCTTTTGGCCATCTGGCCTAATTTCTGCTTTTGTGGCTCGGTTTTCAAATCTTTTGCCTTATAGTCCTGTGAAGTGTCTTGGGACGTTTCACTATGTTAAAGGTGCTATATAAATATAAGTTGTTGTTGTTGCTGTTGTTAGCCTTACCCAGACATGATAATCCTTTTCATATTTCAATAGGCACAACTCCCTTCTTTCAATTGGCATGTGTATAAGTGATTTTCCATGAAACATAAAAGCTAGAAATAACTGCCCAAATTTCTGATTGATTTTAGTGTTTGGATGAATTCAGCACCTTTGGATTGAAGATTCCTTTGCGGAATTATCACAAGTTCTCAGTTTCCAGTTGATGTAATGAATCTGGCAGTAATGGTCACCTCTCGAGTCATTAAGTAACAGTTAAGCTAATGATTATAGAGCAGGATAATGGGAGAGACATCCAGTTAAAATTTGCCATCATGAATTTCAGTGTAAAATATTGGTGCTGTGTAATCTGACTTGAATTACTATTGAAAAATTAAACTATAGACTGTTCGCAGGAGCATTTTCCTCCTGAAATCACTCAAGCAAACAGCAGCTGCACAGGGGAAGGTTAAAGCATTACCAGTGTTCATTGCCCAAGTATTATCTTTGCAGTAACTGACAGACAAATCCTAAGGCTTTCTCGGTTCGGCAGTCAGCTCCTGAATGAAGTATGTTCATCAAAGAAAGTGTATGAAACTATGGCAGTCAATTCTGCCATGTTGCTCAAGGCCCTCAAAGTGACAGCAAACAAATGATACGCTATTGGCTCTGTCAAAACAAAATCGACTGATCAATCAGACAGCAGATAGTTCACAATAATCAACAAAACACTCAGCAATGCGAGCTGAGAATTCATAGAAACATAGAAACATAGAAAATTGGAGCAGTAGTAGGCCACTCAGCCCTTCGAGTTTGAACCGCCATTCAATATGATCATGGCTGACCCTCTATCACTACACCATATTCCCGCTTTCCTCCCATATCCCTTGATGCCTTTTGTTTCTAGAAATCTATCTATCTCCCTCTTAAATATATTCAGTGACTTGACCTCCACAGCCTTCTGTGGTAGAAAATTCCACCACCCTCTGAGCGAAAAATGTTTTCCTCATCTCTGTTATGTCTTGAATAAAGAGTCAGACTAGATACTGCAAGCTCAAAGTAAGGTGTGACCGTAGTCCTTTATTACAGATCTCAGAGTGCCTCTCCAGCCTGTGAGGCCTCCTTATATACAGGTGCTCCCAAAGAATTGTGGGATCCTTTGGGACTCCAGGGGATAAGCCCTCTGGTGGTTAGACATGGTATTTACAGGTTTACATACATAACAGCACTCCCCCCCCCGCCCCCTGCCAAAGTCAATAGTGTAACCATTTACAATGTGAGTTGATCTGGGGCCTTCCTTTCCCTGGTTGAGCATCTCGGTGCAAATGCTGGTTTTGGTGAGTCGTTTGTTGGACCCTCACTGGGCTGCTGCGCAGTTGGCCTTGCTGGGCTGCTGGGGATGGTGAGTCCTGCTGGGCTGCTGCGGGTGATGGGTTCTGCTTTGTGGTCAACCGCTGAGTCGGTTGCCGCTTGTGTGTGTGTTGGAGGATCGAAAAAGGTAGAGTCTATTGTGGGTTGTTCTGGATAGTCCATAAATCTGAGTTTGGTTTGGTCCAAGTGTTTTCTGCAGGTGAGTCCATTTGAGAGTTTAACCACAAACAGTGGTCTTTGACCAAAACAGTGCCAGCAAGCCATCTGGGACCTTGTCATAGTTCAACACAAATACAGGATGATGTTTCTCAATTTCGCATGACACATTTGCGCGATCATGGTATGTATTCTGTTGAAGCCGCTTGCTCGCTACCTGTTCATGTAGATCAGGGTGGACTAATGAGAGCCTTGTCTTAAGTGCCCTTTTCATGAGCAATTCAGCGGGAGGGACCCCGGTGAGTGAGTGGGGTCTTGTGCGGTAACTAAGCAGGACTCAGGATAAGCGAGTCTGCAGTGAGCCTTTAGTTACCATTTTCAAGCTCTGCTTAATTGTTTGAACTGCTCGTTCTGCCTGACCATTGGATGCTGGTTTAAACGGGGCAGATGTGACATGTTTGATCCCATTGCAGGTCATGAACTTCTTGAACTCGGCACTGGTAAAGCGTGGCCCATTGTCACTGACAAAGACATTAGGCAGGCCGTGCATGGCAAACATGGCCCGTAGGCTTTCAGTGGTGTCAGCGGACATGCTAGTCAACATTATCACGCATTCAATCCATTTGGAGTACGCACCTACAACCACTAAAAACATTTTTCCCAAGAATGGGCCTGCATAATCCACATGGCCCTGGGACTACGGTTTGGAGGGCCAGGACCATAAACTTAGTGGGGCCTCCCTGGGTGCATTGCTTAACTGTAAACATGTATTACATTTGTGCCCGCAGGACTCTAAGTCTGCATCGATACTGGGCCACCACACGTGGGATCTGGCTATCGCTTTCATCATTACGATGCCTGGGTGGGTGCTGTGGAGATTGCTAATGTAAGTATTCCTGCCATTTTTTGGCACCACTACCTGATTACTCCATAGGAGGCAGTCTGCCTGTATAGATATTTCATCTTTGCGCTGCTGGTACGGCTTTATTTCTTCCTGCATCTCTAATGGGACACTGGGCCAACTCCTGTGAAGTACGCAATTTTTTACTAAGGACAGTAAGGGGTCCTGCTCGTCCAGGTTCTAATCTGTCGGATGGTAACAGGTGATTGCTCACTCTCGAATGCTTCCATTACCATAACTAAATCTGCGGGCTATGCCATCTCCAACCCGGTGATGGGCAATGGCAGCCTACTGAGAGCATCGGCACAGTTTTCTGTGCCTGGCCTGTGGCGGATGGCGGCGTAGTTGTATGCGGACGTGAGCACCCATCTCTGGATGTGGGCCAATGCATTAGTATTTATCCCCTTATTTTCAAAAAAGAGGGATATTAGCGGCTTCTGGTCGGTTTTCAATTCAAATTTGAACCCTAACAGATATTGATGCATTTTCTTTACCCTGTAAACACATGCTAACGGTTCTTTTTCGATCATACTGTAGACCCTCGGCCTTAGACAGACTTCTGGATGCATAAGCAACCGGTTGCAATTTCGCAAACCCGACCCCGTATGACGACGCATCACATGCTAGTACCAAACGGTTACGTGGATCATACAACACAAGCAATTTGTTTGAACTTAACAGCTTCCTAGCTTTCTGAAAGGCATTTTCTTGGCTTTTACCCCATATCCATTCATCTCCTTTATGCAGTAAAGAGTGCAGGGGTTCTAACAATGTGCTAAGACCCATTAAGAAGTTACCAAAATAGTTCAGGAATCCTAGAAATGACCGCAGCTCCGTCACGTTCTGTGGTTCCGGTGCCTTCTTGATTGCCACAGTCTTCGACACGGTGGGCCTGATGCCGTCCGCTTCGATTCTCCTCCCCAGGAACACCACTTCAGACACCAGGAAAAAGCACTTCGAGCATTTTAGCCTGAGCCCCACATGATTAAGAACCTCTTCCAGATTCTGCAGGTGCTCAATGATGTCCCGACCTGTAACCAAGATGTCGTCCTGGAAGACCATGGTGTGTGGGACCGACTTCAGCAAGCTTTCCATGTTCCTCTGGAATATCGCCATGGCCAATCAAATCCCGAGTGGGCATCTGTTGTAAATGAAGAGACCTTTGTGCATGTTGATGCAAGTGAGGAGTTTCGATGATTCCTCCAGCTCCTGCATCATGTAGGCCGAGGTCAAGTCCAGCTTCATGAACGTTTTCCTTCCCGCCAGTGTTGCATATAGGTCGTCTGCCTTCGGTAGTGGGTATTGATTCTGCAGTGAGAAACGATGGATAGTTACTTTGTAATCATCACAGATTCTGACAGTGTCATCTCCCTTGAGGACTGGAACAATCGGACTGGCCCACTCATTGAATTTGATCGGCGAAATGATGCCCTCTCGTTGCAGCCTGTCCAGCTCGATCTCCACCCTCTCTCTCATCTTGTAAGGTACCGCTCTCGCCTTGTGATGGATGGGTCGCGCCCCCAGAATCAAATGGATCTGCACTTTTGCTCCATGGAACTTCCCGATGCTTGGTTCTAACAGCGAGGGGAACTTGTTTACGACCTGGCCACATGAGGTGTCATCGATGGACGAAAGCGCTCGGACGTTGTCCCAGTTCCAGCATATCTTTCCCAGCCAGCTCCTGCTGAACAGCGTGGGACAATCGCCCGATACCACCCAGAGTGGTAACTCGTGCACCGCTCCATTGTAGGAAACTTTTACAGTAGCACTGCCAATTACGGGAATCAGTTCCTTTGTATAAGTTCTCAGTTTAGTACGAATGGGGTCAGGATTGGCCTTGAAGCCTTGTTGCACCACAATTTATCGAAAGTCTTTTTGCTCATTATGGACTGGCTTGCACCCATGTCCAGCTCCATGGACACCAGGAGTCCATTTAATTCAACCTTCAGCATTATCGGGGGACACTTTGTGGTAAATGTGGGCACCCCATATACCTCTGCCTCCTCGGTCTGAAGGTGTCCCATTGTTCCACAGCCCTTGCAAATGTATCCTTTGAAGCGGCATGAATGGAAACGAAGATCACCCCGGCAGAGCTAACAAGATGTTAATGACCTTACATTCACCACCCTTGATGGTAGACTCTGAGTGATCTGCGGATGTGCAGCTGCAGGCGTGTAAGTCCTGCCCTGTACACTTCGATTCGAAAACAACATTACTTTGTTCACAGTACTTGCAGCAGCACGCGTGTGCTGAGAAATTTGTTTGGTCTTGTCACTGGTGGCGATAAACGCCTGGGCTATCGCTGTGGCTTTACTCAAGGTTGGGGGTCTCTACAGTCAAAAGTTTGTGAAGTATTACTTCACGGCCAATGCCAATTATAAAGAAGTCCCTGAGCATGTGCTCCAAGTGTCCTTCAAATTCGCAATGTCCTGCAACGTGCCTTAGCTCAGCGACGTAGCTCGCCACTTCCTGGCCTTCAGATCTCTTGTACCATGTAGAACTGATACCTCGCCATCAGAACGCTTTCCTTCAGATTTAGGTGCTCCCAGACCAGTGTGCACAACTCATCATACGACTTATCTGTGGGTTTCGTTGGAGCGAGCAGATTTTTCATGAGGTCATATGTTGGTGCCCCGCAAATGGTGAGGAGGATTGCCCTTCGTATGCCAGCGTTTGCTTCTCTTTCCAGCTTGTTGGCCACAAAGTATTGATTGAGTCGCTCTACAAAGGTTTCCCAATCATCTCCCCAAAAAATTTCTCCAGGATGCCCACGGTTCTTTCCGTTGTTGCAATGAAGTTTGTCATTTGTATCTCATCGGCAGTTGTTATGTCTTCAATAAAGAGTCAGACTAGATACTTCAAGCTCAAAGTAAGGTGATACCGTAGTCCTTTATTACAAATCTCAGAGTGCCTCTACACCCTGTGAGGCCTGCTTATATACAGGTGCTCCCAAGGGATTGTGGGATCTCTTGGGACTCCAGGGGATAAGCCCTCTGCTGGTTTGACATGATATTTACCAGTTTACATACATAACCACCTCAGTCCTAAATTTCCTACCCCGTGTCCTGAGCATGTGACCGTTTGTTTAAAATAAAACTACATCACATAGAAATATAGAAGAAACATAGAAATTTACAGCCCAGAAGAAGGCCATTTCAGCCCATCGTGTTCGCGCTGGCCAACAAAGAGCTGCACGGCCCTCGGTCAGCAGTTCTGAGGAGTACATATAAACCTATCAACAATGAACAATGGCGGAAAGGTAAAGAGCACCAGGCCCAACCAAGCCGCCCACAAAACTGCGACACCCCTTACACTGAAAGATTCCATACTCCACCCGAACCGGAGCCATGCGATCTCCTGGGAGAGGCAAAAACCAGATAAAAGCCCAGGCCAATTTAGGGAGACAAAATTTGGGAAACTGTCTCCCCATCCATCCAGGCATTCGAAACTACTCTCGGAGCTCACCTGGTTGTATTTGATTCCCTGCAGTACTTACCATTATATCTGTGCTGGCCAACAAAAGGTTATCCAGTCTAATCCCAATTACCAGCTCGAGGTCATAAGAACATAAGAATTAGGAACAGGAGTAGGCCATCTAGCCCCTTGAGCATGCTCTGCCATTCAATAAGATCATGGCTGATCTGGCCGCGGACTCAGCTCCACTTACCCGCCCGCTCCCCGTAACCCTTAATTTCCTTATTGGTTAAAAATCTATCTATCTGTGACTTGAATACATTCAACTGCTTCCTTAGGCAGAGAATTCCACAGATTCACAACCCTCTGGGAGAAGAAATTCCTTCTCAACTCGGTTTTAAATTGGCTCCCCCGTATTTTGAGGCTGTGCCCCCTAGTTCTAGTCTCCCCGACCAGTGGAAACAACCTCTCTGCCTCTATCTTGTCTATCCCTTTCATTATTTTAAATGTTTCTATAAGATCATCCCTCATCCTTCTGAACTCCAATGAGTAAAGACCCAGTCTACTCAATCTATCATCATAAGGTAACCCCCACATCTCCGGAATCAGCCTCGTGAATCGTCTCTGTACCCCCTCCAAAGCTAGTATATCCTTGCTTATGTAAAGTGACCAAAACTGCATGCAGTACTCCAGGTGCGGCCTCACCAATACCCTATACAGTTGCAGCAGGACCTCCCTGCTTTTGTACTCCATCCCTCTCGCAATGAAGGCCAACATTCCATTCGCCTTCCTGATTACCTGCTGCACCTGCAAACTAACTTTTTGGGATTTATGCACAAGGACCCCCAGGTCCCTCTGCACCGCAGCATGTTGTAATTTCTCCCCATTCAAATAGTATTCCCTTTTACTGTTTTTTTTCCCAAGGTGGATGACCTCACACTTTCTGACATTGTATTCCATCTGCCAAACTTTAGCCCATTCGCTTAACCTATCTAAATCTCTTTGCAGCCTCTCTGTGTCCTCTACACAACCCGCTTTCCCTCTAATCTTTGTGTCATCTGCAAATTTTGTTACACTACACTCTGTCCCTTCTTCCAGGTCATCTATGTATATTGTAAACAGTTGTAGTCCCAGTACCGATACCTGTGGCACACCCCTAACCACCAATTTCCAACCCGAAAAGGACCCATTTATCCTGATTCTCTGCTTTCTGTTAGCCAGCCAATTCTCTATCCATGCTAATACATTTCCTCTGACACCACGTACCTTTATCTTCTGCAGTAACCTTTTGTGTGGCACCTTATCGAATGCCTTTTGGAAATCTAAATACACCTCTATCCCACCATGCTCATTATATCCTCAAAGAATTCCAGTAAATTAGTTAAACATGATTTCCCCTTCATGAATCCATGCTGCGTCTGCTTGATTGCACTATTCCTGTCGAGATGTCCCGCTATTTCTTCCTTAATGATAGTTTCAAGCATTTTCCCATTTTCCCCAGTACAGATGTTAAACTAACCGGCCTATAGTTACCTGCCTTTTGTCTGCCCCCTTTTTTAAACAGGCGTTACATTAGCTGCTTTCCAATCCGCTGGTACCTCCCCAGAGTCCAGAGAATTTTGGTAGATTATAACGAATGCATCTGCTATAACTTCTGCCATCTCTTTTAATACTCTGGGATGCATTTCATCAGGACCAGGGGACTTGTCTACCTTGAGTCCCATTAGCCTGTCCAGCACTACCCCGCTAGTGATAGTGATTGTCTCAAGGTCCTCCCTTCCCACATTCTGGTGACCAGCAATTTTTGGCATGGTCTTTGTGTCTTCCACTGTGAAGACCGAAGCAAAATAATTGTTTAAGGTCTCAGCCATTTCCACATTTCCCATTATTAGGTCCATAACCCTGCAGGTTATGGCACTTAAGAGCCCATCCAACCATCTCTTAAAAGTGATGAGGGTTTCTGCATCCACCACTCTTCCAGGCAGCGAGATCCAGATCCCTACAACCTTCTGCATAAAGAAGCCCCCCCTCAAATCCCCTCTAAACCTTCCACCAACCACCTTAAAACTACGCCCCCTCCTAATAGACCCCTCCACCAATGGGAATAGGCCCTTACTATCCACTATGTCCAGGCCCCTCAATATTTTGTATCTCTCAAAGAGGTCTCCTCTCAACCTCCTCTGTTCCAATGAGAACCAACCTTGCCTATCCTGTCCTCATAACTAAGATTCTCCATTCCAGGCAGCATTCTTGTAAATCTCCCCTGCACCATCTCTAGTGCAATCATGTCCTTCCCATAATACAGTGACCAGAATTGCATGCAGTACTCCAGCTGTGGCCTAACTAAAGACTTATACAATTTAAGCATAACCTCCCTGCTCTTATATTCTATGCCTCGGCCAATAAAAGCAAACATTCCATATGATTTCTTAACTATCTTATACACCTGGCTTTAACATTTGTGACCAGTCTACCATGTGGAACCTTATCAAAAGCTTTGCTCTTGGTTACCTCCTCACAAAATTCAATCAGGTTAGTCAAACACGATCTTCCCTTAACAAGTCTGTGTTGACTGTCCCTAATTAATCCTTGCCTTTCCAAATGTAGATTTATCCTGTCTTTCAGGATTTTTTCCAATAATGTGTTGGAGGGGCGGGCCTGGGGGCTCTGTGCCTCAGTGCGGGGAGTGTTCAGAGCAGGGTGGGCGGGTTGACTGCGCAGATGGCGGTTGGTGGATGTGGTGTGGTTGGCATCACGGGGGCGTGGCTCCGGTGTGGCTGGGGCTGGGGTACATCCGGGGGTGTTCGGCATTTGGGAAGGATTCGGACGGGGCGGGTTGGGTGTGGGGGGTGTGTTCCCAGTGTTGGGTGGGTCCGGGGGGGGGAGGGCACGCTCTTGGGATGGGGGGTGGGCTGTTTGGGGCTGGGATTGGGAGAGATTTCTTCACTCGGGGAGTTGTTGGTCTATGGGGTTCCCTGCCGCGGAGAATTGTTGATGCCAGTTCATTGGATGTGTTCGGGAGGGAGTTGGATGTGGTCCTTGCGGCTGGGGGGGTCGGGGGGTGTGGAGGGGGTGTGGCGAGGAGATGCTGGGGTGGGTGATCAGCCATGATCTTGTTGAATGGTGGTGCAGGCTTGAAGGGCCGAATGGTCTACTCCTGCACCTATTTTCTAAGTTTCTATGTTTCTATGGCCCCAAGTTTCGGCCCACGCCAAAAACTGCGCACCTCCGAGCTGGACGCATGTTCTTCGCGCCTGAAAGTGCGCTAGAAAAAAACTTCAATATTCTCCGGCTCCTCGGAGCTCGATCTCAGCTTGGCATGGCGCGCTCTTCACAGCGGGAGGCGGAGCCAAACACTTGCGCCGAATCTGAAAGTAGTGGCGGGCGTTGGAGCGTGCGCGCACGCGCAGTGTCAAACAAACATTGGCACTCGGCCATTTTTAAAAGGACTCGGCTGCCGGCCAGCCACTGACGCCGCTCCTATCCCATGGCCGAATGGCCTCAGCCCCCTTGAAAAGCTGCGTGCCTCCGGTGTTGATCCTTCGGCTGCCGGCCAGCCACTAAGAGAATGAAGGCCTGCCTGCAGCACAGCAGCTCAGCTCGAAGGCTGCTTGCTGCCGCTGTTGGGGCTGCCGTCGAGACACTGATGCCACACCCCTGCCGGTCTCCAACATGAAAGGCCTGCCTGAAGCACGATGTTTCACACAGGTAGGAACATGGTTTATTTAATCTTTTCTTTGCTTATAAATTTTTATTCAGGTTGGATTTATTTGTATAATATTTGTATAAGTGTAACTAAGGATTGATTGTAGAATTTAATGACTTCCCTTCCCTCCCCCTCCCCCCCCCAACCTCGTTCCCTACACTTAATTTGTAACCTACACCTGATTTTTTAAAGTGTAGACAAGGTCTTTTTGAGCGTACATAAATCTTCACTTACTCCATTCTAAGTTAGTTTGGAGTAAGTTTTCACTGCCGAAACTTTGAAAACAGGCGTAAGTGGCCGGACACGCCCCCTTTTGAAAAAAAAATTCTGTTCCAAAGTGAAACTTTTCTAACTGACTAGAACTGGAGCAAACTAAATGCCGAGAATTTGAATTTCTAAGATACTCCGTTCTACACCAATTGCTCCAAAAAATCAGGAGCAACTGAGGCTGAAACTTGGGCCCTATGTTTCTAATTTTCCCACCACTGAGGTTAGGCTGACAGGCCTCTAATTACTCATCCTATCCCTTTCTCCCTTCTTAAACAAGGGTACTACATTAGCAGACCTCCAATCCTCCGGCACCATGCCCAGATCCAAAAAGGACTGGAAAATGATGGTCAAGGTCTCTGCTATTTCCTCTTTTACTTTGCTCAACAGCCGGGGATGCATTTTTCCGAGCCTGGGGCTTATCTACTTTCAAAGCTGCTAAACCCCTTAATACTTCCTCTCTAACTATATTTATTTCATCCAGAATATGACACTCCTCCTTGATAGCAGTATATGCATTGCAACTTTCCTTTGGGAAAATAGATGCAAAGTATTTGTTAATAATCTTACCAACATCTTCCGCCTCCACACAAAGATTACCCTCATGGTCTCTAATAGGCCCTACCTGTTATGAACTTAACCCTTTGTAAACCTGCATGACACCTGACCAGCAGAGGGCCTACCTGTTGGAGTCCCAAGGGATCCCAGCATCCCTTGGGAGCACAGTATATAAGCAGGCCACCCACGAGGTACCTGCACTCTGGAATCTTATTAAAGGAGCTAAGGTCACACATGTTCATTACACAAGTCAAACTCTCCTATGGCGGAGCAGTACACGAACTCCCACTGGGGATTGTACCAGGGGATGGTCCCACGTTGTTTGGCAGAAGCTGGCTGGGAAAATTCCACTGGAACTGGGACATCCGAGCGCTTTCGTCCGTCGACCACACCTCATGTACCCAGATTCTGAGCAAATTCCCACCGTTGTTCGAACCAGACAGCGGAAGCTTCTCGGGGGCGAAAGTGCAGATCCATTGGTTCCCGGTACTCACACTGTCAGCATACAACTATGTAACCCGCCACAGACCGGGCACAGAGAACTGCGCAGATGCTCTCAGTCGGCTGCCATTGCCCAATACCGGGGTGGAAATGGCACAGCCAGCAAACTTACTCATGGTCATGGAGGCATTCAAGAACGAGAAGTCCCCTGTTACGGCCAGCCAGATAAGGACCTAGACCAGCCAGGATCCTTTCCTGTCCTTGGTAAAATCTGTGTCCTCCATGGGAGCTGGTCCAGTGTCCCAGTGGAGACGCAGGAGGTGATTAAGCTGTTCCACAGATGCAAAGATGAGTTGTCCCTGCAGGCGGACTGTCTATTGTGGGGCAATCGCGTGTTCTTGCCCAAGAAAGGCAGAGACATATTCATATGTGAACTGCACAGCATCCACCCAGGCATCATAATGATGAAAGCCCTAGCCAGATCCCATGTGTGGTGGCCCGGCATTGACTCAGATTTAGAGTCATGCGTGCGCCAGTGCAACACTTGCTCTCAGCTGAGCATTGCACCCAGAGAGACATCACTAAGTTTGTGGTCGTGACCCTCCAAACCGTGGTCGAGGACGATGCGGACCCATTCCTAGGCAAAATGTTTTTGGTTGTCGTGGATGCTTACTCAAAATGGATTGAATGTGCAATAATGTCTGTAAGCATGTCCACAGCCACCATTGAAAGCCTACGAGCCATGTTTGCCACGCAAGACTTGCCTGATGTCCTAGTCAGCGACAATGGGCCGTGCTTCACCAGTGCTGAATTTAAGGAATTCATGACCCGCAATGAGATCAAACACGTCACATCTGCCCTGTTCAAGCCCGCATCCAATGGCCAGGCAGAACGGACAGTTCAGACCATCAAGTAAAGCTTGAAACGTGTATCGGAAGGCTCTCTGCAGACCCGGTTGTCCCGAGTGCTGCTCAGCTACCGTACCAGACCCCACTCACTCACTGGGGATCCCCCAGCCGAGCTGCTCATGAAAAGGGCACTCAAAACAAGGCTTTCTCTTGACCATCCTGATCTCCATGATCATGTGGAGGGCAGGCGGCATCAAAAAAGTGTGTACCATGGCCGCGCAAATTTGTCACGTGATATTGGGATCAATGATCCTGTGTTTGTGCTCAATTATGGATATGGTCCCAAATGTCTTGCTGTCACAGTCACAGCCAAAGAGGGGAGTAGGGTGTCTCAGGTCAAATTGGCCAATGGACAAATGCACAAAAAACATTTGGACCAAATCAAATTGCGGTTCACCAACAGCTACGAACAACCAGAAGAGGACACCACCAACTTTGACCCTCCAACACACACACAAGTGGCAACCGACATCATGGTTGACCACGAAACCGAACTCATCATCCCCAGCAGCCCGGCAAGGCCAGCTGCCCAACAGCCCAGTGAAGAACTGACAACCCACCCACACCAGCATTTGTACCGAAATGATCGACAAGGGAGTGTAAAGCCCCAGATCGTCTCACCTTGCAAATAAGTGTGCTGTTGACTTCACGGGGGAGTGATGTTATGTATTTAACCCTTTGAAACTTGCATGACACATGACCACATACTGGGATCCCTTGGGAGCACAGTATATAAGCAGGCCACCCACGAGGTACCTGCACTCTGGAATCTTATTAAAGGAGCTAAGGTTGTACTTGCTCATTACACACAGTACTCAGTTTCACCCTTTATTATGAGTGTATCACTATCCGCTTACTCTTAATATATTTATAGAACATCTTAAGGTTTTCCTATATTTACTCGCCAAGAATTTTTCGTGCTCTATCTTAACATTACTAATATCCTTTTTAATTTTGCCTCTTAACTTTCGATATTCCTCTAAAGATTCTATAGTATTTACCTGTTGGTATATGACATAAGCATCCCTTTTTTTCGTTATCCTCCCTTATAAGTCCCGAGACATCCAGGAGGCTCTAGAATTATTATTCCCACTCTTTTTCTTTAAGGGCACATGTTTGGCCTGAGCCTTCCGGATTTCCTCCTTGAATGCCTCCCACTGTTCCGACACTGATTTACCCACAAGTAGCTGTTTCCAGTCCACTGTGGCCAAATCACTCCTTAACTTGGCAAAATTAGCTTTTCCACAATTCGGCAATTTATTCCAGGTCTATCCTTGTCCTTATCCTTAACCAACTTGAATCTGACTGAATTATGGTCACTGGCCCCCAAGTGCTCTCCCACTAATACCCCTGCTTCATTCCCCAAAACTAAATCCAAAACCGCACCGTCTCGTGTATAGGGGTTGATGGGTCTGTCAGCTTGCCTTCCTGACCAGAGCGGTTGCGAGTCACTCGGATTTCTTAATCAGGGTGTGATAAAGTGCAGCAGACAACTGTTTTGTACAAAGAAGGTATGGATTTTATTCAAGAAAACAAATAACACAAATACACTCCAATAAAACTATAAATTCTAAACAATGGGGAATATTTTATTACAGGTAATGAACACAGCAGAAATACTTCCCACCTCCCACTTACTCTCTTACTAGGTCAAACTCTCAGGCAACAGGGATAATGCTCACCAATCCTTCCTTTGACAGTTAGGGTTGTTTCTCGGGTTCTTTGGTTATCGCCGGTTTGCCTTGCCGTACCCCGGACGTGGCAGAAGACCTCTGCTGTGTATTGAAGCCAGCTGGGGCGAATTCTTTTCTCCGATGTCGCGATGTTACTTCCTGCGTTTTCTCGCCGTGTGCTCTCGATCTTGTCGTTCCGAAGTGCTTGGTCAGAAAAGTTCTTTCTGTGATGATCAGAACAGAGAGTTTCCTCTTCTCTTTCTTTCTGGTATGATAGGCCCTCAGTTTATACTTTGAGAGGCTCCTTAATCTTTGCACCAAATCTGACGTTTCTTTTGTTTAAGTTTTGCTGCCCAGCTAACTGAAACTTGATTAAGTGTTTTTAATCTGGCGTTGATAAGCTTTTCTGAGCTGACGAGCTCTTGTTAATTGTTGAGATTATCCTTTGGTTTCAAGTCACAATTGTTAAAGTTAGTTTCTGGTGTCGAGTTGTCTGCCTGGGTTCCAGCTTTCTATGCAGGCCGGAAAGGTGATTAGCATTATGCATGCGTTGGATGGGTTCTGTGCTTGGATTGAAACTGTACTTCCTTGGATTGATTGTTGAAATGTTAATGTCTTCTAGGGGCAGTTTTTGAGATTAAACAGTTCCCCAGACAATTTGATTAACTCCAATGTCCCCAGACAGCTTGATTAGCTCCAATATCCAAACCCACGCTTTTCTTGCAGACCTTTTCTCACAGACCCAACATTCACCTTTTAAAAATCCCAAACTTGGTTAAAACTCATAGATTTCTTCCATAAGTATTTTAGAATCCCAAACTTTCTGTTTAATAGTCCCAAATCGAATTTCCTTTTCAATGAGTCCAAACACTGGGCAGTTTCCATGAATTTTGGAATCTTGCACGTGTTGGGCTTGCTTCATATGGACTAAAAAAGTTCTCTTGAATGCATTTCAAAAACTCCGCACCCTCTATACCCTTTACACTATATTTGTCCCAATGAATATTTGGATAGTTAAAATACCCTGCTATTACTACCATTACCACATGTGCTGGAATGCAACTGGAAGTGCATTGAATCAGATTGTTTCCGCTGCCCATGTTCCCTTCAAAGAATGGGCATAATGTCAAAAATTGATATAAACGGATATCATCATAGGCAGTTCCTTGGAGTCGAGGATGACTTGCTTCCACACTAGGAATGAGTTCTCAGATGACTAAAGAGCCCAATGCGTGACCTACAGTCTGTCACAGGTGGGGTAGACGGTTTTTGAAGGAATGGGTGGGCGGGGAGCCTGGGTTGCAGTATGCTCCTTCCGCTGTCAACGCTTGGCTTCAGCTTGCTCTCGGCAATGAGACTCGAGATGTTCAGTGCCCTCCCAGATGCTTTTCCTCCACTTTGGGCGATCTTGGGACAGGGATTCCCCGGTGTCGGTGGGGTTGTTAAATTTTTTCAAGGATGCTTTGAGGGTGTCCTTGAAGCATTTCCTCTGCCTACCTGGGGCTCGCTTGCTGTGTCGGAGCTCCGAGTAGAGCGCTTGTTTTGGGAGTCTCGTGTCAGGCATGCGGACAATGTGGCTCGTCCAGCGGAGCTGATCGAGCCTGGTCAGTGCTTTGATGCTGGGGATGTTGGCCTGAGCGAGGACACTGACGTTGGTACACCTATCCTGCCAATGGATTTGCAGGATCTTGCGGAGGCAGCATTGGTAGTACTTCTCTAGTGTTTTGAGGTGTCTGCTGTACATAATCCACGTCTCTGAGCCATATAGGAGGGCGAGTATCATTACTGCTCTGTAGACCATGAGCTTGTTGCCGGGTTTGAGGTCATGGTCTTCAAACACTCTCTTCCTCAGGCAACCGAAGGCTGCACTGGCACACTGAAGGTGTTGTTGGACCTCGTCGTTGATGTCTGGCCTTGTTGACAGTAGGCTCCTGAGGTATGGAAAATGGTCCACGGATAGAGTAGGCAATGTGTTACAATATTTTCCTTGCATTTCTGAGACCTGTGTTTTGAATCCAGTCAAGCTAAGTGGAGTGGCAGTCCCCTCTCTCTGCTGGCATAAGGATGTTAACCTAGTGTTTATCGGGCACAGAACAAAGTGCACACAAATTGGCATTAAAATGGCAATCTCAGTCAGAGAAATCAAAGGAAAATATGAGTTCTTGGTGGCATAATCAGAAGTACTTTACTCCGGTTCAGGTAAAATCATAGAATCATACAACAATAACAATTTGAAAATATATAGTGCCTTTAATGTAATAAAACATCCCAAGTCAATTCACATGTGCGTTATCAAACAAAGTTTGACACCGAGCCACATAATGCAATATTGGGACAGTTGATCAAAGAGGTAGGTTTTAAGCAGCATCTTAAAGGACAAAACAGAGGTAGCAAGTGAGGATTTCGGAAGGGAATTCCAGAGCTTGGGACATAGGCAGATGAAGGCACAGAATGAGGCCATTTGTCCCATCATACCTGTGCTGCCTCTTTGAAAGGGCTATCCAATTCATTCCACTTCCTTGCTCTTTCCCCAAAGCCCTGCACATTTTCCTTTTTCAACAATATATCCAATTCACTTTTTAAAGTTGCTGTTAAATCTGCTTCCACCATCCTTTCAGGCAGTGCATTCCAGATCATAACCACTTGCTGCATTAAAAAAAATCATCCCATCTCTCCTCTGGTTCTTTTGCCAAAAGCAAAGTATAAGCTGCGCTCTGTATGGGTGCATTTTAGGTTACCTGGGAGTGATTGATGCTGACACATATTGGGATGGGATTAACAAGCTCGAAATTCTTATCCAATCAACAAACAGATTTTGGACCAACAAATGACATAATTTACCTCAGGCAGATCAATATACATTAACCAATATAGCATATTCAAATATTTATTTCTCCGTACTCCTCGAATAAATACAAAAATAACAAAAACACCCCAGGCGTTTATGTAAACATGGACCGTACCTCACTCTCGCCCATCACTCACTGCTCACTGAAGACTGGGTTTGATCCTCTGAAGGTGTTTCTGAGCACAAACTATCTGTCACAGAGGGCTCCAACCAATCAATAGCCCTGTCTCTTCTCCAAAGGTCTGAAAACAGCTGGCAATCAAAGTCTACCTCAGACTGCAGCCTGTGTTCAGAGAGAAACGGCAATGATGGCTGCTTTTTATTCTTATCTGACCCAGATGAGCAGCCATTCACAGGTTATTTTAGGATGGAGTAATTAGCTGCACAAAAATTTTTGTGTCCTTCTGCACATGTGCGCCATGGGCTCCGCCCCATTTTTGAGCATGCGCACTCGATCCGGTCACGCAAGCGCAATGCGATATATGAGGAAGCCGGAAGTGGGGATGAACTGCGTGGAGCTCATTGCTGCTCGAGCTGCTTCTCAGGCTTTTGGGTTATCTCCAGGACTTCAGCCTAGAATAGCGCAGTGATTATCAACACAAACATTTTCACGACCTTCTGAGAGAGGGAGGAAATTGAAGGTGGGAGAGAGAGAGACTGGGGGAAAGAGAGAGTGATATTGAAGCAGAGAGAGAGAGAAACTGGGGCAGAGAGAGAGACTGGCACAGAGCGAAAGAGAGAGAGACTGGGGGAAAGAGAGACTGGGGCAGAGAAAGAGACTGGGGCAGAGCGAAAGAGAGAGACACTGGGGGAAAGAGAGAGAGACTAGGGCTATAGAGAGCAATAAACTGGGGCAGAGAGAGCAAGAGACTGGGGAGCGAGAGAGAGAGATTGAGGCTATAGAGGGAGGGAGAGACTGGGGAGAGAGAAAGAGACTGAGGCTGGAGAGAGAGAGAGAGAAATTGAGGCTAGAGAGAGAGAGAGAGAGAGAGACTGGGGGGAGTGTGATATATTCACAAAGCACAGCACACACAGCTCCTAACATGGCAGGCAGCTCTGTCGAAAACCTCCAGAACAGCCTGGTTCTGTTCATTATTAACTCTGCAGTTGCAGTACACAATATGTCCACATCCACAGTGTGGAGCTACAAACAGTACAAGCTTACAGACATTAAACTTCTCCCTCCGAATGAAGAAGTTATTGTAACAAACATCATACGTAACTTTCATTTTTATACATAACATAGGATATAGACCTATTTTTTTTCCATATTTATAAATTTAACTTTACCACTTGTTTTCTGTTTTGAAGAGGATACCTTCACTCTTGAACAGAACCTTCCAAACATGGTATCGATTTCACACTCATTCGAGGCTCATCCTGAGGAATGTTTTCCTCCACGTAATTTCCTTGACTTTCATTTGAACTCACTCTAACTTCAGGCTCTTTGTTTTCCTGGCTCGGACTCAGACTTTCATTCTGATTCTCTCCTGGATTTGTTTCCAGTACATTGGATTTAGGATTTGCTACTGGTGTATCAAAACTATCTGATGTGTCATAAATAATTGAATCATTCCCACCTTCAACTCCTTCCATGTATGTAGGTAAAATATGATCAATATGAACAATCTAACCTGTCCATTATCAAACATCTTTACCAAATATGTGCGAGGACCGCATATCTTCACCCTAGTAACCACTTTAACCATTTATGGTGATGGTTCTTCACTCTCATCTTCTGGTTTAATTTCACACTTCTCTCTTTTACTCTACCTCTATCACGATTCTCTTTCTGTCTTAATTGTGTCTCTTCTACAGACTGTGCCAAATTTGGTTTTAACAACGAGAATCTGGTTCATGGCTGTCGTTTGAGAAACAATTCTGCTGGTATTCTACCAGTAGTTGTATGAGGAGTATTTCGATATGTAATCAAAAAATTAGCCAATTTATGATCCAATGACAAATGTTGTTTCCTTGGAATTTGATCTAACAATTGTTTTATGAGGGCACGTTTTACAATTTGTACACTGCGCTCTGCTGCACCATTCGAAGCAAGATGGTATGGTGGAACCTTGGTATGTTTCACACCATTTTTGCTCATGAATTGTGAAAATTCTTCTGAACGAAATTGTGGTCCATTATCCGAAACAATTTCTTCAGGGAGGCCAAATGAAGAAAATAATCTTCGTAAAATGTCCAATGTTTTACTTGTTGTTATTTTCCACATTGGGAATACCTCAACCCACTTTGAATGGCTATCAATCACAATGAACAATTGTTGTCCTTCTAACTCAGTAAAATCAATATGTAGCCTTTGCCACACCCTGGGAGGCCATTTCCATGGCTGTAATGGTACTGATGGTGGTTGCTTGCTTACCGATTGACATGTCGTACACTGACTCATGATGTACTCTATATCTTTATCAAGACCTAGCCACCATAAATAACTGCATGCAAAACTCTTGGTCAAGCACATTCCCAGGTCTCCTAATAATTTGGACCCAAATTTATTTGGTATAACCATTCTTGCACCCCACATGATACAATCTTTATCGACTGATAATTCATTCCTACGAATGAAGAATGGATGTATATCTTTGTCTGTTACGTGGTTTGGCCAGCCATTTGCAATATACTCATACAACTTTGACATCACTGGGTCACGTTTGGTTGCTCTACCAATCTCTTCAGCTGTGACTGGCAGTTCATCAATGTATGAAAATGAAACACTTCTTCCCTATCGGGTGTAACTTGTGATGGGGAATGCAATCTAGACATTGCATCAGCATTTCTGTGATCAGCTGATCACCTGTATTCAATATCATATGTATATGCTGACAATATCAAAGCCCATCTCTGCATTCGGGCTGCAGCTAATGTTGGAACTGGGGACTTTGGATGGAGGATTGCTGTTAGGGGCTTATGGCCCGTAACGATGGTAAACTTATGACCGACCATACAAGTATTTGTTAAACTTCTTGACCTCAAAAATTAATGCCAAAGTTTCCCTTTCAATTTGTGCATAATTACTCTCACTGGCACTGAGAGTGCGTGGAGCAAAAGCAGTTGGCCTCTCCTCCCCAGTACGTGATACATGAGAGATCACTGCCCCAACTCCATATGGAGAGGCATCACATGCTAGCTTAATCTCCTTAGACATGTCATAGTGAACTAACATGGTGCTCTTGTGAGATAATCACAGAGCACAGCACACACAGTTCCTAACATTGCAGGCAGCTCTGTCGGAAGCCTCCTGAACAGCCTGTTCCTGTTTATTATTAACCCTGTACTTGCAGTTCACAATACATCCACATCCACAGTATGGAGCTTCAAACATTACAAGCTTGCAGACATTACAGGGAGAGAGGGACTGGAGCTCGAGAGAGAGAGAGAGACTGGGGCTAGAGAGAGAGAGTGTGATTGGGGCAGAGAGACAGAGACACTGGGACAAACAGAGAGACTGGGGCAGAGAGAGAGAGACTGGGGCCGAGCGTGAGAGACTGTGGGAGAGAGTGACTGGGGCAGAAAGAGAGAGAGATTGAGGGAGAGAGAGAGACTTGGGGGGAGGGGGGAGAGAGATGGGGGAGAAATAGAGAGATCGGGGGAGAGAGAGACTGGGGAGAAAGAGAGAGGCTGGGGTAGAGAGAGAGAGCGAGACTGGGGGGAAAGAGAGAGAGAGACAGCGGGATAGAGAGAGACTGGGGCAGAGAGAGAGAGAGACTGTGGGAAAGAGAGACTGAGGCAGAGAGAGAGAGAGTTTGGGAGAGAGAGAGAGAGAGACTTGGGATGAAAGAGAGAGATGGGGGAAAGGGAGAGAGACTAGGGATAGAGAGAGAGGCTGGGAGAGAGAGACTCGGGAGAGAGAGACAGTGAGAGACTGGGGCAGAGAGAGAGAGAGAGAGAGAGAGAGACTTTGAAGACTTGGAGACTTGATTTCTTGGAACGCTCGGTGCATGTGTGACAAGGGACATCATTGGAGTGGACAAAATCTGGAAGTCACGACACTGTCACTATTCATTTCATACCCAATAAACCCGTTAACAATCTGTGACCCACACACAATCCCCCACCTGTGGCGTCCGGGTGGGGTAAGGTCAGGAACTTGTTGGGTGGAGAAGGTCATGAATCCGTGGTGAAGGTACTTGGGCTGCGGGAGAAGATCAGTTACCGGGGGAGGGGTTGGGGGGAGAATTTCAGAAACTTTTGGGGGAAGAGGTCAGAAACTTGGGTTGAGGGCTGGGGGAATGGCCAGGTACTTGGGTGGTGGGGGCAGGAACTTGCTTGGTGCATGGAAGAAGGTCTTAACTCGTGAGATGTGAGCCCTGTCTGTTCCAAGTGAGTTCTTCTGTCTGGAGTGGGCAGTCAGAATGGCTCGAATTACACTTTGCAATGTCACTGATTACGTAGGCAGGGCAGTTCTAATTACACATTCCAGAGAAATGGCTGGGAGTGTCTTATCCTCCAAGGGGACCAATCAGCAATCAGTTCTTGTGATCAAGGGGACCCAGTCAGAGCTTTAGTTGTTACAAATAAACGCATCCATTTTAGTACTGAAGGTGCCTTAGTTTTCAGCACGCCATGCTGGTTGCATTAAATTGAACAACACAATAAACAGTAATCTTTAAGATTTGGGATTACCAAGAATAGCGCCCCCCCCCCCCCGCTGCTCCGCCCCTAGTTGATGAATCAATTAACACTTCAGATCAATGCTGTGCAGGCCAAAATAGATGCACACCCTGTGGAGATCTTTCCCAGACAACGGGGTAGATCTTGACTGTGTGCAATTAGTATAAAAGCAGGTGATAGCGAATTACAGCCCACTTCATATCCCTTCAAATTATTATTTCCATTATGAAGTCAATGGAAATAAAAATCGGGAGAGATATAAAATGGGCTGCTGATTCGCTATCACCCGCCATACACGAATCGTGCACAGTCAAGATCTATTCCAACATCTCTGAGTTGTGGCTTTCTTCTGAGAAATGTCTCTTATGACCTTGGATGTTAACTCCTTACATGTTGCTTCTAGCAGTACAAAATGCAAGTTATAAAATTCAACATAGGCAAATAATGGATTTTTGCCACATTTGCCTTATGTACATTTCAGTGGCTTCACGACTGCCAGGATCAGGCAATCAAGTGTGCTTATTCCATGTAGACATACATTTCCATGTGGGGAAATGGGAATGAAATGGCTGTGAATGAAATTTTTAACTTTATCACCCCTATTTCAATGATGTTTGTACAGAAAGAGGCGATTGCAAGTAGCTCTCACCCTCACTTACAGCAGAAGATTAAAATGTTTCTCTTCATATTCTGCCTCTCCTGGCTCTGCTAATGTTACTGTTACACTCTTAAGCCCTTCGAATTTCATAGCATTTCAACCTGATGAATACAGAAATGGAGTTACTGCTGCAGCATTCAAAGAGACAGGGAGGAGCCTTAAAGGGGGAGAATGACTCCAAAATTAAAACAGCATTTTTTTAGGACTTAGTTGTGACTCAGGCCTAAATGGGTAAGGTTTTGGAGCAAAGGGAGGCCTCTACTCGACCATCTCCCTCCATTTAAAGAATTTTGGATGTACCGCCACCTTCCATGGGAGTAGCAGTAAATGGAGCGGAGAGGAGGGAACTGTGCTGGGAAGCCAGGTTCCAGCTGCCCCTCCCTCCCATTAGCAGGTGTACAAGGGCAGTTCTGAGTGTTTCTAGTGGAGGCAGGGGAAGGAAATCAAGGGTAGGGCATTGAGATGGCGATGGGCCTCACCACCTCATTTTCCTGCCATTAATGGCATGATCCAGCCCAATTTTAGATGGGATCATTGCAATTAATTACTAATAGATTTAAAAAATAATTTGTGATTAAATTATTGAGCTTAATGTATTGTTGACTTCAAGCATCCACCTTGTGTTATTATCCTTTCCCTCAGCCAATCTGATCAGCCTTTCCTCTAATGTAACAATTAATTATTGTCTCTATTAATTGCAGCAACACGATGACCCTTACAAGAAGGCATGAGAGAGCGACTAATCAACTACAGGTTAGTTTTGTTGCCTAATTTTGCTTGACTAGTGTCTAGAGCAAAAAGGTAAAAGCCAGAGAGGTAGGATTGTTTTTCAAGTGGCTATCCAAAAAAGGTGCTAAACTGGAAAAGAGAACTAGCGATTGCAAAATATGCAGTTTTGTTTCCATGGAGACATATAATAATGATGGAATACATGCACCGAGTTGCAGATTGACTTTATGTAATGGTACTTCCCTTTGTTATACAATATCTTTTTCAAATTCTTAACACATGCAAACAATATTCTGTAAGCAATTGCTCTGACCTCCACAAATATTGCAGAATTCCATGAAGAACAAAGAACTGTAAAATCTATGCGTGGAATCATCATTTTGTGTCCTTAGGGATTGTTAGTATAATTGTCTTCGAGTTTGGCCTAAATTACATGCCAAGATTTATAGTTCGATAGGAACACTATTTATCATCTTGCTCTGAAAATAGATGACATCCTGAGATTACTCAACAGCTTGTGATTAAATAATTAGCCAACATCAAATGAGGTGACAGATGCAAATGTGACAGTTTGGTAGATGATTCTTGGTAGTTGATGAACTTATTAACAGAGTATGAGAAATGAGTACCTTGATCTATTGAAAATGTGTCTGAAAGGTCAGTGATGTTGAAGTGAAAACTTCATGCAGGCAGAAGCGCAAGGAATGTTGTGTGTTTACTGCAATTCAGTTCATTAGTGTGAGGAAAATGCAAGGATCGACATTTGCTTACCTCCATGGAAGGATTGATGAGAGGGATAAGTATACTCCATTCTTTGTACTAACCCCAACACTAAAGCTGACCTTTAACTAGCCTTTGAATTAGCACCAACATGTTTTCAGGCCCTATGATTTTGCAAGAAAGTGAAGGTTTTGTCTGGGGGGAAAAAAGAGTGCTGCACAGGTCTGAGAGGACTGGCATTACTACAGGCACAGCTAGATTGAGTAGCTGCGTATTTGGGGCAGACAGTTCTGATTACTCCTGTGGGAATAATGCTATTTAATACACAGTAGTATTTCTTCAGTGCTATTTGTCCCAGTTAATTCAGCAATGAGTACGTTAATTAACAAGGTGTGTGTCCGCTTCGAAGGAAATTAATGTTGTTTATTAAAATGATCACTGAAATATCACTTCACTTCCCCTCCAGCATCTCAGAGCAGAAAGCCAGTCTCATTAACTAGAGTTAAGTTTCATCTGCATAACTTCATTAATAATCTAGGCAAAATCTCTTGAACTCTCCAGAAGGAGGTTTGGTTGATCAAGACGTCAATCAGTAAGCTAAGTTACACAATTATGTGTTGTATCTTAGATATGATTAACTTTAAGTCATATCATGCATTTTGTGTTATTTAAGTCCTCATGGGAACACTCTAATTATTAATTATTCCTATTAAGATTCTAAATTAATAATTTTTGGGAAATTTATCTTCATGGTTATCAAATTCCAAGGGACGAGAATCCAGCAATTTCTTGTTGTTGACGGAAGACCTTTTACAGAATTTGAAAATGTACTTTGTCATGTATTCAACTGTTATTGTCACCCATGTATAAGCTGACCTAAGTTATCCATCTTGAGAACACTGACCACGGGGGGTGAAATTGTGGGAGATACTCCTAACCTGGACTTTCCGGTATAAAAGGGGAAGCTCCACCCACCGTCTGTCTCTTGCAATCTTGGTAATTAAGGTAACTGGTCACAGAGTGATCTTCTCTCAAGTATGGGCCTCATGTGCCTTTATGCTGTATAGTAAGGACATATTATTGGCGACGAGAAACTGGGATTTAAACCACGTGAGCATGGCCATGAGCAGCACAGAAGAGAGGTACTGTGTTGGTGATGATTGGGACGATTTTATTGAGAGACTACAGTAAAGTTTTGTCATTAAGGAATGGTTGGGACAGGATTCAGCCGACAAACGCAGGGCTCATCTCCTGATGATTTGTGGATCCTGAACGTACTCCCTGATGAAGGACCTTCTAGCACCAGAGAAGCCGGCCGAGTAGACGTTCGAAGAGCTCAGTATGTTGATCGGGGAACACCTTAAACTGGCGAGCAGCATGCACATGGCGAGACACCGGTTTTACACGCACCAGCAGCGAGAAGGGTAAGGCGTTCCAGACTTCGTGGCAGATCTCCAGCAACTGGCGAGCCGATTTAAGTTCCCAGATGCATGCAGAGCGGAGATGCTGCGAGACTTTTTTATTGAGGGCATCGGGCACGCTGGGGTTTTCAGGAAACTGATTGAGACCAAAGACTTGATCTTGGAAGCGGCGGCTCTGATAGCCCAGACAATTATCTCAGGGGAGGAAGAGACCAGAATGATTTATGGCAAAAATCTTGGCTCAAATGCGGTAAACGACCAGGGAGTCAACATTATTAACGCGGCACACAATTCTCTAGGCAGACAAGGGCAATCGGACATGCCCCAGCATGCAGTCGAACCCAAAGGGGGAATTCAATAGAGACAATGGCTAGCTGAACGGTGATTCATGCCATCGAAATGGACAATGCGGCTAGTAATGGGGCCAGCAACACCTGTTAATGGTGCACTTAAGGACAGTTACAGAGACAGTCAGAGACGATCGACTGGTAATGGACCTTTTGTTTCCAACAATGGAGCCTCTAGTGCATGCTGGAGGTGTGGAGACAAACACCCAGCCAGAACTTGCAGGTAACAGCAATATACCTGCAGAAACTGCAACATCAGCGGTCACTTGGCATGTATGTGCAGGATGCCTGCAGCCAGGTTGATGTACGAGGAGGACGGGTCCGATGTAAGTCCTACGAGGCCAATGAATACTGGGGGAAATCGCTGGAAGCTGAAGTTCAGCGAGTTCATGTGGAGCACATATACAGTTCATACACCAGGACGCCACCGATAATAATGAAAGTGCTCCTCAATGGCATCCCAGTATTAATGGAGCTGAACAAGGGGGCCAGCCAGTCCCTGATAAGTATCAAACAGTTGGAAAGGTTGTGGGTGTCCAAGGCCAGGAGGCCAAAATTATTGCCGATTGACGCACTGCTATGGACAAATACAAAGGAGATCATTCCGGTGCGAGGCAGCGCCACGGTAGTCATGACCCACAAAGATTCGGAGAACAGATTGCCACTCTGGATTGTCCCAGGGGACAGTCCCGCACTACTGGGGAGGAGTTGGCTTGCTGTCATGAACTGGAAATGGGGCGATGTCAATTCAATTTCTTCTGTGGAGTGAGTATCATGCTCACAGGTCCTGGACAAATTTGACTCATTATTTCAACCCGGCAACAACACTTTCATGGAGATCAAGGTAGTGATTCACATAAACCCGGACGCCAGGCCAGTACACCAGAAGGCCAGAGCGGTGCCGTACGTGATGCGGGGAAAAATAGAATGTGAATTGGACCGCCTGCTGAGGGAAGGCATCATCTCGCCAGTCGAATTCAGTGACTGGGCGAGCCCGATCATGCCGGTGCTCAAGCCGGATGGGTCAGTCAGGATATGTGGCGATTACAAGGCCACCATCAATCGGATGTCACTCCAAGACCAGTACCCGCTACCGAGAGCGGAGGACCTCTTTGCGACGCTATCCGGTGGCAAACTTTTTTCAAAATTGGAACTGACCTCAGCTTACATGACCCAGGAGCTGGTGAGTGAGTCGAAGAAGCTGACCACCATCACAACACACAAGGGGTTGTCTGAGTATAACAGATGTCCGTTCGGGATTTGTTTGGCTGCCGTGACCTTTCAGTGAAATATGGAAAGCTTCCTCAAGTCGATTCCAAGGACAGTGGTTTTTCAAGACGACATCCTCATCACAGGTCGCGATACCGAAGAACACCTCTGCAACCTAGAGGAGGTGCTACCCAGACTGGACCGGGTAAGGCTGCAGCTGAAAAAGGCGAAGTACGTCTTCTTAGCTCCAGAGGTAGAATTCCTGGGGATGAGGGTAGCAGCAGATGGGACCAGACCTACTGTGTCCAAAATGGAAGCAATCCAGAGAGCACCCAGACCCCGTAACCTGACGGAGCTGCGTTCGTTCCTGGGGCTCCTGAACTATTTTGGCAACTTTCTTTCCAAATTGAGCATGCTGTTAGAGCTGCTACATGTGCTCCTATGTGAAGGTCATGATTGGGTCTGGGGGGACAGCCAGGAAAGGGCTTTTGATAGAGAACGCAATTTGTTATGCTCCAAAAAGCTGCTAACGTTATATGACTCGTGTAAGAAACTAGTTTTAACGTGTGATGCGTATTCCTATGGAGTCGGGTGTGTGTTGCAGCATATGAATGCCAATGGTCAGTTACAGCCGGTAGCTTATGCCTCCAGAAGTCTGTCCCAGGCAGAAAGGGGCTATGGGATGGTAGAAAAGATAGTGCTAGCATGTGTATATGCAGTAAAAAAAAATGCACCAGTACCTGTTTGGCAGGAAATTTGAGCTGGAGACAGATTACAAACCCCTAACGTCCCTTTTGGCCAACAACAAGGCCATAAATGCGAAAGCATTGGCCTGCATACAGAGGTGGGCACTTACGACAGCTGCCTATGACTACACAATTCGGCACAGACCGGGCACTGAAAACTGTGCCGATGCACTCAGCAGGCTACCACTAGCCACCACTGAGGGGGCAGCTGAGCATGATGCTGAGATGGTCATGGCTGTTGAAGCTTTCGAAAATGAAAGTTCACCTGTGACAGCCCGTCAGATTAAAGTCTGGACAAATAAAGACCCGCTGCTGTCTTTAGTCAAGAAAGGTGTCCTGAATGGGGACTGGGTAGCCATGTATGGGGCATGCCCTGAAGAGTTTAAACCGTTTCATAGGCGCAAAGATGAACTCTCGATTCAGGTCGATTGCCTACTGTGGGGTAACCGAATAGTCATGCCCCAGAAGGGCAGAGAGGTGTTCATCAGAGAACTTCAGAATGAGCACCCGGGCATTGTCATGATGTCATGTCTTGGTGGCCAGGGATAGATGCAGACCTGGAACTTTGTGTTCGTAGGTGCAACACGTGTGCTCAGCTGGGCAACGCACCCAGGGAAGCCCCCCTTAGCTCCTGGTCCTGGCACGCCAAGCCATGGTCACACATCCATGTGGACTACGCAGGTCCTTTCCTGGGAAAAATGTTTTTGCTTGTAGTAGATGCCTACTCCAAATGGATTGAGTGTGCCATTTTAAATTCAAGCAAATCCTCTGTCACAGTAGAAAGTCTAGGGGCAATGTTCGCCGCCGTGGTCTACCGGACGTCTTGGTCAGCGACAATGGCCCGTGCTTCACAAGCACTGAATTCCAGGACTTCATGGCAGGCAATGGAATCAACCATGTCAGAACAGCACCATTCAAGCCGGCCTCAAACGGCCAGGCGGAACGAGCAGTGCAGATAATCAAACAGGGGATGCTCAGAATCCAAGGGGGTTCCCCACAAAGCCACTTATCACGTCTCCTGTTGGCCAATAGATCCCGACCACACTCGCTCACAGGGGTTCCACCCGCAGAGCTGCTAATGAAAAGGACGCTCAAAACCAGGTTATCCCTTATACACCCTACTATGAAAGAAATTGTTGAGAGCAGGCGTCAGTCACAATGTGACTCCCATGACAGGAATGCGAGGGCGCGATGTATTGATGTCAATGACCCTGTTTTTGTCCTTAATTATGCTGCAGGCACTGTGATTGCCAAAGAGGGGAATAGGGTTTTGGTAGTTAAACTTACCAATGGACAAATCTGCCACAAACACGTGGATCAAACAAAAAGGAGGTTCAGCAATCCCATAGAAGCAGCAGAGGAAGAACACGACGTAGAGTTTACTCCACCACAGGTGACCGAGCACCGGAACCAAGTGGAGCAGAGCCCAGTCACTGTGGGCAGTCTGGACAAGCCTGAGGCACCGCAAACAGCAGACACTCAGGCCAGCGCCCAACAACCGGAGCCCCAATCAGGCGCTCTACAAGAGTGCATAAACCACCAGAGAGACTAAACCTGTGAGCCCAATAAGAATTTGGGGGGGTGGTGATGTCATGTATTCAACTGTCATTGTAACCCATGTATAAGCTGACCTAAGTTGTACACCTTGAGAACACTGACCACAGGGGGTGACCTTGTGGGAGACACTCCAAACCTGGAATTTCTGGCATAAAAGGGGAAGCTCCACCCGCCATCTGTCTCTTGAGGTCTTGGTAATAAAGGTAACAGGTCACAGAGTGATCGTCTCTCAAGTATGGGCCTCGTGTGCATTTATACTGTATAGTAAGGACTTCTCGCATCCACTCCTCAAAATTGATACTCAAGTGGGTTAACGTACTTATGAAATCCTGAAGTGTTGGCCTGTTTATCTCCAGTGAGGCAGAAACTCCTCCAGCCACACATTATCACAGGCCAGCTGAAGATACCCCATCTTCAACCCATCAGAACTTTTAACTTACTCAGGACACTGTGACTGATAGGATTAAGAAAAAAAAAATCGCAGCCGAAACACTCAGCAGCTTAAAACTGACTATACTGATGTCTGTATCTTCGCTTTCGATGACCTAAACAGGCTTTCAGAGATAAAACCGGGCATTTTGTCTCAACTGCATTAGCTTCCCAGTTCCCAATGAGGCATTCTTAAATATCACAGGAAATTCATAAAAACAGCTAGATAATAACTCTGATAATCACAGGGCTAATACCATGATCATAATTGTGCTCTAGGGGTGTAAACCAATTTCCTTTCAATGTTTTTCAATGGCAAGAGTCCAATAAATCTTTTAACATGCCAGAGAAAACTTTTATCGTCAATTAAACTGGAAAATGTGCCACCTCTGTCCAGTTAATAACAGTCAGATGTAAACACCATTCTGCTTCACATAAACCAGTCTTGGCATTCTATTTGAACTCGTTGGGGTAGATTTTGGCTTTGTGCGATAGTGTAAAACAGGCATCCAGTTTTACCTCTCCCCTAATTTTTATTTCCAGTGAAGTCAAGGTCTACCCGATTTGGTGAAAATGTATGACAACGTTTGATGGCGATCAGATTGCAATATTTATTTGAGACCGATAAATATTTACTGCAGCAACCTTAGAATACTAATTGTTAGAAGTCTGAAGGGTTCTACATGTGAGTGTTAAGGGTGTGTTTGTGATAACCACTCATGTTACTACTGAACTTTTTCTTATTATTCGTTCGGCGTTGTGGGCGTCGCTGGCATTTATTGTCCATCCCTAATTGCCCTTGAGAAGGTGGTGGTGAGCCGCCTTCTTGAACCGTTGTAGTCCTTGTGGTAAAGGTATTCCCACAGTTCTGATAGAGACGGAGTTCCAGGATTTTGACCCAGCAACGATGAAGGAACGGCGATATATTTCTAAGTCAGGATGGTGTGTAACTTGGAGGGGAACTTGCAGGTGATGGTGTTCTCATGTGCCTGCTGCCTTTGTCCTTCTAGGTGGTAGAGGTCGCGGGTGTGGGAAGTGCTTCTGAAGAAGCCTTGGCAAGTTGCTGCAGTGCATCTTATAGATGGTACACACTGCAGCCATGGTGCACCGGTGGTAGAGGGAGTGAATGTTGAAGGTGGTGGATGGAGTGCCAATCAAGCGGACTGCTTTGTCCTCGATGGTGTTGAGCTTCTTGAGTGTTGTTGGAGCTACACTCATCCAGGCATTGGGGAGTATTCCATTGCACTCCTGACCTGCGAGAATGTTACTTTTGTATTGCACGCAGTCACTTTCTCGCTAAAGTTGAATGCTCCGAGGCTACTCGCCGCTCCTTTTATGGCCCCGACCTGCCGCTGGTGTTCTCACGCAGGTCAGGGCCTCCACACTGCTCCCGAGGACACTCGCCGCTCCTTTTATGGCCCCCTGCGTGAGAACACCAGCAGCAGGTCAGGGCCATAAAAGGAGTGGCGAGCGGCCTCAGGAGCAGTGTGGAGGTATACCACTTCTGGGAGCAGCGTGAGCTGGTGCAGGAGGGCGATGGCAGTGAAGAGAGTTGTCATCAAGGGCCAGGTTGGTGATTGGAGTGTGGGCAGGTACAGCAGGAGCGGCGAGATCGGGGTGAAGAAGCGGCGAGAGACATTAGAGGGGCCCAGAAGAGACGTGAGTTTGGGGCCAGAAGAGGCGAGGGCCCAGGGGCAGCACAGGACAACCCACACTGCGATATGTGTGCACACTATGTCCATGCAGCAGAGCAGGTCTCCAGTCATCTTGGTTAATCCTTGCCACTGGACCAAGACCTAGCTCTGTCAAGCCCATGTGGTGGCTGGTGTGCAACGGCCACCTCGCCTTAAAAAAATCCATGCACAGGCATCTTCCATCCTTCAGGATGTAGTTCAAGACCTGGAATATTAGGTCCTTTATTGAAACACCTGTGAACTCATCCTTTTTTGGCGTGGAAGCAAGTCATCCTCGTTTTGAAGGACTGCCTATGATGATGAAAGTTGAATGAAGTCATTCAATTGAACCTGCAGTGGAATTTGCAATAACTGTCATAATAAAATGGACCCCACAATGGATAAAGGAGATTCGCTGATTTAGAGTGTCTCCAAATTTTGGTCTTGTATGTATGGTGCAGTGGAGTGGGGGGCAGAAGGAGATTATTCACCAGAATTCACGTGAAACATTACCTCATTGCTCAGCCTTCTATCACCAAGGTACTTATCAAAAGTACTTAATTTTGAAAATAATATCTGCAAAGCCAAATAACTGCTGCAAACACTTGAAGGCTGCTACCGTTGACAACAACCATATTGAAGGTCAGTAAAGAGCCAACTTGGAGATCTTTAAAGGCAAGAGGCAGAAAAAATACCTGCCTGCCGTTCGAACAGCGAGACTTACTTTTTAACCTTCTAAGCGAAGAATGGGCACACCCACTGATTCCTTGGGATTCTATGTCGTGTAGGCTGACATTGACATGGATGTTAGCATCGTATAACATCATCAATGATTGTGGCCCACTTTAGCCTTTATTCCAGAAAATGCTGCAACTAAATTTGTAGTGCACTGTCATACGCTGCAGTCTTGCAAAAACTAAACCTCTTCAATTAAATATTCATAATGTATGGGCTCATGACCACACAGAAGATTAAGCTTCATGCCACCTCCACAGCCAAGTGGCATTGAGTTGTCAGAGGAGGAGGAAATTGAATAGAACGAAGTGGAAAAAAGCAGAAGAAACGAACAACAGCGACACAGGTAGTGGCATCTAAAAGACATAACACAGCTGAGAAAAGAGAAAGTAAGCACTTTGAATATTTATATAGTGCCTTTCATGACCTCAGGATGTCCCAAAATGCTTCACAACTGTAAGGTATGCACCTGTGAGTATGCTCATAGGTTTATAGAGCTGTTGAGTTGTGAGTGGCTTAGCCAGACACGTGATGTTCACAAGACTCAATAAAACCTCAGCCAGTTGGGTTCGGGGCATCCATGATGAAGCAGGTGGTTTTGAGCCTAGTGGATGAACTGGTAATGTGTAATGTGATTGTTAAACCTTTTGCTAATAAACCAACTAGTTCTTAATAGCAATGTGTTGCTATGAATTCTAAAGCAAAGAACCCATGAAGCAAATACATTACAAAAAACAATAATGTTGTCATGGTTGTAATGTAGGCAATCACAGTAGGCAATTCCTACAATCAAGAGTGAGATAAATAACCAGATAATCTCTTTCTTAGTGTTGCTGGCTGAAGGATAAATGTCGGCCAGGACACCGCATGAGCTCTCTTGATTTTGTTCAAAACATGCCTTGGGTTCTTTGTGTCTATCTAAGAAGGCAGCAGGGGCCTCGGTTCAACGTCTCATCAAAAAGATAGCATCTTGCAATACTTTCTCAGTACTACATTGACGTATCTGCCTTCATTATGTGTCCAAGATGGGGCTTGAACTCATTGGGGGCGAAATCTATCTTCGGCGGTTGCGCAAAACAGGTGATGGCAAATCGGCAGCCCATTTTACACCAAGCGATTTGCTTTTACATTGACTTCAATGGTAAAGGAGATTGGGCAGAGTATGAAACAAGTTGCCGATTCACAATGACATGCTTTGTGCTCCCGCCCAAGATAGCTTTCATCCCCGTGATCTCCTGACTCAAAGTTAAGAGTGCTACCACTGATCCAAGGCAGACATCTAAATACAGGAGGGTTTCACCTCTGTTGTACAATCCTCCTCAACTAGTATCACAAAGGAATGAAGGCTACCTTTAAATATGTTTAAAATAAACATGAGACACAATTCAGGGAGAGCGAGAGATCAATCTGCCACAGGGCTTCAGCAATTATTACTCAATTCGCCATTGCTCACATGCAGAGACACACATGCACACGCACACGGGCACACGCACACACAGAGACACACATGCACACGGGCACACGCACACACAGAGACACACATGCACAGGCAGACACACTCAGATTCTACTTTGTTCAAACACTGTGTGAGAGTGCACTGACCACTTATACTTTAGCAGATGCAAATTATGTCATAAATAGCAGTTTGCTGATCACAGTGAAGATCACTGCTTAATGTGTGGTTTACTTGGAGTTTTTGTGTTGAAAAGACAGCAACTAAAGCAGCATGATTAACAAAATGTCCACTGCTATAAGCATTATAGAGCAAGTGAATTCTAGCTCTTTTAAAAAGAGTTGTGAATAAAATTACATTTCTGACCATTTTTAATTGTAACATATGCCAAGTAAAAACAAAGGCTGTCTGCTTAAAAAGCCTGTTAAAAACAATGCTAGAAGCCAACGCTGATTACTCAAATTAGGAATAACCATCCTGACATTAGCTTAATGCCTTCAGTTGATTTATGCAACCGCTAATTCGAGAAACAAACCATAAATGACTCCCTCTTTGTACATAATCACTGTCCCATTGACCAGTTAGCTGCCAGTTTCCAGCCGTGAAGCCTGTACATTGCAGTTTCCCAATCTGGGCAATTGCCAGTGTGACAGAAATGAAGACTTTTTGTCCTAAGTGGATTATTTATTGGAATCTTTACTGCCGATCATGTGCATAGAGGGCTGTAGTTAAGAAGTGTGAGGGCAGATTCCACACACTGCACCCCTCCCCCCCCGCCAACCCCCAAGCTGGATAGAATATGCATCACTGTCTGAGATGCAGCAGGGTTATTTCGCATACATCATCCAATCCGGTGGGATCGGTGGCTTGGGAACATTCCTCACTCAACCAACAGCATCAAAAACAAGAATGACGTTGTCATTCGTTTATTTGCTGTTTGTAGGAACCAGCTGTATTTGGCAACATGACAACAGAGATTGTGGCCTCATATTAGCCCTCCCAAAACAGGTTGACCTCCAGAGGTGCGCAGATTGCAAACATGCGGAGCCAATTCCCTGAGTATTATTCTGGGACGGAAAGCCGTAATGTGACAGCTAATTCATCGACCCATATTCACGTACTATGTTGCCTTGAGTTCCTTCGATGTTCAGCTGTTTGTACTTTGGAGTGCAAGGGAATCAATCGCAAGGCTACAGCCAGCTGCACCCAGAGCTCACTCATAGGCAGCCCCTCGGAATCGAGGAAGACTTACTTCCACTCTTAAAATGAGTCCTTAGATGGCTGAACAGTCCAATACAAGAACCCCTTTCACACGTGGGACAGATAGTTGTTGAGGGAAAGGGTGAATGGGGCAGGGTTGCTGCATGTCCTTTCCGCTGCCTGCGCTTGATTTATGCATGCTCAGTGCCCTCCCGGATGCACTTCTTCCACTTAGGGCGGTCTTTGGCCAGGGACTCCCAGGTGTCAGTAGGGATGTTGCACTTTTTCAGGGAGCCTTTGAGGGTGTGCTTGTAACGTTTCCTCTGCCCACCTTTGGCTCATTTGCCGTGAAGGAGTTCCAGAGCAATAGTGTTATTGCTTTTATCGCCTCATACAAGGGAGCTGAAATTTTCTGCATCTTCACAAAGAAAAATGTCACAACATTGATGTGACACCTCCTAAATGTTCCTTTTTACATCGGTTCTGATTTCTAACGTAGCTCCACATTTATCCCTGTAGAATGACCCCTTTAATTTAAGAAAACATTTGCACAACATTTTAAAGAATTGCCAGTTCTGACGAAGGGCCATTGACCTGAACCGTTAGCTCTGTCTCTCTCTCTCTCCCTCCACAGAAGCTGCCGGATTTGCTGCGTATTTCCAGCATTTTCTGTTTTTATCTTAAAGAATTGCTTATCTTTGTGTCGTCTTTCCCTTCTTTAGTCACTCTCCCTGCATGTAGTTTTGTTCTGATGACTGGATCCATGGGACACTTTCTTAACCAAATGCCTAGCAAAATATATTTCTAATTGGCAGTAGATGTGGGTGATCTCAATGGTGATGAGCCCCCGCCAGCAGCCACCCCCCCACCCCCCTGTTCCCCCGAGACCATCAGTACCTTCCTACACAGGATGCCTCACTGTAGGTATAAGTGAGAAATATAAAGACATGTCACAGCCTTTTGACAGCAGTTAAAATTGCTCTAAGGTTTGATCTCAATCTGTAACTGCAGCTGGGAATATGCTTTCACTTATTTGCACTAAACTTCATTTATTTCCTCAGCTGAATTTACAGATGGCTCAAAAGACTCACAGATCCAAGAATCTGTGGAATGCAGGATTGACTGATGTCCCACTGCAACAACACCCGAGTGCAATACTGCATTCCCACAGGACAGCCACTCATCAGCGGCTCTCCATATCAACAATTTGATGACTGTCATAGCATGTTAACAATAAAATCAAACAATGTAACATGATTACAGTTTTATCAATTTTTCTCATTGGTGACTGTCATGTATTCAACCAGCATTGTAACCCATGTATAAACTGACCTAAGTTGTACACCGTGAGAACACTGACCACTAGGTGGGAGACACTCCTAACCTGGACCTTCAGGTATAAAAGGGGAAGCTCCACCCACCTTCATCACTGGAGTGCTAAGGAATAAAGGACAGGTCACAGACTGACCTTCTCTCAAGCATGGGCCTCATGTGCATTTATACTGTGTAGTAAGGACGTATCAATGGCGACAAGAAACTGGGATTTAAACCACGCGAGCATGGCCACTAGCAGAACAGACGAGAGGTACTGTGTTAAGGAATGGTCGGGACAGAGATTCAACATTGTTAAAGCAGCACAAAGTTCTCCAGGCAGACAAGGGCAGTCAGGCATACCCCAACATGTAGTCGAACCCAGAGGGGGAGCTCGACAGAGACAATGGCAAGCTGAACAGTGATTCACGCCATTGCAAGGGACAATGCGGCCAGTAATGGGGCCATCAACACCTGTTAATGGTGCACTCAAGGACAATAACAGGGGCAGTCAGGGACGATCGACTGGCAAGGGACCTTTTGTTTCAAACCGCAACTCATGCTGGAGGCGTGGAGGCACACACTCAGCCGGAGTTTGCAGAGATGAGCAAAATACCTGCAGAAATTGCAGAAATGGACACTGGGGGAAATCGCTGGAAGCTGAAGTTCAGCGAGTTCATGTGGAGCACGTATACAGTTCATACACCAGGACGCCACCGATAATGATGAAAGTGCTCCTCAATGACATCCCCGTACCAATGGAGTTAGACACGGGTGCCAGCCAGTCCCTGATGAGTATCAAACAGTTCGAAAAGTTGTGGGCATCCAAGGCCAGGAGGCCAAAATTATCGCCGATTGACGCACAGCTCCGGACGTACACAAAGCAGATCATTCCGGTGCTAGGCAGCGCCACGGTAGTCGTGACCCACAAAGATTCGGAGAACAGGTTGCCACTCTGGATTGTCCCAGGGGACGGTCCTGCACTACTGGGGAGGAGTTGGCTTGCTGTCATGAACTGGAAATGGGGCGATGTCAATGCAATTTCCTCTGTGGAGCGAGTATCATGCTCACAGGTCCTGGACAAATTTGACTCATTATTTCAACCCGGCATTGGCACTTTCATGGGGGCCAAGGTAGTGATTCACATAACCCCGGACGCCAGACCAGTACACCACAAGACCAGAGCGGCGCCGTACGTGATGTGGGAAAAGATAGAAGGCGAATTGGACCGCCTGTTGAGGGAAGGTATCATCTCGCCAGTCGAATTCAGTGACTGGGTGAGCCCGATTGTGCCGGTGCTCAAGGCGGATGGGTCGGTCAGGATATGTGGCGATTACAAGGCCACCATCAATCGGGTGTCACTCCAAGACCAGTACCCGCTACCGAGAGCGGAGGACCTCTTTGCGACGCTATCCGGTGGCAAACTTTTTTCAAAATTGGACCTGACCTCAGCTTACATGACCCAGGAGCTGGCGAGTGAGTCGAAGAAGCTGACCACCATCACGACACACAAGGGGTTGTTTGTGTACAACAGATGTCCGTTCGGGATTCGCTCGGCCGTCGCGATCGTCCAACGAAATATGGAAAGCCTCCTCAAGTCGATTCCAGGGACGGTGGTTTTTCAGGACGACATCCTCATTACGGGTTACGATACTGAAGAACACCTCCACAACCTGGAGGAGGTGCTACGCAGACTGGATCGGGTAGGTCTGCGACTGAAAAAGGCGAAGTGCGTCTTCCTAGCTCCAGAGGTAGAATTCCTGGGGATGAGGGTAGCAGCAGACGGGATCAGCCCTACTGCATCCAAGACGGAAGCAATCCAGAGAGCACCCAGACCCCATAACACGACGGAGCTGCGTTCGTTCCTGGGGCTCCTGAACTATTTTGGTAACTTTCTTCCCAAATTGAGCACACTGCTAGAGCCGCTACACGTGCTCCTACGCAAAGGTTACAAATGGGTCTGGGGGCACAGCCAGGAAAGGGCTTTTAATAGAGCACGCAATTTGTTATGTTCCAACAATCTGTTAACGCTATATGACCCATGTAAGAAACTTGTGTTAACGTGCGATGCGTCGTCCTATGGTGTCGGGTGTGTGTTGCAGCATGTCAATGCCAAGGGTCAGTTACAGCCGGTAGCTTATGCCTCCAGGAGTCTGCCCCAGGCAGAAAGGGGCTATGGGATGGTAGAAAAAGAGGCGCTCGCATGTGTATATGCGGTAAAGAAATTGCACCAGTACCTGTTTGGCAGGAAATTTGAGCTGGAGACAGATCACAAACCCCTAACGTCCCTTTTGGCCAACAACAAGGCCATAAATGCAAATGCATCGGCCCGCATACAGAGGTGGGCACTCACGTTAGCTGCCTATGATTACACAATTAGGCACAGACCGGGCACCGAAAACTGCGCCGATGCACTCAGCAGGCTCCCACTAGCCACCACTGAGGGGGCTACCTAGCATGGTGCTGAGATGGTCACGGCTGTTGAAGCTTTCAGAAGTGAAGGCTCACCCGTGACAGCCCGTCAGATTAAAGTCTGGACAAATAGAGACCCGCTATTGTCTCGCGTCAAGAAATGTGTCCTGAATGGGGACTGGGCAGCCAATGAGAAATTTAAACCATTTCACAGGCGCAAGGATGAACTCTCGATTCAGGCCGATTGCCTACTGTGGGGAAACCGCGTAGTCATGCCCCAGATGGGCAGAGAGGTGTTCATCAGAGAACTCCACAATGGGCACCCGGGCATTGTCATGATGAAGGCAATTGCCTGGTCACACGTTTGGTGGCCAGGGATAGACGCAGATCTGGAACTTTGTGTTCGCAGGTGCAACACGTGTGCCCAGCTGGGCCATGCACCCAGGGAAGCCCCCCTTAGCTCCTGGCCATGGCCCGCCAAGCCTTGGTCATGCATCCATGTGGACTACGCAGGTCCTTTCATGGGGAAAATGTTTTTGGTTGTAGTAGACGCCTACTCCAAATGGATCGAGTGTGAATTTTAAATTCAAGCACATCCTCTGCCACGGTAGAAAGTCTACGGGCAATGTTCACCACCCACGGTCTACCAGACATCTTGGTCAGCGACAATGGCCCGTGCTTCACAAGCACTGAATTCCAGGACTTCATGGCAGGCAATGGAATTAACCATGTTAGAACGGCACCATTCAAGCCGGCCTCAAACGGCCAGGCAGAACGAGCAGTGCAGATAATCAAACAGGGGATGCTCAGATTCCAAGGGGGTTCCCGACAAACCCACTTATCACGCCTCCTGTTGGCCTATAGATCCCGACCACACTCGCTCACAGGGGTTCCACCCGCAGAGCTACTAATGAAAAGGACACTCAAAACCCGATTATCCCTTATACACCCACCATGAAAGAAATTGTCGAGACCAGGCGCCAGTCACAATATCACTACCATGACAGGAATGCGAGGGCGCGATGTATTGATGTAAATTAACCTGTTTTTGTCCTCAACTACGCTGCAGGGCCCAAATGGCTCCCAGGCACTGTGGTTGCCAAAGAGGGAAATAGGATTCTGGTAGTTAAACTTACCAATGGACAAATCTGCCGCAAACATGTGGATCAAACAAAAAGGAGGTTCAGCAACCCCATCGAAGAAGCAGAGGAAGAACACGATATAGATTTCACTCCACCACAGGTGACTGAATACCGGAACCAAAGGGAGGAGAGCCCAGTCACTGTGGGCAGTCCGGACTGGCCTGAGGCACTGCAAACAGCAGACACTCAAGCCAGCGCCCAACAACCGGAGCCCCAACACAGGCGCTCTACAAGGGAGCGTAAACCACCAGAGAGACTCAACCTGTGATCCCAATAAGACTTTGCGGGGGGAGGTGATGTCATGTATTCAACCAGCATTGTAACCCATGTATAAACTGACCTAAGTTGTACACCGTGAGAACACTGACCACTAGGTAGGAGACACTCCTAACCTGGACCTTCAGGTATAAAAGGGGAAGCTCCACCCACCTTCATCACTTGAGTGCCACGGAATAAAGGACAGGTCACAGACTGACCTTCTCTCAAGCATGGGCCACGTGTGCATTTATACTGTGTTGTAAGGACGTATCAGGTGACTATAGTTATTGTAATCCATTTGCTTCATGGGTTCCTTCCTTAAGAATTCATAGCAACACATTGCTATTAAGAACTTTAGTTGGTTTATTAACAAAGGTTTAACAATCGCACTACACATTACCAGTTCATCCACTAGGCTCCCAACTGCATACCTCATTGTGGATGACCTAGACCCTACTGACTGGGGTTTTATTTAGTCTTTGAACATTATGTGACTGGCTAAGCCACTCACAATGCAACAGCTCTACAATTATTTTAGTTGAAGCTATAAATCAAGTGCCTCCTTATTAAAGGTGCACTAAAACCGACAAATTAAACAATTTAAACTTTTAACTTCAAACGGCCAACTTATAATTTGGTTGTCGGGGTTGATGATGCACTCCAGTCCCTCCGGCACCCACCTCTCATGGAAGGCCGCGAGCATACTCACAGGTGCCTACATTACAGTCACGTTGGTAAAAACAGCAATCATTTTGCACATAGCAAGACACTGTAAACAACAATGCGATGAAGAGCCAGTTAATAGTCCCAAAAATGCTCAGGTTTTCTGGTTACTGTAATGCATTATCACATGGTTTGCCACATGGTTTAGCAGTAGAATGCTCAGGCTGCTCTGATCTAATAAAGCAAGCACATGAACTAGCAGCTCATCCTGTCTTTGTCCTTCAGTTGTTCTACCCAGATATATTACAGTAATGTACCCACTCTCAGTCACAACTGTGCAATTTCAGGCCGAGCAAAGAGGCTACGACCTGGATATACGGAGTTCTGGCTTTCACTGGACATTTTTAGCAGGGTGCGGAGGGGGTGGGTGGGGTGGCGGGGGGAGGGGGGTCGGTGGTGATGGTGGCGAGGGGAAGGGTGAAGGTCTTGTTTGGGTGGAACATCTGTGTGCTCAAAGCTTGGGAAGGATTGGAGCTGGGGTCAGAAACACATTACGCTGTGAGTTCCCCATTCTGCTGCCTCACTGGGACCCGCTGTAAGTTTGGAGCTGGGTAAACACGGTGAGAGGAGATGCATAAAGGGCACAAGATAGCCCCATCAGATAGGGTCCTGGCTAGAGAAGTATATATTTTTATCAACTTTTGTTACTAATCCCAAATGGAAAGTGCAAAAAGTAGTTTCTCCCAGAGGGAGCGAGAGCGGACGTCCATTCCCTGGACACCAGCAAACGTTAAAGGTTACAATGTTTGTGTGCTATTAGATGCTGCTAAAAGGGTTAAACATCTTGCATGGATGAGGCTTTAATTCCCTCGAGTTAAGTGGGGATCTAAATGAGGTGTTTAAGGTGATTAAAGGAATTGATAGGGTTGAGAGAGAGGACACAAATTTGCCCAGGAGTTGCTCCATTTTTTTTGTAGCAACTTGATTTTTCTGGAGTATCTTAAAAATCCCCATTCTGCACATTTAATTTGCGTTAGTGAGTTAGTTAGGATTTTTTTAAATTTAGTTTTTTTTCTCAAAAGGGGGCGTTACCAGCCATCAATGCCTGTTTTGGCCATTTAAGCCAGTCTGTACAGCTAATAGTTGCTCCAAGCTAACTTAGGCCAGTGTTTGTGGCCACTTGTGGCCGCACAGAAAGCCCTTGCGGAGAGTTATGAAATCAGCGCAGGTAACCAGAGTTGGGGGGGAAAGGAAGCACAGCGGACCTTGCAAAGCACTAAACACCTTCACAACATTCAAGAAGCATAGAAACCATCAATAATAAATAAAAAATAAATAAATAAAAAATACAAAATAAAACTTAATAACTCGGCCCTGGAAGTCAGCGGCCAGGCCGGCTGGTGCGGGAGGCCACTCAGCCGGGGATAGGGGTGGGAGAACTCACCGGCAGGAGAAGAACCGGCAGGCAGGAGAACTCAGAGAACGCACCGGCAAGTCCTTCGACCAGGGCTAGGGGCAGGACAATGCACCGGTAGGAGAACACACCGGCAAGCCCTTCGGTCAGGTCTAGAGATGGGAGAACGCACCGACTCTCTCTGCGAGCAAGGACACCAACTCTCTCTCCAAGGAAGGACACCGACTCTCTCTCCGAGGAAAGACACCAACTTCTCTTTGAGGAAGGACACTGACTTCTCTCCGAGGACTGTCTTCTCTCCGAGGACTCTCCGGCTGTGGGCAGGAGCTGCTGCGCATGCGCGAAACCTCCAGTGCGCATGCGCTGAGCTGTCGGCAGTGTTTTTCGTGCAGGGCCCTAGCTCCATCCCCTAATGGACAGACCATGCGGTTCCAAACCATGGGAGAGGCCACAGAGCGGCCAGAATCTGGCGAGATCTTTTTGGTGCCATTTTCACCCCAGGAAGTCAGCACATCTCTGGTGAGTGCGCCGAAAAAACGGGTCCAGAGAAACTATTTCCTCTGAAGGTGGAGTCCAGAACAAGGGTCAGATCCTTAAAACTAGAGATAACCCATTAAGGATATCAGGCAGCATCTCGTTACACAAAGGATAGCAGAAATCTGGTACTCTCTCCCCTAAAATGTTTTCAATGCTAAAGAAAGAAATATTTGCATTTATATAGAGCCTTTCATGACCACTGGACATCTCAAATCGCTTTATGGCCAATGAAGTACTTTTGGAGTGTAGTCACTATTGTAATATGGAAATCATGGCAGCCAATTTACACACAGCAAGCTCCCACAAACAGCAATGTCACAATGACCAGATAATCTGTTTTAGACATAGGGATAAATATTGGCCAGGCCATCAGGGATAACTCCCCTGCTCTTCTTCGAAATGGTGCCATAGGATCTTTTACATCCACCTGAGAGAACAGATGGGGCCTTGGTTTAACATCTCATCTGAAAGACAGCATCTCCGACTGTACAGCACTCCCTCAGCACTGCACTGAAGCGCAATCTATATTTTTGTGTTCAAGGTCTCTGGAGTGAGACTTGAACACACAACCTTCTGACTCTCAGGCAAAAGTGCTACCCACTAAGCGACAGCTGACACTGTGACTCGGTCAATTGAAAATTTCAAAACTGAGGATGATAGATTTTTGTTAAGCAAGGATATTAAGGGATATGGAACCAAGGTAGGTGGATGGAGATGATCAGCCATGATCTAATTGAATGGCGAAATACGCTCGAGTGGCTGAATGGCCTACTCCTGTCCCTATGTTCCCAAAATCCTCACTCCTTGTGGTTGGGTGTCCACTTGACTCATGCTAATTTGGCCCTTTTACTGACCTTGCAAATTTGATGCTGTTAGCGCATGAGAGCGCAAAAGGGTGTGATCGTGGCATAACCGCCAGCATCATATCCCCGAGCAATTTCAGGGCCGATCTGTTTTCCATGTTGGAGATTGAGAGAGGAATGTTGGCCAGGATACTGGGAAAACTCCATTCTTTCTGTCACATGTCATAAAATTCTGCACTGATGAGAGTTGAAAAAAATAACTTAATGTTTAACTCAGAACTCTTTCAGGTTTGGAAGCCTTTGAAATCTTTTACATTTACACATGCTAACTTGGGACTTTTCTACGTTGATTGGTTGACTGACGCAGTGAATTTGTGAATTCAGAGTTCAGGTTGGAATCATGAATATGTTTGGATCCCTCAATCCTATTGGCTGCATTCCTTTGGTGCGATATTCTATTTTTGTACAAGTGCAGTGGGCAAACCACAGATACAGACTGTGTGCGGCAAGATTCTGATTGCTGATGTAAAGCAGCATTTCCTACAGTGTTGTACAGAGCAAAGATATCGTCTGTGTGTTACATTTTCTTAAATGAGTTCTCTATCACACATTTATACAGACAACCCTATTGGCGCTGTCCTGCACATTATACGTTCATATATTAAATATCTGCAAACTAACAAAAATGAATTCAGGCATAAATGCATTTCTGTTGATGGCAAGTCACTGTTCAATGATTTGAATGTGTGCAGGGCTCGCTAGGGCATGATACATGTACAGTAGTACTGCCCAAGTGGAATTGCCCAATTAAAATTCTTCAACTGTGCAGCACAAAAGGTGACCTCAGCAGGCAGCAGTTCAATAGCCTGCACTGGAGCTGTTGAGTCCCATTCAATGGTAGGAGACTGTTAACACTGGGGAAAAGCATATGCAAAAAAACCCAGTTATTTGGAGCAGTTTTCTACAGTTTGCATGAGTTTTGCTAAAAAAAGGATCAATAGGTAAGATAATAGCTAACGACGAACAGGAAGGATTTGGTGCAGTTCTATTTAGCACCCACATACTTCTGCTTGATGGATACTGTTGGAGTTAAAGATGGTGCAGAAAGAAATAGAACAACTAGTAACAATATATAACCATGATGCTCTCCTATGAGCATCATAATGAAGCATTTGCAACCACCTTCAACCAGAAGTGCTGAGTGGATGATCGATATTGGCCTACTTTGGTTCTGTCTTCATGAAGGAAGACACAAATAACCTCCTGGAAATACTAGGGGACAGAGGGTCGAGTGAGAAGGAGGAACTGAAGGAAATACTTATTAGTCAGGAAATTGTGTTAGGGAAATTGATGAGATTGAAGGACGATAAATCCCCGGGTCCTGATAGTCTGCACCCTAGAGTACTTAAGGAAGTGGCCCTAGAAATAGTGGCTGCATTGGTGATCATTTTCCAACAGTCTATCGACTCTGGATCAGTTCCTATGGACTGGAGGGTCGCTAATGTAACACCACTTTTTATGAAAGGAGGGAGAGAGAATACGGGTAATTATGAACTGGTTAGCCTGACATCAGTGGTGGGGAAAATGTTGGAATCAATTATTAAAGATGAAATAGCATTTGGAAAGCAGTGACAGGATCGGTCCAAGTCAGCATGGATTTATGAAAGGGAAATCATGCTTGACAAATCTTCCAGAATTTTTTGAGGATGTAATTAATAGAGTGGACAGCGGACAACCAGTGAATGTGGTGTATTTGGACTTTCAAAAGGTTTTTAACAAGGTTTCACTCAAAAGATTGTTGTGCAAAATTAAACAACATGGTATTGGGGTAATGTATTGATGTGGATAGAGAACTGGTTGGCAGACAGGAAACAAATGGTCATAAAAATATAGAAAACATAGAAAACATAGAAACATAGTAAATAGATGCAGGAGTCGGCCATTCGGTACTTCGAGCCTGCACCACCATTCAATAAGATCATGGCTGATCCTTCACGTCAGTACCCCTTTCCTGCTTTCTCTCCATACCCCTTGATCCCTTTAGCCATAAGAGCCATGTCTAACTCTCTTTTGAATATATCTAACGAACTGGCCTCAACAACTCTCTGAGTGAAGAAGTTTCTCCTCATCTCAGTCCTAAACCCCTTATCCTTTGACTGTATCCTCTGGTTCTGGACTTCCCCAACATTGTAAACATTCTTTTTGCATCTAACCTGTCTAGTCCCGTTAGAATTTTATATGTTTCTATGAAATCCCCTCTCATCCTTCTAAACTCCAGTGAATACAGGCCCAGTCGATCCAGTCTCTCCTCATATGACAGTCTTGCCATCCCGGGAATCAGTCTGGTGAACCTTCGCTGCACTCCCTCAATAGCAAGAACGTCCTTCCTCGGATTAGGAGACCAAAACTGAACACAATATTCCAGGTGAGGCCTCACCAAGGCCCTGTACAACTGCAGTAAGACCTCTCTGCTCCTATACTCAAATCCCCTAGCTAGGAATGCCAACATACCATTTGCCTTCTTCATTGCCTGCGGTCAGAGTCGATGCCAGGCCATCACATGTGGGATCTGGCTATCGCTTTCATCATTACTATACCCAGGTGTGTGCTGTGGAGATCCGAGATGAACGTCTCGCTGCTCTTTTTTGGTAGCACTACGCGGTTACCCCACAACAGGCAGTCTGCCTGAATGGACAGCTCGTCCTTTCGCCGCTGGAACGGCTTGATTAGCTCTTGCATTTCAACGGTGATGCTGGCCCAGCTCCCATGTAGTACACACTTTTTTCCTCGGGACAGCAGAGGATCTTGGCTGGTCCAAGTCCTAATCTGGCGGGCCATGACAGGTTAGATGCAGGAAGAATGTTCCTGATGTTGGGGAAGTCCAGAACCAGGGGACACAGTCTAAGGTTAAGGGGTAAGCCATATGGATTGAGATGAGGAGAAACTTCTTCACTCAGAGAGTTGTTAACCTATGTAATTCTCTACCGCAGAGAGTTGTTGATGCCAGTTGCCAGTTCGTTGGATATATTCAAGAGGGAGTTAGATATGGCCCTTATGGCTAAAGGGGTTAAGGGGTATGGAGGGAAAGCAGGAAATGGGTACTGAGGTGATAATCAGCCATGATCTTATTGAATGGTGGTGCAGGCTCAAAGGGCCGAATGGCCTACTCCTGTACCTATTTTCTATGTTCTCTGTTCTATGTTCCATGTTTTATGCTCCTCCTGAGGTCCCCCACCATCACAGATGCCAGGCTTCAGCCAATTCGATTCACTTCACATCATATCAAGAAGCAGCTGGGCGCACTGAATACAGTAAAGGCTATGACTCCGACAACATCCGGCTGTCGTGCTGAAGACTTGTGCTCCAGAACTAGCTCTGCTTCTAGCCAAGCTGTTCCAGTACAGCTACAACACTGACATCTATCTGACAATGTGGAAAACCGCCCAGGTATGTCCTGTCCACAATCATGACAAATTGAATCTGGCCAATTACTGGCCCTTCAGTCGACTCTCAATCATCGGCAAAGTGATGGAAGCTGTCGTCGATAGTGCTATCAAGCGGTACTTACTCACCAATAACCTGCTCATCGATGCCCAGTTTGGCTTCCACCAGGACCATTGAGCTTCAGACCTCATTACAGCCTTGGTCCAAACATGGACAAAAGAGCTGAATTTCAGAGTGAGATGAGAGTGACATCAAGATAGCATATCACCGATTATGGCACCAAGGAGCCCAAGTAATATTAAGTTAATGAGAAGCAGTGGGAAAACTCTCCACTGGCTGGAGTCATACCTGGTACAAAGGAAAATGGTTGTGGTTGTTGGAGGTCAATCATCTCACCTCAGGACATCGCTGCAGGAGTTCCTCAAGGCAGTGTCCTCGGCCCAATGATTTTCAGCTGCTTCACCATTGACCTTCCCTCCAACATAAAGTCAGAAGTGGGGATGTTTGCTGATTACTGCACAGTGTTCAATTCCATTCACAACTTCTCAGATAATGGAGCAGTCCATACCCGCATGCAACAAGACCTGGACAACATTCGGGCTGAGGCTGATGAGTGGCAAATAACTTTCGCACCACACAAGTGCCAGGCAATGACTATCTCCAACAAGTAAGAGACTAATCACCTCCCTTTGACATTCAATGGCATTACCATCACCAAATCCCCACCATCAACATCATGTGGGTCATCATTGACTAGAAACTTAACTGGACTAGCCACAGAAATATTGTGGCAACAAGAGCAGGTCAGAGGCTGGGTATTCTGTGGTGAATGTCTCACCTCCTTACTCCCCAAAACCTTTCCACCATCTACAAGGCACATGTCAGGAGTCTGATAGAATTCTCTCCACTTGCCTGGATGAGTGCAGCTCCAAAAACACTCAAGATGCTTGACACCATCCAGGACAAAGCAGTCTGCTTGATCGGAAACTCATCCACCACCTTAAACATTAATTCCCTTCATCACCAATGCACCGTGGTTGCAGTGTGAGATCAAATCTTAGAGCAATTTTAACTCCCTCTTTAACAGCACTGTGGGAGTACTTTCACCACACAGACTGCGGCGGTTCAAGAAGGCAGCTCACCACTGTTAAGTTCAGAATAACTCTACGAGACTGTGTTGTAAGATCAAACCATTGTGACCTTGCTCTCTTTAATCTAACTCCAAAGTGAGGCAGCAGCATGGTGGATTGCCTTTTATACCTGTTTGCCCCAGGGTGAAACATAGAAACATAGAAAATAGGTGCAGGAGTAGGCCATTCAGCCCTTCGAGCCTGCATGACCATTCAATATGATCATGGCTGATCATGCACCTTCAGTATCCCATTACTGCTTTCTCTCTATACCCCTTGATCCTTTTAGCTGTAAGGGCAACGTCTAACTCCCTTTTGAATATATCTGCAAGGAGCTGTCCGTTATGATTTTCAAGCTCTGATGGTTTGTATTGTGTTCCTAACACAGATGAGACTGCACACAGGGAGGTTAAAGTAACAGTGACCTCAGTGTTTATTAAGATACTCCAGAGTGAGGAACAGGCCTTAGGGGCCAGCTTATAAACAGTGCTCCCAAGAGATGCTGGGATCCCTTGGGACTTCAGGGGATGCACTCCCTGGTGGCGGAACATGGGAGTGCATGCTTTACAGATCCACAACATCACTCCCCCCCAAAGTCAAAGTGAAAACTATTTACAAGGTGAGGCGGTTGGGAGCCTTTCTTTCCCTGGTGGAGCGCTTCGGTACAAATATCTGTTCTGGTGTGTTGGCTGTGCCCTTGCTGTGCTGGTGTGTTGTTGGCCCTGCAGGGCTCCTGGGTGAGCCTGACCTTGCTGGCCTGTTGGGCGTGATGGGTTCGATTTCTTGGTCCGGGGTGGTGTCGTTGATCCTTTGGGTGTGTGTTGTGGGCTCAAAAAAGGTGGTGTCTGCTGTGGGTTGTTCAGGGCAGTCTGTGAACCGCAGCCTCATTTGGTCCAGGTGCTTTCTGCAAATTTGGCCATTGTCTAATTTGACTACAAACACCCTACTCCCTTCTTTAGCTATCACCGTGCCCGCGATCCACTTGGGACCATGTCCATAGTTTAGCACATACACAGGGTCATTCAGATCAATTTCCCGTGACACAGTGGCACGACCATCGTTTACATTTTGTTGCTGTCGCCTGCTCTCTACCTGATCATGCAGGTTGGGGTGAACCAGCGAGAGTCTGGTTTTAAGTGTCCTTTTCATGAGTAGCTCAGCCGAGGGCACCCCTGTGAGCGAGTGGGATCTTGTGCGGTAGCTGAGCAGTACTCGGGATAGGCGGGTTTGGAGTGAGCCTTCTGTGACTCGTTTAAGGCTCTGTTTGATTGTTTGTACTGCCTGCTCTGCCTGCGCATCGGAGGCTAGTTTAAACGGGGCCGAGGTGACATGTTTGATCCCATTGCGGGTCATGAATTCTTTAAATTCGGCACTGGTTAAACATGGCCCGTTGTCACTGACCAGTATGTCAGGCAGGCTGTTGGTGGCAAACATGGCCCTCAGGTTTTCAATGGTGGCGGTGGCGGTGCTTCCCGACATAATTTCACACTCAATCCATTTTGAAAAAGGATCCACCACTACCAGGAACATTTTACCGAAAATTGGGCCCGCATAGTCGACATGGATCCTTGACCATGGTCTGGAGGGCCAGGAGCACCAACTTAGTGGTGCCTCTCTGGGTGCGTTGCTTAACTGAGCACACACGCTGCATTGCCGTACACAGGACTCTAAATCAGAGTCGATACCGGGCCACCACACGTGGGATCTGGCTATTGCTTTCATCATTACTATACCGGGTGTGTGCTGTGGAGATCCGAGATGAACGTCTCCCTGCCCTTTTTTGGTAGCACTACGCAGTTACCCCACAACAGGCAGTCTACCTGAATGGACAGCTTGTCCTTTCGCCGCTGGAATGGCTTGATTAGCTCTTGCATTTCAACGGTGATGCTGGCCCAGCTCCCATGCAGTACACAGATTTTTCCTAGGGACAGCAGAGGATCTTGGCTGTCCAAGTCCTAATCTGGCGTGCCGTGACAGGTAATGTATCATTATCAAACTCTTACATGACCATCAACAAGTCTGCGGGCTGCGCCACCATCAACAAGTTTGCAGGTTGCGCCATTTCCAACCCCGTGGTGGGCAATGGTAGCCGACTGAGAGAATCTGCACAGTTTTTGGTGCCTGGCCTGTGGCGGATGCAATAGTTATTTGCTGATAGCGTGAGTGCCCACCTTTGTATGCGGGCTGAGGCATTCGTATTTATCCCCTTGTTTTCAGCGAACAGGAATATAAGGGGCTTGTGATCGATTTCCAGCTCAAATTTGAGGCAAAATAGGTACTGATGCATTTTCTTTACCCCGAACACACACGCTAATGCTTCTTTCTCAACCAGGCTGTAGGCCCTCTTGGCCTTTGACAAGCTCCTGTAGGCATAGGCGACAGGTTGCAACTTCGCCGCAACGTTAGCTTGTTGTAATACACACCCGACTCCGTACGACGACGCATCACATGCTAGCACAAGTCTTTTACACGGGTTATGCAATACAAGCAGCTTGTTGGAGCATAAAATGTTTCTGGCTTTCTCAAAAGCAATTACTTTGTTTTTTTCCCCATACCCAGTTCTCACCTTTACGCAATAAGACATGTAGAGGCTCTAAGAGGGTGCTTAACCCCGGTAGAAAGTTACCAAAATAGTTGAGGAGTCCCAGGAATGAGCGCAGCTCCGTGACGTTCTGTGGCCTGGGCGCCTTCCTGATAGCCTCTGTCTTGGCGTCTATGGGCCAAATGCCGTCCACCGCGATCCCTCTCCCCAAAAACTCCACTTCTGTTGCCATGAAGACGCATTTCGACCTCATCAGCCACAGCCCTACGCGATCCAGGTTTTGTAGGTACTCAATGGTGTCCCGACCCATGACCAATATGTCGTCCTGAAAAACCACCGTGCGTGGTACTGACTTGAGTAGGCTCTCCATGTTTCTCTGGAAGATCGCTGCAGCCAACTGAATTCCAAATGGGCATCTGTTGTAGGTGAACAGTCCCTTGTGCGTGTTGATACAGGTGAGGCCCTTCGAAGACTCCTCCAGCTCCTACGTCATGTAGGTCGAAGTCAGGTCGAGCTTGGTGAACGTCTTGCCTCCTGCCAGTGTCACAAACAGGTCGTCTGCCTTAGGTAGCAGGTATTGGTCCTGTAGCGAGAAACGATTAACAGTTACTTTATAATCGCCGCAAATCCTGACCATGCCATTACTTTTGAGTACTGGAACAATCGGGCTGGCCCATTCACTGAATTCCACTGGGAAGATGATGCCCTCACGTTGCAGCCTGTCCAGTTCGATTTCCACTCTCTCCCTCATCATATGAGGTACCGCTCGCGCCTTGTGCTGAATGGGTCGTGCCTCTGGGACCAAGTGGATATGCACCTTTGCCCTGGAAAAGATTCCAATGCCTGGCTCAAAAAGGGAAGGAAATTTGTTAAAAACATAGGTACATGAGGCCTCATCGACATGTGATAGCGCTCGGATATCATCACAGTTCCAGCGGATTTGCTGAGCCAGCTCCTTCCAAGCAGTGTGTGTCCATCGCCCTGGACAATCCAGAGTGGCAGTTCGTGCACCATGCCCCCGTACGTGACCTTGACCATGGCGCTGCCCAGGACAGTGATAAGCTCTTTGTTGTACGTTCTCATTTTCGTGTGGATGGGGCTCAGGGCTGGTCTGAATGCCTTGTTGCACCACAGTCTCTGAAACATCTTTTTATTCATGATGGATTGGCTAGTGCCAGTGTCCATTTCCATGGCTACGGGTAAGCCATTCAATTTTACATTTAGCATTATAGCTGGACATTTCATCGAAAATGTGTGCACCCCATGTACTTCAGCATCTGCCTCCTCTCTCTGAGGCTCAAAATTGCTTTGATCCACCATGGACCGATCTTCCTCTGCCAGGTGGTGGTTCGCAGGTTTTGCAGAGCTTGCAGCTCATTTGCAAGCTCGTTGGAGGTGCCCCATTGTTCCACAGCTCTTGCAAACATACCCTTTGAAGCAGAATGAATAGGCTGAATGGAAGCCTCCACAACACCAACAAAGTGTGAATTGCCTTGCGATCCTTTGTTGCGGACTCTGAGTCATCTGGGTCACCTGAGGCCTGCTGGCAGTTGCAGACTCATGATTTATGCCCTGTACATTTCTGGTTGCAAACACAGTTTTAGTGAATTTATGAACATTGCTAGCACTTGTGTGCTGAGAGATTTGTTTGCTATTATCACTGGTGGACATAAATACCTGTGCTATTGCAATGGCCTTACTGAGGGTCAGTGTCTCTACAGTCAAAAGTTTTTGTAGGATGGTCTCGTGGCCAATGCCAGTACAAAAAATTCTCTGAGCATTTGCTCCAGGTAGCCATCAAACTCACACTGTCCTGCAAATAGCCTTAGCTCGGCGACGTAGCTCGCCACTTCCTGACCTTCAGATCGTTAGCACGTGTAGAACCAATACCTCGCCATCAACATGCTCTCCCTCGGGTTAACCTGCTCCAGAACCAGTGTACACAGCTCCTCATACAACTTTCCCGAAGCCAGAAGATTCCTCATGAGGCTGTCGGTCGGTGCCCCACAGACTGTGAGGAGGACCGCTCTCCTTTTTGCAGCGCTTCCTTCTCCATCCATCTCGTTGGCTACAAAGTACTGGTCTAGCCGTTCGACAAAGGCTTCCCAGCCCTCACCCTACGAGAACTTCTCCAGGATGCCCACAGTTTGCTGCATCTTTGTGTTGGATTCGTATACTCATCGCCAGTTATTGTGTTCCTAACACAGATGAGAATGCACACAGGGAGGTTAAAGTAACAGTGACCTCAGTCTTTATTAAGACACTCCAGAGTGAGGAACAGGCCTTAGAGGCTGGCTTATATACAGTGCTCCCAAGGGATGTTAGGATCCCTAGGGACTTCAGGGGATGCACTCTCTGGTAGTGGTACATGGGAGTACATGCTTTAGAGATACACAACAGTTTGGATTGCCCGTTCCGCTTAACCATTGGATGCGGGCTTAAATGGAGCAGACCTGACATGCTTACTGCCATTGCGGGTCATGAACTCGTTGAATTCCGAGCTGGTGAAATATAGTCCACTAACAAGGATGTCAGGCAACCCATGGGTGGCGAAGATGGCCCTGAGGCTTTCAATGGTGATAGTGGACGTACATGATGACATTATTATACATTCAATCCATTTAGAGTAAGCATCCACTGCTACTAGAAACATCTTTCCTAGAAAAGGGCCAGCAAAATCTACATGGACCCTGGTCCACGGTTTGGAGGGCCATGATCACAGGCTCAGTGAGGCCTCCCTGGGTGCATTGCTCAACTGTGAGCAAATGTTGCATTGGTGTATGCATGACTCCAATTCGGAGTCAATGCCGGGCCACCAAACGTGCAACCTGGCGATAGCCTTCATCATGACTATGCCTGGGTGGGTACAAGGTTGCGAATGAACGTTTCCCTGCCTTTTTTTGGCAAAACCATGTGATTTCCCCCATAGGAGACAATCCGATTTGATGGACAATTCATCCTTATGTCAGTGGAACGGCTTAATTTCATCTTGCATTTCCCCGGGAATCGCCGACCAGCACCCATTGAGGATGCAGCTTTTTACTCGTGATAGCACAGGGTCTGATCTGGCAAACTGTGATGGGTGACCCCCTCGCTCTTAAAAGCATCCACTACCAGAAGCAAGTCTGCGGGTTGTGCCATTTCCACCCCGGTGGTGGGCAATGGCAGCTGACTGAGGGCATCAGCACAGTTCTCTGTGTCTGGTCTATGGCGGATTACATAGTCATAAGCAGACTGTTGGTGCCCATCCTTGGATGCGGGACGAAGCATTGGTGTTGATACCTTTGCTTTCTGAGAGCAGTGAAGTGAGCGGTTTGTGGTCGGTTTTGAGCTCGAACCAGAGACCAAATAGATATTGGTGCATTTTCTTTACCCCATATACACATGCAAACGCTTCTTTTTCAACCATACTGTAGGCTCTTTCAGCCTTGGATAAACTTCTTGATGCATATGCAACCGGTTGCAGTTTGCCTGACACATTTGCTTGCTGTAACACACAACCGACCCCGTACGATGACGCATCACAAGCTATTATTAAACGTTTACATGGGTCACACAATGCAAGTAACTTGTTAGAGTATAGCAGGTTTCTGGCCTTTTTAAAGGCTGTCTCTTGAGATTTACCCCAAACCCAGTCGTCACCCTTGCGTAGCAATAAATGCAAGGGTTCCAGCAGTGTGCTCAATCCCGGTAGAACGTTATCAAAATAGTTGAGGAGTCCCAGGAACGAACGCAGCTCCCTCACATTCTGTGGTCTGAGTACATTCTTGATGGCCTCCGTCTTGGAGTCCGTGGATCTGATGCCGCCTGCCACAATCTTTCTCCCCAGAAATTCGACTTCTGGCACCAGGAAAACACACTTGGAGCATTTCAGCCTGAGTCCCACTCTGTCCAGTCGCTTTAGAACCTCATCCAGGTTGTGCAAGTGTTTGGTGGTGTCACGACCAGTGATCAAGATATTGTCTTGGAACACCACGGTACATAGAACCGATTTCAGCAGACTCTCCATGCTCCTCTGGAAGATGGCCACAGCCGAGCGAATCCCAAAGGGGCATCTGTGGTACACGAACAGTCCTTTGTGCGTATTGATGCACGTCAATTTCTTTGACAGTTCAGCCAGCTCCTGTGTCATGAATATAAATGGGCTGCAGGAGGGGTCATAACTAAAAATCATGGTTTAAAAACTAGTATTAAAACACTCTACCTAAACACACGCAGCATTCGAAATAAAGTAAATGAGTTGATGGCACAAATCATTACAAATGGGTATGATTTAGTGGCCATTACAGAAACGTGATTGCAGGGTGGCCAAGATTGGGAATTAAACATACAGGGGTATCTGACAATTCGGAAGGATAGACAAGAAGGGAAAGGAGGTGGGGTAGCTCTGTTAATAAAGGATGATATCAGGGCAGTTGTGAGAGATGATATTGGCTCTAATGAGCAAAATGTTGAATCATGGGTGGAGATTAGAGATAGTATGGGGAAAAAGTCACTGGTGGGCGTAGTTTATAGGCCCCCAAATAATAACTTCACGGTGGGGCGGACAATAATCAAGGGAATAATGGAGGCATGTGAAAAAGGAACGGCAGTAATCATGGGGGATTTTAACCTACATATCAAGTGGTCAAATCAAATCGCATGGGGTAGCCTGGAGGAGGAATTCATAGAATGCAGACAGGATTGTTTCTTAGAACAGTCTGTTACAGAACCTACAAGGGAACAAGCTATCTTAGATCTGGTCCTGTGTAATGAGACAGGAATAATAAACGATCTCATTGTAAAAGATCCTCTCGGAATGAGTGATCACAGTATGGTTGAATTTGTAATACAGATTGAGGGTGAGGAAGTAGTGTCTCAAATGAGCGTACTATGCTTAAACAAAGGGGACTACAGTGGGATGAGGGCAGAGTTAGCTAAAGTAGACTGGGAACACAGACTAAACGGTGCCACAATTGAGGAACAGTGGAGGACTTTTAAGGAGCTCTTTCATAGTGCTCAACAAAAATATATTCCAGTGAAAAAGAAGGGCGGGAAGAGAAGGGATAACCAGCCGTGGATAACCAAGGAAATAAAGGAGAGTATCAAATTAAAAACCAATGCATATAAGGTGACCAAGGTTAGTGGGAAACTAGAAGATTGGGAAAATTTTAAACGACAGCAAAGAATGACGAAGAAAGCAATAAAGAAAGGAAAGATAGATTACGAAAGTAAACTTGCGCAAAACATAAAAACAGATAGTAAAAGCTTTTATCGATATATAAAACGGAAGAGAGAGACTAAAGTAAATGTTGGTCCCTTAGAAGATGAGGAGGGGGATTTAGTGAAAATGGCTGAGACCTTAAACAATTATTTTGCTTCGGTCTTCACAGTGGAAGACACAAAAACCATGCCAAAAATTGCTGGTCACGGGAATGTGGGAAGGGTGGACCTTGAGACAATCACTATCACTATGGAGGTAGTGCTGGACAGGCTAATGGGACTCAAGGTAGACAAGTCCCCTGGTCCTGATGAAATGCATCCCAGGGTATTAAAAGAGATGGTGGAAGTTATAGCAGATGCATTCGTTATAATCTACCAAAATTCTCTGGACTCTGGGGAGGTACCAGCGGATTGGAAAGCAGCTAATGTAACGCGTCTGTTTAAAAAAGGGGGCAGACAAAAGGCAGGTAACTATAGGCCAGTTAGTTTAACATCTGTCGTGGGGAAAATGCTTGAATCTATCATTAAGGAAGAAATAGCAGGGCATCCAGATAGGAATAGTGCAATCAAGCAGACGCAACATGGATTCATGAAGGGGAAATCATGTTTCACTAATTTACTGGAATTCTTTGAGGATATAATGAGCATGGTGGATAGAGGTGTACCGATGGATGTGGTGTATTTAGATTTCCAAAAGGCATTCGATAAGGTGCCACACAAAAAGTTACTGCAGAAGATAAAGGTACGCGGAGTCAGAGGAAATGGATTAGCATGGATCGAGAATTGGCTGGCTAACAGAAAGCAGAGAGTCGGGATAAATAGGTCCTTTTTGGGTTGGAAATCGGTGGTTAGTGGTGTGCCACAGGGATTGGTGCTGGGACCACAACTGTTTACAATATACATAGATGACCTGGAAGAGGGGACAGAGTGTAGTGTAAAATTTGCAGATGACACAAAGATTAGTGGGAAAGCGGGTTGTGTAGAGGACACAGAGAGGCTGCAAAGAGATTTAGAAAGGTTTAGCGAATGGGCTAAGGTTTGGCAGATGGAATACAATGTCGGAAAATGTGAGGTCATCCACCTTGGAAAAAAAAACAGTAAAAGGGAATATTATTTGAATGGGGAGAAATTACAACATGCTGCGGTGCAGAGGGACCTGGGGGTCCTTGTGCATGAATCCCAAAAATTAGTTTGCAGGTGCAGCAGGTAATCAGGAAGGCGAATGGAATGTTGGCCTTCATTGCGAGAGGCATGGAGTACAAAAGCAGGGAGGTCTTGCTGCAACTGTACAGGGTATTGGTGAGGCCGCACCTGGAGTACTGTGTACAGTTTTGGTCACCTTACTTAACGAAGGATATACTCGCCTTGGATGGGGTACAGAGACGATTCACTAGGCTGATTCCGGAGATGAGGGGGTTACCTTATGATGATAGATTGAGTAGATTGGGTCTTTACTCGTTGGAGTTCAGAAGGATGAGGGGTGATCTTATAGAAACATTTAAAATAATGAAAGGGATAGACAAGATAGAGGCAGAGAGGTTGTTTGCACTGGTCGGGGAGACTAGAACTGAGGGGCACAGCCTCAAAATACGGGGGAGCCAATTTAAAACCGAGTTGAGAAGGAATTTCTTCTCCCAGAGGGTTGTGAATCTGTGGAATTCTCTGCCCAAGGAAGCAGTTGAGGCTAGCTCGTTGAATGTATTCAAATCACAGATAGATAGATTTTTAACCAATAAGTGAATTAAGGGTTATGGGGAACGGGCCGGTAAGTGGAGCTGAGTCCACGGCCAGATCAGCCATGATCTTTTTGAATGGCGGAGCAGGCTCGAGGGGCTAGATGGCCTACTCCTGTTCCTAATTCTTATGTTCTTATGTTCTTATGTAAGCAGAGGTTAGATCTAGTTTGGTGAACTACTTTCACCCTGCTAGTGTTGCGAATAGGTCCTATGCTTTGGGTGGTGGTTACTGGTCCTATAACGAGACTCGGTTGATCGTTACCTTGTCGTCTCCACAGATTCTGACCGTCCCATCACTCTTTAGCACCGGCACGATTGGACTGGCCCACTCGTTGAACTCGAGTGGCGATATGATTCCCTCTCATTGAAGCTCGATCTCAAATTTCTCTCGCATCATATCTGGGACTGCTCGGGCCTTGTGATGAACGGGCTGTGCCCCCGGAACAAGATGGATCTGCACCTTGGCATCTATGAAATTGTCGATGCCTGGCTAAAATAACGGCGGGAATTTGTTGAGCACCTGGGCACACGGGGCGTCATCCACAGAAGACAGTGCTTTGATGTCGTCCCAGTTCCATTGGATCTTTCCTAGTCAGCTTCTGCTGAACAGCATTGGGCCACCGCCTGGTGCAATCTATAGTGGTAAATCATGCACCATTCCGTCGTACGATACTTTCACTGCTGCACTGCCGATAACAGGTATGAGTTCTTTGGTGTAAGTGCACAGTGTTGTGTGAATTGGGCTCAGTTTTGGCCACTGTGCCTTTTTGCCCCACAGTTTCTCAAAAGCCTTCTGGCTGATGATTGATTGACTCGACCCCGTGTCCAATTCCATGGAAACTGGAATGCTGTTAAGTTTAACTTTTAACATTATCGGAGGGCTTTTGGTGGTGAAGGTGTGTACCCCATACACTTCTTCTTCATCCTCAGGTTGAGTTGCCTCTCCTGCTCGTTCAGCGTGATCCGCACTGGATCAGTCATCCTCTGCTGACTCTGCTGCATGGTGAATCAGAGGTCGTTTGCACATTCGCTGGAGGTGCCCCATTGTTCCACAGCCCTTGCACACATAGTACTTGAATCGACATTGATGGGATCTATGACTGCCCCCGCAGTGCCAGCATGGTGTTAATGGATACGCATTCACACCCCACAGCGGCCTCTGAGTCACCCCAGGCCTGGCCTCTGCGGTCGTGTAGGCCCTACCATGTACAGTTCTGCCTGCTGAAGGCATTATTTTATGCACAGTACTTGTCGGCGAGCTTCGATGCAGTGACGATATCTGTTTTGTGTTGTCGCTCATGGATATGAAAGCCTGGGCTATTGTGATTGCCTTGCTCAGATCTAGGGATTCGGCAGACAGCAGTTTGCGAAGAATGACCTCATGGCCAATTCCAAGCACGAAAAAGTCCTGCAACATTTCCCCCAAATTTGCACTGTCCGGCAAATTTGCACTGTCCTGCAAGGCATCTTAGGTCAGCGACAAAGCTCGCCACGTTCTGGCCTTCAGAGGGATGGTGCGTGTAAAAGCGATACCTGGCCATTAGGATGCTCTCCTTTGGCTTGAGGTGTTCCCGAATCAGCGTACACAGCTTGTCCATTGGTTTGACCGGTGCCAGCAGATTTTTGACGAGGCCATATATCGAAGACCCACATGTGTTGACGAGAATCGCCCTGCGCTTGACTGCCGTCTCAGCCGTGTCCAACTCATTGGCCATGAAGTACTGGTCGAGACGCTCAACAAAGGCTTCCCAATCATCATCCTCAACAAATCTCTCAAGCATACCAATGGCAGCCATTAACACGTGAAAGTTCATGATCTGTAACTCGTCACCAGTTGTTAAGTTAAGAATAACTTCACGAGACTGTGTTGTAAGCTCAAACCGTTGTGACCTTGGTCTCTTTAATCTAACTCCAAAGTGAGGCAGCTGCATGGTGGATTGCCTTTTATCCCTGCTTGCCCCAGGGTGCACAGGTGACCCTTAGGTCTCCCACAGGTGTGCCCCCTAGTGGCAAGTCTTACACATTGGTGAGGTTTGCATAGATAACAGCCACCACCTTCTCAAGGGCAATTAAGTATTGGCAATAAATGTTGGTGTTGCCAAGTGACGCCCATATCCTATGAAAGAATAAGTATTTGGCCTCGAAATTCCACCCCTTACAAGGAAACTCCTGGAAAGAGCTGAGATCCACATTATTGGTTCTCTGGGGGTTCCACCAGTCCCCTGCTGGCATTACAGTGGGAGACCCGTGGAATTGCCACAGACGTTCAGGCCCTTTCAGCTAAATGAGTATTATTACTTCAGGAGAAAATATTACTTGAGTTTACTTAACCAAACAGCAATATACAAAGCAAGATGATCTTTGCACAGGAAATGCAAAATTGAATTTTAAATCGTTAAAGCAAGTGATTTTAAGGTAATATGTTCACTGAAGCACTTAGGTGACGGATATATCAAAATGGTGTTAATATATTTTAACAAAGTTTAGTTCTCTGTAATCTAATCAACATAGTTAAAATGATACAGGTAATTGATAGGGTGGATACAGAGAACAATTTCCTCTGGTGCATAATCTTAAAATTAGAGCTCCACCAATTAGGGATGAAATCAGGTACAAAAGGTGTGTAAACCTGGAATTCTTTCCCCCAAAGGGTTGTGGATGCTGGGTTAATTGGAGTTTTCAAGACTGAGAGCGATAGACTTTTGTTATGTAATGGTGTCAAGGCTGCTTGGCGGTAGGTGTTGTCCCAAGTGCTGGATTGTACAATTCCAGACTGCAGCAGAGGGCAGACATGAACTTGTTCAAGATAATCAAGAGCCTAGTAAGAGTTCAGCAGGGCAATAGCAACAGATAGAATAACAATTTGCTGGAGGCTTGGTGCAGTGAATCAGCAAAGAGAGAAGCAAAGTATGACTAGCCGAGAGCAGGGATGGAGGATGAGTGGGAGATGAGACCGGGTGAAATCAGGACAGTCAGCCAACAGTTAGAGTAGTCCATAGCTTTGGTCCCTGGATAACATGTATCCACATGCATAATCACATGCATCACACACCACTTGTACATGGGAATGACAACATTGATTGCATTCTTGAAAGGGTCATGTGTGATAGTCCTGTTAATTGTCCCTTGCACTTGGGATAATCCAGCCACTTGGGCAAATGTTACAGTCCTCTCACATTGATGCACAAGGTATGTAGGAAAGGATATGAACTTGGCTAATCGCACACATGAAGCATCAGCTACTTGGTTTATGCAGCATTTGACAGCCAATTGACTAATTTTGCCACTGTGCTATTAATGCCTTAAAGGAACCAATGGCATAGAAGTTGAATGCCATAGTTTACTTTACTGCTATGAGCACTGCAGTGCCTCTGGTAGAGGAAGACCTGGGTCTTGGGCAAGCAACTGGTACAACTCTTTTTTTATTGCCTCACAGGGATAGCGCAGCGTTTTCTAGCATTGGTGAGTCATACGGTTCAGGTAAGAGCATCTAGATCATGGATTGCATGGGCACCTGCAGGTGGGAGCCACAAGCTGCCTCTGGTGTCTGATCAGCCTGACATCCCAGTGAAGCTTTTCGTCATCCACCTCTTCTTCCTCACCTTAAGCCAGGTAAAGGGCAATCATTACGAGAAATGCCATTGTTGTCTCTTGTGACAAATGCAATTTAATTAGAAAAAAATGGAACACAGCATCAGGAGCAACACAGAGATTAGTATATAAATCCAAAGCTAGAAAACAAATGAAAAGAATCTTTCGCTGTAAGTTTACAGCTGTGTATTAAACTCAGTAGATAGACTTTGAACCGCGCATCTAATTGATGTCGGCAGATAACCACCACTTTGGCACAGGTATTGATTCTTCAAGGTTAGTCATAGGTGATAGTGGAGCAAAATAGAAAATGTGATTGCCTGCTGCATAGGTGAAGGAAAATTAGAACAGGCGAGGATTTAGCGCTAGGCCACTCACAACCCCCGCATATTTTTTCTTCCACCACCCACCCTGAATCTGCCACAAAATGGATGGTAAATGAGAGGAAGATTTCGGCCCTTATTACCCAAATGCTAAGTGAACAATTTACATTGTCTGATGCTGTCAGCCTACAAAGTAAGACCACATAAACACTCACTGATATGGCTATATACGATTGTATCTAAAGTAGAGTAAAGTTTAAAATCTCCTTTTGTATTATTTATTTTCGCCCTTTCTGTTCAGTGTTAGCTGTGCCTCAGTGGGTAGCACTCTTGCCTCTGAGTCAGAAGGTTGTTGGTTCAACTCCCACTCCGGAAACTTGAGCACATAAATCTAGGCTGACACTCCAGTGCAGTGCTGAGGGAGTTTTGCATTATCAGAGGTGCTGTTTTGGGTGAGACATTAAACCGAGGCCCCGTCTGCTCTTTCAGGTGGAGGTAAAAGATCCCACAGCATTATTTCAAAGAAGAGCAGGGGAGTCATCCCCAATGTCCTGGCCAATATTTATCCCTCAATCAACATAACAAAAACAAATTATCTGGTCATTATCACATTGTTTGTGGGAGCTTGCTGTGTGAAAATTGGCTGCTACTTTTCCTACATTGTAACAGTGACCAAAAACAAGTATGTCATTGGCTGTAAAGCACTTTGGGACATCCGGTACTTGTAAAAGGCGCTATATAAATGCAAGTCTTTCTTTCTTTCTGTGGCCAACATCCGAAGCAAAAGATAAATGTAAGGTATTCCTTATCATTACATCATTGGTTTTACCACATGCAGTCCTTGCTACTCAAATTAGACAAAATGTATTTCATTCAGCTCATCTTTATCTCAAAGTGCCTTACTCGGACTAGGAGTGCAAGGTAAAGGGAAAACAGGATAGTTCAATGTTAGAAAAGAAAGATATGCTTGCATTTATGTGGCTCATTATTGGCCCTGAAATTCCAGTCGGAGGCTTCCTTCGGACGAATGCCTCCGACCCGAAATTTCTCTACGAATGTACTTGGTGGTCCCAGAGGTGCCTTGAATTCTGGTCGGAGGCCTTCTTTCCACAGCGCATCCACGTTTTCAAGATACGGACGGAGAAGCTGGAGTCACGTGGGCCTGGACCACCAATCACGATGCAGTATTCTCATTGATAGTAATGGAAACTCCGATTTTACGAGTTCCCATTACTATCAATAACCCGCTAAAACACCCAAACACAACATAATAAATAAAAAAAACACCACACATATTTAAAATTATTTTAAATTAAAGTTAAATGTTTAAGAAAAAATATATATTTTGAGGATATTTTTTAATGTGTTTTAATAGGGCCTAAAATTAATTTACTTTACTCGACAGGGTTTTTACTAGAAAAATGCATATTTACATTTTATTTTTATATGCTTTAAAACTCTTACACTAGTAAAAGTAGGTTATGCGCCTGGTTTTACCAGGCACAAGAGTTTGAAGGACATTTGCTTGGCAAGAGAGAGACAAATAGCCCAATCTAGCCTGCGCAGATGTCTTTCTCCTGGGGATGCGGAGGATCTGACAAGAGATATTTTGACAGATCGGAAAAGCTGGTTTTCGGCACATGTGTATTGGGTGCCAAAAAACGGCTTTTGCGAGGCCTCGCCGGGTCCGTATGTATTCCATACAGAACCAGCGAGGCCGGAATTTCAGGGCCATTATGTCATTGAAACACCTCAAAATACTTCAGACAATGAATTACTCTGGCATGCAGAACATGTTATTGTATGGGAAAATATGGCAGCCATTCTGTGCCAGCAGCCTTCCCCAAACAGTAGTAAGAAGGAATGGTCAATTAACTGTGTTTGGGTGTGTTTGTTGAAGGAGAAATGTTTCCAGTACCTCACTGTTCCTAAAATCGTGTCATAGTGTCTTTTAACATCACCTGACTAGGAAGTTAGGGGGCTGAAATTCCTTGGCGGGAGTGGGGTGGGGTGGTCCTTCAGTCTCCCGCTGCAAGTCTTCCGTGGGGTGGGGGATTTGGGAGGAACCAGGTGCAGGGATTCCTTGCTAGGATTACCTGCAAGCCTAGCTCAGTCAGTAATCCTGAAGGCCAATGGACCAAGTAAAGTTGATGCGTATCAACCTCCAGATGGGCAAAGTTGGCCCCACTGGCAAGTCCAGGCCAGGGAAGCTGCCTGGATTCCTGAAGATTTTTTTGGGGAAAAAAATCAAATTACATGAAGCCAAAGAGCATATCAGCGGGGTTGGGAAGGGGGGAATTAATGAGGAACCCTACCTGTCAATGGCAGGTCGACACCGGCAGGGAGCAATGCTGGATGGCACTGATGGGCACAATCCATGAGTAACCAAAGATCATGTTCAAAGGAACTTAGAGGCCAGAATTTCAGTTAAACATTCTTCCTCAGCATTGCATTGAAGCATCAGCCTACGTTATGTCCGAGGGGGAGTGTTTGCTAGTGCTGGTGGGGAGAGGTTAAACTAATATGGCAGGGGGGTGGAAACCTATGCAGGGAGACAGAGGGAAGTAGAATGGGCACAGAAGCAAAAGATAGAAAGAAGAAAAGTAAAAGTGAAGGGTAGAGAAACCCAAGGTAAAAATCAAAAAGGGACACATTACAGCAACATTCTAAAGAGGCAATGTGTGTTAAAAAGACAAGCCTGAAGGCTCTGTGCCTCAAAGCGAGGAGTATTCATAATAAGGTGGACAAATTAACTGCGCAGGCAGCTATTAACAAATATGATATAATTGGCATTACAGAGACATGGCTCCAAGTTGACCAAGGCTGGGAACTCAACAGCCAGGGGTATTCAACATTTAGGAAGGATAGACAGAAAGGAAAAGGAGGCGGGGTGGTATTGCTGGTTAAAGAGGAAATCAATACAATAGTAAGAAAGGACATTAGCTTTGATGATGTGGAATCGGTATGGGTAGAGCTGCGGAATATCAAAGGGCAGAAAACGCTAGTGGGAGTTGTGTACAGACCACCAAACATAGAAACATAGAAACATAGAAACATAGAAAATAGGTGCAGGAGTAGGCCATTTGGCCCTTCTAGCCTGCACAGCCATTCAATGAGTTCATGGCTGAACATGCAACTTCAGTACCCCATTCCTGCTTTCTCGCCATACCCCTTGATCCCCCTAGTAGTAAGGACTTCATCTAACTCCTTTTTGAATGTATTTAGTGAATTGGCCTCAACAACTTTCTGTGGTAGAGAATTCCACAGGTTCACCACTCTCTGGGTGAAGAAGTTCCTCCTCATCTCGGTCCTAAATGGCTTACCCCTTATCCTTAGACTGTGTCCCCTGGTTTTGGACTTCCCCAACATTGGGAACATTCTTCCTGCATCTAACCTGTCTAACCCCATCAGAATTTTAAACGTTTCCTTGAGGTCCCCTCTCATTCTTCTGAACACCAGTGAATACAAGCCCAGTTGATCCAGTCTTACTTGATAGGTCAGTCCCACCATCCTGGGAATCAGTCTGGTGAACCTTGGCTGCACTCCCTCAATCGCAAGAATGTCCTTCCTCAGGTTAGGAGACCAAAACTGTACACAATACTCCAGGTGTGGCCTCACCAAGGCCCTGTACAACTGTAGCAACACCTCTCTGCCCCTGTACTTAAATCCCCTTGCTATGAAGGCCAACATGCCATTTGCTTTCTTAACCGCCTGCTGTAGTAGTAGTAGTGAGGTTGGGGACAGCATCAAACAAGAAATTAGGGATGCATGCAATAAAGGTATAGCAGTTATCAAAGGCGACTTTAATCTACATATAGATTGGGCTAATCAAATTGGTAGCAATACGTTGGAGGAGGATTTCCTGGAGTGAATTAGGGATGGTTATCTAGCCCAATATGTCGAGGAACCAACTAGAGGGCGGGCCATTCTAGACTGGGTGATCTGTAATGAGAAAGGACTAATTAGCAATCTTGTTGTGCGAGGCCCCTTGGGAAAGAGTGACCATAATATGGTAGAATTCTTTATTAAGATGGAAAGTAACACAGTTAATTCAGAGACTAGGGTCCTGAACTTAGGGAAAGGTAACTTCGATGGTATGAGGCGTGAATTGGCTAGAATAGACTGGCGAATTATACTCATAGGGTTGATGATGGATAGGCAATGGCAAACATTTAAAGATTACATGGATGAACTTCAACAATGTACATCCTGGTCTGGAGTAAAAATAAAACAGAGAAGTTGGCTCAACCGTGACTAACAAGGGAAATTGAAAATAGTGTTAAATCCAAGGAAGAAACAGATAAATTGGCCAGAAAATGCAGCAAACCTGAGGACTGGGAGAAATTTAGAATTCAGCAGAGGAGGACTAAGGGTTTAATTAGGAGGGGGAAAATAGAGTAGGAGAGGAAGTTTGCTGGGAACATAAAACTGACTGCAAAAGCTTCTATAGATATGTGAAGAGAAAAAGATTAGTGAAGACAAACATAAGTCCCTTGCAGTTGGATTCAGATGAATTTATAATGGGAAATACAGAAATGGCAAACCAGTTGAACAAATATTTTCGTTCTGTCTTCACAAAGGAAGACACAAATAACCTTCCGGAAATACTAGGGGACAGAGGGTCCAGTGAGAAGGAGGAACTGAAGGAAATACTTATTAGTCAGGAAATTGAAGGCCGATAAATCCCCAGGGCCTGATAGTCTGCATCCCAGAGTACTTAAGGAAGTGGCCCTAGAAATAACGGATGCATTGGTGATCAGTTTCCCGCAGTCTGGATTAGTTCCTACGGACTGGAGGGTAGCTAATGTAACACCGCTTTTTAAGAAAGGAGGGAGAGAGAAAACTGAGAAATATAGACCGATTAGCCTGACATCAGTTGTGGGGAAAATGTTGGAATCAATTATTAAAGATGAAATAGCAGCATATTTGGAAAGCAGTGACAGGATCAGTCCAAGTCAGCATAGATTTATGAAAGGGAAATCACGCTTGACAAATCTTCTAGAATTTTTTGAGGATTAAACTAGTAGAGTAGACAGGGGAGAACCAGTGGATGTGGTGTATTTGGACTTTCAAAAGGCTTTTGACAAGGTCCCACACAAGAGATTGGTGTGCAAAATTAAAGCACATGGTATTGGGGGTAATGTATTGACGTGGATAGAAAACTGGTTGGCAGACAGGAAGCAGAGAGTCAGGATAAACGGGTCCTTTTCAGAATGGCAGGCAGTGACTAGTGGGGTGCCACAGGGCTCAGTGCTGGGAACCCAGCATATACATCAATGATTTAGATGAAGGAATTGAGTATAATATCTCCAAGTTTTCAGATGACACTAAGCTGAGTGGAAGTGTGACATGCGAGGAGCATAATAAGAGGCTGCAGGGTAACTTGGACAGGTTAGGTGAGTGGACAAATGCATGGCAGATGCAGTACAATGTGAATAAATGTGAGGTTATCCACTTTGGTGGCAAAAACACGAGGGCAGATTATTATCTAAATGGCGGCAAATTAGGAAAAGGGAAGGTGCAACAAGACCTGGGTGTCATGGTACATCAGTCATTGAAAGTTGGCATGCAGGTACAGCAGGTGGTGAAGAAGGCAAATGGCATGTTGGCCTTCATAGCTAGGGATTTGCGTATAGGAGCAGGGAGGTCTTACTGCAGTTGTACAGGGCCTTGGTGAAGCCTCACCTGGAATATTGATGTTCAGTTTTGGTTTCCTAATCTGAGGAAGTTGTTAGCGTTAGTGTTTTCTTAGAAGAATCACTCAACACTCAGAGTCGGTTCCAATGCTGATGCAGCTTTTATTACGCTCAGCGGGGAGGAAAAACTCAGGACCGTATCCAGGTTTCTCTCCACAGAACAAAGGATTACATGCACCTTTATATGTTTCACAACAGTTACAAAACAGCTTACTACAGCTACACAGCCCATCACGGCTGGACACAAGCCAATCACAATGATTATAGATTACATATAGGTTATTTTAACCCAATAGAATTCCCCTCGTATCCAGGGAACCATATGTTCGGTTATTGTCAGCTTGGGCTGATCGATGACTTTATAGGTTCTCTCCCTAATTCTTTCATCTGGGAGAAATAATTGGTTTATAACCTTGTTTACAGGAGATGGTTTCCCTCTTATCTTTCTTCCTGGGGAATTAATTGGTTTATGACCTTGTTCACAGGAGATGGTTTCCTTCTTATCTCTGTCTTCCCGCATCCCAGGCATTCCTACAGTGGGCCTCACAGGGTTATTGCTTGGTCATTGAACGTTCAACAGTTCACAGCTTGACTACCTGATTTCCCATCATGCCTGGGCAGCCATTTTATGTGTGTGTCCATTTTAAGCTTATGTGAGTTTTGATATATCTAGCAGGTGCCTAATGCCTAGTATTCTGGTATAATCTAAAGGTGCCTACCTCCTACAACAACTCCCCCTTTCGGTAAAGGGACTAGTCCTAGTCCCCTTTTAACCGACCATTCGACCTTTATTAGATTTTGTGCACGGCCCGGTACTCCCTGCCTCAACGTGCTGGCCAGTCACGCGGTTTCAGGAGTCCCGGTTGCTTAAATCGAATTGACAAAGGCCAAATCCTCCTGCCCCCTTACAAAACAGGCTTGTTTAGTATCCGGGGAACGGTGATTTGTCCGTCTTCGTTGTGCGTGGTGTCTGCATGCCTGGCAGGCCATTACGCCCCATGTTATTGCTAAGATCAATTGTATCCCGACCAGTATATGTGAAATTATTCGAATCCATGGGTAGATGTTCACATTTATTCCCCAGTCCCAGACCTTTCTCCACCAACTCTGACTTTGTAAGTCTACCTCGGTATCTTCTTCCAGTACTTTGATTTTAGTTTGCAGTTGGTGATATAGTTTTACAGATTGACCCACTCTGAGCCTCAACTCTCGTAATACTTCGGTTAGATGTGGGATAAGGACCTGCTCTGGCTCGTCATAATCCTGTAAATGATCATGGAGCTGATCGGTTACCTCGATAACTTCGGACTTCCGGCGCCTAACCTGGGTGATATGCGCTTGCCCGATCGCGACAGGTCGTAGTGGTGTAAAGCAAAAGTTTGGCTGCGGTATAGGGCACTGCAGGTCATTATACCGGTATGAACGCTCTGTGGTAGAGACGCAGTATCTTCCCCTCCCTCCGTAGCCTGCCCTCGCGAAGTGCATGTGTGCGGGCACTATTTCTAGTACACACCCGTCGGTTCGGTTAAACCCGCACTCGTCTCGCTCCCCTCTGCCCACCGGGTGAGGACATACTGTGATTTCCCCCTTTTGCTTGCAATCTGCTAGGGAAATCCCGGTAAGTATGTTGTTTCGACGAATGGCAGAGGTGGTGGTCAGATAGTAGCGTATGGAGACATTTTCCCGGATTATTCCGATATTCTCTCGTTGGTATAGGGGGAACGGCCCTGAGTCCGGCGTGGCTATAGGGATCATCAGGACTATCCCTATCCCGGTAGTCCTACCCATCTGGCAATCTGGAATTGCTGGGTATACTCTGGTCAGTCCCTTCAGAGTACAATTATCCAGTGTCCCCCTTTGGTTAGCCAACTGAGCTAAATGTGAACTGTCTATCCAATCAGGTACTTCCCCGCGTTGGATCTGGTCGAGATTGTGGCGGATCTGTCTCACCATCCACAGACCATAAGCGTGACAGAGTTGCCCCTGTCTTTGCTTTCCCTGTATCTTCCTGTTCTCTATCAATGAGGTGATTGATGGTTCTGGCTTGAGCTTCCAGGACTGAGATGCCATCCAGCTGGATTTTGGCACCCTCCTTTCCTAGGTTGGCTTGGTCTTCCTGGTTTTGCTCCACCCTCTCCAATAACCCCTTCATCACCCCTCTAAGCTGTTCCACCCTCTCATTTAATCCTTGTATGTCTATCGAGTTCACTACGGAGGTCCCTGTATTGAAAACGGTAGCAACATCATTAACTATTTCCCTCTTCATCCTGGGGGCTAACCCCTGTCCCCGGAACCTACTGGCACCCATTGCATCGGCAGCCTGCTGCATTACAACTTTACTTAATACATTGTACATCTTCCTTGACTGTTCTGTACAGTATTCCGGCATCTGGATGCCTGAAATATTGATTAGAACAGGCACAATTTCATGTTTAACATTATCATACAACAGTTCCCCCTCGTTGTACATTACAATCCCATTCTCTGGTCCCTTCGTAGTTATGGGGCAAGGCAGTTCCTCGGGCAATGTAGTGATTCTTATGGGGCGCGGTGTCGGAGGGGGTGAGAAACATACATACAATGATATTGCAGCCGCCCCCGCCTCCTCGTAATACCCACACAGCCCCATTCCCTTCTTGCGGATGACTGATTGCTGGGATTGTCCCGGAGGCGCGCAAATTATGCCGAAAGTACATTCATCAGGCCCTTTGACATCCCTCCGTTTAATGCATCTGCTCCTTATACCCGTGGAGCACTGTACACATACTCTTATTCTTATTAGGATTCTTATTAGGATTCACTTGTAACCATGCATTAAAATAAGTCCTGTCCTTGCTCCAGTCCTTGGCTGCTGGGATGCACATTCCGTCCGTTAAATTAAACAAGACTCCATAGTTCAGGTAGTTGTTTATTTCCAGCGTGCTCTGCTGTCCGTCGGTGTTGCCCAGGATACGTGCATGTCGCAGGGCTATCCATATTACGAGTAGCGCCTTTCGTATTCCCATTCCGGTAAGTATTATCTGTAATTTTAAACAGACGGCCTGGTCGTCACCAGGGGTTAAGTTTTTTGCTCTACGAGTGTCCCTGTCACCCTGCAAAATCAGAAGGACAAGGTTATAATCGAACCATTTCGAGCTGAATCTGTAGGGCGTGCGCCCATGTCTTTACCCACTTAAATATTACCCAAACTCCTATGACCAAGGCCAAAGCTATTCCTCCAAACATCGCTGTCTGCTTTACCGTTAGGTTGGGTTTGTGGACTACACCTACCCACCGTGGGGTACATTGGCTCTATTGCCAGAGGTGATGGTGCTATGGCTGCGCACTGCACTATCCGTCTAGTCCTGTTATCTCTTCCAGCCTGTTTATCTTAGCTTTTAACTCTTCAATTTGTTTTATTGAATATCTATTTCTTTATTGTATCAGGCAAGTATTATTACATAAGCTAGTTCTGTTTTTATTTTTGTTTCCTCTGTTAGGTGAGTCTTTTTTTTCCTATTAAGAAATCCAAATTAATAATGTTCAGTATAAAACGGCTGTCAATGGAAAGGGTTAACTCCTTTCCAGGTTTGTAAGAAGACCTGATGTCATTACGTGACTTCACGTAATCATCTGAAAAAAAAGTCTTTGTGCCTTCAAAACTGGCTTCGAAATTAGGAATCCGTTAAAAACAGCATAAATCATTAGAGTAAACTCCAATGTTTTCTTAACTTCTAATTCAAGTACTTGCCAAAGAATTTTTTTTTAATTGTTTTAAAACAAGACCACACATACAATAGCAATTTTGTTTACTGAAATTCAATTCTGTTTTTTTTTTATTTCTCTCTTTCTCCTCGTTATCTTCAAAACCCTCCTGCTTGTTTAGACTGTTCGGGACATTTTTGATAAACACTGTCCATTTTGGAAATCTTTTCAAACTGCATTGAAACTTTTTCATAATTGAAAATTCGAATCCATGTAGTGTTTTTTACTTATTCCAATTTTTTTTTTTCTCTTCTAATTAAACCAATATCTTTTTCACAGCAAACATCAACTAGTATTTAGTAAGTTATGTCTTTTTCCATTTAGTCCGTTACATCTTTTTTTCCTTTCTTCAAATTAGGTTTTGTATTTTACACGGAGGGTTCGTAACTCCATAAAGTTGTTAATTTAAAATCATTTGTTTACTTTCAAAGTGGCGTCTTTATCTTTTTCTTTTTCTCCATAACTGGAATGGAGTCCAGCTTTGAGAGTTTGAGTGCTGCCTTTCGTTATCTCAAAATGCTCCAGTTTCAAAGTCGTTACTAAAGCTTGCTGTTTTTTAACATTTTCCAAAAGTTCCTTTTACACCTTCGCAGATAGCTCGCCACTTGCCCAGGAGTTTGACCTGATCAGATTTAATTTAATCTTTTTCTTTTTTTTTAAATCCACCTCAGTATTTCCTGTGCCTTCTCTGAATATCTCAAAATCCCAATTCAAACTTTGTAATTTCAATCTTTATTTAAAACTTTTTTTTTAGAAGCTCTTTTTTTTTTTAAAGCATTCTTTATCTCATTCCGAGACTAAATTTATGTCTTTCAACCCAATCAATCATTGCATGTTTTCTTTCGGCAAGTAAGTGAGCATGTCAAATAAATATTTTGCTCAACAAACCTATTCTTTATTTGTTTATTTTCCTAGCTCCGTAACTTATCATCCGAATAAATCCACACCTGCGTTTCTAACTTAAATGTCTTAAAACTTCCCACATACAGGACAACATTACAAAGGGTTAAAAAAAAGACTTTCACTCTGTTTCTAAAATAAACAGACACTTGCATTCCTCTTCCAACCAGGCTTTCGGAACATAAAAACATAAAAAAATTCATTCTGCAGTCAAAAATAACACAGACACTTCTCACTCAACGATCAGACATTTACAACAGTCTCTCTTCTTGTTTTGGCCGGCTCTATTTTTGGATCCATGACCTTTCAGGGAATTCGTAGTTTTATCTAAATAATTCCTCACATAACTAATTCCTGAGGATTCCACCCTGCTTTAATCATTTTTTCAATTAGCTTCTTTTGTTTTTCCGCCAGGTGGCGGGTAAGCGACCCTTCTGGTCCCCACTCGAGTTTACTTGTTTTCATGGCCATTCCTGGGTAGGACTAGTACCGTTAGGAATCTACTCTCAGAGGTCCGCTTTCTTTCTAGCGCGACTTGTAGTAAACTGTCTCTTGGCTACTGTCAGGTCACAAGTTCTGCTGTTACACAAACTTATACAATTCTTAAAAACGCGTTTAAGCAATTCCCGCAGTGCTCTACGTATCCTTAACGACTACCTACCACCGCTCAGCCCGTTGGTCCGACCCTGTTCACAGGTTTGGATTCCGTTAGCCGCTGTACACCGCTTGGTTCTACCCCGGGGTATTTCAAATTACACTACTGGGTCCGGAAGATGTCTCTCGATATCACGATCCCACGGTCTAAATGTGTTCCCTACGCCTACTTGGTTCCTGGCCGTCACGTGGGACGAAAGTCCTCTTAATTCAGGCTCAGGCTAGGCGTTTGAGATATTAGACCGTCTCCTCATGTCGATCAACCAGCTTCCACCTTCCGCACCCTTTATACTTAAAAATTGTTTTTTTTTACTCACCCGGGTTTTTTCCAAGGGCGTCCAGCGACTCCGGGAAATCCCGTCGACTACGCCATTGTTAGCGTTAGTGTTTTCTTAGAAGAATCACTCAACACTCAGAGTCGGTTCCAATGCTGATGCAGCTTTTATTACGCTCAGCGGGGAGGAAAAACTCAGGACCGTATCCAGGTTTCTCTCCACAGAACAAAGGATTACATGCACCTTTATATGTTTCACAACAGTTACAAGACAGTTTACTACAGCTACACAGCCCATCACGGCTGGACACAAGCCAATCACAATGATTATAGATTATATATAGGTTATTTTAACCCAATAGAATTCCCCTCGTATCCAGGGAACCATATGTTCGGTTATTGTCAGCTTGGGCTGATCGATGACTTTATAGGTTCTCTCCCTAATTCTTTCATCTGGGAGAAATAATTGGTTTATAACCTTGTTTACAGGAGATGGTTTCCCTCTTATCTTTCTTCCTGGGGAATTAATTGGTTTATGACCTTGTTCACAGGAGATGGTTTCCTTCTTATCTCTGTCTTCCCGCATCCCAGGCATTCCTATAGTGGGCCTCACAGGGTTATTGCTTGGTCATTGAACGTTCAACAGTTCACAGCTTGACTTCCTGATTTCCCATCATGCCTGGGCAGCCATTTTATGTGTGTGTCCATTTTAAGCTTATGTGAGTTTTGATATATCTAGCAGGTGCCTAATGCCTAGTATTCTGGTATAATCTAAAGGTGCCTACCTCCTACAACAGCTAGGAATTTGCGTATAGGAACAGGGAGGTCTTACTGCAGTTGTACAGGGCCTTGGTGAAGCCTCACCTGGAATATTGATGTTCAGTTTTGGTTTCCTAATCTGAGGAAGGACGTTCTTGCTCTTGAGGGAGTGCAGCGAAGGTTCACCAGACTAATTCCTGGGATGGCAGGACTGACATATGAGGAGAGACTGGATCGACTGGGCCTGTATTTACTGGAGTTTAGAAGAATGAGAGGGGATTTCATAGAAATATATAAAATACTGACGGGACTGGACAGGTTAGATGCAAGAAGAATGTTCCTGATGTTGGGGAAGTCCAGAACCAGGTGACACAGTTTAAGGCTAAGGGGTAAGCCATTTAGGACCGAGATGAGGAGAAACTTTTTCACTCTGAGAGTTGTAAACCTGTGGAGTTCTCTACCGCAGAGAGTTGTTGATTTCAGTTCATTGGATATATTCAAGAGGGAGTTAGATATGGTCCTTACGGCTAAAGGGATCAAGGGGTCCGGAGAGAAAGCAGGAAAGGGATGCTGAGGTGATGATCAGCCATGATCTTATTGAATAGCGGTGCAGGCTTGAAGGGCCAAATGGCCTACTCTTGCACCCATTTTCTATGTTTCTATGTTTTTATTATGTGCTCAAGTCCTGTTGAGGGGCTTGTATCCATAAACTTCAGACTGATGGGCGAGAGTGCTAAATGCTGGAATCCAGAATTTATTTCCTAAGTGCAAATCCAACAAGACAGGAGCCGACAGGGCTAATTGACTTATAACTCTCTGACAGTTAGTGAAATGAACTCAGTTCTCTCGCGGAAGCAGTAGATTATTGTATTTATCACAACATGTTAATGATATTCTGGAATGTGAAAGGAGTTCTCTTAAAATTGCTTTGGGATTTCATTTCTTCTGAGTTAAGGACTGTGATAAAATATCACACACATACATTTTACACAAGCATGTTATGCTGTACACTACCAGAGGGAATTAAAGCCCGAACAGTCTCGTAGATCCTAGCTTAACGCAGTCCTCCGCTACTGAGCGGACAGAACTGTGAGGCCGCGGGAGGGCCATTTATTTGCATGTGAATCGTGGGAACCCTGCAACTAGAGGCACTAGAGGAGAAGCATATGGGAAGGCGCCGAACGCCTTGAGTCTCTTCACCAGGAGCAAGCGGAAGCCAAGCGCAAACAGCGGAAGGAACGCACGACAACCCAATCTTCCCACCCACCCAGCCCTCCAACCACTATATGACCCACCTATGATAGAAACTGTTGGTCCCGCATTGGATTAATCTTTCACCTGAGAACTCATTTTAGTGTGGAAGCAAGTCATCCTAGACTCTGAGGCACTGCCTAAGAAAAAGAAGAGAGGCACATCTCAGGTACCCATCTGCCCTCAAAGGCTGCGATTTGAGGTGCAACTTGTCAGATCCATGAGTGGCCTGTTTAAGTTGTCGCTCGTTTCCATCAAAGAGGTAAATCTTTGCCTGCATCTTCCATTCCTGAAGATACAGTATTCTTGCTGTTGTATTTGGTTCCATGGTTGTTAGCTGCCTTCTGGCACCTTGTCCAGGTCACTATCCTGTATGAGTAAGCCTTGACAGTGAATGTTGACAGTCTGTGCAAGAGCCAGGCATTGCAAACAAGTTCAATCATGTTGCCACTTCACATCCACACGTGTGCACTTTTGGCAGAGGATGTTGTACATTGATCAGGAGCAGGTATGCTTGGCTGATTCTCCCCTCCATAACCCAGAGATGCCGAGACTGATTGCATTAACACCATTGTCACACGGCAAGCTGAGGATCAACTAACTCAAGACAGATTCTGTTATGTCTTCAGTTGCTCTGATAATAACTCCATGGGACAATGTGTTGTACTTGAACTGTAGTGACCTGAGTCCATTTAATGTAACTCCAGAGGGAGGATCACACATGGTGGCCTGCCTTTTATATTGGGCCAGGCACACCTGTTCAGGTAACCTATAAGTCTCCCACTGCAGTGCCCTCTGGTGACACAACTTGTAATAGTACAAGTAGTAACCATGTAGAATACATGACATCACTCTCCCCCAAGGCCTTAGTGTAAATCGTCTTTGCATTGACTGTGCTCTGGGCTTAGCTCTATCGGGTTGACTCTTGGAGGGTCGTTTCCATCTTGGGCGAGTAGGTGATGTTTCGTTGGCAGTAGAGGTGCTGATGGTTTCTGTTTGTGCGTCCATGATCACTCCATTCTCTCACCACCCCCCCACATACAGATTGTCCCATTGGCTCATTACATTCATATACATTCAAGTCCAAAAAAGATTTGCTTTTACAGTATTGCATTTGTAGTACCGTAGAGAGGCAAATGCATTTGAATGGTGAGGTACATACTTGGAATATACTTGGGGTCAATGCTGGGGTCAGCACTGGTGTCTGAGGACAAACTAGTGCCAGAACTGCTGGATGGTGGCCAGGTAGCCTGGTGATGGCGGGGTGCCCAGTGCTGGCAGTGGGAACCCGGTTGGCTCAAGTTGCCTGCTCACGGGGCTTTTGCCGTTGCTCCTCGCCTGTGACCTCCCTGTCCTCTCCTTGTGCCCTGGGTCGCTGCTGCTCCCTGAGGAGCAGTCGTCTAGCAGTGCACAGGGAACTGCTGACTTGCTTGCCTGGTTTGGGATCCTGGCTGGTCCCAAACCCATTTGGGAGAACCGTTGCGGGTGACCCTTCGTTCCTGTGTGTGGCCTTGGTGGCGATAGGGTCTGGGGGCTGTGCCTTAGCGGGGTTTGCTCTTTCAGGCTCTTGGCAGTTGGTGCCATCGGGTGCCTGAGAGGTGGAGCCGATCGGGGGCAGGGTATAGATACTGGTGCAGTTGCCCTCTTGAGATCGCAGCTTGTATATATTTGCTGCTTGTGGCCACACTCCGTGGTGCATTACTCTGGTCCCAGGGATGCAGGATACAGCATTGGGTAGCTCGCTGGACCTGTGTGCTCCTGATGGGTTTGCCAGCTGCATTGACTGTATGCAGTTGAAATCCTACAGCGCACAACGTTTCATTACTTACTGTAAATAACCTGTAGCTACGATCGCAATCGCGCGACTTTTCTTTGCTTATTGCATCTACACAACTCTGATCGTCAATTACACATTTTACATCTAACTCACAGTTGCTATTACATTGCTTGAGAGTGTGGAACTGTCCCTTTAAGTTTGGTGAGTTGCAGGCATCTTTTAAGAGAGCCTTGCTATCCTTACCCCAATCCTCTTCTTCGCTTGGTACCACGTGTTGCTCTATCAGCGCTGTACCTCGTGGTCTGGCCACCACCATCTTTTTCTTCAGCGCTTCACCTCGTTGTTTGGGCGCCATCTTTCTTCCACCCACAATGTCGACTGCTGTGATCCTCTTCTCCCCGAGTTCTGCCACCGAGGCTGGGAAGTTGCCTCTGGATCCGATTTTCTTCCTCCGGTGTCCTGCTACTGGAGCCCGGAAGGTGCGTTCAGGTCGTCCCAGCTGGATCGTCTCCACGCAGTCGTGCTGAGTGGTCTGTGCCTCGGGTGCTGTGCTGGTCTGCTCTCTGGTGCCGGATCCAACCTCAGGTGAGGGCTTGTTTTGCCTCTGAGCACGGGGGACATCGATCGTTGGAGGGGTGAAATCTTCCCAGCTCCAATGGATCTTCTCTATTCACCTTCTTCCGAGTAGCGTTGGTCCATCACCTGCACAATCCACAGTGGTAACTTGTGCACTGCGCCATCATGGAGTACCTTTACATCTGCACGACCAACGACTTGGATAAGTTAATCGGTGTAGGTGCGCAACTTTGCCTGAACCGAGACCAACTTGGGTCATTCAGCTTGATTGACCCATAGCCTCTCAAAGGCTTCTTGATTCATTACTGACTAGCTAGCCCCCATGTCCACTTCCATGAAGACTGCAATGCCGTTTATTTCGACTTCCATCCTCAAAAGAGGAACATTCTGTGGTGCAGATAAACATGCCATACACCTCATCGTGGGGCTGAGCTGCCTCTCTACTATCGCTTCATAATCCGTGCTGGATTCATGGCCATCTGCAGACTCTTCATCAACACTGTGAGTCATATTTCTCTTACACATTTGCTGGAGGTGGCCTTTTGTGCTGCAGCCTTTACACACATAGTCCTTAAAATGGCACTGGTGAGCGCAGTGATTCCCTCCACAATGCCAGCATGGTGCTATTCGATTTGTCCCCCTTGACGAACTCTGAGTTAAGGGACTCGGGGGCCTGTTCTCTCTTTCCTGAGAAGGTTCACGTTCTACAGTCCAGCCTCTAAAAGGCGCCATTCTGTGCACAGTACTTGCCGGGTTTGAGTCCTGAGGATGAGTCATCCGCCTAGAGCCGCAGGTCGAGGTCATGAATGCTTGGCTCACAGAGATGGCCTTCTGCAGTGTGACTGTGGTATCCGCAGATAGTAGCTTATGAAGAAGGCCGTCATGGCCGATTCCGATGACAAAGATATCCCACAGCGCTTCGTTGAAGTGGTCGCAGAAACCACATGGTGCCGCCAGCCTCCTGAGGTCTGCAGCATATTCTGCGATTTCCTGGCCTTCGGTCCGTTGGTGTGTATAAATCCGGTGTCTGGCTGTGAAGATGCTCTCTTTGGGCTTGAGTTGTTCTTGGATCAGGCTCCTCGTACATCTTAGTCGTTGTCTTTGCTGGTGCCAGCAAGTCCCTGATGAGGCCATAGATGGTGGGCCCACAACTGGTTAGCAGGATAGCTCTGTGCTTATCAGCCAGTGTGCCGGATTGTCTCCTGCCAGGTCGTTGGCTGTGAAGAAATGGTCGAGCCTCTCCATAAAGGCGTCCCAATCATCACCATCGGTGAACTGCTGCAACGTATCAAAGTTAGCCATTTGCTTGTGAAGGTCCGTAATCTCGTTGCCAATTGTTATGTCTTCAGATGCTCTGATAATGACTCCACGAGACAATGTGTTGTACTTGAACTGTAGTGACCTTAGTCCATTTAATGTAACTCCAGAGTGAGGATCACATATGGTGTCTTGCCTTTTATACTGGGCCTGGCACACCTATACAGGTAACCTACCAGTCTCCAACTGCAGTGCCCTCTGGTGGCACAACTTGTAATAGTACAAGCAGTAACCATGTAGGATGCATGACAGATTTGTGATTATTAACCTTAGATCACCTTGGTCTGTATGGCTCAGCTGCTCACTGGACTCAATGGATTAGATCTTGTATTTATGCGACAGTGTAAAATGGGTGATAGCAAATCGGCAGCCCTATTTACATCTCTCCTGATTTTTATAATCATTAAAGTCAAGGGAAGCATAAATCGTGAGAGAAGAAAATCTAGCCGTCAATTTGCTGTCACCTGTTTTACCATTTTTCACAAGTGCAAAACCTACGCTAATTTTCTTACCTAGAAAGTTTTGGAAACTGTTTCACCACAGAGAGTAGTTGAGATAGAAACCATTGCACCCATTGAGGGAAAAGTCGATACGTATTTGAAGCAGAAGAAGATACAGGACTACGGAGAGAGAATAAAGCAATGAGATTTGCTTTTGATTGCGACAGCAAAGAAAATGGCCTCCTTCTGTGCTACAAACTTCTATGGTTGCATAGATAATGTTGCTGAACCAGAAGATAATTTCAAGCAGCTTCGGAATTTTTCAATGTGTGATTGGTGATTGAATCCCTGTGGTAAATACATATTAATATCTGTGTTTCATCATTGTTTAATTATTCACAAATTCCAGCCTTTCTTCTCCTGATTAGTAATGATAAAAATGTATTATTAAGATGAATTCAAATTGACTGCAAATCAGACTGTGCTGTTCTTTTTACAACGGGCAATATTCTTCTTGTTGACTAGTCAGAGACTTTTATGACTCATGTCATTTTAATGGATCATGGGATCCCACTTACTTTCACATAATCTCAAGTCATAAAAGAAAAGCTACAACCAGCAATAATTTTCAAACAAACTGAATTTATTTCATTAATTTGTCAAATTAATGTAAACTTTTAACACGTGGAATTACTACAAGATAAACTAAAATTTAAACAGGTCAATTATTGTCATGCAGGCCGACGCTGTGTATAATTAGCTTAATTGAAACAGTCATGGCGATGTAGAACTAATGAATGGATTAGTAAAAGAGAAAATCATTGTGCTTTATAATACTCGAAAAGCATCAACATGTGAATCTTAGAGAATTTTTTAGCTGTTTTTAAAGGTAATTAAAAATATAACTGTATTAATTTAAGGTATGTGATTACAACACACATACTGTTATCTACTTAATACTCCTTCTAATAATGTTTCACCTTTAACATTACCATTTCATAAAATATATATTTCTGAATGTCAAAGTTCAGATATGAATGCTTAATGCACTCATACTACATTCATCTATGTGCTATTTTTAGGCAGACATTAATCTGTTCATTTAAGTAGATTAACACCCATCTAAAATGAGTGTACATAACAATGCTTTATGATTATGTTAAGCATTCATACCTTGGCGGTTTCTTGTGTACATCAGTCCTTTCTACATATATATTCCTTTAGCAGTATTGCCACTCGTCCCACTTTCTTAACAATTCTGTCCCTGCTAAAAATATTATCAACTGATGGGCGGTTATTTTGACTTTGGGTGATAGTGTAAAACGGGAGGTCTCAATTCAGTCATATCGATCTGTGCCCTATTTATTATCCTAGGATCAGATTGGTGTGATCTGTTTGGAGACAGATCGCCAGTGCTGTCCCACAGCGATCAGTGTTGGGACCGTTGAACTTTACTATTTTTATGACTGATCTGGATGTAGATGTTGGGGGCACAATCTGTAAATACCAAGAGCTGTGTGAGTGTTCGAACTGTAGATGATGCTCCTTTGCTTCAGGCAGATATTAATGTGTTGGGAGATTGGATTCAAGAATGGAAAATGATATATAACTTAGATAAGTGCAGTGTTATGCATGTGGGCGGGTTAAGTACTCAACATTCACCCTCCAGGGAAAGGCATTAAAGATGGTGTAGATAGATGCTTAATGCTTACATGCTTAAAGGTACATGCACGCAATAAAGGTACAGCAGTTATCATGGGTGACTTTAATCTACATATTGATTGGGCTAACCAAACTGGTAGCAATGCGGTGGGGGAGGATTTCCTGGCGTGTATTAGGGATGGTTTTCTAGACCAATATGTCGAGGAACCAACCAGGGAGCTGGACATCTTAGACTGGGTGATGTGTAATGAGAAAGGACTAATTAGCAATCTAGTTGTGTGAGACTCCTGAGGGAAGAGTGAACATAACATGGTAGAATTCTTTAATAGGATGGAGAGTGACACAGTTAATTCAGAAACTAGGGTCCTGAACTTAAGGAAAGGTAACTTCGATGGTTTGCGGCGTGAATTGGCTAGGATAGACTGGCAAATGATACTTAAAGGGTTGACGGTGGATAGGCAATGGCAAATATTTAAAGATCACATGGATGAACTTCAGCAATTGTACATCCCTGTCTGGAGTAAAAATAAAACGGGGAAGGTGGCTCAACCGTGGCTAACAAGGGAAATTTAGGATAGTGTTAATTGCAAGGAAGAGGCATATAAATTGGTCAATAAAAGCAGCAAACCTGAGGACTGGGAGAAATTTAGAATTCAGCAGAGGAGGACAAAGGATTTAATTTAGAGGGGGAAAATAGAGTATGAGAGGAAGTTTTCTGGAACATAAAAACTGACTGCAAAAGCTTCTATAGATATGTGAAGAGAAAATGATTAGTGAAGACAAACATAGGTCCCTTGCACTCAGATTCAGGTGAATTTATAATGGGGAACAAAGAAATGGCAGACCAATTGAACAAATACTTTGGTTCTGTCTTCACGAAGGAAGACACAAATAACCTTCCAGAAGTACTAGGAGACCGAGGGTCTCGTGAGAAGGAAGAACTGAAAGATATCCTTATTCGGCGGGAAATTGTATTCCGGAAATTGTACATTCCTGTCTGGCGTAAAAATAAAAAAGGGAAGGTGGCTCAACCGTGGCTATCAAGGGAAATCAGGGATAACATTAAAGCCAAGGAAGTGGCATACAAATTGGCCAGAAATAGCAGCGAACCCGGGGACTGGGAGGAATTTAGAACTCAGCAGAGGAGGACAAAGGATTTGATTAGGGCAGGGAAAATGGAGTACGAGAAGAAGCTTGCAGGGAACATTAAGACGGATTGCAAAAGTTTCTATAGATATGTAAAGAGAAAAAGGTTAGTAAAGACAAACGTAGGTCCCCTGCAGTCAGAATCAGGGGAAGTCATAACGGGGAACAAAGAAATGGCGGACCAATTGAACAAGTACTTTGGTTCGGTATTCACGAAGGAGGACACAAACAACCTTCCGGATATAAAAGGGGTCGGAGGGTCTAGTAAGGAGGAGGAACTGAGGGAAATCCTTATTAGTCAGGAAATTGTGTTGGGGAAATTGATGGGATTGAAGGCCGATAAATCCCCAGGGCCTGATGGACTGCATCCCAGAGTACTTAAGGAGGTGGCCTTGGAAATAGCGAATGCATTGACAGTCATTTTCCAACATTCCATTGACTCTGGATCAGTTCCTATGGAGTGGAGGGTAGCCAATGTAACCCCACTTTTTAAAAAAGGAGGGAGAGAGAAAACAGGGAATTATCGACCGGTCAGCCTGACATCGGTAGTGGGTAAAATGATGGAATCAATTATTAAGGATGTCACAGCAGTGCATTTGGAAAGAGGTAATATGATAGGTCCAAGTCAGCATGGATGAGTGAAAGGGAAATCATGCTTGACAAATCTTCTGGAATTTTTTGAGGATGTTTCCAGTTGAGTGGACAAGGGAGAACCAGTTGATGTGGTATATTTGGACTTTCAGAAGGCTTTCGACAAGGTCCCACACAAGAGATTAATGTGCAAAGTTAAAGCACATGGGATTGGGGGTAGTGTGCTGACATGGATTGAGAACTGGTTGTCAGACAGGAAGCAAAGAGTAGGAGTAAATGGGGACTTTTCAGAATGGCAGGCAGTGACTAGTGGGGTACCGCAAGGTTCTGTGCTGGGGCCCCAGCTGTTTACACTGTACATTAATGATTTAGACGAGGGGATTAAATGTAGTATCTCCAAATTTGCGGATGACACTAAGTTGGGTGGCAGTGTGAGCTGCGAGGAGGATGCTATGAGGCTGCAGAGCGACTTGGATAGGTTAGGTGAGTGGGCAAATGCATGGCAGATGAAGTATAATGTGGATAAATGTGAGGTTATCCACTTTGGTGGTAAAAACAGAGAGACAGACTATTATCTGAATGGTGACAGATTAGGAAAAGGGGAGGTGCAAAGAGACCTGGGTGTCATGGTACATCAGTCATTGAAGGTTGGCATGCAGGTACAGCAGGCGGTTAGGAAAGCAAATGGCATGTTGGCCTTCATAGCGAGGGGATTTGAGTACAGAGGCAGGGAGGTGTTGCTACAATTGTACAGGGCCTTGGTGAGGCCACACCTGGAGTATTGTGTACAGTTTTGGTCTCCTAACCTGAGGAAGGACATTCTTGCTGTTGAGGGAGTGCAGCGAAGGTTCACCAGACTGATTCCCGGGATGGCGGGACTGACCTATAAAGAAAGACTGGATCAACTGGGCTTGTATTCACTGGAGTTCAGAAGAATGAGAGGGGACCTCATAGAAACGTTTAAAATTCTGACGGGGTTAGACAGGTTAGATGCAGGAAGAATGTTCCCAATGTTGGGGAAGTCTAGAACCAGGGGACACAGTCTAAGGATAAGGGGGAAGCCATTTAGGACCGAGATGAGGAGGAATTTCTTCACCCAGAGAGTGGTGAACCTGTGGAATTCTTTACCACAGAAAGTTGTTGAGGCCAATTCACTAAATATATTCAAAAAGGAGTTAGATGAAGTCCTTACTACTAGGGGAATCAAGGGGTATGGTGAGAAAGCAGGAATGGGGTACTGAAGTTGCATGTTCAGCCATGAACTCATTGAATGGCGGTGCAGGCTAGAAGGGCCGAATGGCCTACTCCTGCACCTATTTTCTATGTTTCTCTGTTTCTATGATGGGACTGAAGGCCGATAAATCCCCGGGGCCCAATAGTCTGCATCCCAGAGTTCTTAAGGAAGTGGCCCTAGAAATAGTGGATGCATTGGTGATCATTTTCCAACAGTCTATCAACTCTGAATCAGTTCCGATGGACTGGAGGGTAGCTAATGTAACACCACTTTTTAAAAAGGGAGGGGGAGAGAAAGCGGGTAATTATAGACCGGTTAGCCTGACATCAGTGGTTGGGAAAATGTTGGCATCAATTATTAAGGATGAAATAGCAGCGCATTTAGAAACCAGTGACAGGATCGGTCCAAGTCAGCATGGATTTATGAAGGGGAAATCATGCTTGACAAATCTTCTGGAATTTTTTGAGAATGTAACTGGTAGAGTGGACAAAGGAGAACCAGTGGATGTGGTGTATTTGGACTTTCAAAAGGCTTTTGACAAGGTCCCATACAAGAGATTGGTGTGCAAAATCAAAGCACATGATATTGGGGGTAATATACTGATGTGGATAGAGAAGTGGTTGGCAGACAGGAAGCAGAGAGTTGGGATAAATGGATCTTTTTCAGAATGGGCAGGCAGTGACTAGTGGAGTGCCGCAGGGCTCAGTGCTGGGATGCCAGCTCTTTACAATATACATCAATGATATGGATGAAGGAATTGAGTGTAATATCTCCAAGTTTGCAGATGACACTAAACAGGGTGGCAGTGTTACCTGTGAGGGCGACGCTAAGAGGCTGCAGAGTGACTTAGAAAGGTTAGGTGAGTGGGCAAATGCATGGCAGATGCAGTATAATGTGGATAAATGTGAGGTTATCCACTTTGGGGACAAAAATGCGAAGACAGAATATTATCTGAATGGTGGCAGATTAGGAAAAGGGGAGGTGCAACGAGACCTGGGTGTCATGGTTCATCAGTCATTGAAAGTTGGCATCCAGGTACAGCAGGCAGTAAAGGCAAATGGTATGTTGGCCTTCATTGTTAGGGGATTTGAGTACAGGAGTAGGGAGGTCTTACTGCAGTTGTACAGGGCCTTGGTGAGGTCTCACCTGCAATATTATGTACAGTTTTGATCTCCTAATGTGAGGAAGGACGTTCTTGCTATTGAGGGAGTGCAGCAAAGGTTCACCAGACTGATTCCCAGATGGCTGGACTGACATATGAGGAGATACTGGATCAACTGGGCCTTTATACACTGGAGTTTAGAAGGATGAGAGGGGATCTCATAGAAACATACAAGATTCTGATGGGACGGGACAGGTTAGATGCGGATAGATTGTTCCCGATGTTGGGGAAGTCCAGAACCAGGGGACACAGTCTTAGGATAAGGGGTAGGCCATTTAGGACTGATATGAGGAGAAACTTCTTCACCCAGAGAGTTGTTAACCTATGGAATTCCCTGCCGCAGAGAGTTGTTGATGCCAGTTCATTGGATATATTCAAGAGGGAGTTAGACATGGCCCTTACGGCTAAGGGGATCAAGGGGTATGGAGAGAAAGCAGGAAAGGGGTACTGAGGGAATGATCAGCCGTGATCTTATTGAATCTTATTATGTGCAGGCTCGATGGGCCGAATGGCCTACTCCTGCACCTATTTTCTATGTTTTCTCTGTTTCTTTGAGCAATGTCATGTAGCGATAGCTGGAGCAAATAAGGTGTTGGGTTGTATCCATGGGACAATTAATTATAAGTTGAGGCATGCCATTTTCCCCTTGTACAAGACCTTAGTCAGGCCACACTTGGAATACTGTGTCCAGTTTTGGTCTCCTCACATGGTGAGTGATTTTGAGGCTCTGGAGAGGGTGCAGAAGAATGCCACTTAGTTATCTTCGTTATCAAGATAGGCTCAATGAGTTGGGACTCCATATCATAGAGAAGCATAGATTTAGCAGGGGGGACGATCTGATTGAGGTTTATAAGATAATGAAGGGAATAGATTGTGTTCCAGCTGACAGTTTATTTCAATTAAATAGGTTAGGCGGGACCAGGGGACATAAATTTAAAAGCAAAATACTGCGTATGCTAGAAATCTGAAATAAAAACAGAAAATAATGGAAATACTCAGCAGGTCAGGCAGCATCTGTGGAGAGAGAAACAGAGTCAACATTTCAGGTCGAAATGTTAACCTGAAATATTAACTCTGTTTCTCTCCACACAGATGCTGTCTGACTTGTTGAGCATTTTCTGCTTTTATGTCACAAATTTAAGTTACATAGATTAGATGTCAGGAGGTGGTTCTTTTCTCAGAGAATCATCATCATAGGCAGTCCCTCAAAATCGAGGAAGACTTGCTTTCACTCTAAAAGTGAGTTCTCAGGTGACTGTACAGTCCAATATGGGAATTACAGTCTCTATCATAGGTGGAACAGACAGTCGTTGAAGGAAAGGGTTGGTGGGGAGTCTGGTTTGCCACACTCTCCTTCCATTGTCTGCGCTTGATTTCTGCATGCTCTCAGCATGCACTTCCTTCACTTTGGGTGGTCTTGGGCTAGGGATTCCCAGGTGCTGGTCGGGTTGATGCACTTTATCAAGGAGGCCTTGAAATGTTTCCTTTGCCCACATGGGGTTCGCTTGACATGTAGGAGTTCCGAGTGGAGCATTTGCTTTGGGAGTCTTATGTCGGGCATGTGAACAATGTGGCCCGCCCAATGGAGCTGGTCGAGTGTGGTCACTGCTTCGATGCTGGGGATGTTGGCCTGATCAAGAACACTGATGTTGGTGTGTCTATCCTCCCACTGGATTTGCAGGATCTTGTGGAGTCAGAGCTGGTGGTACTTCTCCAGCGCTTTGAGGTGTCTACTGTATATAGTCCATGTCTCTGAGCCATATAGGAGGGTGAGTATCATTACTGCCCTGTAGACCATAAGCTTGGTGCCAGATTTAAGGTCCTGGTCTTCAAACACTCTCTTCCTCAGGCAACTGAAAGCTGCACTAGCACACTGGAGGCAGTGTTGGACCTTGTCATTGATGTCTGCCCTGGCTGATAGTAGGCTCCAGAGATTTGAAAAATGGTCCCTGTTGTCCAAAGCCACGCTGTGGATTTTGATGATCAGGGAGCAGTGCTGTATGGCGGAGTCAGGTTCGTGGAAGACCTTTGTCTTACGGATGTTTAGTGTAAGGCCCATGCTTTTGTACACCTCGGTGAAGATGTAGACGATGGCTTGGAGTTCGGCCTCTGAACTGTAGTTCGATGACCTTGGATCTAGCCTGGAAATTGCGAAGGTTGAACAGGTTCCCATTGGTTTTATAGTTTAGTTTCTCTCCAGCGGGGAGCTTGTTGAGGGTGAGATGGAGCATTGCAGTGAGGAAGATTGAGAAGAGCGTTGGGGCAATGAGGCAGCCTTGCATGACCCTGGTCCAGACGTGGATTGGGTCTGTGGTGGATCCGTTGGTCAGGATCACGGCTTGCATGTTATCGTGGAGCAGGCGGAGGATGATGACAAACTTTAGGGAACAGCCGAAATGGAGGAGGATGCTCCATAGTCCCTAACGGTTGACAGTGTCAAAGGCCTTTGTGAGGTCAAAGAAGGCCAGTTAATGCTGCCTCCTGCATTTCTCTTGTAGTTGTCGCGCAGTGAAGATCATGTCCATTGAACTCCTGAGTGGACGGAATCCGCATTGTGACTCTGGAAAGAGCTGTTCAGCCACAGGGAGAAGATGGTTGAGGAGGATTCTTGTGATGACGTTCCCTGTGGCTGACAGCAGGCAGTTACCTCTGTAGTTGCCGCAGTCGGACTTGTCCCCTTTTTTAAGATGGTCACGATTACGGCATCTCTGAGATCTCCTGGAATATTCTCCTCCTTCCAGATAAGTGAGATGAGGTCATGTATTCCTACCAATAGTGCATCTCCGCCATACTTTAGTGCCTCAGCAGGGATTCTATCTGCTCCTGATGCCTTGTTGTTCTTGAGCTAATGGATGGCCTTTTCTACCTCATGCTGGGCTGGGATTGTGCTGAAGTGGTGGCGGGTAGCATGTTGAGGGATGGAGTCGAGGACACTCATGTCGAAGGCAGAGTCTCGGTTAAGGAGATCTTCGAATTGTTCCTTCCAGCGGGCCCTGACTTCCTTGGTGTCCTTAATGAGTACCTCTCCATTCTTGGCCAGTAGTGGGGTGGCGCCTTTGGTGCTTGGGCCATAGGTGGTCTTAACTGCGGTGAAGAATCCTCGCATGTCATGGCTGTTGGCCAGCTGCTGGATCTCCTGTGCTTTCTCCACCCGCCATCTATTCTAGAGGTCATAAGTTTTTGTTGGACCTTGGCCTTCAGCCGCCTGTAGAGCTGCTTTGCTGCTCCCGAATTGAGTTGCTGGCTTAAGTTCAGAAATACCTTGTGCTTGCGGCTTATTAGCTGGATTTCCTGGTCGTTCTTGTCAAACTAATCTTGGGGTTACCTGGTTGAGTAACCGAGTGTCTCTTCGCAGGTGCTGGTTATGGTGGCCTTGAGTGCAGACCAGGCGCTGTGGGCATCTTGGGGTCATTGAGGGTCCCCAGGTGAGGCACTGGCTGCATTGGGCTTTTTTAACTGGGTCTTTGAGTGCCCCGGTGTTGATTTTTCTGTGGCATTGTTTCTGTTGCCATCGCTGCTTTGGGGCTATATTGATGTTAATGATGGAGTGGATTAGTCTAGCAGTCTTCAGCTCCTGTTATGGTGCGGGTGATGCACACGTCTTTGCGGTCCCTCGATCAGATGATGACGTAGTCAAGCAGATGCCTGTGCTTGGAGCGAAGGTGCTGCCATGATGCGAACAAGGTGTTGGTGATGACAAGGTCATGTTCTAGGCATTTTGTCAGGAGCAGGGTACTTCTGGAGTTGGTTTTCCCCACCCCGTCTCTGCCGACCACGCCTCCCCAGATGTCTCTGTCCTTACCGACTGTGGCGTTGAATTCACCGAGGAGGATCAGTTTGTTGTCCATAGGGACTCGGGACAGGGATTGTTTGAGGCTGGAGTAGAATTCCTCTTTGGTCTCATCTGTTGCGTCAAGTGTTGGGGCATACACGCTGATAACTGTGAGCTGGAGTCATGAGATGTCCTGCAAGGGCAGTCACTGAGACGGCCGACCAGCTCATTCTTGATGGCAAAGCCAACTCCATGGAGGCGGCTTTCTTCTTCTGGTTTGCCTTTCCAGAAGAAGGTGTAACCACCATCTTGTTCTTTGAGCTGGCCTTCTCCTGCCTGCCGGATCACACTTAGGGTGGTGATGTCGATGTCGAAGTGTTTGAGTTGCCGGGCAACAATGGCAGTGCGATATGCCGGTCTGTCGCTTTTGGGGTTGTCCATGAGGCTCCTGATGTTCCAGGTCCCGAACATCATTTTAAGTTGCATAAGGCTAGTTCTATGTTAGATGTCAGGAGGTGGTTATTTTCCCAGAGAATAGTGGACCTCTGGAACAGGCTGCCGCTTGTGCAATGGCTGTGGATTCGCTGAATTCCTTCAAGTGAGAGCTGGACCTGTTTCTGGCTGGGGTGAAGATCATGTCTTATAGAAGATAGGTACAGCAGGAAATTCAGAGCCGGAGTGATCTCCATGGACTTGTTTCAATTGCCTAGATGGGTCAGAGAGGAATTTCCCAGATTGTTTTTCCCACATTGGCTTGGGTTTTTTATCTGGTTCTCGCAGGAGATCATATGGTTTTGGGTAGGGTGGTGTGTATGTGCTGTGACACACAAGATATCGTAATTGTGTGGGCCTAGGCTTGATGGACCAAATGGTCTTTATCTATCCGTCATTGTTCTTAAGTTTGTATGTTACTGGGAGAACTCAAGATGTAAGGGTCAGGTTTGGAGTCTTTCTATGATCTACTAATACGACATTGTTTTCCCATTCCGCTGCTATAAGAAACATGGAAACCTGCAAAAACCCAAACAATTGCACCGTTTTTCTTGGAATTCCATGGTGCTCTGCTGAAGTTAAGGTGAATAAACAGCAGAACATCCCATGCAAATTCACCACCTGTCCCCAAGTCTTTAATGCAGAACAGAGAAAATTCCTTGAAGAAGATCACTAATATATTGGAAATAATCGGGGGTTATATGTGTAAGTATGATCTAATACATTTATAACAGCCTGCACAAAAAGAGTGTACACCGTTCCATTGCTAAATTGGTAAGCTTTGCACCTGTTTTACTTGCAAAATGGGCGCAATGCAACAAATTTCTATTCCACTGAGTCCAATCATCGTATTCCTATTCCCATCTCAGCTGAGATCAACTAATTGAATAGAGGCCAGCAACTGAATCGAGAACAGAAAAATGCTGGAAATCTCAGCAGTTCTGACCTACTGCGTATTCCCAGCATTTTCTGTTTTTATTTCAGATTCCAGCATCCACAGTATTTTACTTTTGTAGCAATTGAATCGAGTTGCTTGGACTGTATGATTCCATGCCATGTCAGGAAACACACTTACATAAAGAACCATTGGCGAACCAAGCAGGGTGTGCTGTTTAATTGTTTACGCCTATGGAACCTGATTGTGATGTGCAAAGGTCACCATCGCCTTCACTGCAAGAATACAATGATTTTGTGGAATACTTCTTTTGTATGCATTTGCCTGTCACTGTGCCTCTACTTTAATGTTCTGACTTGGCACTGCCAACCAATAGCTCCCCTTATCAGCAGCGCAGGAATGTGCTGCACATGATTTTCCAGTTATTAATTTAAAATGATCATAAAATCATGCGCAATGGCACCCAGATTTCCAATATGTTGCTCCCAGCAGGCCTGGCTCATTCCCACAGCCCAACTTGGCAAATTGCCCCATGCACATAAATAGGACAAGGGAAGTCTATTTTTCTACTCATTACACTGATTTAATATTAACTGTCATAGGGAGGTGACCGCTAAAACTGGACGTGTACTAAAAATGCTTGTGCCCAATGCACCATAGGTGCGGCTCAGTGGTAACACTCTCACCTCTCACTCCAGAGACTTGAGCACATAATCTAGGCTGACTCTTCAGTGCAGTGCTTCACTGCTGGAGGTGATGAGATGTTAAACCGAGGCTGCCTCCTCAGGTGGACATAAAAGGTCCCACTGCACATTTTGAAGAAGAGCAGCGGAGTTTTCCTAGTATCCTGGCCACCATTTATCCCTCAAGCAACAGCTAAAAACAAATTATCTGATCATGTATCTTATTGCTCTTTGGGGGAGCTTGCTATGCACAATTTGGCTGCAATGTTTCCAACGTTACAAGAGTGACTGCACTTCAAAAGTATTTCAATGGCTGTAAAATGCTGTTGGACATCCTGATGTCATGAAAGATGCTATATAGATGCAAGTCATTTCTTTAAATGTATTTCAGCCCATTCACTACTGATTTTTCTTAAAGTGGTTCTCTCTGCGGTGGTTCCCCTGATTGACTGTTGTAACTGGCAAAAGATTGTCAGAAACGCCAAAGAAATGACAAATGTTTAGTGTGTTTCTGTTGGGTTTATTCAGATCTTCATCTAGAATTAAGGCAGGAGATTAGGGAACCCTTGTGGAAATTGTACCCCAATGTTTTTAAGATGAATGACTTTCTTTTCTAAGACTTTGGTAAACCAGCATTGAAATTTTTAAAAGACAACACAACAGTTTGCCTTCTGTGATGTACTTATTTCCCATTGTAATGTATGTACATAAGGTTTGTCCATCACCAGGGGGCACTACCGTTGGAGGTCCTAGGGTCATAGGTACACTCGTGCTGGGTCCGGTATATAACCTGAACTTTACCTTTGTCTCTTCACTTCTGGAAGCCATTAAAGACTGACCAGGTTACACCTAGTCACTGGCTCACAGTATGGAGTTCATTGTATCATTTCATACACTACAACTGGCGACGAGGCAACTATGAAACCACGCAAAAGTATAGCGAGCACAGCATGATTGAGTACTGTTGGAATTCTTGAGAGATTCAATGAGGGAGAGGATTGGGGAAATCTCACGGATCGTCTTGACCAGTATTTTGTGGCAAACGACCGAAACAAAGACAAGGATGCAGAGAAGGGCAGGGCAGTTCTTCTCACCCTCTGTGGCCCCACAACCTATGCACTCATCAAGAATCTGCTTTCACCCACTCTTCCTACAGAAAAGGTTGATAAAGAACTGGGTGCTCTAGTTCGGGAACACATTAAACCCACAGAAGGAATCCTCATATCCAGATATCGCTTCTATATGCACGTTTGTCCAGAAGGACAGGACATAGTGGCATTTATTGCTGACCTGAAACATCTTGCAGGGCCTTGCAAATTTGGGCCTGCATTGGAAAACATGCTGCGTGACTTTTTCATGATCGGGATCAACCACGAGGCGATCTTAAGTAAGCTGCTGGTTGCGGAGACACCGGACCTCAGCAAGGCCATCACCATCGCCCAGGTTTGCATGTCCACGCAGAAAAGCACGAAGCAGATATCGCGACAAAACAGGAACTCCACGGCACGTACTGTGTACAAAATTGTATCGACGGCTGGCAGAGCTGCACATGGCAGGGCCTACTCGACTGCGTCTGCAAGACCGGGAGCCGCTCAAAGTTCGCCATCGCGGGCTTACTCAACTGCGTATGTGAGAACAGGAGCCGCTCAAAGTTCGCCATCGAGGGCCTACTCAACTGCGTATGCGAGAACAGGAGCCGCTCAAAGTTCGCCATCGAGGGCCTGCTCGACTGCGTATGCGAGAATGGGAGCCGCTCAAAGCCCGCCATTGGCGCAAATTCGTGCTCAACGTGTTGGCGTTGCGGATGCAATCACCAACCCCATCAGTGCCGCGTCAGGCAGTGTGTATGCAGAGGGTGTGCGAAGACGGGTCATCTTCAGCGGACGTGTCTGCAGCGGAGCAAGCGAGCTGCGACACACCACGTGGATGATGATCAATTCAGCGTGGATCTGCCGATGCAGCCCGAGGCATTTGAGAGCTCCGTGGAGGAAGTGTATAGCGTACATGCATTCCTAACTAAGAGCCAACCGATAATGATGGAGGTAAAATTAAATGGCGTGCCAGTATCCATGGAATTAGACACGGGTGCGAGTCAATCGATAAGTAGCTAGAGGACTTTCAAAAAGCTGTGGGAGAGCAAGGCAGAGAGAACCAAGCTGAGTCCAATAAATGCAAAGTTGCGTACCTAAAACAAAGACCTCATGCCAGTGATCGATAGTGCAACAGTAAGAGTGTCGCACGAGGGAGCGGTTCATGATCTACTGTTATAGAAAATAGGTAGAAACATAGAAAATAGGTGCAGGAGTAGGCCATTCGGCCCTTCTAGCCTGCACCGCCATTCAATGAGTTCATGGCTGAACATTCAACTTCAGTACTCCATTCCTGCTTTCTCGCCATACCCCTTGATCCCCCTAGTAGTAAGGACCTCATCTAACTCCTTTTTGAATATATTTAGTGAATTGGCCTCAACAACTTTCTGTGGTAGAGAATTCCACAGGTTCACCACTCTCTGGGTGAAGAAGTTCCTCCGCATCTCGGTCCTAAATGGCTTACCCCTTATCCTTAGACTGTGACCTCTGGTTCTGGACTTCCCCAACATTGGGAACATTCTTCCTGCATCTAACCTGTCTAACCCCGTCAGAATTTTAAATGTTTCTATGAGGTCCCCTCTCATTCTTCTGAACTCCAGTGAATACAAGCCCAGTTGATCCAGTCTTTCTTGATAGGTCAGTCCCGCCATCCCGGGAATCAGTCTGGTGAACCTTCGCTGCACTCTCTCAATAGCAAGAATGTCCTTCCTCAGGTTAGGAGACCAAAACTGTACACAATATTCCAGGTGGGCCTCACCAATGCCCTGTACAACTGTAGCAACACCTCCCTGCCCCTGTACTCAAATCCCCTTGCTATGAAGGCTTATGGATTATCCCGGGCAATGGCCCATCGGTATTCGGCAGGAGTTGGCTCGAGAAAATAAAATCAAAGCTTTGTCATCAGCGGATGATGATTTGTGTGCTCAAATGCTGAGCAAATTTCCCTCACTGTTTGAACCGGGAATTGACAGCTTCAAGGGAGCCAAGGTGCAGATTCACCGAGGCCGAGACGCAAGACCCATCCATCACAAAGCCAGGGCGGTCCCGCACATGATGAGAGAAAAGGTCGAGCTCGAATTGGACAGGCTACAATGCAAGGGGAGGTCATCTCACCAGTCGAATTTAGTGAATGGGCCCATTGTTCCAGTTTTAAAGAGCGACGGCACGGTCAGGATTTGTGGAAACTACAAGGTCACGATCAACCGAGTTTCGAAACAAGATCAGCACCCCCTACCGAAAGCTGATGACCTATTTGCAATGCAAACCGGGGGAAAATCGTTCACCAAATTGGATCCAATATCGACCTACATGACACAGGAACTGGGTTGAATCATCAAAGAAACTTACATGCATCAACACGCACAAAGGATTGTTTATTTACAACAGGTGCCCTTTTTGCATTCGTTCGGCGGCAGCCATATTTCAGAGAAACATGGAGAGCCTATTGAAATCCGTCCCCAGGACCGTGGTATTCCAAGACAACATCCTAGTCACAGGTCGTGACACCGCCGAGCACCTGCACAATCTGGAAGAGGTTCTGCGTCGTCTGGACAAAGTGGGACTCAGGCTGAAACGTTCGAAGTGCGTTTTCGTGGCACCAGAGGTCGAATTCCTTGTACGAAAGGTTGCTGCAGACGGAATCAGGCCTACAGACGTGAAAACAGAGGCTATCAAAAATACGCCCAGGTCCCAGAATGTGACAGAGCTGCGTTCGTTCCTGGATCTTCTCAACTACTTCGGTAACTTCTTACCCAAATTGAGCACAGTATTAGAGCCTTTACACAAACTGCTCAGGAAAGGAGAGGACTGGGTGCAGGGTGAACTTCAAGACAGAGCCTTTGAGAAGGCTAGAAATCTGTTGTGTCCCCACAAGCTACTGGTACTGTATGACCCATGCAAGCATCTAGTTTTGACCTATTATGCGTCGTCCTAGGGAGTTGGCTGCGTACTCCAGCAAGCCAATGAGTCAGGCAAACTACAACCAGTTGCATATGCATCTCGAAGCCTGTCCAAGGTGGAAAGAGCCTATGGCATGGTAGAGAAAGAGGCTTTAGCATGGGGTAAAAAAAATGTACCAGTACCTGTTCGGGCTTCGCTTCAAGCTGGAAACCGATCACAAGCCGCTTAATTTGTTGTTCAAGGAACATAAAGGTATCAATACCAATGCATCGTCCCGCATCCAGAGGTGTGCGCTGACATTATCTGCCTATGATTATGTCATTCGCCCTATCCAGGTACCCACAACTGTGCTGATGCAGTGAGCCGGTTACCATTGCCCACACCGGAGGTAGAAACGCCAATGTCCACAGAGCTACTCATGGTCATGGATGCCTTTGAGAGTGAAGGGTCACCTGTCACTGCTCAACAAGTTAAGACCTGGACCAGCTAGGATCCGACCCTATCGGTTGTAAAACGTTGTGTTCTTAACGGGGACTGGTCAACCATCCCCAAGGAAATAGGTGATGAAACCAAACCCGTTGCAAAGATGAGCTTTCCATCCAGTCCGACTGTTTACTGTGGGGTAATCGTGTTGTAATGCCCAAGAAAGGCAGGGCGAGATTTATACGGGAGTTACATTGTACGCAAAGCCGGTATTGTCATGATGAAGGCCATTGCCAGGTCCCATGTTTGGTGGCCTAGCATTGACTCAGACTTAGAGTCATGCGTGCATCAGTGCAGCACTTGCATGCAGGTCAGCAATGCCCCAAAGGAAGCTCCGCTCAGTCTGTGGTCATGGCCATCCAAACCTTGGTCTAGAATCCATATCGACTTTGCGGGCCCCTTCCTCGGTAAAATGTTTTTTGTGGAAGTGGATGCATACTCCAAGTGGATAGAATGTGTGATCATGTCATCCAGCACTTCCACTGCCACCATTGAGAACCTGAGAGCCATGTTTGCCACACATGGTCTGCCAGACATCATTGTCAGCGACAACGGACCGTGTGTCACGAGCCTGGAGTTTCAAGAGTTCATGAAACACAACGGCATAAAACATGTGAGGTCAGCCACGTTCAAACCCGTGTCCAATGGTCAAGCGGAGCGGGCAGTTCAATCATGAGCCATCAAGCAGAGCCTGAAACGTGTAACTCATGGTTCCTTGCAGACACGCTTGTCACGCATACTGCTCAGTTACAGGACAAGGCCACACATGCTCACTAGGGTCCTGCCTGCGGAACTATTGATGAAGAGAGGCCTCAAAACCAGGCACTCTCTAGTCCATCCTGAACCTTAACTGTTTGAGGATATAACGAGCATGGTGGATAGACGTGTACCGATGGATGTGGTGTATTTAGATTTCCAAAAGGCATTCGATAAGGTGCCACACAAAAGGTTACTGCAGAAGATAGAGGTACACGGAATCAGAGGAAATGTATTAGCATGGATAGAGAATTGGCTGGCGAACAGAAAGCAGAGAGTCGGGATAAGTAGGTCCTTTTCGGGTTGGAAATCGATGGTTAGTGGTGCGCCACAGGGATCGGTGCTGGGACCACAACTGTTTACAATATACATAGATGACCTGGAAGAGGGAACAGAGTGTAGTGTAACAAAATTTGCAGATGACACAAAGATTAGTGGGAAAGCGGGTTGTGTAGAGGACACAGAGAGGCTGCAAAGAGATTTGGATAGGTTAAGCGAATGGGCGAAGGTTTGGCAGATGGAATACAATGTCAGAAAGTGTGAGGTCATCCACCTTGGGAAAAAAAACAGTAAAAGGAAATATTATTTGAATGGGGAGAAATTACAACATGCTGAGGTGCAGAGGGACCTGGGGGTCCTTGTGCATGAATCCCAGAAAGTTAGTTTGCAGGTGCAGCAGGTAATCAGGAAGGCGAATGGAATGTTGGCCTTCATTGCGAGAGGGATGGAGTACAAAAGCAGGGAGGTCCTGCTGCAACTGTATAGGGTATTGGTGAGGCCGCACCTGGAGTACTGCGTGCAGTTTTGGTCACCTTACTTAAGGAAGGATATACTGGCTTTGGAGGGGGTACAGAGATGATTCACTAGGCTGATTCCGGTGATGATGGGGTTACCTTATGATGATAGATTAAGTAGACTGTGTCTTTACTCATTGGAGTTCAGAAGGATGAGGGGTGATCTTATAGAAACATTTAAAATCATGAAAGGTATAGACAAGATAGAGGCAGAGAGGTTGTTTCCACTGGCAGGGGAGACTAGAACTAGGGGCACAGCCTCAAAATACGGAGGAGCCAATTTAAAACCGAGTTGAGAAGGAATTTCTTCTCCCAGAGGGTTGTGAATCTGTTGAATTCTCTGCCCAAGGAAGCAGTTGAGGCTAGCTCATTGAATGTATTCAAGTCACAGATAGATAGATTTTTAACCAATAAGGGAATTAAGGGTTACGGGGAGCAGGCGGGTAAGTGGAGCTGAGTCCATGGCCTGATCAGCCATGATCTTCTTGAATGGCGGAGCAGGCTCGAGGGGCTAAATGGCCTACTCCTGTTCCTAATTTTTATGTTCTTATGTTCTTATGTTCTTAACGATCATGTCGGAACCCAACGTCAATGCCAGCAGTGGTATCACGACCACGCTGCAGTGTTACGTGACATATTTGTAAATGATCCTGTGTATGTACTTAACCATGGTCAACGGTCCAAGTGGCTCCCGGGCAATGTTACGGATAAGGTGGGTAACCGGGTGCATATGGTTAAGCTCAAGAATGGGCAGATGTGCAGGAAACACATTGATCAAATCAAGCTAAGACACACCGATGAACTGGAACAGTTGGAAGAAGACACCGCGAGCTTAGACGACCAACCAATTCACGTCCAGCCATCAGAAGAACCCACTGTGGTCAACGCCCAGCCCCAAGTCGTGAGAGACTTGGAAAGCACTGGGATTGTACTGATACACTCAATCAGGGAGCGAAGTGCTCCGGACCGTCTGAACTTATAATATGCGCGTGCCAAGAACTCGGGGGGGAATGTAGGTAAGGTTTGCCCACCACCAGGGGTAACTACCGTTGGAGATCCTAGGGTCATAGGTACACTCATGCTGGGCCCAGTATATAACCTGAACTTCACCTTTGTATCTTCACTTCTGGAAGCCATTAAAGACTGACCAGGTTACACCTAGTCACTGGCTCACAGTACGGAGTTCATTGTATCATTTCATACACTACACCCATCAGTCCTAGAAATTACACCACAGGATATAAGTGGACAAATGCTTAGCATTTACCCGTTTAATTAAAGAGGTTAGCAGTCCAAGCAAATTAGTGGAAAGTGGAAATTCAGTCAAATATCTTAAGCATTTATCCTCCAGTACCCCATAATGTAATCCCAGGGCCATCACTTTTCATTTTTATAAAGGATAAACTTCAGCTTCAATGGGGAAGCATAATGGGGTGGTAGAAGATTGGCCACCCGTTTTTATCTCTACCCAATCTTCCTTTCAATTGTGGATTCAGGCAGGGTGTGTAATGGGCAGCCGATCACCTACAGCTTGTTTTATGTCATTGCTGAAGCTGAATTATACCCACCTAGAGTAGTGATGACGGCCATCCCACATACTTGAAGATCATGGCTGCTTTTGGAGTTTGGTGTCTAATCAAAAATGTATCAAGCTTTGTAAGGAATTACAGAAAGAAAAAGGACTTGTATGTATAGAGTGCCCTCTTGCATCTCCCAAAAAGGTCTCTGTGCTGTACATTGAATGAATTACCAATTGCCTTGATTGTTTTGTAGAGTAACCATAAGTAACATAAAGAGTTAATGGGAATATGTTTGTTATTGATTCTCAGGAGATGAGTGTCACTGTCAAGGCTGGCATTTATGCTTAATTTGATACAACTGAGCAGATTGCTAGATCACTTCAGAGGGCTGTTAAGAGTCAACCACATTGGTGTGGGACTAGAGTCACATGTAGGCCAAACTGAGCAAGGACGGCAGGCTTCCTTTATGAGAGGACATCAGCGAAACAGTGCGGGGTATTTTGCGAAAATCTGACAGCTTTGCAGTCGCATTTACTGGCAGCAGCTTGTTATTTCCAATTTTTTAAAAAAAACTGATTTGAAATTTTCAAACTGCGATAGTGGGATTTGCACTGAAGCTCTCTGAATTATTAGTCCAGGTCTCTGGATTACTAGTCCAGCAGCATAACCAACATACTGCTGTACTCATGTGGAGCACTGTATCATAAAATATGCACAGTTCATCAAGTCGCAGAGTCAGAGACTGCATGCTTTCCATGTCTCTCTGCAATTCATTTGCTGCATTGCCATTTTAGAATCATTTCTCTGAACCCAGTGCTATTGTTTTTACACGTCACCACAGTTGGCTCATCACTTCCCAAGGCAGTAGCTCCTGTTAAACAAGTAATTTATTTTTATTATCACTCTAAGTTAATTATCCTTGCCCATTACATACTAAATTTACATGACAAGTGCTAAAATGTATTAAATTTAATTAATTTGCTTCTTAACTGCATGTCTTTTAAAATGAAGGTGTTGAATTCTGTTAAACCACAGTATTTTAATATTGATGCTACAGCTGGATTACAAATATAAATAGCCTGAGATTTAAATAAAAACAAAATGAGGATATAATGAAGGGTTTACAACCAAAGTGTTAACACCATCTTTTCCCTTTTCAGTTGCTGATGGAACTGCTCTTTATTTCTAGCATTTTCTGTTCTTATTTTAAAAATGGAAACACTGTAATGCACATGCAGTGCTGATTCCAGGCTTTACACTTATCCAGATAACATTGTTAATGCACTTCAAGTTTTCACAGAATTAATCTGCCAGTGTCGATAGGTTGGTACGCAATGTAAAGATTTAATAGTGAAGCACAAGACAGTTAAAAGAAGACAAACACAAATTTGACCACAGGAATAATTTTTTTTTTGGTTTGCATTGCTATATGCGTAAGAATTATAACGGAAACATTGGAGGCAATTCCTTCAAAACATGCTGTGCTTTACTGGCTCTCTGATGCCTCAGAGGTAAAGTCATCAACTCTAATCTGTACAGATCAGCAGAATTCTAGGCTTGAACCCTGGTCTATGCTGAACTCAGGTTGGCAAGCAATAGTCGCACTAAAATTAGCTGCAGCAAACCTGAGTTAAGAACGGAAAATTGGTCAGGGTTCTCACAGCTAATTGCTATACAGTGACCCCTACTGGAAGCATGTGTGCATGGACACTGGGCGAGGACAAAATCAGGCTCAGCTATAGGCCCTTTAAATCGATTGGGACCAATTACGATGGTGCTGCACCCAGGAGGCGGGACTTCTGCCCACTGACCCTTTCCAGCATTACTCCACTGTAAAGTACAGAATCAGGCCATTTAAATATCTATTAGTGATTCAGTAGTGCAACTACGAGGGATGGTAGTATAGTGGTTTAGTTTCAGGACTAGTAGAGGTTTGTGTCACGTATCTTACATTATTATATATAACTGTATCCTAACATGCTATACATGACTGTAATAAGATATGACCTGTAACCACCAGGGGTGCACTTGCAAGAGACAGGTATATAACGACAGGTCTCAGGCAAGTGCAGCATTCCAGAGCTGTGAAATAAAGGTGCAGGTCCAGAGTGACCTTGACTTCACTACATGCCTCGTGTGAATCTGTACTGAGGGGACAGGACTTTACAGTGGTGATGAGTTATGGGATTACAGAATCCACAGAATGGCGAACAACAGATCAGATGAAAAGTACAATGCGGGAGACAATTGGGAGGACTTTATAGAAAGGCTCCAGCAAAGCTTTGTAACCAAAGACTGGTTGGGCGACGATAAGGCAGACAAGAGAAGAGCCCATCTCTTGACCAGCTGTGGCTCGAAAACATACACTTTAATGACGGATCTGTTGGCACCCGAGAAACCAGCAAGCAAGTCGATTGAAGAATTGAGCACACTGGTAAGAGACCACCTGAAGCCAGCGAGCAGCCTACACATGGCCAGACACCGGTTCTACAACTACAGATGCTGTGTGGGCCAGAGCATGCCCAACTTCGTGGCGGAACTTTGGAGGTTGGCTAGCTTATGTGAGTTCTCCGATGAACTGAGGAGAGAAATGCTGAGAGACTTTTCATTGAAGGAATAGGCCACGCAGGCATATTCAAAAAGCTCATAGAGACCAAGAACCTGACCTTAGAGGCAGCAGCACTGGTTGCACAGACATTCTTGGCAGGGGAAGAAGAAACGAGGTTGATTTACAATGCAGGTACAACAACGAACAAAATATCGGAACAAGTTCACAGCACTAAACAAGCTGCTACCCCCACACACAGACAAAACTGGGTGAACAGGCTCTTGACAGCAGGCAGAAGCCATCAAGGGCCGCAGGAACTGCCGTTCACACCTCATCAACCCACAATGTGAGCAATCAACTACAAACTGAGAGAAGCTCAAGAGAGATCAGCCAGACGCAGCTCATTCTTTGGGAACACTTTGAACAATGGAACAGGTCTGTGCGGGAGGTGTGGGGGTGGGCACTCGTCAAGGGGATGTCGATTTCAGCAGGCTGTTTGCAGAAAATGTGAATATACAGGGCATTTGGCCCGCATGTGCAAATAAATGGCAGCTCGGCTGGTCTACGAATTGGATGGGTCGGAAAGCGGACCAGAAGATGGTGGGATAGTACCCGGGACATCGATGTAGCGGGTCAACACGATCAATGACCGCTGCTCCTACAACAGGACGCCTCCTATAATGATGAGGGTCCTACTCAATGGGAAATCTGTCAACATGGAGCTGGATACGGGAGCGAGTCAATCTCTCATGGGCGCTCTACAATTTGAACAAATGTGGCCGCATAAAAGAGACAGACCAAAACTCACAAGGGTCGACACCAAACTAAGGACCTATACCAAAGAAATCGTACCAGTCCTCGGCAGCGCCATGCTCTCTGTCACACACAAAGGGACAGTGAACCGACTTCCCCTGTGGATTGTCCCCGGAGACTCCCCCAGCACTGCTGGGGAGAAGCTGGCTGGCAAAACTAAACTGGAAGTGGGATGATGTCCATGCCATGTCATTAGAGGAACGGACCTCCTGCTCAACAGTTATAAAGTGATTTGAACATCTCTTTCAGCCAGGTGTGGGCACTTTCAAAGGGGCCAAAGTCAAAATCTACATCACGCAGGATGCTAGACCAGTCCATCACAAGGCCAGAGCTGTACCCTATGTGATGAGGGAAAAGATTGAACACGATCTAGCCAGGCTTCTGTGGGCAGGCATTATATCACCTGTGGAATTTAGTGACTGGGCAAGTCCCATCATCCCAGTTATGAAGCCTGATGGATCCGTACGAATCTGTGGGAACTACAAATCTACCATAAACAGAGTCTCCCTACAGGACCAGTACCCGCTGCCCAGAGCGGAGGACTTATTTGCCACATTGGCTGGAGGTAAATTTTTCTCAAAATTAGATCTCACATCTGCGTATATGACGCAAGAATTGACCGAGGAATCCAAGCTACTCACCACCATCAACACACATCGAGGCCTTTTCATGTACAATCGATGCCCATTCGGCATCAGGTCGGCAGCTGCCATATTCCAGTGCAACATGGAGAGTCTGCTCAAGTCCATCCCGGGACGGTTGTATTTTAAGACGACGTACTTATCACAGGCAGGGACACCGACTCCCATCTCCGTAATTTGGAGGAAGTACTAAAGCGGTTGGATCAGGTAGGCCTACAAGTCAAGAAATCCAAGTGCCTGTTTCTCGCACCCGAGGTTGAATTTTTGGGCAGAAGGATTGCCGCTGATGGAATCCGCCCAACAGAGTCCAAAACAGAAGCAATTCGCCTGGCACCCAGGCCCGGAAAGTCTCAGAACTGCACGCCTTTCTCGGGCTACTCAATTACTTTGGTAACTTTATGCAGAACTTAAGCACGCTGCTGGAGCCTCTCCATGTGCTACTCAGGAAGGGGTGCGATTGGTTTTGTGGGGACGCCCAGGAACGCGCCTTCAATAAGGCACGCAACCTTCTGTGTTCCAACAGTGTTTTGACTTTCTTTGACCCAGATAAAAAGCTAGTTCTCACATGCGATGTGTCAGCATATGGGGTCGGGTGCGTTTTACAACATGTCAATAGTGCGGGCAAATTACAACCCATAGCTTATGCCTCCAGGTCACTTTCGCGGGCGGAGCGCGGGTACGGAATGATAAAGAAGGAGGCGCTCGCGTGCGTGTTCGGTGTGAAAAAGATGCACCAATACCTTTTCTGGGCCAAGTTCGCATTAGAAACTGACCACAAGCCCCTCACGTCCCTCCTATCCGAGAGCAAGGCAATAAACGCCAACGCCTCGGCGCGAATTCAATGGTGAGCACTCATGCTGGCATCCTACGACAATACCATAAGGCACAGACCAGGCACAGACAACTGTGCCGACGCGCTCAGCAGGCTACCCCTGGCGACAACAGAAGAGTCTAACGAACAGGACTGTGAGGTAGTCATGGCAATCAATGCCTTTGAGTCCACAGGTTCGCCCATGACGGCTCGCCAAATCAGAGCCTGGACGGCCAGCGACCCCACGTTATCCTTAGTAAAAAGATGTATCCTAACCGGTGACTGGGCAGAGGCTTGCGATGCCTGTCCTGAGGAATTAAAACCCTTTCACAGGCGCATGCATGAGCTATCACTACAAGCAGACTGCCGAATGTGGGGCAGCCGAGTAGTCATGCCTCTGTGAGGCAGAGAGGCATTTGTCCGGGAGCTCCACCCCGAGCACCCGGGGATCATTCTCATGAAGGCCACAGCTAGATCCTACGTCTGGTGGCCTGGTATTGACGCGGACTTGGAGCTCTGCATCCAAGAGGGCACCATTTGTGCCCAACTCAGCAATGCCCCCAGGGAGGGTTCACTGAGCCCCTGGCCCTGGCCTATCAAACCCTGGTCGCGGGTGCACGTAGTCTATGCGGGCCCATTCATGGGAAAAATGTTCCTCGTAGTTGTTGATGCATTTTCAAAGTGGATCGAATGCACCATTTTAAACTCGAGCACAACCTCCACCACTGTGGAGAGCCTCGCAACCATGTTTGCAACGCACGGAATTCCTGACATATTGGTCAGTAACAATGGTCCGTGCTTCACCAGCGCAGAATTCCAAGACTTTATAATTGACCACGGCATAAATCACGTCAAGACGGCACCGTTCAAGTCGGCCTCCAACGGCCTCCAGGCGGAGAGAGCAGTGCAATTCATTAAACAAGGCATGCTTAAAATCCAAGGTCCCACGCTGCAGGGTCGCCTGTCGCGACTGCTGCTGGCATACAGATCTCGTCCGCACTCACTGACTGGGATCCCCCCCACGCAACTGTTGATGAAAAGGACTTTAAAAACAAGGCTCTCATTAATCCTCCCAGACATGCACAAAATCGTTGAGGCAAAGCGCCATAAGCTGACTGAGTACCATGACAGAAATTCGAGGGGGAGATGGAATGCGATAGGGGACAAAGTGTTTGTACTAAACTATGGCAGGGGTCCCAAGTGGCTTGCAGGGACAGTAACGAGCAAGGAAGGAAACAGGCTACTGGTAGTACAAATGGACAATGGCAAAACCTGCTGGAGGCATGTCGACCAAGTCAAAAGCAGATTTACCAACAACACTGCGGAACCAGAGGCAGACTACAATGTGGAACTCGCACCACACCTGGTGGACAGACAGAGGGAACAACCTGAGGAAAGGGCAATCCCAACAGACAGCCCAGGCGAGTCAACAACAATCACACCAATTGAAACAGACAGCCCAGGCGAGATACCAGCAACCACACCCAAAGAAAAACAGACACCAAGGTAAACAACTGAACCACAACTCAGTCGCTCCACGTGAGAGCGTAGACCACCTGAGAGACTGAACCTATAAAGACAATAAGACCTTGGGGGAGGGTGATGTCATGTATCTTACATTATTGTACATAACTCTATCCTAACATGCTATATATGACTGTAATAAGATATGACCTGTGACCACCAGCATACCTTACCACCAGGGGTGCACTTGCAAGAGACAGGTATTTCAGGACAGGTCTCAGGCAAGTGCAGCATTCCAGAGCTGTGAAATAAAGGTGCAGGTCCAGAGTGACCTTGACTTCACAACATGCCTCGTGTGAATCTGTACTGAGGGGGACAGGACTTTATAGTTTGGACTAATAATCTGGAGATGTGAGTTCAAATCCCATGATGGCAGCTGGGGAATTGAAATTCAGTCAGTCGGTAAGATAATAAAGAACGAGAGACAGGTAATTTGGTGTAGTTCAATTTAGCACCCACATGCTTCTCCTTGAAGGATACTGCTGGAGTTAAAAATGGTGTATAAATAAATAAAACAACTCGTAACAATATATTACCATGTTGCTCTCTTATATTCCTATGAGCATCATAATGAAGCATTTGCAAACAATCTTCAGCCAGAAGTGCCGAGTGGATGATCCATATCGGCCTCCTCCTGAGGTTGCCACCTTCAGAAAAGCCAGGCTTCAGCCAATTTGATTCACTCCACATGATATCAAGAAACGGCTGAATGCACTGGATACAGCAAAGGCTATGGGCCCTGATAACATCCTGGCTGTAGCGCTCCAGAACTAGCCGTGTCTCCAGCCAAGCTGTTCCAGTACAGCTACAATATTGGCATCTACCTGACAATGTGAAAAACTGGCTAGGTATGGTCTGTCCACAAAGCAGGACAAATCCATTCTGGCCAATGACTGCCCCATCAGTCTACTCTCAATCATCAGCAAAGTGATGGAAGGTGTTGTCGACAGTGTTATCAAGTGGCATTTACTCACCAATAACCTGCTCACTGAGGCCCAGTTTGGGTTCTGACTGGGACCACTCTATTCAAGACCTAATTACAGCCTCGGTCCAAACATGATAAAAGACCTGAATTCCAGAGGTGAGGTGAGAATGACTGCACTTGACATCAAGGCAGCATTTGACTGAGTGCGGCATCAAGGAGCTTTAGTAAAACTGAAGTTAATGGGAATCAGGGGGAAAACGCTCCAGCGGCTGGAGTCATACCTGGCACAAAGGAAGATGGTTGTGGTTGTTGAAGATCAATCATTCCAGCCCCAGGATATTGCTGCAGGAGCTCCTCAGGGAAGTGTTCTAGGCCCAACCACCTTCTGTCACTTTATCAATGACCTTCCCTCCATCATAAGGTCAGCAGTGGAGATATTCGCTAATGATTGCAGTGTTTAGTTCTATTCGCAACTCCTCATAGAATGAAGCAGCCCATGCCTGCATACAACAAAACCAGCACGACACACATTTGCGCCAAACAAGTGCCAGGCACTGACAATCTCCAACAAGTGAGAGTCTAACCAGCTCTCCTTGATATTCAATGGCATTACCATTGCCAAATTCCCCACCATCAACATCCTGGGGGGGGTCACCATTGACCAGAAACTTAACTCGACCAGCCACATAAATACTGTGGCTACAAGAGCAGATCAGAGGCTGGGTATTCTGCAGTGAGTGTCTCACCTCCTTACTCCCCAAATCCTTTCCACCATCTGCAAGGTACAAGTCAGGAGTGTGAAGGAATGTTCTCCACTTGCCTGGATGAGTGCAGCTCCAACTACACTCAAGAAGCTCGACACCATCCAGGACAAAGCAATGCACTTGATTGTTACCTCATCCACCACGTTAAATATTCACTCCCTCCATCATTGACGCACCATGACTGCAGTGTGTACCATCGACAAGATGCGCTGCAGCAACTCGCCAAGGGTTCTTTGGCAGCACCTCCCAAACCCGTGACCTCTATCACCTAGAAGGACAAGGGCAGCAGGCACATGGGAACACCAACACCTGCAAGTTCACCTCCAAGTTACACACCATCCTGACTTGGAAATATATCACGATTACTTCATCGTCGCTGGGTCAAAATCCTGGAACTTCTTCACTAGCAGCACTGTGCGAGAACCTTCACCACAAGGACTGCAGCGGTTTAAGAAGGTGGCTCACCACCACCTTCTCGAGAGTAATTAGGTATGGGCAATAAATGCTGGCGTTGCAAAGAGATGCCCACATCCCATGAAAGACTTAAAAAGATAATTAGAATAAATAAAGGAGAGATTTAAATTTTGCCATTCCTAAAGTATTTGACCTCGAAATTCCACCCCTTACAAGGCACTGAGGAAACTCCTGGAAAGGGCTGAGATCCGGCATTATTGATTCTCTGGGGGTTCCACCAGTCTCCTGCTGGCATAACAGCGGGAGACCCGTGGAATTGCCACAGACCTTCAGGCCCTTTCAGCTAAAGAAGTATTATCACTTTAGGAGAAAATATTACTTGAGTTTAATTAACCAAACAGCAATATACAAAGCAAGGTGATCTATTGCACAGGAAATGCAAAATTGAATTTTAAATCGTTAAAGCAAGTCATTTTAAGGTAATACGTTCACTGAAGCACTTAGGTGATGAATATATCACAATGGTGTTAATATACTTTTAACAAAGTTTAATTCTCTGTAATCTAATCAAGGTAGTTAAAATGATACAGGTAGTTGATAGGGTGGATACAGAGAACGATTTCCTCTGGTGGAAAACCAGTACAAGGGTGCATAATCTTAAAATTAGAGCTCCACCAATTAGGGATGAAATCAGGTACAAAAGGTGTGTAAATCTGGAATTCTTTCCCCCAAAGGGTTGTGGATGCTGGGTTAATTGGAATTTTCAAGACTGAGAGCGATAGACTTTTGTTATGTAATGGTATCAAGGCTGCTTGGCGGCAGGTATTGTCCCAAATGCTGGATTGTACAATTCCAGACTGAAGCAGAGGGCAGACATGAACTTGTTCAAGATAATCAAGAGCCTAGTAAGAGTTCAGCAGGGCAGTAGCAACCGACAGAATAACAATTTGCTGGAGGCTTGGTGCAGTGAATCAGCAAAGAGAGAAGCAAAGTATGACTAGCCAAGAGCAGGGATGGAGGATGAGTGGGAGATGAGACCGGGTGAAAATAAGAATATAAGAACATAAGAAATAGGAACAGGAGTAGGCCATACGGCCCCTCAAGCCTCCTCCGTCATTCAATAGGATCATGGCTGATCTGATCATGGACTCATCCACTTCCCTGCCTGATCCCCATAATTCCTTATCCCCTTATCATTTAAGAAACTGTCTATTTCTCTCTTACATTTATTTAATGTCCAAGCTACCATAGCTCTCTGAGGCAGCGAATTCCACAGATTTACAACCCTCACAGAGAAGAAATTCCTCCTCATTTCTGTTTTAAATGGGCAGCCCCTTTTTCTAAGATCATGCCCTCTAGTTCTAATAGAAACATAGAAACATAGAAAATAGGTGCAGGAGCAGGCCATTCAGCCCTTCTAGCCTGCACCGCCATTCAATGAGTTCATGGTTGAACATGAAACTTCAGTACCCCATTCCTGCTTTCTCGCCATAACCCTTGATCCCCTGAGTAGTAAGGACTTCATCTAACTCCCTTTTGAATATATTTAGTGAATTGGCCTCAACAACTTTCTGTGGTAGAGAATTCCACAGGTTCACCACTCTCTGGGTGAAGAAGTTTCTCCTCATCTCGGTCCTAAATGGCTTACCCCTTATCCTCAGACTGTGACCCCTGGTTCTGGACTTCTCCAACATTGGGAACATTCTTCCTGCATCTAACCTGTCTAAACCTGTCAGAATTTTAAACGTTTCCATGAGGTCCCCTCTCATTCTTCTGAACTCCAGTGAATACAAGCCCAGTTGATCTCGTCTTTCTTGATAGGTCAGTCCCGCCATCCCGGGAATCAGTCTGGTGAACCTTCGCTGCACTCCCTCAATAGCAAGAATGTCTTTCCTCAAGTTAGGAGACCAAAACTGTACACAATACTCCAGGTGTGGCCTCACCAAGGCCCTGTACAACTGTAGCAACACCTCCCTGCCCCTGTATTCAAATCCCCTCGCTATGAAGGCCAACATGCCATTTGCTTTCTTAAACGCCTGCTGTACCTGCATGCTAACCTTCAATGACTGATGTACCATGACACCCAGGTCTCGTTGCACCTTCCCTTTTCCTAATCTGTCACCATTCAGATAATAGTCTGTCTCTCTGTTTTTACCACCAAAGTGGATAACCTCACATTTATCCACTTTATACTTTATCTGCCATGCATTTGCCCACTCACCTAACCTATCCAAGTCGCTCTGCAGCCTAATAGCATCCTCCTCGCAGCTCACACTGCCACCCAACTTAGTGTTATCCGCAAATTTGGAGATACTGCATTTAATCCCCTCGTCTAAATCATTAATGTACAATGTAAACAGTTGGGGCCCCAGCACAGAACCTTGCGGCACCCCACTAGTCACTGCCTGCCATTCTGAAAAGTACCCATTTACTCCTACTCTTTGCTTCCTGTCTGACAACCAGTTCTCAATCCACGTCAGCACACTACCCCTAATCCCATGTGCTTTAACTTTGCACATTAATCTCTTGTGTGGGACCTTGTCGAAAGCCTTCTGAAAGTCCAAATATACCACATCAACTGGTTCTCCTTTGTCCACTTTACTGGAAACATCCTCAAAAAATTCTACCTCATCAGTGGAAACATCCTCTCTGCATCCACTTTGTCAAGCCCCCTCATAATCTTATACGTTTCGATAAGATCACCTCTCGTTCTTCTGAATTCCAATGAGTAGAGGCCCAACCTACTCAACCTTTCCTCATAACTCAAACCCTCATCCCCGGAATCAAACTATTGAACCTTCGCTGAACTGCCTCCAAAGCAAGTATATCCTTTCGTAAATATGGAAACCAAAACTGCACGCAGTATTCCAGGTGTGGCCTCATCAATACTTCCCTGCTTTTATACTCCATCCCCTTTGCAATAAGGGCCAAGATACCATTGGCCTTCCTGATCACTTGCTGTACCTGCTTACTATCCATTTGTGTGTCATGCACAAGTACACCCAAGTCCCGCTGTACTGCAGCACTTTGCAATCTTTCTCCATTTAAATAATAACATGCTCTTTGATTTTTTTTCTGGCAAAGTGCATGACCTCACACTTTTCAACATTATACTCCATCTGCCAAATTTTTGCCCATTCACTTAGCCTTTTGCAGATTTTTTGTGTCCTCCTCACACATTGCTTTTCCTCCCATCTTTGTATCATCAGCAAACTTGGTTCTGTTACACTCAATCCCTTCTTCCAAGTCGTTAATGTAGATTGTAAATAGTTGGGGTCCCATCATTGATCCCTGTGGCACCCCACTAGTTACTGATTGCCAACCAGAGAATTAACCATTTATCCCAACTCTCTGTTCTCTGTTAGATAGCCAATCCTCTATCCATGCTAATATATTACCCCCAAACCTGTGAACTTTTATTTTGTGCAGCAACATTTTATATGACACCTTGTCAAATGCCTTCTGGAAGTCCAAATACACCACATCCACTAGTTCCCCTTTATCCATCTTTTCATTACATCCTCAAAGAACTCCAGCAAAATCAAACAGTCAGCCAACAGATAGGGTAGTCCATAGTTCAGGTCCCTGGATAACATATATTCACATGCATAAACACATGCATCACACACCACTTGTACATGGGAATGACAACATTGATTGCATTCTTGAAAGAGAGAGTATGCACATACAGCAAGTAATAAGGAAGGCAAATGGAATGTTGGCCTTTATTGCAAGGGGGATAGAGTATAAAAACACAAAAGTCCTGCTAGAACTGTACAGGGTATTGGTGAGGCCACATATTTAAGGAAGGAGCTACTTGCATTGGAGGCTGTTCAGAGAAGGTTCACTAGGTTGATTCCGGAGATGAGGGGGTTAACTTATGAGGATAGGTTCAGCAGGTTGGGCCTATACTCATTGGAATTCGGAAGAATGAGAGGTGATCTTATTGAAACTTATAAGATAATGAGGGGACTCGCCAAGATGGATGCAGAGAGGATATTTCCATTCATAGGCAAAACTAAAACTAGAGAACATAGTCTTAGAATAAGGGGCCGCCCATTTAAAACTGAGATGAGGAGAAATTTGTTCTCTCAAAGGGTTGTAAATCTGTGAAAGTTGCTGCCCAGAGAGCTGTGGAGGCTGGATCATTGAATATATTTAAGGTGGCGATAGACAGATTTTTGAGCGATAAGGGAGTAAAAGGTTATGGGGAGCAAGCAGGGAAGTGGAGCTGAGTCCATGATCAGATCAGCCATGATCGTATTGAATAGCGGAGCAGGCTCGAGGGGCCAAACCGCTGTTCCTATTTCTTATGTTCTTATGTGTGACGTGTTAGTTACATCTAGCACGGGATAATTCAGTCACTTGGGCAAATTTCACAGTTCTCTCACATTGATGCATAAGGTCCATAGGAAAGGATATTTAACTGGACTAATCACACAACTGAAGCATCAATTACTTGCTTTATGCAGCATTGGACAGCCAATTGACTAATATTGCCAATGTACAGGTCAGAGGCTCCTCCTGTGCCATGTAGGAACTCAGGGACACTTCCGGTGTCCCTGACGACTATGTGTGTGAGAAGTGTGTCCGCCTCGAGCTCCTGACGGTCCGCGTTACGGAATTGGAGCTGAGGGTGGATTCACTCTGGAGCATCCACGATGCAGAGAATGACGTGAGTATCACGTGTAGTGAGTTGGTCTTACCGCAGGAGAAGGGTCCACAGCCAGATAGGGAATGGAAGACCAGCAGGAAGAGCAGTGCAAGGAAGGTAGTGCAGGGGTCCCCTGTGGTCATCCCCCTGCAAAACAGATACACCATTTTGAGTACTGTTGGGGGGGATGACTCATCAGGGGAGGGCAGCAGCAGACAAGTTCATGGCACCGTGGCTGGCGCTGCTGCACAGGAGGGCAAGAAAAAGAGTGGGAGCGCGATAGTGATCGGGGATTCAATTGTGATGGGAATAGATAGGCGTTTCTGCGGCCGCAACCGAGACTCCAGGATGGTATGTTGCCTCCCTGGTGCAAGGGTCAAGGATGTCTCAGAGCGGGTGCAGGACATTCTGAAATGGGAGGGAGAACAGCCAGTTGTCGTGGTGCACATTGGTACCAACGACATCGGTAAAAAAAGGGATGAGGTCCTACGAAACGAATTTAAGGAGCTAGGAGCTAAATTAAAAAGTAGGACCTCAAAAGTAGTAATCTCAGGATTGCTACCAGTGCCACGTGCTAGTCAGAGTAGGAATCGCAGGATAGCGCAGATGAATACGTGGCTTGAACAGTGGTGCAGCAGGGAGGGATTCAAATTCCTGGGGCATTGGAACTGGTTCTGGGGGAGGTGGGACCAGTACAAACCGGACGGTCTGCACCTGGGCAGGACCGAAACCAATGTCCTAGGGGGAGTGTTTGCTAGTACTGTTGGGGAGGAGTTAAACTAATATGGCAGGGGGATGGGAACCAATGCAGGGAGACAGAGGGAGACAAAAGGGAGGCAGAGGCAGGAGACGGAGGGGAGATTGGGGGGGGTGGGGGGCGGAGAGGCCGGGGCAGGGAACAGGAAGGGCCACTGTGCGGCAGAATTCTAAAAGGACAAAGGGTGTTAAAAAAACAAGCCTGAAGGCTTTGTGTCTTAATGCAAGGAGTATCCGCAATAAGGTGAATGAATTAACTGTGCAAATAGATGTTAACAAATATGATGTGATTGGGATTACGGAGACGTGGCTCCAGGATGATCAGGGCTGGGAACTCAACATCCAGGGGTATTCAACATTCAGGAAGGATAGAATAAAAGGAAAAGGAGGTGGGGTAGCATTGCTGGTTAAAGAGGAGATTACTGCAATAGTTAGGAAAGACATTAGCTTGGATGATGTGGAATCTATATGGGTAGAGCTGCAGAACACCAACGGGCAAAAAACGTTCGTGGTAGTTGTGTACAGACCTCCAAACAGTAGTAGTGATGTTGGGGAGGGCATCAAACAGGAAATTAGGGGTGCATGCAATAAAGGTGCAGCAGTTATAATGGGTGACTTTAATATGCACATAGATTGGGCTAGCCAAACTGGAAGCAATACGGTGGAGGAGGATTTCCTGGAGTGCATAAGGGATGGTTTTCTAGACCAATATCTCGAGGAACCAACTAGGGGGGAGGTCATCTTAGACTGGGTGTTGTGTAATGAGAGAGGACTAATTAGCAATCTCATTGTGCGAGGCCCCTTGGGGAAGAGTGACCATAATATGGTGGAATTCTGCATTAGGATGGAGAATGATACAATTAATTCAGAGACCATGGTCCAGAACTTAAAGAAGGGTAACTTTGAAGGTATGAAGTGTGAATTGGCTAGGATAGATTGGCGAATGATACTTAAGGGGTTGACTGTGGATGGGCAATGGCAGACATTTAGAGACCGCATGGATGAATTACAACCATTGTACATTCCTGTCTGGCATAAAAATAAAAACGGAAGGTGGCTCAACCGTGGCTATCAAGAGAAATCAGGGATAGTATTAAAGCCAAGGAAGTGGCATACAAATTGGCCAGAAATAGCAGCAAACCTGGGGACTGGGAGAAATTTAGAACTCAGCAGAGGAGGACAAAGGGTTTGATTAGGGCAGGGAAAATGGAGTACGAGAAGAACCTTGCAGGGAACATTAAGGCGGATTGCAAAAGTTTCTATAGGTATGTAAAGAGAAAAAGGTTAGTAAAGACAAAAGTAGGTCCCCTGCAGTCAGAATCAGGGGAAGTCATAACGGGGAACAAAGAAATGGCAGACCAATTGAACAAGTACTTTGGTTCAGTATTCACTAAGGAGGACACAAACAACCTTCCGGATATAAAAGGGGTCAGAGGGTCTAGTAGGGAGGAGGAACTGAGGGAAATCTTTATTAGTCGGGAAATTGTGTTGGGGAAATTGATGGGATTGAAGGCCGATAAATCCTCAGGGCCTGATGGACTGCATCCCAGAGTACTTAAGGAGGTGGCCTTGGAAATAGCGGATGCATTGACAGTCATTTTCCAACATTCCATTGACTCTGGATCAGTTCCTATCGAGTGGAGGGTAGCCAATGTAACCCCACTTTTTAAAAAAGGAGGGATAGAGAAAACAGGGAATTATAGACCGGTCAGCCTGAGCTCAGTAGTGGGTAAAGTAATGGAATCAATTATTAAGGATGTCATAGCAGCGCATTTGGAAAATGGTGACATGATAGGTCCAAGTCAGCATGGATTTGTGAAGGGAAAATCATGTTTGACAAATCTTCTGGAATTTTTTGAGGATGTTTCCAGTAAAGTGGACAAAGGAGAACCAGTTGATGTGGTATATTTGGACTTTCAGAAGGCTTTCGACAAGGTCCCACACAAGAGATTAATGTGCAAAGTTAAAGCACATGGGATTGGGGGTAGTGTGCTGACGTGGATTGAGAACTGGTTGTCAGACAGGAAGCAAAGAGTAGGAGTAAATGGGGACTTTTCAGAATGGCAGGAAGTGACTAGTGGGGTACCGCAAGATTCTTTGCTGGGGCCCCAGCTGTTTACATTGTACATTAATGATTTAGACGAGGGGATTAAATGTAGTATCTCCAAATTTGCGGATGACACTAAGTTGGGTGGCAGTGTGAGCTGCGAGGAGTATGCTATGAGGCTGCAGAGTGACTTGGATAGGTTAGGTGAGTGGGCAAATGCATGGCAGATGAAGTATAATGTGGATAAATGTGAGGTTATCCACTTTGGTGGTAAAAACAGAGAGACAGACTATTATCTGAATGGTGACAGATTAGGAAAAGGGAAGGTGCAACGAGACCTGGGTGTCATGGTACATCAGTCCTTGAAGGTTGGCATGCAGGTACAGCAGGCGGTTAAGAAAGCAAATGGTATGTTGGCCTTCATAGCGAGGGGATTTGAGTACAGGGGCAGGGAGGTGTTGCTACAGTTGTACAGGGTCTTGGTGAGGCCACACCTGGAGTATTGTGTACAATTTTGTTCTCCTAACTTGAGGAAGGACATTCTTGTTATTGAGGGAGTGCAGCGAAGATTCACCAGACTGATTCCTGGGATGGTGGGACTGACCTATCAAGAAAGACTGGATCAACTGGGCTTGTATTCACTGGAGTTCAGAAGAATGAGAGGGGACCTCATAGAAACGTTTAAAATCCTGACGGGTTTAGACAGATTAGATGCAGGAAGAATGTTCCCAATGTTGGGGAAGTCCAGAACCAGGGGTCACAGTCTAAGGATAAGGGGTAAGCCATTTAGGACCGAGATGAGGAGAGACTTCTTCACCCAGAGAGTGGTGAACCTGTGGAATTCTCTGCCACAGAAAGTGGTTGGGGCCAATTCACTAAATATATTCAAAAGGGAGTTAGATGAAGTCCTTACTACTCGGGGGATCAAGGGGTATGGCGAGAAAGCAGGAAGGAGGTACTGAGGTTTCATGTTCAGCCATGAACTCATTGAATGGTGGTGCAGGCTAGAAGGGCTGAATGGCCTGCTCCTGCACCTATTTTCTATGTTTCTATGTTTCTATGTTTCTATTCACGGCAAGTGTCTCACCTCCTGATGCTCCACTTGCCTGGATGAGTGCAGCTCCAACAACACTTAAGAAGCTCATCACTATCCAGGACAAAGCAGTCTGCTTGATTGTCACCCCATCCACCACCTTCAACATTCACTTCCTCCACCACCAGCGCACCGTGGCTGCATTGTGTACCATCCATAAAATGCACTGCAGCAATTTGCCAAGACTTCTTCGGCAGCACCTCCCACTTAGTGGGGCGGTGCTGGTGTAGCGGGGCTGCGATAATGAGGAGCACGGATGGGTGTTCATATTCCTGGAGGTTTCATCACATGACCTCACGTCTCCGACAGCTCCGTTCCCACAATTCCGCTATCAATCGCCTAAAATGTTCATCCTCGCGGTTTAACGCTTTCCCCCAACTAGCAAGCAAGCATACTCTTCCTTAGCCGATTGGATGATTCTGCACTGTCACGCAAACTGCCTTTTTCCCAATTTGCAATATTTTTTATCACAAATAAATGAAAGTTTTCAAAGAAAGTGAAAAAAAACGTAATGATGTTTCTCCCTGGGTTTTTGCTCCCCACTGTGTCCAAGAGATTATTCTTGAATTCCTGGAGACTCCAGGACAATCCAAGAGGGTTGGCAGCCCTAAGCACAGACTGTCAACAGACCAGGATAGCTGAACCTGAAGGCTGGTAAGCAGCAGGTTAGCAGGAAAATGTTGTGCATACTGATTGACATTCAGATAGCTCTACTGGGTGGCCCATGTGTGATAATGTGGTACTTTCGAAGCATATCTTCAAATAGAGGCACTGGCAGAGCCATTCAAAGAAAGGAGCATGGCATTGCAAGGATGCAGAAAAGAAGAGCACGCAATGACAATGAGAGCAACCTTTAGACATACCTGGCTGAAGGGTAGTTAAGGAGAATAAAAACTGCAGGGTGCCCGGGAGGTAAACGAGGAAAAGTGTTTAGTGTGTCATGTGGATGCAGGTGGCAGTAAGTGCCACTCTTGCACTCTGAGGCTGCAGACCACTGCCAGAAATAGATCAACAACTTGACAATGATAGTTAAGGTAAGACATCGGCCACTGTTCTGTTTCTTCCTTTGGGAATTAACATGCTGTTCACCCTCTAAAATTGATAGCTGTACAGGTTACTTACCACAATGATCTGTGGTCAAGGGGTTCATTAATTCAAGACATTACAATAATTGGCATCCCCCTAATAACAATTGCTTGCCTGCAGAACTCCTTTCCTCCATTTGAACAGGGTGACACCAGCTAATCTATTAAAACATCTGTCTGATGATACATGGGAGAAAACAGAAAATTCTTGAAATGCACAGCAGTTCAGGCAGCATCTGTGGAGAGGGAAACAGAAAGAAAGAAAGAAAGAAAGACCTGGATTTATATAGCACTTTTCACAACCACTGGACATCTCAGCGATTTACAGCCAGTGAAGTACTTTTCGAGTGTAGTCACTGTTCTAATGTGGGAAACGTGACAGCCAAGTTGCGTCGGGCAAACTCCCACAAACAGCAATGTGATAATGACCAGATCATCTGTTTTTGCTTTGTTGATTGATGGATAAATATTAGCTAGGACACCGGGGATAATTCCCCTGCTCTTCTTTGAAATAATAACTGGAAATCTTTTTATGTCCACCTGAGAGAGTGGGGCGTCGGTTTAACGTCTCAATCAAAAGACAACACCTCCGATAGTGCAGCACTCCCTCAGCACTGCACTGGAGTGCCAGCCTAGATATTATGTGCCCAAAGCCGACCCCCACACCATGATCCCCGATTTCCCTCCCGTGATCCCCAATCCCCGCCCACGATCGGAGATTCTCCCCGCCCTTGCCCCCCCCCCCCCCGCCCCCGTGCGAAACAGAGATAATGGCCGGAATTAATAAATGGGTGGGTTTGGGGCATGGGGTAGTTAAAGTAGAAGTGGGATTTGCAACCTGATCCCACCTCCAACCTACCCACTTCCAGTTTTGCTGCAGGGGGGACAGGGGCAACGTTACCTCACTTTAAATATTGCAAAGAGGCTGGGAGCCTCTATTTTCCCCTCCATCTTGAATTTTGCTGCCTGTGGATGGGGTTCAAACAATTTTTTAAACCCGGCAGTTAAACCGAGGTGGGGACTGCAACATCCAGAAGGTAAGTGTCTTGATACCACTTTCCTGGATCCAGGGTCCCACTTAACCCACCCCCCGCGATTGGAGAACCCCCCCAGGAGGCCACCGATCACTCTCCTAGGCCTCCTCACCATGCCCAGAGTTCCCCCACATCCCAAACAATGATGAGATGATGATGAGGCTGGCCACGTTCCTCCGGTGACCGACCACCCCCACCCCCCATGATCCCCGGCCGACCTCCACCCCACGATCAATGATCCCCGCCTGCGATCCCCACTTGTCTTGGGGAAGAGTGACCATAATATAGTAGAATTATTTATTAAGATGGAGAGTGACACAGTTAATTCAGAGACTAGGGTCCTGAACATAAGGAAAGGTAACTTTGATGGTATGAGACGTGAATTGGCTAGAATTTAGACTGGTGAATGATACTTAAAGGGTTGACGGTGGATACGCAATGGCAAACATTTGAAGAGCACATGGGTGAACATCAACAATTGTACATCCCTGTCTGGAGTAAAAATAAAACGGGGAAGGTGGCTCAGCCATGGCTAACAAGGGAAATTAGGGATATTGTTAAATTCAAGGAAGAGGCATATAAATTGGCCAGAAAAAGCAGAAATTCTGAAGACTGGGGGAAATTTAGAATTCAGCAGAGGAGGAAAAGGGTTTAATTAGGAGGGGGAAAGTAGAGTTTGAAAGGAAGCTTGCTGGGAACATAAGAACTGACTACAAAAGCTTCTATAGCTATGTGAAGAGAAAATGATTAGTGAAGACAAATGTAGGTCCCTTGCAGTCAGAATCAGGTGAATTTATAATGGGGAACAAAGAAATGGCAGGCCAATTGAATAAATACTTTGGTTCTGTCTTCACAAAGGAAGACAGAAATAACGTTCCGGAAATACTAAGGGACGGAGGGTCGAGCGAGAAGGAGGAACTGAAGAAAATCCTTATTAATTCGGAAATTGTGCTCGGGAAATTGATAGGATTGAAGGCTGATAAATCCCCAGGGCCTGATGCCTGATAGTCTACATCCCAGAGTATTTAAGGAAGTGGCCCTAGAAATAGTGGATGCATTGGTGATCATTTTCCAACAGTCTATCGACTCTGGATCAGTTCCCATGGACTGGAGGGTAGCTAATGTAATGCCACTTTTTAAAAAAGGAGGGAGAGAGAAAACGGGGATTTATACACCGGTTAGCCTGACATCAGTTGTGGGGAAAATGTTGGAATCAATTATTAAAGATGAAATAACAGCGCATTTGGAAAGCAGTGACAGGATCGGTCCAAGTCAGCATGGATTTATGAAAGGGAAATCATGCTTGTCAAATCTTTTGGAATTTTTTGAGGATGTAACTAGTAGAGCGGACAAGGGACAACCAGTGGATGTGGGGTATTTGGACTTTCAAAAGGCTTTTGACAAGGTCCCACACAAGAGATTGGTGTGCGAAATTAAAGCACATGGTATTGGAGGTAATATATTGACGTGGATAGAGAACTGGTTGGCAGACGAGAAGCAGAAAGTCGGGATAGACGGGTCATTTTCAGAATGGTAGTAGTGACTAGTGAGGTGCCGCAGGGCTCAATGATTTGGATGAAGGAATTGAGTGTAAGATCTCCAAGTTTGCAGATGACACGAAGCTGTGTGGTGGTGTGAGCTGTGAGGAGGATGCTAAGAGGCTGCAGAGTGACTTGGACAGGTTAGGTGATTGGGCAAATGCATGGCAGATGCAGTATAAGGTGGATAAATGTGAGGTTCTCCACTTTGGGGGCAAAAACATGAAAGCAGAATATTATCTGAATGGCGGCAGATTAGAAAAAGGGGAGGTGCAATGAGACCTGGGTGTCATGGTACATCAGTCATTGAAGGTTGGCATGCAGGTGCAGCAGGCGGTGAAGCAGGCAAATGGCATGTTGGCCTTCTTAGCTAGGGATTTGCGTATAGGAACAGGGAGGTCTTGCTGCAGCTGTACTTGGTGAGGTCTCACCTAGAATATTGTGTTCAGTTCTAGTCTCCTAATCTGAGGAAGGACGTTCTTGCTATTGAGGGAGTGCAGCGAAGGTTCACCAGACTGATTCCCGGATGGCAGGACTGACATATGAGGAGAGACTGAATCAACTGGGCCTCTATTCACATGGCGTTTAGAAGAATGAGAGGGGATCTCATAGAAACATATAAAATTCTGATGGGACTGGACATTTTGGATGCAGGAAGAATGTTCCCGAATTTGGGAGAGTCCAGAACCAGGGGTCACAGTCTTAGGATAAGGGGTAAGCCATTTAGGACCAAGATGAGGAGAAACTTCTTCACTCAGAGAGTTGTTAACCTGTGGAATTCTCTTCCGCAGAGAGTTGTTGATGCCAGTTCATTAGATATATGCAAGAGGAAGTTAGATATGGTCCTTCTGGTTAAAGGGATCAAGGGCTATGGAAAGAAAGCAAGAAAGGGGTATTTAGGTGAACGATAAGCCTTGATCTTATTGAATGGTGGTGCAGGCTCGAAGGGTCAAATGGCCTACTCCTGCACCTATTTTCTATATTTCTATCATTCTCATTCTCTGTTTCTAATCCACGATCTCCCCGATCCTCAATCCACTGCCGATCTTCTCTCCCCCATCCCGATCCCCAATTCACCACCCCCTCCCGATTGCCGAACCCCCTCCCGTGATGCCTGCTCCGGACCGGCCCCTCACAACTGAGGCCTATCCACCCACATCCAGCCACTCAATCTGGCTGGCTGCGGGCGGTAAATCGAGGCCGCACAGTCAAATTAGGCCCTGCCGGTAAAGTCAGCAGGCCCTGTGGGAAACCCAGTGCCTCCAGTTTCCTGCCCACCTCAGAACACCGCCCCACACCACCCCCAACCCGCCTCCCTGAAGAAAATTTCAGCCAACGTTTCAGGTCGATGACCATTCGACAGAACTGGAAAGAGTCAGAGGTATAAGAGGTTTTACACAAATGCAAAGGCTTGCTTACCATCTCCTTTTGCTTTTTACAATCATTCCCATTGGCATTTAATCACTCCTGGCTTCTACTCTATCACAGACCTTCTCTTTTGTTCTTACCTCTCCTCTCCCCTTTCCCTGCCTCTGCACTTGCTTATAACCTGTTATATCTCTATGTTTTTCCAGTTCTGACGAAAAGTCGTCGACCTGAAACTTTGGCCACAATTTCCCCGACTTCGGTGGGTCCGGTGCGGCCGGGGTCGGTGGTGGGTCCTGACCTCGCTGTCATCTCCAGTCTGCTCTTTGGCTACAATATCTGAGGTGAGTATCAACTTGCCTCACAAAGATCCCTTTCTGGCCTCAGGGCAAACAGCAAGGCACTCAGCAATACGAAATAAAAATCCTCACCCCAAACAATACTGATAACATAGAATTTTCATTTAATGGTTTGAGTTCCAGGTGCAGAACTTCCTGAGTGTTGTCATAGCTGCACCCATCCAAGCAAGTGGCAGTGTTTCACCACAGTCCTGACTTAAGTCTTGCAGATGGTGGAGAGATATTGAGGTGCCAGGAGGTGAGCCAATCATCGCAGAGGAGCCAGAAAAATATTGACTGCTTAAAATGTATGTTAAATAGACCCAAGTTTTCCCCCTCTGCTAGTACAGCACACCTCCATGAGGTGTGCCGACTTTGTAGAACAGAAACGGCGCTGATTTTTTACCTCCGTATTCTCCCCGTTGGTTCCAGGCCTGTGGCCTGTGGCGCAGCGCATCGGAATGCGTGGTGGGCGGAGCCAGATCCTGGCACTGAAAACAGTGCCGGGACCTCTGCACATGTGCGCTAGAGTCTGCGTGCATGTTCAGTAGCTCCTGGCAGGCCGTTTCTGCAAATGCGCGCTGCAGGCTGTGTGGGAGGGGCCCGAAGCACGCCACCCCTAGCCCTGGCTGAATGGGTTCCCTCATCGGTGGCCAGAGTGCGCTCTGCAGGCTGTGTCAACTCTGACCTCCTCCTCTCCCCCCCTCCTCCCCTCTCCCCCCTCTCTCCCTCCTCCTTTCTCCCCGCTCCTCTCCTCTCCCCCCCTCTCCTCTCCCCTGCTCCTCTCTCCCCCCGCTCCTCTCTTCCCCCCCACCCTCCCCTGTCCCCCACTCTTCTCCTCCCCCCTCCTAGCCCTGGCCAAATGGTCTCCCTTATCGGCGGCTCACTGCCTTCCTGGGCCGTGTTTTGGTAGGACTTCTATTTTTTATTTGTTATTGATTGATTGATTGCTTATTACTTTGGTCTTGGTGCTTTAGGGGCAGGGTTCCTTCTATTTTTTTATTTGTTAATTAATTGCTTATTATTTTTTGTGCTATGTTTGGTGCTTGGTGGTGCTTTAAATGTAGTTACTTGCGCCGTTTCCTTAACTCTAGGTCAAGTATTTCTGTGCGAAGAGAAGTGGCAGCATACACTGGCCGAAGTTAGTTTGGAGCAACTATTTGCTGGCCAAACACCTAAAACAGGGGTAAGTGGCTGGGAACGCCCCCTTTTGAAAAAAAACTGAACGAAAAAAAACCTAACTCACTTGCACTGGCATAAATTAAATGGCCAGAATTGCAACTAAAAAGATAATCCAGAAAAATCAAGTTGTTCCCCCAAAAAAGGAGCAACTCCTGGGGAAACGTCAGCCCAATATCTGTACACCACCACCATCGTATCATGAAGCTCAAATACTTCAGAACTCTTCCTGATAAATGAACTATATGAACGATATATTGCAACTGTTGTATTCAGTGTATCCATTTTGTTAATAGCCTTGCTGTAGTCACTATCAAGGCTTTGCGTGTCCTGACATCACAGTTACATGGGCCTCTCCGGATCTGATGTTTGGTCAGAAAATGATGGCAGATTTTTATTTTCTTCTCACATTCAGGAGAAAAACCTTTTTCAATGGTATGGCTTTACCTCACCCCTTAATGGTCCCTAAATATGTAAATGATTAATTAAATGTCATAATTTAAATATAGTTAGTACATTACTCATGTTTTGTGTAAGTTATTAAATCACTGAGTAAGTTAGCTGATTCTCAAATAAAGTTAAGAACTTATTGAATGGTGAAACAGTGGTTGAAATGTTGGTGCATTGTGTAATTAGGATAAGTGCTCGGTGTCCTGCAAAGTTTGGGTCACAGGATTAGCACTGGGCTGGTTAGTGAATTAGATTGAATGGCAGTGTGTGTGAAGCTATTTGTTTAAAAAAAAAGAGAAAATATATAGAAATATATGCTTGGTTTTTAGGGCCCATTAGATCGGCATAAAAGAGAGATGAAAAGTAAGTGTGTTTTATGTTAAAATAGGCTATAAAAAAAGCTAAAGGCACAAATGAGTGTGTCTTAAGAAATGCATTATCTGTGCATGAATCGTCAGTAGGTTTACAAGTGCACTATAGTTAAATCTAGCTTTCGATTGCAGTAAAATTGCTGCCTGAGAACGTTGTCGCTGTGCATGGTACCATGAAAATCATTTACTATACCACGTTAAGTGAATAAATTAGGGATTATTGCTTGTTCCACTGATGCTCCACTTCCCAGAGTCCAATTTGCACATGTGAGCTGCCTTGCCAACTCGAATTTGAAGTGGGCTGCCGACCGCTTAAATTTGTTCGGCTTCAGTAAAAGCTTGGAGACTGTATAAACTTGAACACTATTGAGAGCTGCAGTTGGTTTCAGCATGCGTCTTGCAATGCACTGGGTGGTGAAGGATGAACAAGAACAGAAAATGGCAACTCAGAGTGAACATAAGAACATAAGAACATAAGAATTAGGAACAGGAGTAGGCCATCTAGCCCCTCGAACCTGCTCCGCCATTCAACAAGATCATGACTGATCTGGCCGTGGACTCAGCTCCACTTACCCGCCCGCTCCCCATAACCCTTAATTCCCTTATTGGTTAAAAATCTATCTATCTGTTATTTGAATACATTCAATGAGCTAGCCTCAACTGCTTCCTTGGGCAGAGAATTCAACAGATTCACAACTCTCTGGGAGAAGAAATTACTTCTCAACTCGGTTTTAAATTGGCTCCCCCGTATTTTGAGGCTGTGCCCCCTAGTTCTAGTCTCCCCGACCAGTGGAAACAACCTCTCTGCCTCGATCTTGTCTATCCCTTTCATTATTTTAAATGTTTCTATAAGATCACCCCTCATCCTTCTGAACTCCAACGAGTAAAGACACAGTCTACTCAATCCAGCATCACAAGGTAATCCCCTCATTTCCGGAATCAGCCGAGTGAATCGTCTCTGTAGTATATCCAATATTAGTATATCCTTCCTTAAGTAAGGTGACCAAAACTGCACGCAGTACTCCAGGTGCGGCTTCACCAATACCCTGTACAGTTGCAGCAGGACCTCCCTGCTTTTGTACTCCATCCCTCTCGCAATGAAGGCCAACATTCCATTCGTCTTCCTGATTACCTGCTGCACCTGCAAACTAACTTTTTGGGATTCAATGCACAAGGGCCCCCAGGTCCCTCTGCACCGCAGCATGTTGTAATTTCTCCCCATTCAAATAATATTCCCTTTTACTGTTTTTTTTTCCAAGGTGGATGACCTCACATTTTCCGACATTGTATTCCATCTGCCAAACCTTCGCCCATTCGCTTAACCTATCTAAATCTCTTTGCAGCCTCTCTGTGTCCTCTACACAACCCGCTTTCCCACTAATCTTTGTGTCATCTGCAAATTTTGTTACACTACACTCTGTCCCCTCTTCCAGGTCATCTATGTATATTGCAAACAGTTATGATCCCAGCACCGATCCCTGTGGCACACCATTAACCACCGATTTCCAACCTGAAAAGGACCCATTTATACCGACTCTCTGCTTTCTGTTCGCCAGCCAATTCTCTATCCATGCTAATACATTTCCTCTGACTCCGCGTACCTTTATCTTCTGCAGTAACCTTTTGTGTGGCACCTTATCGAATGCCTTTTGGAAATCTAAATACACCACATCCATCGGTACACCTCTATCCACCATGCTCGTTATATCCTCAAAGAATTCCAGTATTTTAGTTAAACATGATTTCCCCTTCATGAATCCATGTTGCGTCTGCTTGATTGCACTATTCCTATCTCGATGTCCCACTATTTCTTCCTTAATGGTAGCTTCAAGCATTTTCCCCACTACAGATGTTAAACTAACCGGCCGAAAGTTACCTGCCTTTTGCCTGCCCCCTTTTTAAAACAGAGGCGTTACATTAGCTGCTTTCCAATCCACTGGTACCTCCCCAGAGTCCAGAGAATTTTGGTAGATTATAACGAATGCATCTGCTATAACTTCCGCCATCTCTTTTAATATCCTGGGATGCATTTCATCAGGACCAGGGGACTTGTCTACCTTGAGTCCCATTAGCCTGTCCAGCATTACCTCCCGAGTGATAGTGATTGTCTCAAGGTCCTCCCTTCCCACATTCCCGTGACCAGCAATTTTTGGCATGGTTTTTGTGTCTTCCATTGTGAAGACCGAAGCAAAATAATTGTTTAAGGTCTCAGCCATTTCCACATTTCCCATTATTAAATCCCGCTTCTCATCTTCTAAGAGACCAACATTTACTTTAGTCACTCTCTTCCATATCGGTAAAAGCTTTTACAATCTGTTTTTATGTTTTGCGCAAGTTTACTTTCGTAATCTATCTTTCCATTCTTTATTGCTTTCTTCGTCATTCTTTGCTGTCGTTTAAAATTTTCCCAATCTTTCCCACTAACCTTGGCCACCTTATACGCATTGGTTTTTAATTTGATTCTCTTCTTTATTTCCTTGGTTATCCACGGCTGGTTATCCCTTCTCTTACTGCCCTTCTTTTGCACTGGAAAATATTTTTGTTGAGCATTATGAAAGAGCTCCTTAAAAGTCCTCCACTTTTCCTTAATTGTGCCACCATTTCGTCCATGTTCCCAGTCTACTTTAGCTAACTCTGCCCTCATCCCACTGTAGTCCCCTTTGTTTAAGCATAGTATGCCCGTTTGAGACACTACTTCCTCACCCTCAATCTTTATTATAAATTCAACCATACTGTGATCACTCATTCCGAGAGGATCTTTTACTGGGAGATCATTTATTATTCCTGTCTCATTACACAGGACCAGATCTAAGATAGCTTGCTCCCTTGTAGGTTCTGTAACATACTGTTCTGAGAAACAATCCCGTATGCATTCTATGAATTCCTCCTCAAGGCGACCCCGTGCGATTTGATTTGACCAATCGATATGTAGGTTAAAATCCCCCATGATTACTGCCGTTCATTTTTCACATGCCTATATTATTCCCATGATTATTGTCCGCCCCACCGTGAAGTTATTATTTGGGGGCCTATAAACTAGGCCCACCAGAGACTTTTTCCCCTTACTATCTCTAATTTCCACCCACAATGATTCAACATTTTGTTCATTCGAGCCAATATCATCTCTCATAACTGCCCTGATATCATCCTTATTAACAGAGTTACCCCACCTCCTTTCCCTTCTTGTCTATCTTTCCGAATTGTCAGATACCCCTGTATGTTTAATTCCCAGTCTTGGCCACCCTGCAACCACGTTTCTGTAATGGCCACCAAATCATACCCATTTGTAATGATTTGTGCCGTCAACTCATTTACTTTCTTTCGAATGCTGCATGCGTTTAGGTCGAGTGTTTTAATACTAGTTTTTAAACCATAATTTTTAGTTTTGACCCCTCCTGCAGCCCCTTTATATTCATACATATTGTCCCTTCCTATCACCTTGTGGTTTACACTTACCCCAGTGCTACTCTGCTCTGTTGCCTCCTGCCTTTTGCATTCTTCCTTGGGGTCCTGTTCATCTGCGCTCTCACCCACTCTAACTAGCTCAGAGCCCTCTCCTGGGTTCCGAATACTCCTCGCATTGAGGCACCGAGCTTTCAGGCGTTCCTTTTTATTACACTTTGACCCTTTAGAATTTTGCTGTACATTGGCCCTTTTTGTTTTTTGCCTTGGGTTTCTCTGCCCTCCACTTTTCCTCATCTCCTTTCTGTCTTTTGCTTCTGTCTCAAAAAGTTAGTTTGCAGGTGCAGCAGGTAATCAGGAAGGCGAATGGAATGTTGGCCTTCATTGCGAGAGGGATGGAGTACAAAAGCAGCGAGGTCCTGCTGCAAATGTACAGGGTATTGGTGAGGACGCACCTGAAGTACTGCCTGCAGTTTTGGTCACCTTACTTAAGGAAGGATATACTGGCTTTGGAGGGGGTACAGTAACATAGAAACATAGAAACATAGAAAATAGGTGCAGGAGTAGGCCATTTGGCCCTTCTAGCCTGCACCGCCATTCAATGAGTTCATGGCTGAACATGCAACTTCAGTACCCCATTCCTGCTTTCTCACCATACCCCTTGATTCCCCTAGTAGTAAGGACTTCATCTAACTCCTTTTTTAATATATTTAGTGAATTGGCCTCAACAACTTTCTGTGGTAGAGAATTCCACAGGTTCACCACTCTCTGGGTGAAGAAATTCCTCCTCATCTCGGTCCTAAATGGCTTCCCCCTTATCCTTAGACTGTGTCCCCTGGTTCTGGACTTCCCCAACATTGGAAACATTCTTCCTGCATCTAACCTGTCCAACCCCATCAGAATTTTAAACGTTTCTATGAGTTCCCCTCTCATTCTTCTGAACTCCAGTGAATACAAGCCCAGTTGATCCAGTCTTTCTTGATAGGTCAGTCCCGCCATCCCGGGAATCACCACACTCTGGGTGAAGAAATTCCTCCTCATCTCGGTCCTAAATGGCTTCCCCCTTATCCTTAGACTGTGTCCCCTGGTTCTGGACTTCCCCAACATTGGGAACATTCTTCCTGCATCTAACCTGTCCAACCCCGTCAGAATTTTAAACGTTTCTATGAGGTCCCCTCTCATTCTTCTGAACTCCAGTGAATACAAGCCTAGTTGATCCAGTCTTTCTTGATAGGTCAGTCCCGCCATCCTGGGAATCAATCTGGTGAACCTTCGCTGCACTCCCTCAATAGCAAGAATGTCCTTCCTCAGGTTAGGAGATCAAAACTGTACACAATACTCCAGGTGTGGCCTCACCAAGGCCCTGTACAATTGTAGCAACACCTCCCTGCCCCTGTACTCAAATCCCCTCGCTATGAAGGCCAACATGCCATTTGCTTTCTTAACCGCCTGCTGTACCTGCATGCCAACCTTCAATGACTGATGTACCATGACACCCAGGTCTCTTTGCACCTCCCCTTTTCCTAATCTGTCACCATTCAGATAATAGTCTGTCTCTCTGTTTTTACCACCAAAGTGGATAACCTCACATTTATCCACATTATACTTCATCTGCCATGCATTTGCCGACTCACCTAACCTATCCAAGTCGCTCTGCAGTCTCATAGCATCCTCCTCGCAGCTCACACTGCCACACAACTTAGTGTCATCCGCAAATTTGGAGATACTACATTTAATCCCCTCGTCTAAATCATTAATGTACAGTGTAAACAGCTGGGGCCCCAGCACAGAACCTTGCGGTACCCCACTAGTCACTGCCTGCCATTCTGAAAAGTCCCCATTTACTCCTACTCTTTGCTTCCTGTCTGACAACCAGTTCTCAATCCATGTCAGCACACTACCCCCAATCCCATGTGCTTTAACTTTGCACATTAATCTCTTGTGTGGGACCTTGTCGAAAGCCTTCTGAAAGTCCAAATACACCACATCAACTGGTTCTCCCTTGTCCACTCTACTGGAAACATCCTCAAAAAATTCCAGAAGATTTGTCAAGCATGATTTCCCTTTCACAAATCCATGCTGACTTGGACCTATCATATTACCTCTTTCCAAATGCACTGCTATGACATCCTTAATAATTGATTCCATCATTTTACCCACTACCGATGTCAGGCTGACCGGTCTATAATTCCCTGTTTTCTCTCTCCCTCCTTTTTTAAAAAGTGGGGTTACATTGGCTACCCTCCACTCCATAGGAACTGATCCAGATTCAATGGAATGTTGGAAAATGACTGTCAATGCATCCATTATTTCCAAGGCCACCTCCTTAAGTACTCTGGGATGCAGTCCATCAGGCCCTGGGGATTTATCGGCCTTCAATCCCATCAATTTCCCCAACACAGTTTCCCGACTAATAAGGATTTCCCTCAGTTCCTCCTCCTTACTAGACCCTCCGACCCCTTTTATATCCGGAAGGTTGTTTGTGTCCTCCTCAGTGAATATCGAACCAAAGTACTTGTTCAATTGGTCCGCCATTTCTTTGTTCCCCGTTATGACTTCCCCTGATTCTGACTGCAGGGGACCTACGTTTGTCTTTACTAACCTTTTTCTCTTTACATATCTATAGAAACTTTTGCAATCCGTCTTAATGTTCCCTGCAAGCTTCTTCTCGTACTCCATTTTCCCTGCCCTAATCAAACCCTTTGTCCTCCTCTGCTGAGTTCTAAATTTCTCCCAGTCCCCGGGTTCGCTGCTATTTCTGGCCAATTTGTATGCCACTTCCTTGGCTTTAATGCTATCCATGATTTCCCTTGATAGCCACGGTTGAGCCACCTTCCCTTTTTTATTTTTACGCCAGACAGGAATGTTCAACTGTTGTAATTCATCCATGCAGTCTCTAAATGTCTGCCATTGCCCATCCACAGTCAACCCCTTCAGTATCATTCGCCAATCTATCCTCGCCAATTCACGCCTCATACCTTCAAAGTTACCCTTCTTTAAGTTCTGGACCATGGTCTCTGAATTAACTGTTTCATTCTCCATCCTAATGCAGAATTCCACCATATTATGGTCACTCTTCCCCAAGGGGCCTCGCACAACGAGATTGCTAATTAATCCTCTCTCATTACACAACACCCAGTCTAAGATGGCCTCCCCCCTAGTTGGTTCCTTGACATATTGGTCTAAAAAACAATCCCTTATGCACTCCAGGAAATCCTCCTCCACCGTATTGCTTCCAGTTTGGTTAACCCAATCTATGTGCATATTAAAGTCACCCATTATAACTGCTGCACCTTTATTGCATGCACCCCTAATTTCATGTTTGATGCCCTCCCCAACATCACTACTACTGTTTGGAGGTCTGTACACAACTCCCACTAATGTTTTCTGCCCTTTGGTATTCTGCAGCTCTACCCATATAGATTCCACATCATCCAAGCTAATGTCCTTCCGAACTATTGCCTTAATTTGCTCCTTAACCAGTAATGCTACCCCACCTCCTTTTCCTTTTATTCTATCTTTCCTGAATGTTGAATACCCCTGGATGTTGAGTTCCCAGCCCTGATCATCCTGGAGCCACGTCTCCGTAATCCCAATCACATCATATTTGTTAACATCTATTTGCACAGTTAATTCATCCACCTTATTGCGGATACTCCTTGCATTAAGACACAAAGCCTTCAGGCTTGTTATTTTAACACCCTTTGTCCTTTTAGAATTTTGCTGTACAGTGGCCCTTTTTGTTCTTTGACTTGGGTTTCTCTGCCCTCCACTTTTCCTCATCTCCTTTCTGTCTTTTGCTTTTGCCTCCTTTTTGTTTCCCTCTGTCTCCCTGCATTGGTTCCCATCCCACTGCCATATTAGTTTAACTCCTCCCCAACAGCACTAGCAAACACTCCCCCTAGGACATTGGTTCCAGTCCTGCCCAGGTGCAGACCATCCGAGACGATTCACTCGGCTGATTCCGGAGTTGAGAGGGTTACCTTATGAAGATAGATTAAGTAAACTGGGTCTTTACTCGTTGGAGTTCAGAAGGATGAGGTGTGATCTTCTGGAAACATTTAAAATAATGAAAGGGATAGACAAGATAGAGGCAGGGAGGTTGTTTCCACTGGTCGAGGAGACTAGAACTAGGGGGCACAACTTCAAAATACGGGGGAGCCAATTTAAAACCGAGTTGAGAAGGAATTTCTTCTCCCAGAGGGTTGTGAATCTGTGGAATTCTCTGCCCAAGGAAGCAGTTGAGGCTTGCTCATTGAATGTATTCAAATCACAGATAGATAGATTTTTAACCAATAAGGGAATTAAGGGTTACGGGGAGCGGGCGGGTAAGGGGAGCTGAGTCCACGGCCAGATCAGCCATGATCTTGTTGAATGGCGGAGCAGACTCGAGGGGCTAGATGGCCTCCTCCTGTTCTTAATTCTTATGTTCTTATGTTCTTATGTCTCTAATTTATTTCCCTCTGTCTCCCTGCATTGGTTCTCATCCCCCTGCCATATTAGTTTAACTCCTCCCCAACAGCACAGCAAACACTCCCCCTAGGACATTGGTTCCAGTCCTGCCCAGGTACAGACCGTCCGGTTTGTATCGGTCCCACCTCCCCCAGAACCGGTTCCAATGCCCCAGGAATTTGAATCCCTCCCTGCTGCATCACTGCTCAAGCCACGTATTCATCTGCTCTATCCTGCGATTCCTACTCTGACTAGCACGTGGCACTGGTAGCAATCCCGAGATTACTACTTTTGCGGTCCTACTTTTAATTTAGCTCCTAGCTCCTTAAATTCTCGTAGGACCTCATCCCTTTTTTTTACCTATTTCGTTGGTCCCAATGTGCACCACGACAACTGGCTGTTCTCCCTCCCTTTTCAGAATGTCCTGGACCCGCCCAGAGACATCCTTCACCCTTGCACTAGGTAGGCAACATACCATCATGGAGTCTTGGTTGCGGCTGCAGAAACGCCTATCTATTCCCTTTACAATTGAATCCCCTATCACCAACGCTCTCCCACTCTTTTTCCTGCCCTCCTGTGCAACAGAGCCAGCCACAGTGCCATGAACTTGGCTGCTGCTGTCCTCCCCTGATGAGTCATCCCCCTCAACAGTACTCAAAGCGGTGTATCTGTTTTGCAGGGGGATGACCGCAGGGGACCCCTGCACTACCTTCCTTGCACTGCTCTTCCTGCTGATTTTCCATTCCCTATCTGGCTGTGGACCCTTGACCTGCGGTAAAACCAACTCGCTACATGTGCTACTCACGCCATTCTCAGCATCATGGATGCTCCAGAGTGAATCCACCCTCAGCTCCAGGGCCGCAACACGGTCCGTCAGAACCCAAGGATATTTCAATATTAATCTCTCGTACTCTTTTCAAAGGCAAAACAATTGGTGAGTTCAGGCCAGATATAAATCGTTAAGTTGCTCTATTTCACAGAAAGTGAACATATTGAACAGCATTTATCATGAGACTCAGTTAACAGTACAAATTGTCTTAGCACAATGATATAAAAATAATAAAAACACTATGCTTCCCTACATCAGGAGTCACCTTCATAGAATCACAGAATGATATAGCATAGAAGGAGGCCATTTAGTCCATCATACCTGTCTCAGCTCTTTGAAGAGCAATCCAATTAGTCCCACTCCCCTGCGCTTTCCCCATAGCCCAGCAATATTTTCCTCTTCAAGTATTTTTTCCAATTTGCTTTTAAAGTTACTATTGAATCTGCTTCCACGATCCTTTCAGGCAGAGCATTCCAGATCAACTTGTAAAAAGTATTTTCCTCATGTCATCTCTGGTTCTTTTCCAATTACCTTAAATTTGTGTCCACTGGTTACCAACCCTTTTACTTTATCAAAGCCCTCATGATTTTGAACACCTCTATCAAACATCTCTAAGGAGAACAATCCCAGTTTCTGTAATCTCTCCACATAACTGAAGTCTTTCATCCCTGGTTAGTACCATTCTAGTAAATCTCCTCTGCACCCTCTTGAAGGCCTTGACATCCTTCCTAAAGTGTAGTGCCCAGAATTGGGCTCAGTATTCCAGCTGGGGCAAATCCTATGTTTTGCAAACGAATAGGCTAACTTCTTTGCTTTAGAATACTATGGGCTGGATTTTTCCAACCTCGTGCCACGAGATATCGGTGGCTGGTTCCGGCCTCGCTGCTGGCTTTAGCCGCTGTCTAAAATGATTTTCCCCTGATTAGGCTTGTTAAGTCCCCAACCCCACGGCGCGTTTGCCAGCCAATTGAAGGAAGTGGGTCTGATGATTTCATTTGATGACACATCATCAGCCTGTTTCCTTAAAGGGACCATGCGCAAATTTACTTTGACAGTTCTGCTGTCAGTTTTTTACAGCATTAAGGTGCAGCAAACACTGACAAGCACTGCACAAAGATGCTTATGGAGGGAGTCACAGTATGCAGGGAGGTTCTCCTCCCTTCCAATGGGCAGAAGAGACCTCCTCAGGAGACCATGCAGCCTGGTTGCACATTGTGCAGGGCGGCAGAAGCAGGAAGGTCGTCAGGAGGACCTGGCTGCAGTGGCACAAACCTTTCAATGATCTCAGTAGATCACGAAACATTACTGCAAAGCCACATTCAACCTCATCCTGCTGTGCCACTGATCACATCCCCTTCACTCTACCTTCCCTACCCTACACCTGCACATCCTTACACCTACTTACCTTGCCCCTCTACCCATCTCTCTCTATCTACATTATCATTTCCCCATTTCACTAGTCACCCCTCACACTCACCCTCATCCTAGTGCATTCATACCAACTAACAACACACAAGGGTAGGCACTTCTGTGTTTTTTGCAATGTTCATATTAAGTTTCTGTTAGTGTGGTGTCAAATGTTGAAACCTTTATTTTGAACACTTTACTTTCTTGGACAGATCTGTGTGCACGTTTGGAAGTGGTTTAGTGAGTTGCAATGAATAGTGAGATACTGCCCGCAATGATAATGAGTGTGAAAGGAATGGCTTGAACATTGTAGGGATGCTTTATGGTGTTGGTGTGGAGTGGTGCGAACTTGGCGCATCATGTGGCAGCCAGGGTGTACAGCATCATGTAAAGTAAATCTGGTCATGGTGAGGCCATCCCTGGCAAGCTGGGTAGCAATGTCATCATTGTTTTTCATCATAGGCAGTCCCTCAGGATCGAGGAAGACTTGCTTCCACTCTTAGAATGAGTACTTAGGTGGATGAACAGTCCAATACAAGAGCCACAGTCCCTGCTACAGGTGGGACACAGTCGTTGAGGGTAAGGGAGGGTGGGACAGGTTTGCCGAGTGTTCCTTCTACTGCCTGTGCTTGTTTTCTGCATGCACTCGGCGATGAGACTCGAGGCGCTCAGCACCCTCCTGGATGCACTTCCTCCACTTAGGGCGGTCTTTGGCCAGGGACTCCGAGGTGGCGGTGGGGATGCCGCACTTTATCAGGGTGTCCTTGTAACATTTCCTCTGTCCACCCTTGGCTCGTTTACCATGAAGGAGTTCCGAATAGAGCGCTTGCTTTGGGAGTCTCGTGTCTGGCATGTGGACAATGTGGACTGCCCAGCGGAGCTGATCAAGTGTGGTCAGTGCTTCAATGCTGGGGATGCTGGCCTGGTTGAGGATGCTAATGTTGGTGTGTCTGTCCTCCTAGGGGATTTGTAGGATCTTGCGGAGGCATCGTTGGTGGTATTTCTCCAGCAACTTGAGGTGTCTACTGTACATGGTCCATGCCTCTGAGCCATACAGAAGGGCAGGTATTACTACAGCCCTGTAGACCATGAGCTTGGTGGTAGATTTGAGGGCCTGGTCTTCGAACACTCTTTCCCTCAGGCGGCTGCACTGGTGCACTGGAGACGGTGTTGAATCTCCTCACCAATGTCTGCTTTTGTTGATAAAAGGCTCTTGAGGTTTGGGAAATGGTCCACATTGTGGTCAGATGCTGATGCCCTGTGTCCTGTGCAGCTGGTTTTGGGACTGATCGTGGTGGAATTCTGAGGACCAAGGTGAGATAGTTTCAAGGGCACCAATGCTGGTGCAATAGATGGCAGGTGAACTTGAGATGACAGAAGCGATCGCTCAATGGTGAGAGAGGTTGTTCCAATGAGGTGATACTGGATCGAAAGTTTGCTCCAAACACTTACAACCTGCATCAAGCTAAATCTGCCTTGCAAATGCAGTAAGCAACAGCTTTTGATCTTGGAAAGTGAACAACTGTGAGTTGGGAGCTTTTATAGCACATGTAGAAGAAAACAATCCATGTCCTAGGTTAAAGGAAGGGTTAAGTTCGCTTTTGCTAATTCTGTAGAATTCATGGAGCTAGAGAAAATTACCGAAACTTATCAGCCTCAATGAACAGAATGTATATACATGACTGTCTGGTCTTTGCATGAGTTTCCAGATACCTTGTTTATCAGCATAGGGACAGAGAGAAACTATGCAAGAAACAGATAAAGTGTGCCTACCGGGGTGAACTTTGTACTCACAGTTTCGTATGAATAATGTTCATGTATAATAGATACAATGTTTATGTGTGGCGAGTTGCAGATAAAATTCCTGTTTCAACTGTATAAAGATAAACCGAGGTTGCTTGTAAAATTTAGAGTTCTGCCTTGGTGTGGACTAAGCAGGCTCTCCGAGATATTTTGTTAGTTTTAGAAATAAACTTCTCTCGAAGCGCATCTCTGAACGCCTCCGCCTGAGTTAATTTAACTTAGAAATTTCCTCGACAGTTTCTGGCGTAGTCGGCAGGATCTCTGATAACGAGATCCAAAAAGAACTAAATTTAACTTTTTAAAAAAAAAAGAGGAATTTTAAAGGACCTTCCTAGCTGAAAGGAGGAAGGTGCCTGGGCAGTCCTAGTTAAAAAGAAGGACGAGCCGCAAAAAATCCCCAGAGGAGGGGTTGAGGCATAAGGTAGCTACCGTAAAGAAGCTAAAGTAACAAAAAGGCAAAAGGAGACCCCGAGCTGAGCAGAAAAGAGAACACCGGTGAGCACTTTGTAAAATACTGTATATTTTGTAGGCGTGTCCAAAACTCTCATTTCAGAAAGGATCGTGGGACATAACACCCGGACGAATGGGAAACGGCTCTAGTCGAGCAGGGCGCTCGCGCCCAGCTCCTAGAAAAGGAAAGAAAGACGATCCCTCGACTGAAAAAATGAAATTAGATCCTCAAACTGAAAAAAAAATCCGTAAGGTAGTAAAGCAACGAGAGAAGGTAGGAGATCCCATTGTGCCGCCCGGCTCACCGGCGGACACTGTAATTAAAGAAACAGGAGACGACAGATACGCGGTAACGTTTAGTAGCGATTTGTATGGTTGGTCTGATGGGGATTGGCCATATGGAGGAAGTTTTAAGTTATCCTTGATAGAGGAATGGAGAAAAGTAACCAAAGAAGGAGGGGGAGATCCTACTTGGGATAAGGACTACATGGAAAACTGTTTTAAAAAATGGACAGAGGTTGCCAAAAGGCATCAACCCCCCAAAAGTAAACCGGAAGAAAAAGAAAAAGGAAAAGGTGGAAAACCTCCCTCTTACAGTCCTCCGGGTTTTCCTATCCCCTCAGCACCAGCAGTAGGACTTTACCCCCATATAGAACCCCCAAAAGAAGATAGTTGGCAGGAATTGATAGAAATAATTACGGCCCATAGAAATCAAGCTCCGAGGGAACTAGCAGCCCCTCCGGATCAGCCACCTAATGGAGGACCCGGTGGAGGAGATCCGGGAGCATTAGGATCAGGGGAAGCCGAAACAGTAGAGGGAGGGGTAGCAAACCAGGACACAGGGAGGAGAGGTCCTCACCAAACAAGGCAACAAACGGCAAAAGAAGCCGCCGACTCTACTTCCCAAACCCCCGTCGGCCAAAATCCTAGGGTAATGGTAGGAACTACAGCAGTCCTGAATCCCTGGTCTCCCGGAGAAGCCAGAGATATGATCTCGGCCGCCCCAAATCCGGTAAAAAGACCAATAGCTTTTCACAACTGGCTTGAGCAGACATGTGCCATTTACAATCCACTCCCAGGAGATGTTAAATTATTATTGCAAGCGGCCTATGGGTCTTCCTGGCAGGGGGTAAAAGATATGTTCCCTATACCCGCCGGCGAAAATGGAGATTGGCGAAAAAATGATGAGGAAGAAGGAAATGAATCCGGGGAACATTGGTTGCAACACAGGGGCAAGGATGCCATATTAAAGGGAGCTAAAAAGCACGGAGATATAGGGGAAGTCACCCGCTGCTTGCAGAAGGCGGAAGAATCAATGATAGACTTCGCAGGCAGATGGAGAAATAGTTGGGACGAACATGCAGGAATACCTATGGATCAAAATGAACCTTTGGCAGTACAAACCTTGTTAAATTGTATGTTGCCACAACACGCGAGAACCAATAAAATAAAGGTTTTGGACTGGCAAGGAAAAAGTTGGAAAGAGACAATTACAGTACTAGTTAATATGGATAGGGAGGGACTATTCACCTATAAAGACAATAAGGCCAAAACGACAGGTCAATACTATCAGCAAAAAGGAAGAGGGTACACACAAAATAATAAAGGAGGGTTTGGGGGACAAGGACGTGGAAGGGGAAGAGGACAGTGGCCCCAACGAAATCGATCCCAAGATGAGTGTAGAAATTGCGGAAGAAAAGGGCATTGGGCTCGCGATTGCAGGTGCCCCCCGAAACAGGGTGGAGGATTGAAAGGGGGTTTCCCCAAACCTCCACCTCCCTTGGCCCCTCAGTTTTCATTCTCTAACCCCAACATGCACCAATCAGCATAGGGATGCCCCGGAGGCTTAGTGGTACAAGCGGCAGCCCTCTGCTTATCAGCAGACATAGAAGAAAACCCTCTAGCAGTAGTAAAAGTGGGAAACACTTATATGAAGTTCCTGGTGGATACCGGTGCTACTATGTCTTCTGTACCACCCTCTGTGGGACTACCTGTAAGCAACACCACCGTCTTAAGTTTGGGCGTGGCCGGTATCCCCATGAAAGAATTTTTATCTGAACCTACCAGATTGATCATTGAAGGACAACAAGTTAATGACGAGGCTTTGATAGTCTCTAAAACAGCGCCTCTCTCTTTATTAGGAAGGCAGACTTTATGCAAACTAGGAGCCACAATTTATTATACACAAGAGGGAATGTTCATGGAACTCCCACCTAATAAAATCCATCAGTTCCTCAAGGGGATTGAGGGAGAAAAGAGGGAAGATAACGAAGAAAAGGCTACTCTCTATTATTGGCAGTTGAATGGAAACTCCTATTCCCCTTTGATACATGAAATTATACAAAACTTAAAAACTAAATTCGACTCTAATACCGAAGAACTAATGTATATAATTTTAACAAGCTTTGAGGCAGTTCAGCTTCACTGTACAGCCTGGTACACTCGACAAAAAGCTGAAACTTACCAGTGCTTAATACAGCCCTTTCGAAATAAAGAAGAAATAATAGAAGCTACACCCCGCATTTATTTCGGACCAGAAGGATTAGGGGTAGCCATGAATTTGACACCCTTACAGCAGAAGCGGTTTAAAGAAGAGAACTCGACACCCCATCTGACATTGGCTGTAAAAACGCCAGCGAAACCCAAAGATATGGGTCCGATGATTGAAAAGGAGAAACAGCAACCAGGCTATCGACCTTGGGCAGTAATAGAATTACAGAATGTTCAGATAGAATTTATCGCCTGCACCAGGGGGATTCTCTGGTGGAAAGGTAAAAGTTATGCCTCCACTTTTAAAAAACAGCAGCCCCCTGAACAACCAAGCCCTAGGCTGCCAATGGCATTGAATCAAGTATCTTCGGAACTTTGGGCAAAACACAAGAATCATGTTGGGCAAGTACACTCTGCAGTACCCCATTGGGTACAGCTGATAAAGAATGCCGTGTTACCAAGCATTAAGCAGTACAGACTGCCTCCAGAGGCAGAAGATGGGATAAAGCCAGTCATTTCTGCATTGTTGGAACAAGGAGTTCTAGAAAAGACACAGAGCCCGTGTAACACTCCGATACTGCCCATACCAAAGGTTAATAGGCCGAATGAGTGGAGATTTGTGCAAGATCTGAGAGCTATTAACAAGATAGTAGTCCCTATCACCCCTGTGGTGCCGGACACCAACATTATACTATCTGCTATCCCACCAACAGCAACTGTCTTTACGGTGGTAGATCTGTGTTCAGCCTTTTTCTCCATCCCACTAAGTCAGGAGAGTCAGTATCTGTTTGCCTTCACCTACAAGAAACAGTAGTACACCTGGACCAGGTTGCGCCAAGGGTATACAGAAAGCCCCGCCGTATATGCAGCAGCAGTAAAGAGAGACCTCGAAGACTGTATCAGACCAGTCCGTACTGCTGCAGTATGCGGACGATTTGCTTCTGGCTTCCAGCCACGGATATAGGTGTATGCAAGACTCCCTGAAACTATTACAACACCTGTGTGAAAGAGGGCACCGAGTGTCGTTACAAAAGTTACAGTTTTGTCAGACTCAAGTCCAGTACCTGGGTTTTTATCATATCTCATGGGCAAAGGCAGCTAGGACCAGAAAGAATTTAGATAATTCAAAGAGCCACCATACCTAACACAAAGAAGGATATCTTGTCATTTTTGGGGATGGTTGGGTACTGTAGACAATGGATCCCTGCATTTGGTGTGGTCCATGATTTTGGGCAACTATGGAAAAACAGAGGCTTTATCACCTCTGGAGGAAAGCATATTAAGCACTCTCAACTGGTGCTTAATCTATTAGACGCCATTCAGTTGCCAAGTAAGGTAGCCGTTATCAAATGTGCAGCTCACACAACCGGTGAGGATGAAGTGTCAGTAGGAAATAGGAGGGCTGACGAAGTAGCCAAACAGGCCGCTTCGGCACAGGCAAACTGCCTTCAAGCACTCTCAGTCTCCCTTCCACAGACACTAGACATCCAACTACTTAAAACAGCCCAACAACAAGTTACTATGCAGGAAAGAAGGACTTGGGAAAACCAGGGTTGTTTTCTGAGAAACGACATTTGGTATCACCCTGATGGGCGAACTGTTTGCCCTCGGTCTCTATTCTTGTCCCTGTCTCGCCTGACACACGGTCAGGCTCACATGGGCAAAGGAGTGATGATACATGCTATTAATGCACAGTGATATGCACCAGGAATAACAGTAGTAATTGAGAAAGTTGCTAGAACATGCCAAATTTGTCAACAAAATAACAGAGGTAAAACACCTGCTGAATATGATCATCTACCCCAACCTAGTATGCCCTTTGAAAATTTGCAAATTGATTTTGTCCACATGCCTCCAGTATCAGGTTTTAAGTACCTATTGGTGATAATAGACATGTTCACAAGGTGGGTAGAAGTGTATGCCACTAAGAGAGACGATGCCCGAACAGTAGTAAAGATTCTATTTAAAGAAATAGTACCAAGATATGGGATACCTATGGGAATCAATAGTGATAGGGGAACACACTTCACAGGAAAGATAGTGCAAAATCTTGCAGAAGCATTAGGTTTCCAGTGGAAGTTACATATACCATATCAACCACAGTCCTCGGGAATGGTAGAGAGAGCGAATGGGATAGTAAAATCTACCCTCACCAAGGTATGTCAGGAAACAGGATTAAAATGGCCAGATGCCTTACCATTGGTACTGTATACAATGAGAAACCAAAGAAACCGAAATACTGGTTTGACACCACATGAAGCCTTGTTGGGAAGACCAATGCCTACCGGCATAAAACCACCATTGTTGGCTGAAAAAATAGCATTAATTTGGAATTATGAAAAATCACTAAAGTATGCTCAGGCCATGTGTGAAATAGCGAGGAGTCTGCATGAACAAATAAAGCAGACACAGGTGCCCCCGTCGGAAGGAAATATGCACCCTTTTAGGCCTGGAGATCAAGTGTTGGTAAAAACATTGAACAAAGAATCCTTTTCTCCCAGGTGGAAAGGACCATATCAGATAATTCTCACAACACGAAACGCGCTGAAGTTGGAAAAGCATCCAAATTGGGTGCATGCAACCCGTTGTAAATATTATTTTCCCGACGAAATACAGACAAAAGAAAAGGCATTGAACCAGGACGTACTACGATTGCCTGACTAAGAAAAAGGCCATCTTCTCACTGAAGAACTGTACCTGCTCTTGTATTAAATATTTGGACTTGAAAGTACGGCCCAAAAGTTCAGGAATGGATTGTAACGACTTAATTCAAGAGTGGTATAGAAACAAACAAGAAAGGGAAGATGGGAAGGGACTCTTGGAAAAATTATAAATGGACGTTAGGTATACTGATCATTTTAGCGACAGGGAACTCCCGGCAGGAGGTAGAGATCCTAAAAGAAGGAAGAGTATGGAAGGGAAATATGGTATGGGAAAGCAGTAATAGTGCAAGGCGGCAAGGAAATTTTATATGCCCAGTAGGCCAAAGTTGTAAAGTAGGGAATTTTACGGCACGATGTGAGGCATGTGGAATGAAGGAAGAAAGAGGGGAATTCCAGTTTATATTGGGGAAAGGGTATCAGTTGTTCATAGAATACCAGGCCGATGTGTGGATGAAGTGTACCCGGAGCACAGGAAAAAACAAGAGATGGGGGTACATAGGAGGGCCAAACGAGAGAAAAGACTTCCTCCGTCATTCATTTACAAGTATGGTAGATGGGCAGCGGATGTTGTGCATGAATAACACCCCGGTGAATGGAGGAGACTCATTCGTGGTAAAATGGTCAGTAAAAGAATCAGGCCACCCAGAAGACCGGGATCCGGGACATCTAAAAAGGATACTGACCACTTGCATCCCAGTGGCAAGATCCCCAGGTGTATTAAATCTAACAATATGAATTAAATATCCCCCAAAGAAAGAAGATGGTTGCCACACAACCAGTGTTAAGGTATCTTTTGAAAAAGAAAGACCCCAAAGAAAGAAACGGGATGTGTTAGGGACTGTGTTAGGCGGAGTGGGAGCAGGAATAGGAGCATTAAACACTATGGATATTGAGGCCCTACAAAATAAAATCCAGGTCATCGGAGGACTGATAGGGGAAGATATAAAGATCAGAAATGCCTGGGATGAAGGATTACAGCAATTACAGATATCAGGTTACATCATAAATGAAATGACCTGGGAACAGAATGAAGGGATAGAGAAGGAAATAGAGAACCTAATGAAAGAACAACAGGGAGTAAACAAGTACACCCATTGCCTGTTTAAAGAAATGACCAGACAGCTATTAAGAGCCGAGTTAGAAAGGAAAATATTATCCTTCCATGCTAACACATGGGAAAGGTTGCTGGAAATTAACAAAAGGGATAAGCTTCTTTTAATTTAACCATTAACCCTCAAAAAAGATATACCAGTTGTAATTCAAAAGGATGTAACGTTTCTATGGAGATAGTAAGTAAGACACGAAAAGAAATTTGGTGTCAGTTCCAAGTAATGCCCCAGCTGTTTGGACAGAACTTCTGGTACCCAGAATTTAAAGGAGATTGCGTTGATGAGAAGAATATGACACATCACCAGAGGGGATGTGCTAGGTGGCCATTCGGAATGGTATGCCCCTATCAGACCACCATATACGAACCATGCTCACTGCAGCACTCCATTGGAGTATGTAAATGGGAATTAAAGCCAACAAATGACACTGAGATTGCAGAAATTGGACCGAATGAAATCTGTGTGACAGGAAGCAAATCTGTCGAAATCGATGGAATTCTATATAGGCCCCCCATTAATACATGCATGAGAGGAGTATACACCTTGTATGACCCTGAAGAAAAAATAACTTATACCTTTGGGCAGTGGCAAAATGTAGAAAAATACCTGTCTGTGCATAGGATTGACCCCCTACCCCCTATAATTAATTTGATCAGACTGCACAATTTGATACGTAATGACAAGCAAATTGAGGAAGCTCTGTCTAAACAAGGCAGAGACATCCACCAATTCAGAATCGAAATGGCTGACAGGAAGGGACAACTAGTAAGAATCGCAGATGAAGTCACCTCCTTAACAGTACACCACTGGTGGGATGTGTTTTACGGATGGTCCCCCAGGGCCTCAGCCGTATTGAAACTGGCCATACACCCCATAGTAATCATGGGTGCAGTTATGCTTGCGTTGTTGATAATCATTTGTGCAATGTGGATGAAATTGAAAAAATTAATTGGTCAAGTAATGGACCTAGTATCCCGCGTGGAAAGAAAAAGTGTGTTCATAAAAGAAAGGTTAAATCGCATAGAAGAAAATATAGATGATTACGACGAGGAAAAATGCCTTGAAATGCGACCCTAACCTGAAGGGTATGAACCCCCTTTTAAACATGAAAAGAATATGAAAGCGTGTTGATCTGGAAAAGATCAACAAGTAGGGAGTTGTAGAAGAAAACAATCCATGTCCTAGGTTAAAGGAAGGGTTAAGTTCGCTTTTGCTGATTCTGTAGAATTCATGGAGCTAGAGAAAATTACCGAAACTTATCAGCCTCAAAGAACAGAATGTTGTATATACATGACTGTCTGGTCTTTGCATGAGTTTCCAGCTACCTTGTTTATCAGCATAGGGACAGAGAGAAACTATGCAAGAAACAGATAAAGTGTGCCTACCGGGGTGAACTTTGTACTCACAGTTTCGTATGAATAATGCTCATGTATAATAGATACAATGTTTATGTGTGGCGAGTTGCAGATAAAATTCCTGTTTCAACTGTATAAAGATAAACCGAGGTTGCTTGTAAAATTCAGAGTTCTGCCTTGGTGTGGACTAAGCAGGCTCTCCGAGATATTTCGTTAGCTTTAGAAATAAACTTCTCTCGAAGCGCATCTCTGAACACCTCCGCCTGAGTTAATTTAACTTAGAAATTTCCTCGACAGCACAATTGCAGCTGTCAAGTAAAGAAATAAATTGATGGTCAGACAACTCCCGAAGTCCTCTGACCTGATCCCCGAGCAGCGTAAACCCTATGGGCATCCTGGTAAAATGGTAAGTTCAGCTCAAAATTCTTTTTAATAGGCTCTTAACAAGAACATAATGATCTAACTTGCCTCCCCCGCCGCTGCCTGTTGGATCTGTTTAGCCCTATCAGATCCTTACATCTTGGAAAGTAGTGTGGCGGTGGATTGACAGCGGGGTCCCGATCCGCTGACAAAAAAAAAACATTTTTCCCACCCGACCCGCCACCGAATGCGCCCGCTGAGCCCCCCAAAAATCTTGGCCAAAAACTCTGTTTCCCTCTCACAGATGCTGCCTGACCTGCTGAGTATTTTGAACATTTTCTGTTTTTATTTCAGATTTCCAACATCCACAGTATTTTGCTTTTGTACTATATGGGGGACATCCCTTAAATCCTCGCCCTCACACAATTCTCTCAGTCTTGTTGAAGGAGAAACTTGTGCACAAGTGGACATCTAGACATCAAAGATTTGACTCCATTATGAGTAGGAGGGCATGGAGCAGCTAAGAAGGCCCTCTGCTCTAACCTTGGGGGATGTTGAGATCAATGGAGAGTGCACATAGCACGTTAGTGGGTGCACACTTACACACTTACCATGGAATCCCTTTGAATCACTGGATAGATAGAAGCTTCCTCAGTCTTCGCTGGCTGCTTTATTTGAAGAGGGTAAGGCTCACCCATTCTTAGTTTATGCCCTTCCTTCCCAGATGATCCATCAAAGTAACAAGGATGATGAACTGGAGGGAAGACAATTCTTTCTGGTGGGCTATGATAATGACGATGAAGATGTTGACTAAGAGGTTGTTTGGACAAGACCACACAGGAGCCCCAACTGCAAGACCATGCCCCACATTCCTCTGCCACGACCAACTCCATATCATCTGCTTTCTCACTCACTCACATTAGCTAAGATATTGTCACCTGGTTTGAGTGAGAGTGTATCACTGAGTGCTTTACAGAGAAATAGACAGCTGGAGGAGGATGTTCCACCTTCCTCGTAAAAGTAGAATTTAAGGCTGCCAGTGGAGCTATGGGACCCAGATCTCATAGGTACATCCTCAAAAGACGGACATTCGAGCACCATCACAACTACACGCAGGCTCTGAGATAGTCTCCGAGGATGTGCAGCAACTGATAGCTGTAACTATGGAATCTACAGCTCTCATTTGCAGGAACATTAGGGAGTGTTCTTTTCTTTGTCGCAGGCTTCAGTGGAGCGTCTAGCAGCTTAATTATTATCGATGACCGAAGAATCCTACTCCGAAGTGGCCAGCAATGTGTTGCTACTTTCTTGCATAAATTGCAGCTCTGCTGGAAGTATGGGACAGATTAGGCAGCATTTTTCATATTGACTAACATTCCTTGAGGGGCAGGACCCTGGCTGCTGTCTCTCAGGGCTTTATGACTCTGATAGCCGCCATTACCAGGCCAATGATCAGTGGGGACAGTGGCCTGGTGAAATGGCAATGGACGGAGATACCCTGCATAACTCTTCTGCTTCTCAGAACAGCAGCAGGGGCCAGGCATCCGGCCTTCCTCCTCAGTGCATCAGGCACTTGGCACGACAGGAGATAACACCAGGCTGCCCGGGCACAAACTCTGGAGACGCAGCCAGCAGCAGCAATTGTCTCCCAGGAGCAAGCTGCCATGAGCGGAGGGGCAGCTGAGTTCAATGAGCCTTTGGTATCATAGGAGCATCCAACCACCTCTTGTGATACTAGCCTTCAGGCTACACCTAAGAGAAGCACTAGGATAGAAGAAAGAAGAGCACATTTTGATGATTCATCATAGAATCATGGCATCTTAACGAACAGAAGGAGGGCATTTGGCCTGTCGTGCCTGTGTCGGTTCTTTGAAAGAGCAGTCCAATTAACTCCTACACCCAGTTTTGCCATGTAACAATGCAAATTAGTCCTCTTCAAGTTTATGTCCAATTGCCTTTTAAAAGTTCCTACATAATCTGATTCCACCATCCTTTCAGGTAATGCATTCCAGATCTCAACACCCTTCATGTGATGGAATGTCTCTGCATTTCTCCTCTAGTACTTTTGCCAATTATTTTAATTCTATGACCTCTGGTTACTGACCCACTTGCCAGAGGAAATAGGTTACATAAGAACATAAGAAATAGGAGCAGGAGTAGGCCATTTGGCCCCTCGAGCCTGCTCTGCCATTCAGTGAGATCATGGCTGATCTTCTACCTCAACTCCACTTGCCTGCACTATCCCCATATCCCTTGAATCCCTTAATATCCAAAAATCTATCAATCACTGTCTTGAATATCATCATCATCATCGGCGGTCCCTTGTATCGAGGATGACTTGCTTCCATGCCAAATAGGGATGAGTTCACAGGTCTTTCAATGAAGGACCTAATATTCCTTCATGTCCCGAACTGCATGTTGAAGGGTGGAAGATGCCTGTGCGTGGATTTTTTTTTAACGTGTGGTGGCCGTTGCACACCAGCCATCACATGGGCTTGACAGAGCTCGGTCTTGGTTCAGTGGCAAGGATTAACCAAGACGCCTGGAGACCAACTCTGCTACACGAACCTAGTGCGCACACATGTTTCAGTGTGGGCTGGCCCGTGCTGACCCTGGGCCCTCACCTCTCTGGGCCCCGAACTCACGCCTCTCCTGGGCGTTGAATATACTCAATGACTAAGCTTCCACAGCCCTCTGGGTTAGAGAGTTCCAAAGATTCACAATCCTCTGAATGAAAAAATTTCTCCTCATCTCAGTCCTAAATGGCCGGCATCTTATTCTGAGACTGTGACTCCTATTTCTAGGCTTCCCAGCGAGGGGAAACATCCTCTCTGCATCTACCCTATCAAGCTTGTAAGAATGTTGTATGTTTCAATGAGATCACCTGTCATTCTTCTAAACGCTAGAGAATATAGGCCTAGTCTACTGAATATCTCCTCATAGGACAATCCCTCCATCCCAGGAATCAATCTGATGAATCTCCTTTGCACTCCCTCTATAGGAAGTATATCCTTCCTTAGGTTAGGAGAGCAAATTAATACACAATACTCCTTCCTACTTGCTCAATCAAACCCCTCATAATTTTGTATACCTCTGTTAGATCTCCCCTTTAGCTTCTCTTCTCTAAGGAGAACAATCCCAGTTTCTTCAATCACTCCACAAAACTGAACTCCCTCATCCCTGTTATCATCTGGAACACCTTCTTTGTATCCTCTCCTAGGCCTTGACATCCTTCCTAAAGTATGGTGCCCAGAATTGGGCACAATACTCCAGCTGAGGCCTAACCAGAGACTTATAAATGTTTAGAAACATAGAAACATAGAAACATAGAAAATAGGTGCAGGAGTAGGCCATTCAGCCCTTCTAGCCTGCATCGCCATTCAATGAATTCATGGCTGAACATGCAACTTCAGTACCCACTTCCTGCTTTCTCGCCATACCCCTTGATCCCCCTAGTAGCAAGGACTTCATCTAACTCCCTTTTGAATATATTTAGTGAATTGGCCTCAACTACTTTCTGTGGTAGAGAATTCCACAGGTTCACCACTCTCTGGGTGAAGAAGTTTCTCCTCATCTCGGTCCTAAATGGCTTACCCCTTATCCTTAGACTGTGACCCCTGGTTCTGGACTTCCCCAACATTGGGAACATTCTTCCTGCATCTAACCTGTCTAAACACGTCAGAATTTTAAACGTTTCTATGAGGTCTCCTCTCATTCTTCTGAACTCCAGTGAATATAAACCCAGTTGATCCAGTCTTTCTTGATAGGTCAGTCACACCATCCCGAGAATCAGTCTGGTGAATCTTCGCTGCACTCCCACAATAGCAAGAATGTCCTTACTCAAGTTAGGAGACCAAAACTGTACACAATATTCCAGGTGTGGCCTCACCAAGGCCCTGTACAACTGTAACAACACCTCCCTGCCCCTGTACTCAAATCCCCTCGCTATGAAGGCCAACATGCCATTTGCTTTCTTAACCGCAGGCTGTACCTGCATGCCAACCTTCAATGACTGATGTACCATGATACCCAGGTCTCGTTGCACCTCCCCTTTTCTTAATCTGTCACCATTCAGATAATAGTCTGTCTCTCTGTTTTTACCACCAAAGTGGATAACCTCACATTTATCCAAATTATACTTCATGGATAACCTCACATTTATCCACATTATACTTCATGACTTCGTATTTTTTATATTCAATGCCTCTATTTACAAAGCTAATTATCCCATACACGTCCTTAACCACCTTATCAACTTGCCCTACCACCTTCAAAGATCTGTGAATATGCATCCCCAGGTTTCTTGTACCCTCCCGCCCAAAATAGTACCACGTTGTTTCTCACAAAGTGCATCACTTCAAACTTATCCGCATTAAATTGCACTAGCCATGTTCCTAACCAGTTCACCAGTCTGTCTATGTCCTCCTGAAGTCTGATACTGTCATGCTCATTGTTTACTACATTGAAAAGTTTTATATCATCTGTAAGTTCAAAATTGTACTTCCTATACACACGTGCAGATCATTTATATATATAACAAGAAAAGCAATCGTCCTAATACCAAAATGTGGAGTACCCCACTGCATCCTTCTCTCCAGTTGAAAAAAACATTCATTCACATTCACTACTTTCTACCTACTATCCCATAGTCAATTTTGTACCAAGTTACCACTGTCCGTTTATTAACATGTACTTCCATTTTCCGAATAAGTCTCTGTTATGTGGTACTTTATCAAATACCAATTGAAAATCCATATATGCAACATCTACTGAATTACCTTCATCAACCCTCACAGTTACTTCATCAAAGAACTCAATCAGGTTAGTCAGACATGATTTGCCTTTAACAAATCTGTGCCGGCTGTCCTTTATTAACCCATGATTCTCCAAGTAAGAATTAGTTTTGTCCTTGACAATTGTCTCTAGTAGTTTTCCAACTATGGCATTGGACTGATTGGCCTGTAGTTACCAGATGTATCCCTCTCCCCTTTTTTAATAGGGGTCTGACATTTGCAATCCTCCAGTCCTCTGGCACCACTCCAGTACCAAGGAGGATTGCAAGAATATAGTCAGAGATTCTGCTATCTGCATCTTAGCTTCCCTCAGCAACCGAGGATACATCCCATCTGGACAGGGCGACTTGTTAACTTTGAGTGATGGCAACCTATTTAGCACTTCCTTTCTATCTATTATCCTATCTAGTATCTCTACTCCCCCGATCAGCTACTGCAACATTCACTTCATCCACTTCTTTTGTGAAGACAGATGCAAAGTATTCATGTAGTACCACAGTCATGCCCTCTGCCTCCACAACAAGATTTCCTTTTTTATCCCTAATCGGCCCTACCATTCCTCTATCGTTTAACATTTTATGGGGGAGAAATTCGGTATCACCCCATTTGTGGGCGGTAACAGTCAGGAGGTGCGAGATTTAGCGCCTCGCACTGAAATCTCGCCGCTCTCGGGAAATTCAGGGTTGCCGCCCCCGGAAGGAAGTGGAGCGCTAAATCAAGTACTCCACGTCTTTCCTGGGATGCTAACGGGGCAGGAGGGATCTGTACAAGCCAGACGGGTTGCACCTGAACAGGGATGGGACCAACTCGTGGGGAGGTTAACTAGTGCTGTGGGGGAGGGTTTAAACTAATTTGTCAGAAATGGTCATAATGCCGCAGGAATCTGAAGTCCTTCCTCCTACACCACTTCTCCAGCCACGTATTCATCTGCACTATCTTCCTATTTCTGTACTCATTTGCACGTCGCACTGGGAATAATCTATAGAGATTATTACCTTTGAGGTTCTGTTCTTTAATCTTTTTTCCTATCTCCTGAAACTCTGGCTGTAGGATTTAAACCCTTTTCCTACTTGCGTCATTGGTTTCAATATGGAGGGTAATAATACTGGGGGACTTCAACTCTCCTAATATAGACTGAGATCGTAATTGTGTAAAGGGCAGAGAAGGGGAAGAATTTCTGAAGTGTTTTCAGGAGAACTTAGTTGATCAATATGTTTTTGGCCCGATGAGGGAGGAGGCATTGCTAGGTCTGCTTCTGGGGAGTGAGGTGGGTCAAATGGAGCAAGTGTCAGTAGGTGAACACTTAGGTAACAGTGATCATAGTATCATAAGGTTTAGATTAGCTATGGGAAAGGACAAAGAGCAATCTATAGTAAAAATGTTTAACTGTGGGAAGTCCAATTTCAGTGGGATGAGAACGGATGTGGCCCGGGTAAACTGGAATCAAAGATTGGCAGGCATAACTGTAGTGGAACAATGTGTTGCCTTTAAAGAGGACATGGTTCAGGTACAGTCGAGATACATTCCCATGAGGGGGAAAAGTAGGGCAACTAAAGTCAGAGATCCCTAGATGACGAAACAGATAGAGAATATGATAAAGCAGAAAAAGAGCGCGTGTAACAGATGTTAGGTTGCAAATACATCTGAGAATGAGGCTATATACAAAAAGGTCAGAGGAGAAGTAAAAAAGAAAATAAGAGGGGCAAAGAGAGGGTATGAGAATAGAAGGGCAAGCAACATAAAAGGTAATCCAAATGTCTTCTATCGGCATATAAATAGTAAAAGGGTAGCAAGAGGACGGGTGGGGCTGATTAGGGACCAAAAAGGAGATCTATGCATGGAGGCAGAGGTACTAAATGAGTACTTTGCATCTGTCTTCACAAGGAAGAGGATGCTGCCATAGACATAGTGAAGGAGAAGGTAGTGCAGACACTTGATAGGATAAAAATTGATAACGAGGTATTGGAAAGGTTGGCTGAACATAAAGTAGATAAATCACCAGGAGTGGATGGGATGCATCCTAGGATACTGAGGGAATTGAGGGCTGAAATCGCGGTGCTACTGGCCATAATCCTCCTTAGATATGGGGGTGATGCCAGAGGACTGGAGAATTGCAAATGTTACACCATTGTTCAAAATAGGGTGTAAAGATAAACCCAGCAACTACAGGCCAGTCAGTTTAGTGGGGAAGCTTTTAGAAACAGTAATCAGGGACAAAATTAAAAATCACTTGGATAGGGATGGATTAATTGAAATCATCCTTTGTTAAAGGCAAATTGTGTTTAACCAACTTACTCGAGTTTTTTGATGATCTAGCAGAGAAGCAATATGGTTGACGTGTGGTGTACATGGATTTCCAAAAGGCATTCGACAAAGTGTCACATAATAGACTTCCCAGCAAAATTGAAGCCCATGGAATAAAAAGGACAGTGGCAGCCTGGATATGAAATTGGCTAAGTGACAGGACACAGAGTAGTGTTGAACGGTTGTTTTTCAGACTGAAGGAAGGTATACAGTGTGTTTCCCAGGGGTCGGTTCTAGGACCACTGCTTTGCTTGATATATATAAAAGACTTGGATATGGGTGTACAGGGCGCAATTTCAACATTTTCAGCTGACACAAAACTTGGAAGTATAGTGTACAGTGAGGAGGAGAGTGATAGACTTCAGGAAGTCATAGACAGGTTGGTGAAGTGGGCAGACACGTGACAGATGAAATTTAACACAAAAAAATCTGATGTGATGTATTTTGGTAGAAAGAATGAGGAGAGGACAGATAAACTAAATGGTACAATCCTAAAGGGAGCATACAAAAAGAGTGACCTGAGGGTATGTGTGCATAATCGTTGAAGGTGGGAGGGCCGGTTGAGAAAGCTGTTAAAAAGGCTTGTGGGATCCTGGGCTTCATAAATAGAGGTATAGAGTACACAAGTGTGGGAATAATGATGAACCTATCTGAAAACATTGGTTCGGCCCCAACTGGAGTATTGTGTCCAATTCTGGGCACCACACTTGAGGAAGGATGTGAGGCCTTGGAGAAGGTGCAGAAAAGATTTACGAGAATGATTCCAGGAATGAGGGACTTCAGTTACATTGATAACTGGAGAAGCTGGGGTTGTTCTCCTTGGAACAGAAAAGATTGAAAGGCGATTTGATAGAGGTGTTCAAAATCATGAGCGGTCTTGACAGAGTAGATAGAGAGAAAGTGTTCCCATTGGCAGAAGGGTCGAGAACCAGAGGACAGAGATTTAAGGTGATTAGCAAAAGAACCACAGGCAATGTAAGGAAAAATTTTTTTACGCAGTGAGGGTTTCAGATCTGGAATGCACTGACGGAAAGGTTGGTCGCAGCAGATTCAATTTTATCTTTCAAAAGGAAGTTGGATAAGTATCTGAAGGAATAAAAATTGCAAGGCTATGGGGAAAGGACAGGGGAGTAGGAGTAGCTGAGAGTCGACACGGACTCAATGGGCCGAATGTCCTTCTTCCGTGCTGAAACCATTCTATGATTTTATGACCACGACATCTGTCTTGTTTCCCTTCCCCTCGCAGAATGTCCTGCACCCGTTCAGTGATGTTCGTTATTTTAGCACCAGGGAGGCAATACACCTTTTGGGACTCACATCTGCGGTTGCAGAAACGCCTGTCTATTCCCCCCACTTTCAAATCCACCGTAACAACTGCACTGCTACACATTCTTGTGCCCCTGCCCTGTGCAGCTGAATATCTGTGGATTTGCTTCTGACTGCCCTCCCTTAAGATGTCAACTGACACTGGTATTCAACACCGAATACCGGCTTGTGAGTGCCACACTCCCAGGGGACTCCTGCACTGCCTGCCTGCCTTTCCCACCAAGACTGACTGGTGTTACCCACTCGCTCTTCCCCTCAACTCTCTGTAGCCACTTCCCACAAAAATGCCATTCTCATGAAGGATTCTTTATATTAGGTCACGCACAATCTGCACATTCAGTGAGTGGCCCTCCCTCCTGTTCAGAACGCTGGGGGGATTAAAGGTAAGCGCCTTCTACTGTCCTCTGGGGAACTTAACACTGCAATAAAACTGGATGGCAACATCATGCTGCTGCCTTGCTGTCATGTCAAATGGAATTAATTCTTCTCCAATAAAGAATGACAGTTACCTGGTAAATATGTGCTTGCATGACACCCCGGGTGATTTTACACAGATTCCTCTGTGGCTGCTTGAAATGAGCCTGTGATAGAAAAGTTGAGTGCCTTATATCCTGTCTCCTCAACCAGTGCCTCATGCACCTTTCCTCCATCCTGTACCATTCCTCCTTTAAAATTGCATACAAGTGAATGTCCATAGAGAACTACTGGATATGATATCATAATGGTTATGTTTCTAGAGTAGTAATCCAGTGGCCTTGTCTAATAATCCAGAAGACCGTGTGTTCAAATCCCACCATGGCAGTTTGAGATTTATAAATCTGGAAATCAAAAGTTGGCTTCATTAAAAGTACCTCAACTGAGGTGAAGCATATGGGCCTCTAAATTAATGGAAGTGGACTCCAGGCCAAGCAATGGGCCCAAGCCCCTTAAGAAAGGTTTAATTTTTTTGAAAAATATCTTGATTGATCTCATATTGAAAATATATATAAGGTGACCTTTAATGTCCTGTGCTCCTTCACCCACAAATTCCTCTGCTCTTCCATAATTTATAATTACTGCTTTCTTTGTTTTACCAAAATGTATTACCTCACACTTACTGACATTGAACACACTAAAATAATGGACTCAATTTTCCCCAGTGATTTTCGCCATTTTTTGGGTACCCGCCACTTTTTTTGGCGTAAGTTAAAAAATTTAAGTTTCCCCAAGGAATGTGTGCCAGCGTAAATTTTTTTAGGTTCTTTTTTGTTGGGTCACAGGGTCGTAACCTGATGCCTGCGCCAGTTTTTGTCAATTATGGAAGTTTGCTCCCAAAACATTTCTCCGAGGTCGGCATGTGTGACTACTCCCAAAAAACCTTCTGGTGAGTAAAGAAAAAGAAGTGCGCATTGAAAATTGGCAAAGAAAGACGCCATTGTTTTTCAGCCATGTTTTGGAGGGAATAAAGAAGAATTAAAGATGCATAATAAAGATTTTTTTTGACCTTATAACATAGAAAATGGAAGTTTGATGGAATTCTGTAAGTTTTCAAATTTTTTTCAACTCACACGCCACCACCAAACATCTGCAAACAGGGCTGGAGAGTTGGCGTGTCGGCCGGCAGAATCGGTCCTGTGCCCGGACACAGGGGCTCGGAGCTTGGCTGCAAAAGAAGCCCAGGGGGGACAGGTAGATGGGAGGCTGTGGAAGGCGATCAGAAGGCATCAGAAAACTGCACTACACATCAAATGTAGCCCGGGGTAGATGGGGGGCTGTGGAAGGCATAAGGAAGGCATCACAAGACTGCGCTACGCATCAAATGTAGCCTGGGGGGTTGGGGGGGGAGTGGGGGGGTGCGGGTTCCTGATCACTGTGCCTGCTCAGACCTGGGTGTGGTCCATACAGACCTGTGGGGAGAGAGAACAAAGAACCTTGTCCTGCCTGCCTGCCGTTTTGAGCTTCTTGCAAAGGTAAAATTTAAGCATGACAATGCCATATCTTGTGCAAGCCTTTTGCATCATGGTGCTGCGGAGGAGACAATTGATTCAATGTCATCACATGATGAACCTCAGAGCCCGTAGGGTGATGGGCAGGAGGCCTTACCCATGTTGGGTATATCGAGATAGGCGTTCGTATCTGCACCTGAGTGTTGCAGACTGTGTCAGAAGGCTGTGTTTCTTCAAAGAAGTTATAACTGAGATCTGAGATCTGAGACCTGAGTCTGGTAAAAGCAGACCTGCAACCAAGAAGCATCAGGAGGACTGCGTTGTCAGTTGAAGTGAAGTTTACAGCTGCACTTTCATTCTATGCATCTGGATCATTCCTGGTCACAACTCGGGTTGTGTGCGCCATTTCTCAACATGCAACACATATCTGCATTCGGCAGGTGACTGCTGCACTATATGCCCGGAGGAATGACGACATAAAGTTCCCTATGACTGCCCAGGTAAGGTCTGACAGGGCTGTGGGCTTCTCCAGGATTGCTGGCTTCCCAAATGTACAGGGCTGCATTGATTGTACCCACATCGTCTTGCGAGCACCTTTGGAGGATTCCAAGATGTACAGGAACAGAAAAGGCTTCCACTCCATTAATGTGCAGCTCGTGTGTGAGGACATGCATCGTCAGTTGATGCAAGATATCCTGGGAGCACCCATGATGCAATCATCCTATGCAAGAGCGTTATATCTGCCATGTTTCAGCAGCAGCCAGAAGGACAAAGCTGGCTACTGGGAGATAAAGGGTATGGCCTCTCCACCTGACTCATGACGCGCCTATGCGTAACCTGGACGGAAGTTGACCGGGAATACAACATGTCACACATTGGCATCTTGAAACAGCATTTGCAATGCCTGAACCATTCCGGAAGCAACTTGCTATTCTCCCCTGATATTGTCGGTCAGTTCACTGTTGCGTGCTGCATGCTGCATAACTTCGCCATCATGAGGCACCAGCAGATCATAGTAGAAGACCCACCTGAGGTGAGAGTGGCTGATGATAATGATGAGGAAGATGCAAATGACGAGGAGGAGGAGGAGGAGGATGAGGATGAGGAAGCCATGCAACTATCTGAACCCAGAGCATGACGGGCGGGCCGTCATGCCCCTTTAACGATTGCTCGAGCCTTGTGTCAGCAGTTCATCTATGAACACTTTGCTGCCTGAAGGCTCAGTGGCAACTATTCCACATGGACCATGTTTACGGTTTGGACCAATTCCATAATGTTGTGTTGTTTCAATGGAATAAATGATGGAAATGATTCTTGTTTACTTCAAAAGTTGTGCTAATAATCGAACAAATAATGGAAATTATTGTTCCTGAGTTCCAAAAGTTGTGTTAGCATTCGAACAAAAAATGGAAATGATTCAGTTATAGTTTAAAATATATTTTATTCAAAACCTTACCAAATATTTTTTTGTACCTGTACTTAAATTAACTTTAATAAACATATTCTTGTATCAAACTTTAAAGTTTTCACTCAAGATCACTTACAAACTTTAAGATCACTTAAAAACTTTAAAATCACCTTTAAACTTGTAACTTTACATAACTTACACAAAACTTTTAATTTTAGAACAGTTACAATCAGTCTGCTGAACCTTCGCTGCACTCGCTCAAGAGCAAGAACGTCCTTCCTCAGATTAGGAAACCAAAACTGAACACAAAATTACAGGTGAGGCCTCACCACGGCCCTTTACAACTGCATTAAGTCCTCCTTGCTCCTATACTCAAATCCCCTAGCTATGAAGGCCAACATGCCATTTGCCTTCTTCACCACCTGGTGTACCTGCATGCCAATGTTCAATGACTGATGCACCATGACATCCAGGTCTCGTTGCACCTCCCCTTTGCCTAATCTGTCGCCATTCAGATAATATTCTGCCTTCGTGTTTTTGCCATCAAAGTGGATAACCTCACATTTATCCACATTATACTGCATCTGCCATGCATTTGCCCACTCACCTAACCTGTCGAAGTCATCCTGCAGTCTCTTATTATCCTCCTTGCAGCTCACACCGCCACCCAGCTTAGTGTCATCTGTAAACTTGGAGATATTACACTCAGTTCCTTCATCTAAATCATTGATGTATAGTGTAAATAGCTGGGATCCCAGCACTGAGCCCTGCGACACCTTACTAGTCACTGCCTGCCATTCTGAAAAGGACCCATTTTTCCCGACTCTCTGCTTCCTGTCTGTCAACCAGTTCCCTATCCTCAATTATCCCCAATACCATGAGCTTTAATTTTGCACACCAATCTCTTGTGTGGAACCTTGTCAAAAGCCTTTTGAAAGTCCAAATACACCACATCCACTGGTTCTCCCTTGTCCACTTTACCAGCTACATCCTCAAAAAATTTAGTAGATTTGTCAAGCATGATTTCCCTTTCATAAATCCATGCTGACTTGGACCGATCCTGTCACTGCTTTCCAAATGCGCTGCTATTTCATCTTTAATAATTGATTGCAACATTTTCCCCACTACCGATGTCAGGCTAATCAGTCTCTAATTTCTTGTTTTCTCTCTCCCACCTTTTTAAAAAAGTGGTTTTACATTAGCTACCCTCCAGTCCATAGGAACTAATCCAGAGTCGATAGACTGTTGGAAAATGATCACCAATGCATCCACTATTTCTAGGGCCACTTCTTTAAGTACTCTGGGATGCAGGCTATCTGGCCCTGGGGATTTGTTAGCCTTCAATCCTATCAATTTTCCGAACACAATTTCCTGACTAATAAGGATTTCCTTCAATTCCTCCTTCTCGCTAGACCCCCGGTCCCCTAGTATTTCCGGAAGGTTATTTGTGTCTTCCTTCGTGAAGATAGAACCAAAGTATTTGTTCAATTGATCTGCCATTTCTTTGTTCCCCATTATAAATTCACCTGATTCTGACTGCAAGGGACCTATGTTTGTCTTCACTAATCTTTTCCTCTTCACATATCTGTAGAAGCTTTTGCAGTCAGTTTTTATATTCTCTGCAAGCTTACTCTCATACTCTATTTTCCCCCTCCTAAATCAACCCTTTGTCCTCCTCTGCTGAATTCTAAAATTCTCCCTATCCTCAGGTTTGCTGCTTTTTCTGGCCAATTTAGATGCCTCTTCCTTGGTTTTAACACCATCCCTAATTTCCCTTGTTAGCCACGGTTGAGCCACCTTCCCCGTTTTATTTTTACTCCAGACAGGGATGTACAATTGTTGAAGTTCATCCATGTGATCTTTAAATGTTTGCCATTGCCTATCCACCATCAACCCTTAAGTATCATTCGCCAGCCTATCCTAGCCAATTCACGTCTCATGCCGTCGAAGTTACGTTTCTTTAAGTTCAGGACTCTAGTCTTTGAATTAACTGTGTCACTCTCCATCTTAATAAAGAATTCTACCATATTATGGTTACTCTTCCCCAAGGGGCTTCGCACAACAAGATTGCGAATTAGTCCTTTCTCATTACACATCACCCAGTCTAGGATGGCCAGCCCTCGAGTTGGTTTCTCGACATATTGGTCCAGAAAACCATCCCTAATACACTCCCGGAAATCCTCCTCCACCGTAATGCTACCAGTTTGGTTAGCCCAATCTATATGTCGATTAAAGTCGCCCTTGATAACTGCTGTACCTTTATTGCACGCATCCCTAATTTCTTGTTTGATGCTGCCCCCAACCTCACTACTACTGTTTGGTGGTCTGTACACAACTCCCACTAGCGTTTTCTGCCCTTTGGTATTCCGCAGCTCTACCCATACAGATTCCACATCATCCAAGCTAATGTCCTTCCTTAGTATTGCGTTAATTTCCTCTTTAACCAGCAATGCTACCCCACCTCCTTTTTATTTCTGTCTATCCTTCCTAAATGTTGAATACCCCGGGATGTTGAGTTCCCAGCCAAGGTCAACCTGGAGCCATGTCTCTGTAATCCCAATTATATCATATTCGTTAATAGCTGCCTGCGCAGTTAATTCTTCCAACCTATTGGTAATACTCCTCACAGTGAGGCACAGAGCCTTCAGACTTGGCTTTTTAACACACTTTGTCCCTTTAGACTTTTGCTGTACAGTGGTCCTTTTTGATTTTTGCCTTGGGTTTCTCTGCCCTCCAATTTTACTTTTCTTCTTTCTGTCTTTTGCTTCTGCCACCATTTTACTTCCCTCTGTCTCCCTGCATAGGTTCCCATCCCCTTGTCATATTCGTTTAACCCCTCCCCAACAGCACTAGCAAACACTCCCCCTCGGACATTCGAACCGGTTCTGCACAGGCGCAGACCGTCCGGTTTGTACTGGTCCCATCTCCCCCAGAACCGGTTCCAATGTCCCAGGAATTTGAATCTCTCCCTTCTGCACCACTCCTCAAGCCACGTATTCATCTTATCAATTCTGCTATTTCTACTCTGACTAGCAAGTGGCACTGGTAGCAATCCTGAGATTACTAACTTTGAGGTCCTGCTTTTTAATTTAACTCCTAGCTCCCTAAATTCAGCTTGTAGTGCCTCATTCTGATTTTACCTATATGCACCATGATAACTGGCTGTTCATCCTCCCCCCACAAAATATCCTGCAGCCGCTCCGAGACATCCTTGACCCTTGCACCAGGGAGGCAACATACTATCCTGGAGTCTCGATTGTGGCCTCAGAAACGCCTATCTGTTCCCCTTAGAATAGAATCCCCTACCACTCTTTTTCCTGCCCTCCTGTGTAGCAGAGCCACCCATGGTGCCATGAACTTGGCTGCTGCTGCCCTCCCCTGATGAGTCATCCCCACAACAGCAACCAAGGCGGTGTATCTGTTTTGGAGGGGGCTGACCGCAGAGGACCCCTGCACTACCTTCCTTCTGCTGCTCTGCATGATGGTCACCCATTCCCTATCTGCCTGAGTAACCTTTACCTGCGGTGTGACCAACTCACTAAACATGCCATTCATGACATCCTCAGCATCGCGGATGCTCCAGAGTGAATTCATGTGCAGCTCCAGTGTCGCAATGCGGTTTGCCAGGAGCTGCAGCAAGATATATTTCCTGCACATGTAGTCATCAGGGACAGTGGGAGCGTCCCTGACCTCTCACATGGCACAGGAGGAGCTTGGCATGGGTCTGGGCTCTCCTGTCATGAGTTAACCCTTAGATTAACTTAATTTGGCAACAATGTCAAAGGTTACCTACTGATAAGGAAATAAAAAGAAGAAAAAAAAGATTAAATACTCACCAATCCATCAGCCAATCACTTACCTGCTTGGGTGTGATGTCACCTTTCGATTTCTTTCTACTTCTTTGTTTTACCTTCAGCACCAGCTGGCCCCTCGGACTGCTGCCGCTCCCACTCGCTGCCGCCGTCCTTTATCCTTCCGACCGCTCCTCTCGCGATGCTGGCCCCTTGGACTGCTGCCGTCATATCTGCGCTATGATGTTGCGGGTGGTGGTATGGCTCTCATTGTAGCATTCCTCTGGCTCTGTGGTTGGGTTGTAGAGGGGGGGGTCATTAGCCAGGTGGCCAGGCCATATCCCTTGTCCCCAAGAAGCCAGCTTCTGCCTTCCCATGGCGGCTGAAACAGATGTGGCACATTGCTCTCCCACAGACTAATGGCATCATGTGCGCTTCTAGGGTACTGCGCATTGACTGCGAGACTACGCTGCCTGTGGTCGAACACCAGCTGCACATTTAGGGAGCAGTATCTCTTTCTGTTTCTTTGCATTCTGGATTGGTGCTTGCAAGACTAGTGTTTGCAAGTGCTGTTGGGGAGGAGTTAAACTAATATGGCAGGGGGATGGGAACCAATGCAGGGAGACAGAGGGAAACAAAAAGGAGGCAAAAGACAAAAAGGAGTTGAGGAAAAGTGGAGAGCAGAGAAACCCAAGGCAAAGAACAAAAAGGGCCATTGTACAGCAAAATTCTAAAAGGACAAAGGGTGTTAAAATAACAAGCCTGAAGGCTTTGTGTCTTAATGCAAGGAGTATCCGCAATAAGGTGGATGAATTAACTGTGCAAATAGATGTTAACAAATATGATGTGATTGGGATTACGGGGACGTGGCTCCAGGATGATCAGGGCTGGGAACTCAACATCCAGGGGTATTCAACATTCAGGAAAGATAGAATAAAAGGAAAAGGAGGTGGGGTAGCATTGCTGGTTAAGGAGGAGATTAAGGCAATAGTTAGGAAGAACATTAGCTTGGATGATGTGGAATCTATATGGGTAGAGCTGCAGAACACCAAAGGGCAAAAAACGTTAGTGGGAGTTGTGTACAGACCTCCAAACAGTAGTAGTGATGTTGGGGAGGGCATCAAACAGGAAATTAGGGGTGCATGCAATAAAGGTGCAGCAGTTATAATGGGTGACTTTAATATGCACATAGATTGGGTTAACCAAACTGGAAGCAATACGGTGGAGGCGGATTTCCTGGAGTGCATAAGGGATGGTTTTTTAGACCAATATGTTGAGGAACCAACTAGGGGGGAGGCCATCTTAGACTGGGTGTTGTGTAATGAGAGAGGATTAATTAGCAATCTCGTTGTGCGAGGCCCCTTGGGGAAGAGTGACCATAATATGGTGGAATTCTGCATTAGGAAGGAGAATGAAACAGTTAATTCAGAGACCATGGTCCAGAACTTAAAGAAGGGTAACTTTGAAGGTATGAGGCGTGAATTGGCGAGGATAGATTGGTGAATGATACTTAAGGGGTTGACTGTGGATGGGCAATGGCAGACATTTAGAGACCGTATGGATGAACTATAACAATTGTATATTCCTGTCTGCCGTAAAAATAAAAAAGGGAAGGTGGCTCAACCGTGGCTATCAAGGGAAATCAGGGATAGTATTAGAGCCAAGGAAGTGGCATACAAATTGGCCAGAAATAGCAGCGAACCCGGGGACTGGGAGAAATTTAGAACTCAGCAGAGGAGGACAAAGGGTTTGATTAGGGCAGGGAAAATGGAGTACGAGAAGAAGCTTGCAGGGAACATTAAGATGGATTGCAAAAGTTTCTATAGATATGTAAAGGGAAAAAGGTTAGTAAAGACAAACGTAGGTCCCCTGCAGTCAGAATCAGGGGAAGTCATAACGGGGAACAATGAAATGGCGGACCAATTGAACAAGTACTTTGGTTCGGTATTCACTAAGGAGGACACTAACAACCTTCCGGATGTAAAAGGAGTCAGAGGGTCTAGTAAGGAGGAGGAACTGAGGGAAATCCTTATTAGTCGGGAAATTGTGTTGGGGAAATTGATGGGATTGAAGGCCGATAAGTCCCCAGGGCCTGATGGACTGCATCCCAGAGTACTTAAGGAGGTGGCCTTGGAAATAGTGGATGCATTGACAGTCATTTTCCAACATTCCATTGACTCTGGATCAGTTCCTATGGAGTGGAGGGTAGCCAATGTAACCCCACTTTTTAAAAAAGGAGGGAGAGAGAAAACAGGGAATTATAGACCGGTCAGCCTGACATCGGTAGTGGGTAAAATGATGGAATCAATTATTAAGGATGTCATAGCAGTGCATTTGGAAAGAGGTGACATGATAGGTCCAAGTCAGCATGGATTTGTGAAAGGGAAATCATGCTTGACAAATCTTTTGGAATTTTTTGAGGATGTTTCCAGTAGAGTGGACAAGGGAGAACCAGTTGATGTGGTATATTTGGACTTTCAGAAGGCTTTCGACAAGGTCCCACACAAGAGATTGATGTGCAAAGTTAGAGCACATGGGATTGGGGGTAGTGTTCTGACATGGATTGAGAACTGGTTGTCAGACAGGAAACAAAAAGTAGGAGTAAATGGGTACTTTTCAGAATGGCAGGCAGTGACTAATGGGGTACCGCAAGGTTCTGTGCTGGGGCCCCAGCTGTTTACACTGTACATTAATGATTTAGACGAGGGGATTAAATGTAGTATCTCCAAATTTGCGGATGACACTAAGTTGGGTGGCAGTGTGAGCTGCGAGGAGGATGCTATGAGTCTGCAGAACGACTTGGATAGGTTAGGTGAGTGGGCAAAGGCATGGCAGATGAAGTATAATGTGGATAAATGTGAGGTTATCCACTTTGGTGGTAAAAACAGAGAGACAGACTATTATCTGAATGGTGACAGATTAGGAAAAGGGGAGGTGCAAAGAGACCTGGGTGTCATGGTACATCAGTCATTGAAGGTTGGCATGCAGGTACAGCAGGCGGTTAAGAAAGCAAATGGCATGTTGGCCTTCTTAGCGAGGGGATTTGAGTTCAGGGGCAGGGATGTGTTGCTACAGTTGTACAGGGCCTTGGTGAGGCCACACCTGGAGTATTGTGTACAGTTTTGGTCTCCTAACCTGAGGAAGGACATTCTTGCTATTGAGGGAGTGCAGCGTAGGTTCACCAGACTGATTCCCGGGATGGCGGGACTGACCTATCAAGAAAGACTGGATCAACTGGGCTTGTATTCACTGGAGTTCAGAAGAATGAGAGGGTACCTCATGGAAACGTTTAAGATTCTGAAGGGGTTAGACAGGTTGGATGCAGGAAGAATGTTCCCAATGTTGGGGAAGTCCAGAACCAGGGGACACAGTCTAAGGATAAGGGGTAAGCCATTTAGGACCGATATGAGGAGGAACTTCTTCACCCAGAGAGTGGTGAACCTGTGGAATTCTCTGCCACAGAAAGTTGTTGAGGCCAATTCACTAAATATATTCAAAAAGGAGTTAGATGTAGTCCTTACTAGTAGTGGGATCAAGGGGTATGGCGAGAAAGCAGGAATGTGGTACTGAAGTTGCATGTTCAGCCATGAACTCATTGAATGGCGGTGCAGGCTAGAAGGGCCGAATGGCCTACTCCTGCACCTATTTTCTATGTTTCTATGTTTCTAATTGCTCCTTGGATCCTCGGGAAGCCCACTATCCTGGCAAACCCACATGCGTACTCATGCTTTTTCTCCCTGATCCATTCAACGGATGTAGAGAGCCTATCTGATGTCATAGTTGCAGTGATGTGCTGCAAATTGTGAGATGCTGCATGCATCCTCTAATGAAGTCCGGAAGGAGCCGGAGGCATAGAAGGTGAGTGCCACCATGACCTTCACTGTGACGGGCAGCGCAGTTCTGGTGCTGATGTGAGGCTGTGGGGGATGGTATATCTCTATACCGACCTCCTTTCAGAAGCGTAACTTTCTGACACACTGCTCCTCGGACAGGTCCTCCTGCACCGAAGTCTAAGGGCTGTCCTCCTTCGGTCACTGACATGGCTAACAGCCCTTCTCTCTGCACAATGCCTTGCTAGAGCATGTAGAATACAATGCTGGTGAACTAGTAATGCCCTCATTCAAGTTTTAGAAATAATTTTTTCTCAAGCTGAACTGTTACGTTTTTCTGCCACCTCAAACTCGGAGGCTCACGCAGGCGCTCTGTGTAAACGTTGCATTGACTGTGACTTCCGAGGGAAGCGCTTCCTCGTCCCTTTAAATAGCCACCAGTTAACAATTCTGCAAGCCTGTACCCACTGTTTTTCCAGACGTTGTTATTGGCGGGCGCCAAATGAGGTGCCGCACCGAATTTAGCGACCAGGCGCTAGCATTTTGTGCCCCCGATAAACCTCGAATGAATTTTCCGTTGGGGCGCTAAAAGCTGCATGCCCGGTCGCTAAGCTCTAACACTCATATTAACGCCCCCTTTGGCCACTAACTGAGGCTACCGAACTGAAACAATCGAAAATCCAGCCTCATGAAGTTTGTCGAGCACAATCATCCCTTTTGAGATCTGTGCCAGCTACTTTTAACTATTTTTTCTTTATCTAGATACTTGGTAATTCCATTCTTAATGGGAAACTCTAAAATTTTCCCTCCCACAGGTGTTAAACTAACTGGCCTGTAATGACCTGGATCAGCTCTGTTCGGAGCCCTCATTTTCCTCACGCGAAGCTAGCACTTCAAACTGGTTTGAGAATATAAGCTGCTCTGGACATTCCTGTTATAACCGTTCCTTCCTACCTGTGGCATCACTCAGAAATCCACCTCTCTTTTATCTTCCACTGCCTGCTCTCTATCTCTCATGGATGCGACTATTCTCTCAAACTCCATCTCCTTCTCAAGTTCTGAGAATTTGACCTCAAGTAATGTGAGTTGGCGAAGCTTCACACAGATATGTTTTCTGGTGGACACTCCCATAGCTTGCAGGAATGGCTCATCACTGTCCCTTCCTCTGCTACCATTATTAGCTATATTTAGTTTGTGCTACTCTAAATTTTATATTGCTTGTGCATAACATAAGCTGGTCTATTTAGCACCCCCTTCCACTTCTGTACCTGATTCCTAACCTTCTCACCAAACCTTGGTTCAGAATTTCTTACTCTCACTCTGGTCAGCTCCCACTATGGGCCCAAGTTTTCCCAGGAGTTGCTCCGGTCTTTTTTGGAGCAACTAGATTTTTTTGGAGTATCTTAAAAATCGCAATTCTGCCCGTTTAATTTGCTCTAGTGTAAGTGAGTTAGTTAGTTTTTTTTTCAAAATGGGACATTGTCAGCCACTTACGCCTGTTTTGGCCATTTAAGCAAGTTTAGTCAGCTAAAAGTTACTCCAAACTAACTTAGGCCAGCATATATGGCCACAGAAAAACCTTGCGGTGAGCTAAGAAATCAGCGCAGGTAAATACATTTAAAGCACCAAAAACAAATAAAAATACAAGGAAGCTGAGAGGACCTGCACCTAGCACCAAGACTTACAAAGCACTACACAACTAGATTAAAAATGGATTGGTAAACTCGCAAATACATTATAGCAAGTCCTGTAAATAAGAGTTTCAGAAAAACAATTTTACAGAATTTCTTTTGAAAGCAAATGAAGAGTAAACTTGAATGTAAAACAAACAAGAATTTAGGACCACAGAATCAATCAATCAAAAAATAAATAAACAAATAAAAAATAGAAGTCCTACCTTCAGCAAAGCTTTACTGCAGAAAAACACTAGCAGCTGGGGACTGGTGCACAGAATCTATACCATCTCCTGCCCAGCTGCTGGCCAAATGGACAGTCCAGCTGGTGGGTGGGAGGGATCACCAGTGGCAGGAAACTACAGCCTGGGAAGCTTGGGTTTGGTCCCCATGGGTTTGTTCTCCAGTACTGGGAAGGGAGCATCAGCCCTGGTCGGTGATTAGAAAGGCTGGGGGGATGCTGCTGATTGGGAGACCTGGCGGTGGGGGGGGAAGCTACCGGTTGGATGGGGAGGCAGGGAGGCCTGTGAGTGGGCGGGGTGGGGTGGGGGGGTGGCAGGGCCTTCGTGTCCCTGGCCATGCTGGGTTCTTTGACCGATTTTGGCCTCCGACACATCTCCCCTGGCTGTCGGGTGGGTAGGCCTGCAACTCCAGGTCACAGCTGGCATCCACCTTCGGGAGGGGAGCTGATATCGGGAAGGGTGCGGGGAGGCATGTCCGATTGTGAGGGGAGTCGGCTGATTACGGGGGTCTGATCACAGGTGGTTTACAGTTAATCTTGGTGGGACGGGGGTAGCATTCCTGATCCTCCTGACCCACAAACAGTGCTGGAAAGATACTTAACCTGTTTCATCCAGCCGATCTCATCACCCTTCAGCAGCCAGGTTTCCCAGGTCAACATGTGTGTGGCTGGATAAAGCAGCGGGCTGCCGATGAGGGAGCCCATTTGGCCAGGGCTAGGGGTGGCGCGCTTCGGGCCCATCCCACACAGCCTGCAAAGATTGTGGGGGCGAGGAGCTACTGCACATGCGCGCAAACTCCAGCGCGCATGTGCAGAGATCCCGGCACTGTTTTCAGCGCCGGGACCTGGCTCCACCCCCCACTGCTTGTGCTGCGCCACGCCAAGAGCCTGCAACATTCCAGCAGCGGGGAGAATACAGAGGTAAGTTTTAGGCGCGGTTTTTCTTCTACAAAGTCAGCGTACCTCATGGAGGTGCACCGTTCTAAGCGGGCGGGCAAACTTGGGCTACTGTATCTAAGTAACACCTGGACAGTGACCTACTTACACTTAACTATCAGCTCACTTACACAAGTTAATATCTAAGCTTTAATTTCAGTTCAATAATAAGCATGGTTTCTGTACTGCTTGCTCACAGCTTATCTCCTACTCACAGTCTGTATTTGAAACATATATATATACATATATTTATTTATTTTATTTTACAATTACTGAGTACTGGCTGAAAAGCATTGAAGAATGGAAAGTGGGTGAATGATCACTTCAAAAAACAGATGCATTGGATCCTGGTCCCAAAGAAATGCATTCAGAGGACTTGAGGGAGCTGCAAATGGCAGCAACAAGATTGATAAGATTATCAGTCTGCTATGCCAATTACATAATATTATGCAAAGTGCTTCTGGCTGTTTTCAAGCTGTCGGGGAAATGCACAGTTTCGTGATGAAGCAGGTGTATACTCATCTCCAGCTGATGAATGGTGTTGCTGTTGGTGAACGCACAGCACTGTCTCGTGTGGTTTTCTGTGAGCTTCTTCTGCTATCTAGAGAATCCTAAGAAGGGATTTGGGGAGATATGGTGATAGATTAAGTGGGGACTTGGCACCCCACAAGACACATCTGCAGTAACTTATGTTAGTGCTACTTGCCCAATGATTCAATGTTCTCTTGAGTATCATCGTAAGGTGGTTTCAAGTTGGATTCAGTACATTTAGATGAAGACAATGGCCTTGAATTTGTGGTCGGAGCCTTCCCACGGGTGTGTGCGCACCTCATACCTGCCCGTAGGGGCCACAAATTATGGCCCACTGTGTGTAGACAAGAAGTACATCACTCAATTAATTAGTTTAGAATAAACTTGAAATGAAAATGCACGGACTGCTGGAGATGTCTGCCAGGATGATTTATTCACTTCAAATGTAATAGATAGATATTTACTTGATATGGTGTCAGCCGTGGCTCAGTTTTAGCCCTATTGCCTCAGAGTCAGAAGGTTGTGGGTTCACAATCCCATTCCAGAGACGTGAGCACAAAATCTAAGATGACACTTTCGTGCAGTACTGAGGGAGTGCTGCTTTGTCAGTGTTGCCATCTTTCGGATGAGACGTTAAACCGAGGCCCCGTCTGCCCTCTCAGGTGAATATAAAAGACCTCAAGGCACGATTTCGAAGAAGGGCAGGGGAATTATCTCTGGTATCCTGGCCAATATTTATCCCACAACCAAAATCACTATAATTGAATATCTCATCATTGTCTCATTGATATTTGTGGGAGTTTGCTTTGTGCCAATTGGCTGCTACGTTTCCTATATTGCAACAGTGACTACACTTCCAAAAGGACTTAATTAGCTGTACAACCCTTTGAGATGCCCTTAGGTCATGAACGGCGCAGTAAAAAAGAAAATTCTGTTTGCTTTTTTATGATTTTAAGAATAGATTTAGGCATTTGCAAGCAGGTTGTGGGTGTTGTAGCTGAAACTCCACGGATCTTCCGGAGCACTGTCATTGTAACCCTGACAGGAATGTGGAAGGGCCAGCAATAGGTAGGAGCCCTTATACGCTGGATCGTGGCCTTATGTCAGGGATTCTGTGCAGCGTTGTATGGGACCTCTCCTACATCCCCCACTGTCTCCTCCACCTCCACCCAACCACTACAAGGCCAGTGGAAGATGAGGAGGTGGGGATGGAGGCAGGCACTCCCAACACCAAGCGTTGCCTAGTCCATGGCCTCCCATCAGCAGCATCATTGCTCGGGGTATGCCTGGCGAGAGTTGGTGTACTGGGCCACCAAATGGCACATACGGGTCCGAGGCTGGCGGCGTGGTTTCGAGCACCCAAAAACAAAGGAATTAAAAAATAGATTTAATTTAGGTCCCTTAGAAAGGAGGCAATGGGGCCGCTGTTGCTTTCTTTCCAGGAGGGACAGGACCCAGTACGTCTTCCTCCCCGCTCCTTGTCTGCCCTCTTTTCTGCCACAGTATGCAGCCTAAGGGGCAAGATGGGTGCCATTGGTGGTCCAGTGACATGAAAATTAAGGAACCTCCTCTTGACCCCACAAACATGGGCAAGATGAGTTGAGGTCCTGCAGGTGCAATCTGAGCACCTACACTGGGGTGCACCCTTCTATGGATTTTTGACCCTGTAATAAACAGTAATGAGACCATAGTGATGATTGCAAAAATGATTAATGCCTACAAATCAATTTCCAATGACTACTAGTTAACGGAGTCATTAACCCCACAGTTAAAATATCAGACAATCAATCGAGTATGAATATATTAAGGGATAGAAGTTGCGTAACTTTTCAGGGAGCGCAAAGGCATCGCCAGGCGAAAAAGATTTACTGGTGCCGGAAACTTCTGCTTTAGCGCTCCAAGAGGATAGTGGAATGAAAAATCAAGTGCTACTACTTCCCTGAGAGCGCTAAATTGAGTGAGAGGGGCGGTATCAGCAGAGCACTGAGCAATGTTCAGTGCAGCGCAGCTGTCTGTACAGGCCCCTTCCCCCGCTTAAAAGGAAGGGCCATTGATGGTTTGACTGAATTTTCATGCTGTTTCTGTTGGGCCATGGTACATGCATAGCAGCCCCAAGCACTCGAAGAGAGTGCAGGCAGCCACCCTTAACAAACTCCCTGCTAGAGTGGAGTTAATCTGCAGGAGAAGCGCAAAATTGTTCAACCTCCGATGCCTCCAGTCCAGATCCAAAGTTGCTCCAACCTCTGTCATTGAATTACAAGATGCAGATGACGCTTGCATTTGTGCAAACTCGGAGTCCGAATTCCAAACCATCATTGACACCTTCACTGAAGCGTACGAGAGTCTGGGCCTCACATTAAACATCAGTAAGACAAAGGTCCTCTACCAACCTGCCCCTGCCACACAGTACTGCTCCCTGGTTATCAAGATCCATGATGAGCCGTTGGACAATTTGGACCACTTCCCATACCTTGTGAGCCGACTATCAGTAAGGGCAGACATCGATGACGAAGTCAAACACCGCCTTCAGTGTGCCAGTGCAGCCTTCGGCCGCCTGAGGAAAAGAGTGTTTGAAGACCAGGATCTCAAACCCAGCACCAAACTCATGGTCCACAGAGGAGTAGTGATACCCGCCCTTCTATATGCTTCAGAGAGATGGACTATGTACAGTAGGCACCTCAAAAGCACTGAAGAAGTACCACCAACACTAGCTCCGCAAAATCCTGCAAATTCATTGGCAGGATAGGCGCACCAACATCAGTGTTCTCTCTCAAGCCAACATCGCCAGCATCGAGGCACTGACCATGCTCAACCAGCTCCGGTGGGCGGGCCACATTGTCCGCATGCCCGATGCTAGACTCCTGAAACAAGCACTCTACTCTGAGCTCGGTCATTGCAGGTGAGCCCCAGGAAGGCAGAGAAAACGCTTCAAGGACACGTCAAAGCCTCCTTCAAAAAATGCAACTTTTTCACCCATTCATGAGAATCCTTTGCCCAAGACCGCTCAAAGTGGAGGAGGAGCATCTGAGAAGGCACCAAACATTTCGAGTCTCTTCTCCGGGAGCACGTGGAAGCCAAGCTGAAAAGGGGAAGGAGCGTATGACAAATCAAGCACCCCATCCAACTGTCCCTTCAACCACTGTCTGCTCCACCTGTGACAAAGATTGTAGATTCTGCATCAGTCATCATAGAACTCATTTTAGTGTGGAGGCCAGTCATCCTTGACTCCGGGGTACTGCCTAAGAAGAAGAAGAGAGTGCAGGGCTGAGCTAACGCAGGGGCAAAATAAATCAAGAGGCACCAGATTGGGGAGATAAATAAATTTACCCTACCTGGCCACCACTACTTTTAAATATAACTCACCAAGATACCAGGCGAGGAGGCAATGCCTCCTGCTGCTGGCGTTGTTGATGCCTGGTGATGCTGCAGGGATGTTCACGGGCATCGCTGCGCCCAGTCGGTAACCCCTGAGCACCCATTACCGATCCCCACTGGCTCTAACGCAAGGCGCAAACCAGGCCAATTTCTCCTCCGAAATCTTATTATTTCACAGAATTTACAAGTTACTCGCTCGGATTTTGCAGTGGTAATGACATCAAATCTGTCAGTTTTTGCCATCATTACTCCTCTGAAAGTGACAGAGGCTTCTGGAGTCAGTGCATGCGCAGATAAACACGGAAATCCAGAAGACGAACTGTGGAACTCACTGGAATCGGCAATCAATTCAAATCACACTGAAGGATGAAAACTTTCCCTGTTGCGCTGGAATATTGCTGTTATCACCCCGCCGCCACTGCCTCCCCACCTCCTGAAAAAGTTAAATCTTGTAACTGGGTTTGTAATGGTGTATTGACTGCTGAACAACTGCCATGAAAAACTAATTTTATATTTGAGGAATGTCAATTTTTTCCATGAATATAAGAATTATATGATTTTTTAAAATATATGCTTTCTAAAGTTTTATTATTGATATTTCATATTCTACCATAATAGAAACATAGTAACTGATAGAGTATTCAAACAGGCTCATTTCGACAGACTGTGAAAATTTACAGACCCCCAAGTCAAGGCTGCTATGTGCTGCTCAGCATGTTGCATTAACTCATCAATCAACTTGACATTTTCGGACCTTGGGTAGCGAGCCAATAAAACGTTAAAAGACTTTCAATTGAGCCAATAAGGTCAAAGAAGGCGAGTTCTTTTCTGTAAATTGATCCAGGTATAAAGTACAGCCATTTTGACCATGTGTCTCAGTAAGAACAAAGACCTGGCTTGAAGCCAAGCAGTTTGTTACTCTCTGCCGAGATTAAAAAGTTAAAACTACCATCGGAGTTCGTATTTCATTGGAAATTAAGAGATCTAACAATTTTGGCGCTACGAACAGGATCGCTGAGGAAAGAAACTGAATTTTGGACATCGGACCTATATATAGAGGTAAGGACTCCTCTTTTGTAAAAAAAAGTCCTCGGTCAAAAGTCTAAATTCGTCTCTCCTTCTACGCGATTCTGAAAGCCTCCGGTTTGCGAACCCTCCGGTTGGTAGTTGGCTCGAGGTCCCATAGACATCTAAACTTCGGCGGTGTGTTAGTTAATTAATCACCAACCTATTGATTGGCTAGCAGGCCTACGAGTCGAGATCCCAGTAAAGAACTCAGTAAAGAAATGGCAGCAGGAGAAAAGGGCAAAGAATTGCCTACAACTGTTAAAGGTGGACAGGCACCACCTCAAGTTTCACTAGATTTAATTCTCGAACAGTTGAAAGAATACATAGAGCAACAATTCAACTCATCTAAAACCTGTATTAAGATCGAACAAAAGTACGGAACCTCCAAAGGACAATGGTCCTTGGACGAGATTAAAAGGGTCTGGGGAAAAATGGCCCGTATGAAAAATAAAGAGCGAACTAGATGGTCCCTAGCCGTAATGGGACAGATCCGAAACCGGAATGAAATTATAATGCGTTCCCAACATGATCGAGAACTGACCAGTACAAAGGATCAATTGCAAGCAGTTTGTGCACAGCTGCGACAGAAAAAACTCGAACTTGAAAAGCTGGAAGCGGAAGTTAAAGATCTTAAAGATGAAATTAAAGAATGGAAAAAATCATTAGGTCAAGAGACAGTAATAGGAAAAGGAAAATGTATTGATCAATTCCCAGGGTATCCATGTTTGGATAAATTATGTTTGGATAAATTAAAAGCGCAAACCCGAAGACACGACCGAGGAATAGATACGGTTTCTGAATCCTCTGACAATACAGTGTCGGATGAATTAGGGGTGCGCTTTGCCCCGTTTAAAAAAAGACGAGTTGTAGTCAAATCAGAAGAGACTGCGGATGAGGGCGGAACCAAAAAAACAAAGAGAAGGATGTACGAAGAATACTAAGTTCATGATCCGGCAGACCCAGAGAAAATTGATAAATAGTCCAAGGAATTGCCCAATCCAAAGAGAGGGGGAGTAAAAACGTGGGACCAATTGGACCGCTTAAGAAATATATATCAACTTCATCCCTGGGACGGAGTGCAAATTTTGACCATAATGGTGCCAAAAACACAGGGAAGAAAATTGCATGACAAGATAGATGAAGCTTTGGGGCAGAATGAGCAAGAATTAGACGCAGGATGGGAGGCGATTAAACACTGGCTGCAAGCCTTCAGTCCAGCTAAGACAGACTGGGGAAAAATTGCAGCCTGCCAACAGAAAGGAACAGAGGAGGTCCTGGAGTATGACGAGCGGTTTAGATGCACGTGGCTAGAACATTCGGGTATGAATAATACGGATGAGGAAATGGATGAACAAGTGTTTGGACCCCTGAAAGCAGCTTTCGTGGCAGGTCTAAAGCCAGAACTGTCCAAAATGCTTAAGGTAGTGTTACGGGACTGGGAAGGGAGAGGAACTACCTTTGCAGCATTGGTGGATCGATGTAACCAATTAGATCGGGATATGGGAGCTAAAGTCCGAGCTGTACAGGCTATAGGATGGAAATCCCAGGATTCCGATCAACAGTCATAAGAAAAATTACCCGGAAATTGTCATTATTGTGGGAAAGAAGGTCACTGGGCCAAGACGTGCAGGGCAAAACAGAAAGGTCGTGGCTGGGGAAGAGGACGCAGCCAGGGATACAATTCAGCCAACAACCCAGGCTTGTCACAAGATAACGACCTCATAGAAGCATTTAAGCGACTGACAATACAACAACAGAAGGAGTTACTTGGGATAGCAAAAAACGATTAGAGCCCACCCTGGCCCCGCTCCTCGCACTAATACAACAAAGGGGAGATGGGCTATATATAACTGTGAGGGTGGGCGATAAGGATGTGGACTGTCTTTTAGACACAGGGGCGGAATTAACATGCTTACCCTACAATATGGAGACTTTTTGCCATTGGATGGTAGGGCACGTACAGCCTATGGAGTTGGGGGCCATAAAATGGAAATTAAAAGGACAACACCGGTACTTATAGGGCTGGGTCCACATGAACTAATCACGCCGGTCTGGATAGGCCCAGTAGATCAACCCCTTTTGGGAATGGACGTTCTAATCCAAATAGATCCATTGTTGCATTTCGAGGATGGTCGGGTGACATGGTCAATTAGAACTTTGAAGAAAGAAGAATTGAAGGAACACCCGATATGGGCTAAAGATAAGAACGATTGTGGCCTACTCCAGATGGAGCCTGCGTCATTTACAGGGACCAAGCCTCCATGCACTAAACAGTATCCCATCAGGCCAACTGCCATCGCGGGAATCTTACTGGTTATTCAGCAATTGGAGAAACAAGGGGTGTTTATTAAAACGCATAGCTCTTCCAATAGCCCCGTTGGCCGGTACAGAAATCTAATGAAACGTGGCGATTGACTGTCGATTATAGGAAAGCTAGCCAGTGTATTGATCAAAAAGCTCCTTTGGTCGCAGATCCCTCCACCATTTTTAATGCCCTCAAACCGGAACATAAATATTTCTCGGTTATAGATATGGCCAACGGATTTTGGTCGGTGCCTCTGGCACCGGAGGTTCGACAGTGGTTTGCTTTCACTGTCCAAGGACAACAGTATACTTGGACCCGGTTACTGCAGGGTTTCCACAACAGCCTACGGTATTCCACATGGCTTTACAAAGCCATTTGCGAGAATTACCTCCCCTGTCATCCACAGTCATCCAATATGTAGGCGATATCCTGCTAGCTTCAAACACGGAAGAACAGCATGAACATGATTTATGAGCTTTGCTGGACCACCTTTGGCTGAAAGGACATAAAGCCAGCATCGACAAAGCACAAATATCCCTAGAAGAGGTTGTATACCTGGGACAAAAGATTTCACAAGGAAAGAGAGAACTTACCCAGGATAGAACTGCAGCCATTCGGGCTGCTAAAAAAAAAACACCACTATTCAGGAACTAAGGTCTTTTTTGGGATTGTGTAACTTTAACAGAAATTGGATTGACTCCTTCACACAACTTGCTCAGCCACTGAATGATATTTTAAAGGGGAAACGTGCCTCTAAAGAAGCCATCACCCTCACTAAAGAACAGCAAGAGACCTTCCTGAGTTTGAAAAACGCTTTGCATTCGGCACAGGCTCAGGGAATCCCCGACAGTGGTAAGCCATTTACCCTCTTTGTTCATGAGAAAGAAGGATACATGACAGCTATACTGACACAAGAACATGGGGATTGGCAAAGACCTATTGGCTATTATTCGGCAAAACTGGATGCAGTAGCCCTCGGAAGGGAAAGTTGCCTAAGGGCCATGGAAGCTACATGTCGAGCAGTAATGATCATTGCGGGTCTAGTCCTCGACCAAAAGCTGATTGTCAAGTGTCCCCACACCGTACACGCTTTGCTGTCTATGAATAGAATGTCTCAGGTGACAGCAGCTAGATGGACCCGCTGGACAGCAGTTTTGGAAGCTCCTAATCTTCATATCGTCCGGGCCAGCCCTGTTAATCCCGCAACTATGCTCCCGATGTCAGAATTGAGGGAGCAAGAGGGGGGAGAATGTGAAGAGCATGACTGCGTGGAGATTTTAAAAGAAACAGAAGAAGCAGTCTTAGCAGCAGAGGAGCCTCTGCACAACCCAGACCTCATCCTGTTTACAGATGGTTCCTCCTTTGTTGACAATGGTACCAGAAAAGCAGGATGGGCAGTTACAACCTTATATGAGGCAGTGGCAAAAGGATGTTTACCCTCAGGAACGTCAGCACAACAGGCCGAGTTACGGGCCCTGTCAGAAGCATGTCGAATAGCAGAAGGACAGACAGCTAATGTCTACACAGATTCGCGTTCTGCTTTTGGAGTCGCTCACGACTTTGGTATGTTATGGCGGAAAAGAGGATTCCTCACTGCTGCTGGTACACCTATCCGAAATGGAAAAGAAGTCCGAGACTTACTGGAGGCCATACAATTACCTCAGGAAGTGTCCATCCTGAAGTGTAAGGCCCATACCAAGGAAAATACCACAGAAGCACAGGGAAATGCCCTAGCCAACCAGGCAGCTAAAGATGCCGCCTCACAGGGCGTTCCTCCAGAAGAACCAACACAGATGTGCAGATTGAAAGCACTCAGGACTCTGACACGAGACCTTCAAACAATGCAAGGCGAGTGCTTCCAAGAGGAAAAATGGACATGGATCGAGGCAGGAATTAAGCTATTGAAGATGGTGTCTGGAGACTAAGAGTTACTGACAAGCCAGTCGCGCCACAAGCGCTTATGCCTTTTTTAGCCCAACAGATCCACTCGTGGGGACACTTGGCCTCACAACAGATGACGGCACGGTTCCAGAAAAGCTGGTGGGGTCGGGGATTTAAAAAACATGCCCAGCTGGTAGCAGACCGCTGTGTGGTCTGTCAGAAAAATAATTCTGGACCCATCACGGTAATGCCCCAACTGAGGCCCCCTACCCCTGTCGGACCATTCCAGCATCTGCAGGTTGATTATATATCTCTTCCTTCATGCCAAGGATACACTAACATTCTTGTCATGGTCGACAGATTCTCTAGATGGGTAGAAGCTGTCCCAACTAAAAGAGCCACAGCCAATCACACTGCAAAGGTCTTGTGTAAGGATTACATTCCCAGATGGGGAGTTCCGAGTAGCATTGACTCAGATCAGGGAACACACTTCACAGGTGCTGTCTGCCAAGAAGTCTGTAGGTCACTGAACATTACGTGGAATTTACACTGTCCTTATCATCCACAATCATCAGGACAAGTAGAACAAATGAATCAACTCTGAAACAACGGCTTGCCAAATATCACCAAGAAGGAACACCATGGCCCCAGGCACTTCCAATAGTGCTATGTAGCATTAGGGCAACCCCGAACAGAACTACAGGTCTAAGCCCATTTGAAATTATAACAAGAAGACCCATGTCGCTGCCAGGAACTATCGATTTACGGAAAGCTGATGTTCACTTAATGAGTGACACTCTGTTATCATACTGTCAGAACTTAACCACTGCTATTAGTTCTGTTTCCCGACAGGTATCGGCAGCTTGGGGTAATCCACCCGAAGGAGGACACGACATCATCCCGGGAGTCTGGGTCTATGTGAAAAAGTTGCATAAAGAACCTTTGGGTGCCAAGTGGGAGGGACCTTATCAAGTGTTATTGACCACCCAGGCAGCTGTTAAAGTCCAAGGAAAGAAAGCCTGGATCCATACTTCACACGTTAAACGAGCACCCATAACTGAAGCTGAAATCTAATAAGGATAATTACATTTTGCGAAAATGTATAAATTTACTGTAGTATTGATTGTAGTTATTCTAGGCATAGGCCTACTTCTTACTAGCCGAGCCTCTGCACCAAAGGGAAATAGTAGGGTAGCAAGGGAATTACATGTAAATACCTTTTACTTTTATATTGCTTGTTTATGTTATGCTTAGGGAAAGGTGGTTTACTGGTTGAATTAAGATATTGATTTGGATGAAATTGGAATAAGGTTAATTAACCTACTAAAACCAGACTTCCATTGTGGCAACGATGGAACTCGGGTTGGTGTAAATTTGTGTGGAAGCTTCTAGTCCGGACATGTGGCGAAACACATTAACAAATTTTAGAAGGAAACTCTATTAACATGTATGAAATTATTTTGTAGAATGTTTAACCAGTGATAACTAATGTTTTATGATTCAGTTTGTGAAAGAATCAAAGGGGGGATTGATAGAGTATTCAAACAGGCTCATTTAGACAGACTGAAAATTCACAGACCCCCAAGTCAAGGCTGCTACATGCTGCTCAGCATGTTTCATTAACTCATCAATCAACTTGACATTTTCGGACCTTGGGTAGCGAGCCAATAAAACGTTAAAAGACTTTCAATTGAGCCAATAAGGTCAAAGAAGACAAGTTATTTTCTGTAAATTGATCCAGGTATAAAGTACAGCCATTTTGACCATGTGTCTCAGTAAGAACAAAGACCTGGCTTGAAGCCAAGCAGTTTGTTACTCTCTGCCGAGATTAAAAAGTTAAAACTACCATCGGAGTTCGTATTTCATTGGAAATTAAGAGATCTAACAGTAACATAGAAACATAGAAAATAGGTGCAGGAGTAGGCCATTTGGCCCTTCGAGCCTGCATCGCCATTCAATAAGATCATGGCTGATCATTCACCTCAGTAGCCCTTTCCTGCTTTCTCTCCATACCCCTTGATTCCTTTAGCCGTAAGGGCCATATTTAACTCCCTCTTGAATATATCCAATGAACTGGCATCAACAACTCTCTGCGGCAGGGAATTCCACAGGTTACCAACTCTTTGAGTGAAGGCGTTTCTCCTCATCTCAGTCCTAAATGGCCTACTCCTTATCCTAAGACTGTGTCCCCGGTTCTGGATTTACCCAACATCGGAAACATTCTTCCCGCATCTAACCTGTCTCGTCCCGTCAGAATCTTATACGTTTCTATGAGATCCCCTCTCATCCTTCTAAACTCCAGTGTATAAAGGCCCAGTTGATCCAATCTCTCCTCATATGTCAGTCCAGCCATCCCTGGAATCCCTCAATAGCAAGAACGTCCTTCCTCAGATTAGGAGAACAAAATGGAACACAATATTCCAGGTGAGGCCTCACCAAGGCCCTGTACAATTGCAGTAAGAGCTCCCTGCTCCTATACTCAAACCCCTAGCTATGAAGGCCAACATGCCATTTGCCTTCTTCATCGCCTGCTGCACCTGCATGCCAACTTTCAATGACTGATGAACCATGACACCCAGGTCTCATTGCACCTCCCCTTTTCCTAATCTGCCGCCTTACAGATAATATTCTGCCTTCGTGTTTTTGCCACCAAAGTGGATAACCTCACATTTATCCACATTATACTGCATCTGCCATGCATTTGCCCACTCACCTAACCTGTCCAAATCACCCTGCAGCCTCTTAACATCCTCCTCACAGCTCACACCGCCACCCAGTTTAGTGTCATCTTCAAACTTGGAGATATTACACTCAATTCCTTCATCCAAATCATTGATGTATATTGTAAATAGCTGGGGTCCCAGCACTGAGCCCTGCGGCACTCCACTGGTCACTGCCTCCCATTTCGAAAAGGACCCGTTTATCCTGACTCTCTGCTTCCTGTCTGCCAACCAATTCTCTATCCACGCCAGTACATTACCCCCAATACCATGTGCTTTGATTTTTCACACCAATCTCTTATGTGGGACCTTGTCAAAGGCTTTTTGAAAGTCCAAAGACACCACATCCACTGGTTCTCCCTTGTCCACTTTACTAGTTACATCTTCAAAAAATTCCAGAAGATTTGTCAAGCATGATTTCCCTTTCATAAATCCATGCTGACTTGGACTGATCCTGTCACTGCTTTCCAAATGGGCTGCTATTTCATCCTTATTAATTGATTCCAACACTTTCCCCGCTACTGATGTCAGGCTAACCAGTCTATAATTATCTGTTTTCTCTCTCCCTCCTTTTTTAAAAAGTGGTGTTACATTCAGCTACCCTCCAGTCCATAGGAACTGATCCAGAGTCAATAGACTGTTAGAAAATGATCACCAATGCATCCACTATTTCTCAGGCCTCTTCCTTAAATACTCTGGGATGCAGACAATCAGGCCCCGGGGATTTACCAGCCTTCAATCCTATCAATTTCCCCAACACAATTTCCCGCCTAATAAGGATATCCTTCAGTTCCTTCTTCTCAGTAGACCCTCGGTCCCCTAGTACCTCTGGAAGGTTATTTGTGTCTTCCTTCGTGAAGACAGAACCAAAGTATTTGTTCAATTGGTCTGCCATTTCTTTGTTCCCCATTATAAATTCACCTGAGTCCGACTGCAAGTCCTACGTTTGTCTTCACTAATCTTTTTCTCTTCACATATCTATAGAAGCTTTTGCAGTCAGTTTTTATGTTCCCAGCAAGCTTACTCTCATACTCTATTTTCCCGCTCCGAATTAAACCCTTTGTCCTCCTCTGCTGAATTCTAAATTTCGCCCAGTCCTCATGTTTGCTGCTTTTTCTGGCCAATTTATATGCCTTTTCCTTGGATCTAATATTATCCTTAATTTCTCTTGTTAGCCACGGTTGAGCCACCTTCCCTGTTTTATTTTTACTCCAGACAGGGATGTACACTTATTGCAGTTCATCAATGTGATCTATAAATGTTTGCTATTGCCTATCCACCCTCACCCCTTTAAGTTTAATTTGCCAGTCTATTTTTGCCAATTCATGCCTCATGCCGTTGAAGTTAGCTTTCCTTAAGTTCAGGACCCTAGTTTCTGAATTAACTGTGACACTCTCCATCGTAATAAAGAATTCTATCATATTGTGGTCACTCTTCCCCAAGGGGCCTCGCACAACAAGTTTGCTAATTAGTCCCTTCTCATCACACATCACCCAGTCTAGGATGGCCAGCTCTCTAGTTGGTTCCTTGACATCCTATGTGTATATCCCAATCTTTATTTTGCTCACTGTAAAATTTATAAAAAGTAATTTAAAATCTGTATTTTACTTCCTGGTTTGCTGACTATGAGATTTCCTCAATATGATTGGCTGTTTCGCCTGCTTAATGACATCCCTGTTGCTGGACAGTGGTGATTCACTTGATTTCACATCAGATTCGAACTAATGTCAGGAGATCTGAAATTCATGCCATCTTTGTGGGCAGCTTTTTTCGAGGTCAGCCGTGTACGCTGTTAATTGTATTCAAGTGGTGCACAGCAATTGGGTATTAATTGCATTCAGTTAGTGGGTATTAATTGGGGAATCCCTTGCTTTCATATATATATATATATATATGTATGGGAGTAGGTTAGGGAAGGGTTACAAGCTTATCTTGGGGGTGCACAGTATGTAATGAGTGTTTCGAATAAATGCTTGTAAGCAACTAAAGACTTGGCTATAGTACTCTATCCTTCACCACCTGGCTATCCAACTTCTACAAGTTCCATAGTTCGCCGCTGATGGCAGATTCTGGGCCTATGTGTTACAATTACCATGTTGAACTCAAGTCGATCAAAGTATTTTCATGCCAACCAAACATTTGATTCCAGCTTTAAGGATTGTTGGTTTGATGTAGAATGAATGCTGTTTTAATTTTTACTTTGGAACTCTGCAGGTCGTCAATGTGCTTAAGTCAGTCCTGGCACTTACTGGAATTGTCACAGCATTGTTGCTTTTGTGATCCAAGCATTCTTATATCCTTCTCTGGCAATTTGTATGCGAACAACTAATTTGTGTATTTGATAAAATTCAATATAATTTTTGTTTTGATCTTTATTTTGTGCCCCTAACCACCACCAGAGTACATCACAGACATTAGCATAGATCAAGTACATTATTCCTGCTTGTTGAGTTAGTAAATTAGAGTAATTTTCATTAAAATCTGCTCGTGTGCTTTCACTTGGTGTGAATTGGACTGGGCAATGTTTGAGGCTGGTTCACATTATGGGACATAAATTGCCCCTTTGTGCAGGGCCAGTTAACGGCGGTGGTTGTAGGTAAGGTTGCGCTTAAGGTTTTCCACCCTGTGCACAGAGCACTCCCCCTGGAATTGCCCCTGGGGCTCCATCGGTGAAAAGGCGTTTGCGCTGCACCACAGTGATGACGTTTTATCGTCCTGCGCCGACCACTTTGCGTCCCCTGGGAGAAATTTCCCCGCAGGGGTGAGGTCTGCGCGGGGCGATTCCACCAACAGCTTCTTGGTGCGAGAAGCCATGGTGGATGTGATGCCCCAGCCGCCCTTAAAGGGGAGGTGATGCCGCGGCGGCCACCATCTTTTTTATTTCGGCTGACTTTTTAGTCGACCCGACAATGGCGGCCCCTGGTTCGGTCGGGTCGACAACAGGCAGGCCGGCACCCCCTCTTGGGTGCCGGGCCGCTGACCCAGCGGACACCCTCCCTGGTGGCCTAGTGGGCAGCACTGAAGGTGCTGGTCAGATCACAGTGGCCTTTCCCTTTAAGAAAGGGGAGGGACATTGCGATGTGGTGGCAAGACTTCATGAGCGCCATGCTGATGTGAGTAGCGCGGCGCTGAGTATCCTGCGCCACAAGAGCCACACGAGCACCCCGGGAACGCCAATAAAAGGCACGGTTACCGTCCCCACCATTTGTTTTGCTTCAAGGCGGCAAATCCGAGCCAGTGCCAGAGCTTCCCGCGCAGGCACAATCAAAAGCTACAATTCGAATTAGGCACTGCAAATCCAACGCAGGGCAATTTCAGCCCCATATACCTCTTTGTTCAGTGTGTGCACTGTCTGTACTGATGTGCAGAGTGGTGTAAGGTAGCTTGGCAGTGAGTAGCAGTGCAATCCATTTGTCTGGCAGAAAGTTTTATCTATGCACAAGGTCGTCAGAGTGTCACGGTTAAGTGCAATGTGCTGTGGCGCTGATTTGCTTGGGAGCACTTGGAAAATGTAGTGGAATTTTTGACTAGATATTTTTTTTGTAACATGGTATTTTGAGCATATTGTATAAACTGATCCACCTTATAAGTCATGAAAATGTTGAATATAGTATTTGTTTATCAGAACGTTATACTGTGCTTTTTGTATTGTGACTATGGCATCTTATAACAATCAAGTTATTCCTATCTTTTTCTAAGCATGCTGCAAGAGTAGCAAATGGACTCTGAATAGGTGGTATGTTTGAATCTAGGTCAGCTGCGCATTGTAAAAGTAATTCCTGCTGTGGAGTTACGAACAAAACTAATAACTTTAAAGAAATAGCATGTGTATGGCTTAGGCTTTGTGCAAGCTTCTGCACAAATATGGAAGGTTACTAGAATTTTATATGCGGCCTTCATTGTCTGTGCTGTGCAGGTGAAGCTGAACAGTTTTCTACTCTGCCATTACTGTGTAATCAAATCTTTAGCCACAGTTCCTAACTTTGCAATGAATTTTCAGTTGAGAAATTTGGAATGGAAAGCAGTTTGATTGCGAAACAGATGCTACTTAATGGACCAACATTTTTTAGCAGTGACAAAATATGTTACTTTTTTGCATTATTCAATACCACAAAAAAAACAGTTGTTTCAAGTGAGGTGCCTTACACAATGTGCAGACAGCCATGGAGCATTTGAGCTATCAAGGCAGTGAACCAAAGCAAACGTGGAATCCTACTGAGGTATGATCTGTAGTTATCATCTCCTCTTGACTTGCACCTTCAACCCTTTTGTCATTTAATCACTCATCACAGATCTTTCTCTTTCCCTGGCTCTGTATTTGCTTAAAAGATGTTCGTCTCCAACATCTTTCAGTTCTGATGAAAGGTCATCTCTCTCTGCGGATGCTGCCTGACCCGCTGAGTGTTTCGAGCTTTTTCTGTTTTTATTTCAGATTTCCAGCATTCGCAGCATTTTGCTTTGGAAGAATTACTGGCTGAAGTTTGTTTCTTAAGTTTGTGCCTGGGTCCCAAGCTCTGGAACTCCCTGCCTAAACATTCCTTAAAATCTACCTCTTTGACCAAGCTTTTGGTCATCTAGTGTAATTTCTCCTTTTGCGGTTCAGTGTCAAATTTTTTATCTCATAATACTCCTGTGAAGCGCCCTGGGATGTTTCACTACATTAAAGGTGCTATTTAAAAACAAGTTGTTGTTGTTGCTGTTGTTAACCAAACATCAAAAACAGGAAATTCTGCACTTGCAATCCTCCCAAGCTGACATGAGGATGTGGGCTCTTTGATGACTGCATAATGTACCTCCTGTTAGTGCAGAAGTCAAAGAGGTACCTGAGGCTTTACTGCTGTTATGCCCATGATAATGATAAGAAAATCTGCCAGCTTGCACTGGGGAGGAAAAACCTATTCTTGTCCCTGTGCTAACATTGCACATTTGCACTGGGGATCGTGTTAATGTGATGGTCCACATAACATAGAACATAAATGTTACCATTTTAGGAAATATTTCACAATGTCAAGACAGATGGAACATTTGAATTAACCCTTAGTCCACTGATTGCAGATTCTTTCTATAAATACTGGGGAATTCTTGCAGTTTACCGTCACAGAGCAGCATGCAACATGAATGAGATTTGCAGGAGAGACCTCGGGCAAAAATAGATAAACAGATTCAAACTATGACTCGGGAATGGTCCCTTCGATGATGCTGAGGTGTTGATACAGTTGACATGATAAGGACCGGTTTCGAAACACTTGAAGACACAATTTGGACACCTGTTAAAGAGCTTACCTAGATCAGTGGTCACAATTAGAACTCAGCCTTCAGTAACAACATGTACGCAAAGGCACAGGAACATGTGAGTGGCTCTCAAGTTGAGTGATCTTATCTGGGTATTATGAAATGGCATCTTAAGAGAAAAGGATAGGTATTTCTTGAGGGTTACAAACATGCTGCATAATTGAAGCGAAGAACTAGGGTCAAAGAGGGACCAAAAAATGGAAGTGTGAAGACACTGAGACATTCTACCCATAATAGTCACTACATTGGGGCCCGCACTTGAATCATGCAGAGGTTCCTGTCTTCATCACTTCTATTTCAAAAGACTGGCTACAATAGAGTTATGACATCTGCTTGCCAGTGATCTGCACACAGTATCTGGAATGGGGATGGCTCTTCATGTAGAAGTGCAAACTATGGCAGTAGCTTTCATGCCAATGCATCTTTCTATGCCGCCCCAGAGGAAATCTGCCACAGCAATCAGTTTGTAGTACACACACATACCAGGAAAGTAATCAATATGTCGGCATCACTTTTCTTATGGAAAGGGAGCATAAGCTGGACAAAACGCACGGCTTTCACAGAATTGGAGGGTTCTATTCAGTGGGAGGAGTTGCACCTGGTACCTAATGTGGGCATCAGCTCTCCTCAGATCAACTCACAGCCTTCTGGAAGAGAAAGATTTAAGTTCAATGAGGTAGAAATTGGAACTTGTTGTACTCATTTTACAAGGGTAAAGCAGGTACAGCAAGGCCCAATTTTGGAGACCAACATCCTGTTATGTATGGAGAAAGAGTCAGACTGAACACTGTGAGCTCAAAGTAAAGTGTGACCTCGGTCGTTTATTGCAGATTTCCAGAGTGCCTCTCCAACCTGTGAGGCCTCTTTAAATACCTGTGTTCCCAAGGGATTATGGGATCCCTTGGGACTCCAGGGGATTAGCCCTCTGGTGGCTGTACAGAGTAAATACAAATGTACATATATAACAACACTTCCCCCCGCCCCACCTACCAAAGTCAATAGTGTAAGTATTTACAATGTGAGTTGATTTGGGGCCCTTCTTGCCCTGGTTGATCGTCTCGGTGTGAAAGCTGGTGTTGTTGCATCATTTGTTGGGTCCTCGCTGGGCTGCTGTGCAGCTGGCCTTGCACGGCTGCCTGGTGTGTTGGGTCCTGCTGGGCTGCTGTGGATGATGGGTTCTGCTTCGTGGTCAACCGTGCTGCCGGTTGCCACTGGTGTGTATGTTGGGGAATCAAAAAAGGTAGGGTGCAAGGTGGGTTGCTCAGGATAGTCCGTGAATCTGAGTTTGATTTGGTCCAAGTGTTTCCAGTGAATGAGTCCATTTGAAAGTTTGACCCGAAACACCCTGCTCCCCTCTTTGACCACAACAGTGCCGGGAAGCAACTTGGGACCTTGCCCATAATTCAATACAAATACAGGATAATTGATTTCAATCTCACGTGACACATTTGTGCTATCATGGTATGTACTTTGTTGAAGCCGCCTAATTGTTACCTGTTCATGTAGATCAGGGTGAACTAATGAGAGCCTTGTCTTAAGTGCTCTTTTCATGAGCAGTTCAACAGGTGGGATCCCAGTGAGTGAGTGGGGTCTCGTGCGGTAGCTAAGCTGGACTCGGGATAGGTGAGTCTGCAGTGAGCCTTCAGTTACGCTCTTCAAGCCTTGCTTGATGATTCCCGGGATGGCAGACTGACATATGAGGAGAAACTGGATCATCTGGGCCTGTATTCACTGGAGTTTTGAAGAATGAGAGGGGATCTCATAGAAACATATAAAATACTGACGGGACTGGACAGGTTAGATGCAGGAAGAATGTTCCCGATGTTGGGGAAGTCCAGAATCAGGGGACACAGTCTAAGGATAAGTGGTAAGCTATTTAGGACCGAGATGAGGAGAAACTTCTTCACTCAGAGAGTTGCTAACCTGTGGAATTCTCTGCTGCAGAGAATTGGTGATGCCAGTTCATTGGATATATTCAAGAGGGAGTTAGATATAGCCTTTACGGCTAAAGGGATCAAGGGGTATTGAGAGGAAGCACAAATGGGGTACTGAGGTGATAATCATCCATGATCTTATTGAATGGTGATGTAGGCTCAAAGGGCCGAATGGCCTACTCCTACACCTATTTTCTATGTTTCTATGGTTTGCACTGCTCTCTCTGCCTGACCATTTGACTCTCGTTTAAATGGGGTAGATGTGACATGTTTGATCCCGTTATGGGTCATGAATTGTTTGAACTCAGCACTGGTAAAACATGGCCCGTTGTCACTCATCAGGATATTGGGTAGGCCGTGTGTGGCAAACATGGACCGCAGGCTTTCAGTAGTGGCAGCTGACATGATGGCCGATATTATCTCACATTCAATCCACTTGGATTACGCATCTACAACCACAAGGAATATTTTACCCAAGAACGGGCCTGCATAGTTGACGTGTATCCTAGACCACGGTTTGGAGGGCCAAGACCATAAACTTAGCGGCAACTCCCTGGGTACATTGCTTAACTGTGAGCATGTATTACATCTGTGAACGCAGGACTCTAAGTCCACATCGATACCGGGCCACCATACGTGGGATCTGGCTATCGCTTTCATCATTACGATGCCTGGGTGGGTACTGTGCGGGTCATTGATGAAGATGTCTCTGCCCTTCTTGGGAATCATTACACGATTGACCCACAGAAGGCAGTCTGCCTGTATAGACATTTCATCTTTGCACCTCTAGAACGGCTTTATCTCTTCCTGCATTTCCACTGGGACACTGGATCAGCTCCTGTGAAGCACACAGCTTTTGACGAGGGATAATAAGGGGCCCTGGCTCATCCAGGTTTTGATCTGCCGGGCAGTGACAGGTAATTGCTCACTCTCAAATGCTTTCATAACCATGGCTAGATCTGCGGGCTGTGCCATTTCCACCCCCGTGGTGGGCAATGGCAGTCTACTGAGGGCATCGGCGCAGTTTTCTGTGCCTGGCCTGTGGCGGATGGCGTAGTTGTATGCGGACAATGTGAGCGCCCATCTCTGGATGCAGGCAGATGTGTTGGTATTTATCCCCTTACTCTCGGAAAACAGGGAAATGAGTGGCTTATGGTCAGTTTCCAATTCGAATTTTAGCCCAAACAGATATAGATGCATTTTCTTTACCCCATAGGCACACGCTAACGCTTCTTTCTCAATCATGCTGTAGGCTCTCTCAGCCTTAGTCTGACTCCTGGATGCATAAGCAACCGGTTGCAGTTTCCCAAAATCATTAGCTTGTTGCAATACACATCCTACACCATATGACGACGCATCATATGCTAGTACCAATCGTTTACATGGATCATACAACACAAGCAATTTGTTTGAGCATAACAATTTTCTCGCTCTTACAAAGGCATTTTCTTGGCTTTTGCCCCAAACCTATTCATCCCTTTTTCATAGAAAGATGCAGTAGTTCTAACAGTCTGCTGAGACCCGGTAAGAAGTTACCAAAGTAGTTCAGGAGTCCCAGAAACGACCGCAGCTCCATCAAGTTCTGCTGCCTTGGTGCATTCTCGATTGTCTCCGTCTTCGTGTTGGTGGGCCTGATGCCGTCTGCCACAATCCTCCTTCCCAAGAACTCCACTTCAGGTGCCAGGAAAACGCATTACGAGCATTTTAACCTGAGCCCCACGCGGTTGCGTCGACTACGAACCTCCTCCAGGTTCTGCAGATACTCGGCTATGTTCTGACCTGTGACCAAGATGTCGCCCTGGAAGACCACGGTGTGCGGGACTGACGTCGGTAAGTTTTACATGTTTCTCTCGAATATCGCCGCCGCGGATCGAATTCCAAACGGGCATCTGTTATAAATAAAAAGACCTTTGTTGATGCAGGTGAGGCCCTTCGATGATTCCTCCAGTTCCTGCGTCATGTAGGCTGAAGTCAGATCTAGCTTTGTGAACGTCTTTCCTCCTGCCAGCGTTGCAAAGAGGTCGTCGGCCTTTGGTAGTGGATATTGGTCCTGCCGGGAGAAACGATTGATAGTTACTTTGTAATCACCACAGATTCTGACGGTGCCATCTCCCTTGAGGACTGGAACGATGTGGCTGGCCCACTCGTTGAACTCAATAGGTGAAATGATGCCCTCTTGGTGCAGCCGGTCTTGCTCGATCTCTACCCTTTCTCTCATCATGTACGGTACTGCTCTCGCCTTTTGATGGATGGGTCGCGCCCCCGGAATTATGTGTATCTGTACTTTTGCTCCTTGGAATTTCCCAATGCCTGGTTCGAACAGCGAAGGGAACTTGTTTAAGACCTGGGCACATGAAGTGTCGTCAGTGGGCGAAAGCGCTCAGATGTCGTCCCAGTTCCAGTGTATCTTTCCCAGCCAGCTCATTCTGAGCAGCGTGGGACCATCGCCCGGTACCACCCAGAGTGGTAACTTGTGCACTGCTCTATCGTAGGAGACCTTTACGGTAGCACAGCCAATTATGGGAATCAGTTCTTTCGTGTAAGTTCTTAGTTTCATATGAATTGGAGTTAAGACTGGCCTTGAGGCATTGTTGCACCACAATCTTTCGAAAGTCTTTTTGCCCACGATGGACCAGCTCATGCCCGGGTTCAGTTCCATTGACACCGGGGAACAATTTGTGGTGAATGTGTGCTCCCCGTGTACCTCTGCCTCCTCAGTCTGAGGCTCTGGTTCGTAATGATCCTCCGTGGATCTGTCCTCCTCTGCAACATGATGGTTTGCAGGTTTAACAGGATAACATCTCGCCTGCACATACGTTGGAGGTGTCCCATTGTTCCACAGCCCTTGCAAACATACCCTTTGAATCGGCATGAATGGAAACGATGATCAGCCCCGTTGCGCCAACAAGGTGTTAATGGCCTTGCATTCATCACCCTTGAAGGTGGACTCTGAGACATCTGCAGACGTGCAGCTGTAGGGATGTGTGACCTGCCCTGTACTTTGTGATTCGAAAACAACATCACTTTGTTCACAGTACTTGTAGCAGCACTTGTGTGCTGAGAGATTTACTTCGTATTGTCACTGGTGGCAATGAACGCCTGGGCTATCACTATGGCTTTACTCAACGTTGGGGTCTCTACAGTCAAAAGGTTGCGAATTATGGTTTCCTGGCCCATGCCTCGTACAAAAAAGTGCTCCAAATGTCTTTCAAATTCGCAATGTCCTGCAAGGCATCTTAGCTCGGCAACATAACTCGCCACTTCCTAGCCTTGGGACATTTTGTAGTTGTAGAACTGGTACCTCGCCATCAGAACGCTTTCCTTTGGGTTCAAATGCTTTCGGACCAGTGTGCACAAATCATCGTACGATTTCTCTGTGGGTTTTACTGGAGTGTGCAGATTCTTCATGAGGCCATACGTTGGTGCTCCACAGATGGTGAGGAGGATCGCCCTTCGTTTGGCAGCGCTCTCTTCCCCATCTAGCTCGTTGGCCATGAAGTATTGGTCGAGTCTCTCCACAAAAGTTTCCCAATTATCTCCCTCCAAAAATGTATCCACTGTTCTCTGCATCTTTGGATTTGCTATCTGTATCTCGTCGCCAGTTGTTATGTATGGAGAAAGAGTCAGACTGAACACTGTGAGCTCAAAGTAAAGTGTGACCTTAGTCTTTGATTGCAGGTCTCCAGAGTGCCTCTCCAACCTGCGAGGCCTCCTTAAATACCTGTCCTCCCAAGGGACTATGGGATCCCTTGGGACTCCAGGGGATGAGCCCGCTTGTGGCTGTACAGAGTAAATACAAGTTTACATCTATAACACATCCTGCACTCCAAAATTAGGTCGGATCAATTTTTCAGGCATCCGGTATGGCTGCCTCAACAGGTGTTAGGCCCCTTGTATATGCTAATGAGGGGCCTAATGCTTGCTTTAGGACCACTCAGGGAAATTGGGCTACTCTGAGCAGAGCAGCCTTCGTGTCTGCTCTGCCGAGGTTTCTAGACTTGGGAACTAGCCACCAACAAAGGGGCAATTTTAATTCCGTTATTGTAAATTGATGCGAAGGCAGGAGAAGTAGGAATGCTCCTCCCGGCTCCACAGCACTCCGGCGGGTCGCAGCCAGCCTCTATTTCCCCTCTCCCATCCCAGGACTTACCCGAAGGTCACAGCTGGCTCGTATCTCCCCTCTCCCATCCCAGGACTTACCCGAAGGTCGCAGCCGGCCTGTATCTCCCCTCTCCCATCCCAGGACTTACCCGAAGGTCGCAGCCGGCCTGTATATCCCCTCTCCCATCCCAGGACTTACCCGAAGGTCGCAGCCGGCTCGTATCTCCCCTCTCCCATCCTAGGACTTACCCGAAGGTCGCAGCCGGCCTGTAACTCCCCTCTCCCATCCCAGGACTTACCCGAAGGTCGCAGCCGGCCTGTATCTCCCCTCTCCCATCCCAGGACTTACTCGAAGGTCGCAGCCGGCTCGTATCTCCCCTCTCCCATCCCAGGACTTACCCGAAGGTCGCAGCCGGCCTGTATCTCCCCTCTCCCATCCAAGGACTTACCCGAAGGTCGCAGCCGGCCTGTATCTCCCCTCTCCCATCCCAGGACTTACCCGAAGGTCACAGCCGACGAGGCAGTTGGCCAGTAATCCAATTCTTCAGGATGGTGAGCTGCCGGTGGAAATACGACATGTGGTGGTAGCTTGTCACATTTATTGAGATGAGGCCCGAGGACCAATTGGTCACTATCTCCGGGCTACCGTCTTCAAGTGCCGGGATCATTCCTTGCACCCAGTTAGCGTTTGAGAGCTGGTCGAAATGAATTTCTGGGCCAATGAACGTTAAGGAGGCATCTAACTATAGAAATATCATTCTGCGCCATTATCCAGCAAACAGCCATGGTGCCTTCATTGTGTGGAAGTCCACTGTGCCCGCATTATTTAAAAGAGAAGATTTGATGGTGGATGGCCCTTGAGAGGACTCTTCATCCATGGCTGCTGACTTCCCTGCAGAAAGCCCTTTACCAACAGAGGAGCACTTCGGCCACCTCTGCTGGAGTAATGCCAGGGAACATAAAGTGCGAGGACTTACCTACAAGAGGGGTCTGAAACACCAAGGTCACAAATCCTGGAAGTACAGTAGCATAGTGATTATGTTACTGGATTCATAATCCAGAGGCCTGATGTAATAATCCGGAGATGTCAGTTCAAATCCCACCACAACAGCGGGGGAATTCAAATTCAGTTAAATAAATCTGGAATAGAAAGCTTGTGTCATTAATGCTGACCATGAAACTACCGGATTGTCGTAAATAGACATCTAGTTTTCGAATGCCCTTTAGGGAAGGAAACCTGCCATCCTTACCTGGTCTGGCCTATATGTGACTTCAGACCCACAGCAATGTGGTTGACGCTTAGCTGTCCTCTGAAATGACCTAGAAAGCCACCGAGAAAGACAAAGTCAGCGCTGAGGGAGCACCTTCACCACACGGACTGCAGCGGTTCAAGAAGGCGGATCACCACCACCTTCTTTCTCAAGGGCAATTAGGGGTGGGTAATAAATGCCAGCCTTGCCAACGGTGCCCACATCCTGTAAAATGAATAAATAAAACAAAACAATAGAAGAATGAAGTAATCTAAAACATGTAAGCAGCTGGCATGAAGGGTGATCCTGCTTTCTGGGTACATGGGGCTGTTCTCCTTGAAGACTTCGAGGAGATTTGATAGAGATGTTCAAAATTCTAAATGGTTTTGATAGAGGAAATAAGAAGAAACTATTCCCATTGGCAGAAGGGTCGGTAACCATGGGACACAGATTTAAGATAATTGGCAAAAGAACCAGAGGCAACATGAGGAAACATATTTTTACACAGTGAGTTGTTGTGATCTGGAATGCACTGCCTGAAAGGGTGGTGGAAGCAGATTCAATTGTAGCTTTCAATAGAGAATTGGATAAATACTTGAAAAGGAAAAAAATTACAGGACTAAAGGGAAAGAGCAGGGAAATGGGATTAATTGGATAGCTCTACTAAAGCTGGCACAGGCACGATGGGCCAAATGGCCTCTTTTTGAGCTGTATCAATCTATGATTCTATGGGCCCAAGTTTCCACACGATAAAAAACGGGCGCCCCTCCGAGCTGTGCGCCCGTTTTTCGCGCCTAAAACGGCGCCGGAAAAAAAACGCACGATTCTGGAGTGCCCTGCAGCTCCTTGTCTGTTTGGCGCGGCGCCCAGGGGGGCGGAGCCTACACTCGCGCCGATTTTGTAAGTCGGAGGGGGCGGGTACTATTTAAATTAGTTTTTTTCCGCCGGCAACGCTGCGCGTGCGCGTTGGAGCGTTCGCACACGCGCAGTGTGAAGAAAACATTGGCACTCGGCCATTTTTGTAGTTCTTTGTAGCTGTTTAATTTTTGAACATTTTTTAATAAAAGCACATCAGCACTGAGAAGGCTGCAGGAAGCCTCAGAAAGTTGAGGCAGCCGTTTCCCGACGACCTCCCCCTTTTGCCGTCGGGAAATGGCTCCTCAATTTCTGAGGCTTCCTGCAGCCTTCTTTCTCTTTCCCTCCCTCCCTCCGTCTGGAACGGCTTCCTTCCCCCCCCCCCCGTGTTCGGGAACGGCTGTCTCGTTTTGTGAGGCTTGCTGCAGCATTCTCCCTGCCTGAAGCACTTTCACACAGGTAGGAAGATGGTTTATTTAATCTTTTCTTTGCTTATAAATGTTTATTCAGGTTGGATTTATTTGTATAATATTTGTAGAAGTATAAATAAGGATTTATTGTAGAATTTAATGACTTCCCTTCCCCCCCCCCCCTCCCCCCCACCTCGTTCTGGACGCCTAATTTGTAACCTGCGCCTGATTTTTTAATGTGTAGAACAGGTTTTTTCAGTTCTACAAAAATCTTCACTGGCTCCATTCTACTTTAGTTTGGAGTACATTTTCACTGTGGAAACTTTCAAATCAGGCGTCAGTGGCCGGACACGCCCCCTTTTGAAGAAAAAATTCTGTTCCAAACTAGAACTGTTCTACCTGACTAGAACTGCAGAAAAAAAAATGTGGAGAATTGCGATTTCTAAAATAGTCCGTTCTCCACCAGTTGCTCCTAAATATCAGGCGCAAATCATGTGGAAACTTGGGCCCATAACATGGAGCAAAGCTGAATTGTTTGTTAGATACGACCATCTTCCTCCTTGGGTTTTCCTCCACGTAAAAAGATGCTAATGTTGAAGGTCAGCAGTAGGAGAAAGCACTGGTGCTGCATTCAAGTAAATCAAAGCTAGCAGGAATCTCAAGCTTGCACTGGGAATTCAGGGAAAGTTTTTTTTAGAGTTTCTTTTTACAACCGTGCATATTTACACAGGGGATAATATACATTTTGTACACAATTCCGAAATGGCAGCAACGGCAATTTACTTTGAACATAAATTAGTGTTTGGGAGAGGCAACAGAAAAATAGAGCGCTCATTGCGGAGACTACTTGTATGTGAAAAAATTATCACATGGAACTTCATTTGCATAAAGCCTACCAGAACTGTATCATTACGTGATACCACCAACATGAGTAACCAAGGCAACAGCATGTGCACTACCTCTCAAGAGTCCCCAGGTATTATCCTTAACTGACAACTGCAGTAGGGAGCTCTGTATCTCCAAGGAGATATGCCAAGCAACAAAGGCCTAGCGATTTAAAACTCACATGCCGTCCACACACTTCGATCACCACCACCATTAAAAGCAGAATCCGATCGCAGCACCAAATATGAAACAAAACCTGCCAGGATTCCACACATATCAAACACCAGACAATTGTTAATTGCTGCAGCCAAACCCAGTAGTGAAAGGAAAATAAGGAGAGCTGGTAATCTGCAAGGTAATGTGTGAGAGAAGGGAGGTGGACCTATATCCCAGTTATAGTGCAGTAACTAGCTGCAGTGATTATAAAGCCTGGGCGTTACAGTGTGTGTGAAACAACACAGCAATGCTATGTACGTTCTACCTGGGGGTGTGAACCAGGTGACCCATTACTATCTATTACCTACATTTCCTGCCTGTGCTTTGAAAATTATCTCAGCGCATGAAGTTCACATTCATTTATTCATTATCTATTTATTAAATCATCCTAATTTTTTTCCTTTCATACATTTATTTACATTATTGCAAGTCAACAAGAAAAGCAAATGCAGGGCCAAGCATTGAAGAAATGCTGGGAGGGATAAAAAGACACACTGATCTAAACTATATTTGGGAGCAGAATCTCACCCCATGGGAATACTGATCAAAGAAGTTGGTCAGTACACTCACTCTTTGTGAAATTAATATTCACGTTCTTTATTTTGAGTAGAATTGTCACAATGCTGTTGACCCAAATAACTCATCTTAAAATCTTAAAGCACAGAAGGAGGCCATTTGATCCATTGTGCCTGTACCGGCTCTTTGAGAGAGCTGATCCACACCCCAGCTTTTTCCCCATAACCCTGCAAACTAGTCCTCTTCAAGTACATGTCCAATTGCCTTTTGAAAGTTCCCATGGAATCTGTGTCTAGCTCTCTTCAGATAGTAAGTCCAGATCTCAACAGCCCTCTGAAGACATTTCTCCACATTTCCCCTCCAGTTCTTTTGCCAATTATTTTAAATCTATGACCTCTGGTTACTGACCTAATTGCCATAGGAAACAGTTTCTCCTGACTTGCTCTATCAAAACCCTATATAATTTTGGAATACCTCTATTAGGTCTCCCCTTAACATTCTCTACTCTAAAGAGAACAATCCCAGCTTCTTCAATCTCGCCACATAGCTGAACTCCCTCATCCCTGGTATCTTCTATTTTTTTCCCCAGATTGTTGCAAAGCAGAGACCAAGTTAGAATGCAGATAAAGCACTGAGCAGGGTAAGCCAGCAATGGGAGGGAGGAGGTGTGGTTGATGGAGCGGTGGGCTTTTCTTAAGAAGGTACTGTATATCTGTTTTCTCCTCATTCATCAGGAATAGGGAACAGGACTAAGCTGGAGATGACGGTCACATTATTTGGGTACAGAAAGATTCATTGAGGGTAATTTTGGCTTTGGGCGATAGTGTAAAATGGCCGATAGCGAATCAATGGCCTATTTTACGTCTCGCCTGATTTTCAATTCCATTGACTTCACTGGAGGAAGAAGAAGAAGAAGAAGACTTGGATTTATATAGCGCCTTTCACAACCACCGGACGTCTCAAAGCGCTTTACACCCAATGAAGTACTTTTGGAGTGCAGTCACTGTTGTAATGTAGGAAACGCGGCAGCCAATTTGCGCACAAGCAAGCTCCCACAAACAGCAATGTGATAATGAACAGATAATCTGTTTTTTGTTAGGTTGATTGAGGGTTAAATATTGGCCAGGACACTGAGGATAACTCCCTTACTCTTCTTCGAAATAGTGCCATGGGATCTTTTACGTATACTTGAAAGAGCAGACAGGGCCTCGGTTTTAATGTCTGAGGGGTGAGAGTGCTACCCACTGAGCCACAGCTGATACTTAATGGAACTAGATGGACCTTGGTCTTCCTTCGTCTGTTAGTTCCTATGTTCCTATGTCAGCAGTGGAGTGTGAAAATGCCAATTTACTGATGAGGCTCAGTCTTCATGAAAAGCAAGTACCAGGTCTTTAATATTTTCAGCAAAATCAAGCAGCCAACCAGTAAAGGACTTCTCTAGATGAAGTAGAGTTACCCTTAAAAACTGTTATTTTGAGATCATAATGACAAGCTTTTCGAAGAAATGGCAATTTCAGCTGAGCCCGGGTCTCTCCTGCCATTTCACTGTGATAGAGAGTACTGCAGCTCTTTCTACTTTGGTTGAACTCACCCTGATTACTCACAGTGTAATTCCCTATCCTATTGGTGCTGCTGCAGGCACACTGCTCAGATATAATCCTCAGAAGGGCTGCGCTGATCATGACTGTGATACGAGATAAGGTGGAAATGGTGAAAGTCATTACAAGCTGCTTTATTGTCGGGTGATGTGTTTTTCAGTCTTCCTAGTTCCATTCACCACAGCAGCAGCCGATTGATCAGACCGCCACCTCCCATTCTTCAGGAAGTCCTCTACCTTTCACTGTCTGTGAAGAATATATGCCTTTATCCTCCAAAGCTATCATACTTCCCACTGTTAATCTTTAGAAAGGTGCAATTTACGAGAGAGAGAGAGAAATTACTCCTTATATGCTGATCTAACAGACATATTGAAGACAAGAAGAATTTTCCCTTAGAAGGAAACAAAAGTCCAATTATCCGACCTAAGATGCACTTTAATTACAATATTTTCAAATCCGCAAATCTACCGTGTAAAAGAGATCATGTCTTCCATCTTAAAGAGAGCCTATTCTTAAGGCAGCAGGATAAAGTGCACCTGTCACTTTCACATAGCAACTATCAATGAGCACCTTTCTCTCGTAAACCCATGTTTTCTTTAGATTTTTCTGGCTGAATTCAAGGTGAGAGTCCAAGATGTGTTATTAAATAAAATAATAATGGTGCTAATCTGCACTAGGGGATGATAATGTGTTGTCTATGTCAAAGTGATCATCCTTTGGTGTCAATGGAGACAGATTCCTGGATGATTGGGAGGGCATTACCAGGTGGATTGTCTGTGGGGGAGGAATTTGGAACGGAGCTCAGAACCACTGGGTTTCCATCCTCTATAACCTGCGCTTAAATTTTGCTCATGGTGGTGAGGAGGTGGGAGATGCGTGCCAGGAATATAACCAATAGCTGCTGGAAGCAAAGCTCCAGGAATGCTGTACCTCAGTCTAAGGCCTATCTGAGTCTCTTTTACCTTTAACTTGATGCAAATGGTAGCCTGTTGCATTTACGGCTCATATATCCCTAAAGAAGGGGTGAATCCATGTTCTTATAGGTCTATTTAGGAACATAGGAGCTTGTAAGAACAGGAGTAGGCCATTTAGCCCCTTGCGCCTGTTCTGCCATTCGATGAGGTCATGGTTAACTGTGACCTAACTTTATATGCAAGTATATGACAAGTATAAAGTTGGGGTTCTTTCCTTTTTTATTATTTATTGTGATTGTAGCTACTCTGCAAGTATTTATTGTGGTCTCCGACTCCAGCACAAAGTGTAGGAGTTTCAGTCAATGATAAGTGAGGCCCTGGCCTTATAGAATGGGTAAGAATATCCCAGACTCTCGGGGAGTAATGGAAAGAGAAGTCAAAGGCCTCTCCAGGCTCAGGACGAGAACCTTCCTGCTGCTATGTCTTTTCCTTTCTCTCTCTCTTGCCTGATCACACATACCATATGCATATACTCATAAGCATTGCCATTATTGCCAATCTAAACAACTGACAAAAGCTGAAATAGTCCCAAAACATCTTCAGACCAAAAATTGTCTAATTTTGTGTTCCTCACAGGCCACATCAGTTTGAGACAATGAAATGTACTAATACATTTTAGTGAGAAATTTTGGAGAGATGTGCATTCATATCATCATCATCATCATAGGCAGTCCCTCAGAATCGAGGAAGACTTGCTTCCACTCCTGGAGTGAGTTCTTTGGTGGCTGAACAGACCAATACGAGAGCCACAGACTGTCACAGGTGGGACAGATAGTCGTTGAGGGAAGGAGTGGGTGGGACTGGTTTTCTGCACGCTCTTTCCGCTGCCTGCGCTTGATATCTGCATGCTCTCGCCGTTGAAACTCGAGATGCACTTCCTCCACTTAGGGCGGTGTTGGGCCGGGGACTCCCAGGTGTCAGTGCAGATGTCGCACTTTATCAGGGAGGCTTTGAGGGTGTCCTTGTAGCGTTTCCGCTGCCCACCTTTTGGCTTGTTTGCCATGAAGGAGCTCTGAGTAGATCACTTGTTTTGGGAGTCTCGTGTCTGGCTTGCCAACTATGTGGCCTGCCCAGTGGAGCTGATCGAGTGTGGTCAGTGCTTCAATGCTGGGGATGTTAGCCTGGATGAGGATGCTGATGTTGGTATGCCTGTCCTCCCAAGGGATTGGTAGGATCTTGCGGAGACATCGTTGGTGATATTTCTCCAGCAACTTGAGGTGTCTGCTGTACACGGTCTATGTCTCTGAGCCATACAGGAAGGTAGGTATTACTACAGCCCTGTAGACCATGGTGGCAGTTTTGAGGGCCTAGTCTTCAAACACTCTTTTCCTCAGGCGGTCGAAGGCTGCATTGGCGCACTGGAGGCGGTGTTGGATCTCGTCGCCAATGCCTGCTCTTGTTGATAAGAGGCTCCCGAGATATGGGAAGTGGTCCAAGGTGTCCAGGGCTGCGCCGTGAATCTTGATGACTGGGGGGCAGTGCTGTGTGGTGAGGACAGGCTGGTGGAGGATCTTTGTCTTACGGATGTTTAGCATAAGGCCCATGCTTTCATACGCCTCAGTAAATATGTCGACTATGTCCTGGAGTTCAGCCTCGGGATGTTTGCAGACGCAGGCGTCGTCCGTGTACTGTAACTTGACGACAGAGGTTGGGTGGTCTTGGATCTGGCCTGGAGACGGCGCAGGTTGAACAGGTTCCCACTGGTTCTGTAGTTTAGTTCTAGTCCAGCAGGCAACTTGTTGACTGTGAGGTGGAGCATGGCGACGAGAAAGATTGAGAAGGGGGTTGGGGCAATGATACATCCGTTTGACCCCGGTCCGGACGTGGATTGGGTGTGTGATGGATCCTTTGGTAAGGATCACGGCCTGCATGGCGTCATGGAGCAGGCGGAGGATGGTGATGAACTTTTGGGGGCAACCGAAATGGAGGAGGATGCTCCATAGACCCTCGCAGTTGACAGTGTCAAAGGCCTTTGTAAGGTCGAAAAAGGCCATGTAGAAGGACTGGCGCTGTTCCCTGCATTTTTCCTGCAGCTGTCGCGCTGCAAAATACATGTCCGTTGTGCCCCGTAGGGGACAAAATCTGCACTGTGACTCCGGGAGGAGCTCCTCGGCCACAGGGAGAAGAAGGTTGAGGAGGACTCTAGCGACGACTTTCCCAGTGGCTGATAGCAGGGAGATTCCTCTGTAGTTGCCGCAGTCGGACTTGTTCCCTTTTTTAAAGATGGTCACGATTACTGCATCTCTGAGATATCCCGGCATGCTCTCCTCCCTCCAGATGAGAGAGATGAGGTTGTGTATTTGCACCAGCAGTGCCTCTCCGCCATACTTCAATGCCTCAGCAGGGATTCCGTCCCCACCCATAGCCTTATTATTTTTAAGCTGTCTTATGTCTTTTTCTACCTTGTGCAGTGTTGGGGTCTCACTGAGGTGATGGCGGGTAGCATGCTGTGGAATGGAGTCGAGAACACTCGAGTCAAAGGCCGAGTCTCGATTGAGGCGATCTTCGAAGTGCTCCTTCCAGCGGGCCCTGACTGTCTCAGTGTCCTTGATGAGTGTTTCCCCGTTCTTGGCCAGTAGCGGGGTGTGGCCTTGGGTGTTTGATCGGTAGGTGGCCTTGACTGCAATGAAGAACCCTCGCACATCATGGTTGTCGGCCAACTGCTGTATCTCCTGTGCTTTCTCCATCCACCACCTGTTCTTTAGATCCTGGGTTTTTTGTTGGACCTCAGCCTTGAGCCGTCTATAATACTGTTTTGCTGCTCCTAAGTGGGTTGTTGTTCAAGGTTCAAAAATGCCCTGCACTTGCCATCTATTAGCTCTTGGATCTCCTGAACATTCTCATCAAACCAGTCCTGGTGTTTCCTGGTTGTGTAACCGAGCGTCTCTTTGCAGACACTGGTTATGGAGGCCTGGAGGGCAGACCAAGCGCTGTGGGCATTCTGCGTCTCGGGGTCATCAAGGCACACCAGGTTAGCTGTGAGGTGCTGGCTGTAGAGGGCTGTCTTAGCTGGGTCCTTGACTGCTCCGGCATTGACTTTTTTGCGGCACTGCTTCTGCTACCCCCTTCGCTTTGGGGCTATGTTGATGTCACTGATGGATCGGATTAGGCGGTGGTCTGTCCAGCAGTCGTCAGCTCCTGACATCCTTGCAATCCCTGGCTCGGATGATAACATAGTCGAGCAGGTGCTTGGAGCGAGGGTGTTGCCCCGATGCCTTGTATTTGTCCCTCTGGTGGAACAAGGTGTTGGTGATGACAAGTTCGTGCTCTAGACATTTTGTCAGGAGTAGGGTACCCCTGGAGTTGGCTTTCCCTACCCCATCTCTGCCAATCGCGCCCCCTCAGAGGTCTGTGTCCTTGCCAACCCTGACATTGAAGTCAACGAGGAGGATCAGTTTGTCGCCTGTGGGGACGCAGGACAGGAATTTTTCGAGGTTGGTGTAAAAACCCATCAGTTGCATCGAGTGTTGGGGCATACGCACTGATGACTGTGGTGCACTAGTTCCAGGATAGGGTGAGTCGACGGGTCATGAGACATTCATTAGCCCCGCAGGGGGAGTCGTTGAGATGGTGAACCAGCTAATTTTTGATGGCGAAGGTGATTCCGTGGAGGCGGTGTTCTTCCTCTGGTTTCCCTTTCCAGAAGAAGGTGTAACCTCCACCTTGTTCCTTGAGCTGGCCTTCCCCTGCCTGCCGGGTCTCGCTTAGGGCGGCGATGTCGATGTCAAAGCTTCTAAGTTCCCGGGCAACTATGGCGGTGCAGCCTGTCGTTGTTGGGGTTTTCCATGAGGGTCCTGACTTTCCAGGTCCCGAACTTCATGTTAGCGGAGTGGAAAATGCTTGTGCGTGAGTTCTTTGAACATGGCGTGGTCGTTGCACATTGGCTACCACACGGGCTTAGCTGAGCGGGGTCTTAATCCAGTGGCAAGGGGATCCAAGACAACTGGAGACCAGGCACTGCGAGATGTTGGCTGCAGGCTCGGCGCTGGGTAGCGCCCTTGATGGTAGGTGGTCCAAGGCCTGTTTGGGGGCAGGCATTGGGAGGGTCAGTGGCCCACCGGGGTTCAGGGTGGGAGGGCAGGGGGGTCACAGCCATGGAACTCACCACGTGTTGAAGGTGAAGAAGAGGCTAGGTCGCCAGTGGGGAAGGAGAGCTCCAGTCATCGCTGAAGGAGGAGGGGAGGTCTCACCGACGTGGGAGAGGCGGACCCGATCGTCTGTCGCCACGGGATGTCCAGCTACTGTTGAGGAGGCCCAGACTCTGTCGTGGAGGAGAGGCCCATCTGCTGCCACTAAAAGTGTTCCGATCGCTGCTGGAGGGTGGGTGGAGGCCCGATAGCCAGGTCCAGTTCGAGGGCGCCGCCTCCGGAGGTCATCGGAGGTTGCCGGGGGATATCGGAGGTCACTGGAGATTGTTGGTGGTCGTTGGACGTCGCTTGGGGTCATCGGAGGTCGTCGGAGGTCGTTGGAGGTCGTCAGAGGTCGCCGGGGGACAGCGGAGGTCGCTGGAGGTCGCCAGAGGTCGTCGGAGGTCGTCGGGGGTCGTCAGAGGTTGTCGGAGTAGATTGGAAGTCGTCAGAGGTCGCCGATGGGTGATGTGTTGGGAAGCCTGCAGTAGACCCGAATGGCCCGAACTCGTGAGACTCACCGGAGGTCGTCGGGTGTCACTGGACATCATAGGAAGTCGCCGCAGGTTGTCGGTGGGTCGCCAGAGGTTGTCGGAGGTCGCCAAAGGTCATTGTGGGTTGCCGGAGGTCGTCAGATGTCGCTGGAGGTCCCCGATGGGTGATGTGGTGGAAAGCCTGAGGTAGGCCCGAAAGGCCCGAGTTCGTGGGACTCGCAGGGTTGGGACTAGGGTAAGTTGTAAGGGCTTGTGTTTACATTCTTAAACCCCTATTAGGGTCTATTTGGTTAGGGGAGGTTTAGACAGCAGGGGCAGGGGGGAGGTTGGGGGGTGGAATGTTGTCGAGAGTTGGTGGGAGTTGTTTGGAGTGGGGAGCTCCAAAAGGACTTAACACCCCAGCAGCCATCTTAACTAGACATATAAGCCATATAAGCTAGCATGGTAGGGGTGGCGGGAGGGGCACTGGGGAGGTAGCTACCAGGGAGGCCATCACTTAGCTGAGTTATAGCGAGCTATATTGGCCGTTCAACTGGACAATGCTCAGACACAAAGGGGGATCTGGATGATGTACAGAAGTCAAGTCCTTGGCTTTTGACCGAGCTGGAACAAGAGACACATGGTCAGCAGAAATATATGCCGCGATTTCGCCAACCGTGGCGGGTCTGGGGTGACAGGGGTCGGTGGCGGATTGCGACGCCGCTCTTTGCTCCAGCCCGCACTGTGAAAATAATCTTCCCTAGATTGGGCTTATTAACCCCACCCTGCGAGGTTCCCAGCCAATTAAAAGGAAGCCGCTCTGATGATGTCATTTGATGACGCTTCATCAGCTGGTTTCCTAAAAGGGACCATGGCCACATTGCTTTTGACAGTTGTTCTCTCACTGCATTGAGGTGCTGCAAACACTAACAAGCACGAAACAAAGGTGCATGGCAGCACTCAGGCTCTGCCATGACTCCCTCAGATACTAGTGGAGGGAGTCAAAGTACAGAAGGAGATTCTCTTCACTTCCAATGGACGAAAGAGACCTCCCCTCCTCAACACAGCCTGGTTACACATTGTACAGGAGGCCACAAACAGGAATATCGTCAGGAGGACCTGGCTACAGTGGTGCAAACCTTACAATGATCTCCGTGGATTACAAAACCTTACTGCAAAGCTACACTCAACCTGTGCCAGTCATCACATCCCCATCACTCTGCCTTCCCTACCCAACTCCTACACATCCTTACTCCTACCAACTTACCTTGCACCTCCATCTATCCCTCTCTCTCTATCTACATTATCACTTCCCCATCTCACTAGCCTCCCCTCACACTCACCCTCATCCTTGTCCAATCATACCAACTAACAACACACAAGGGTAGGCACTTGGGTATTTCAGCCAATATTCATGTAGAGTTGCTGCTAAAAAGGTGGCAAACATTAATATCTTTATTTTAGAAACATAGAAACAGAGAAAATAGGTGCAGGAGTAGGCCATTCGGCCTTTCGAGCCTGCACCACCATTCAATGAGTTCATGGCTGAACATGCAACTTCAGTAACCCATTCCTGCTTTCTCACCATACCCCTTGATCCCCCTAGTAGTAAGGACTACATCTAACTCCTTTTTGAATATATTTAGTGAATTGGCCTCAACAAATTTCTGCGGCAGAGAATTCCACAGGTGCACCACTCTCTGAGTAAAGAAATTTCTCCTCATCTCGGTCCTGAATGGCTTACCCCTTATCCTTAGACTGTGACCCCTGGTTCTGGACTTCCTCAACATTAATAAGAACATAAGAACATAAGAACATAAGAATTAGGAACAGGAGTAGGCCAGCTAGCCCCTCGAGCCTGCTCCGCCATTCAACAAGATCATGGCTGATCTGGCTGTGCACTCAGCTCCACTTACCTGCCCGCTCCCCATAATCCTTAATTCCCTTATTGGTTAAAACTCTATCTATCTGTGATTTAAATATATTCAATGCCTCAACTGCTTCCTTGGGCAGAGAATTCTACAGATTCACAACCCACTGGGAGAACAAATTCCTGCTCAACTTTTAAATTGGCTCCCCCGTATTTTGAGGCTGTTCCCCCTAGTTCTAGTATCCCCGACCAGTGGAAACAACCTCTCTGCCTCTATCCTGTCTATCTCTTTCATTATTTTAAATGTTTCTAAAAGATCACCCCTCATCCTTCTGAACTCCAACGAGTAAAGACCCAGTCTACTCAATCTATCATCATAAGGTAACCCCCTCATCTCCGGAATCAGCCGAGTGAATCGTCTCTGTACTCCTTCCAAAGCTAGTATATCCTTCCTTAAGTAAGGTGACCAAAACTGCACGCAATACTCCAGGTGCGGCCTCACCAATACCCTGTACAGTTGCAGCAGGACCTCCCTGCTTTTGTACTCCATCCCTCTGGCAATGAAGGCCAACATTCCATTTGCCTTCCTGATTACCTGCTGCACCTGCAAACTAACTTTTTGGGATTCAATGCACAAGGGCCCCCAGGTCCCTCTGCACTGCAGCATGTTGTAATTTCTCCCCATTCAAATAATATTCCCTTTTACTGTTTTTTTTCCAAGGTGGATGACCTCACATTTTCCGACATTGTAGTCCATCTGCCAAACCTTAGCCCATTCGCTTAACCTATCTAAATCTCTTTGCAGCCTCTCTGTGTCCTCTACACAACCCGCTTTCCCACTAATCTTTGTGTCATCTGAAAATTTTGTTACACTACACTCCGTCCCCTCTTCCAGGGCATCTATGTATATTGTAAACAGTTGTGATCCCAGCACCGATCCCTGTGGAACACTACTAACCACTGATTTCCAACCCGAAAAGGACCCATTTATCCCGACTCTCTGCTTTCTGTTCGCCAGCCAATTCTCTATCCATGCAAATACATTTCCTCTGACTCCGCGTATCTTTATCTTCTGCAGTAACCTTTTGTGTGGCATCTTATCGAATGCCTTTTGGAAATCTAAATACACCACATCCATCGGTATACCTCTATCCACCATGCTCGTTATATCCTCAAAGAATTACAGTAAATTAGTTACACATGATTTCCCCTTCATGAATCCATGTTGCGTCTGCTTGATTGCACTATTTCTATCTAGATGTCCCGCTATTTCTTCCTTAATGATAGCTTTAAGCATTTTCCCCACTACAGATGTTAAACTAACCGTCCTATAGCTACCTGCCTTTTTGTCTGCCCCCTTTTTTAAACAGAGGCGTTACATTAGCTGCTTTCCAATCTGATGGCACCTCCCCAGAGTCCAGAGAATTTTTGGTAGATTATAACGAATGCATCTGCTATAACTTCCACCATCTCTTTTAATACCCTGGGATGCATTTCATCAGGACCAGGGGACTTGTCTACCTTGAGTCCCATTAGCCTGTCCAGCACTACCTCCCTAGTGATAGTGATTGTCTCAAGGTCCTCCCTTCCCACATTCCCGTGACCAGCAATTTTTGGCATGGTTTTTGTGTCTTCCACTGTGAAGACCGAAGCAAAATAATTGTTTAAGGTCTCAGCCATTTCCACAGTTCCCATTATTAAATCCCCTTTCTCAACTTCTAAGGGACCAACATTTACTTTAGTCACTCTTTTCCATTTTATATATCGGTAAAAGCTTTTACTATCTGTTTTTATGTTTTGCGCAAGTTTACATTCGTAATCTATCTTTCCTTTCTTTATCACTTTCTTAGTCATTCTTTGCTGTCATTTAAAATTTTCCCAATCTTCTAGTTTCCCACTAACCGTGGCCACCTTATACGCATTGCTTTTTAATTTGATACCCTTCTTTATTTCCTTGGTTATCCACAGCTGTTTATCCCTTCTCTTACCACCCTTCTTTTTCACTGGAATATATTTTTGTTGAGCACTATGAAAGAGCTCCTTAAAAGTCCTCCGCTGTTCCTCAATTGTGCCACCGTTTAGTCTGTGTTCCCAGTCTACTTTAGCCAACTCTGCCCTCATCCCACTGTAGTCCCCTTTGTTTAAGCATAGTACGCTCGTTTGAGACACTACTTCCTCACCCTCAATCTGTATTACAAATTCAACCATACTGTGATCACTCATTCCGAGAGGATCTTTTACTGGGAGATCGTTTATTATTCCTGTCTCATTGCACAGGACCAGATCTAAGATAGCTTGCTCCCTTGTAGGTTCTGTAACATACTGTTCTCAGAAAATTTTCAACACTTTGCGTTCTTGGACAGATTTGTGTACACATTTAGAAGTGGTTGAGCGAGTTGTTGTAAATGGTGAGACATAACGGCGCCCCCTTCAATGGTGATTCGTGTGAAAGGAATGATTTGATCATTGCAGGGATGCTTTATGGCGCTGGTGTGGGGTGGTGCCAACCTGGCACATCATGTGGCAACCAGAGTGTACAGCATCAAGTGAAGTACATCTGGCCATAGTGAGGCCATCCCTGGCCTCCCGGGCAGCAATGTGGTTGGGTGCTGATGCCCTGTGTCCTGTACAGCACCAGGTGAATGCGGAGAAGGTTAGTGTTGTTGTTAATGATGCTGATATATTTGGTGATGTTGGTGTTGGGGATGATCTAGTGGGATTCTGAGGACCAAGATGGAATTTTTTCAAGGGCACTAATGCTGTTGGAATAGATGGCAGCTGAAGTTGAGATGACAGAAGCGATGTGTTAATGGTGCGAGAGGTTGCTCCAAGGAGTGGAGAGTGGATAGAGAGTTTACTCCAAACACTTCCAAACTGTATACAGCTCAAAAGTGTCTTCCAAATTCTGAAGGCTTCAGCTCCTGAGATTAGAAAGTGAACAGCTGTGAAATGGTAGCTTATATACCACTTCTGCAGCTGTCAACTATTCAAAGCAATGGAGAATCACTGAGAACCTGATGCACTTAGCTAACGTGTTCCGTGAGTTTAATTGTTTTAACATCTTGTGTCCCATGATCATAATACTCGATCACACGACTGTCCATGTCCCAACTCGCACCAAATCCTGTTCATGCATCACCCCTGTGCTCGTTGACTTACATTGGCTCCTGGTTAAGCAACACCGTGATTTCAAAATTCTCATCCTTATTTTCATATCCCCCAGGCCTCCCCCCTCCCTATCTCTGTAATCTCCTCCAGCCCCACCACCCCCCGAGATGTCTGTGCTCCTCTAATTCTGCCCTCTTGAGCATCCCTGATTATACTCATTCAACCATTGGTAGTCCTGCCATTTGTTGCCTCGGCCCCAAGCTCTAGAATTCCCTGCCTAAACCTCTGACTCTGCCTCTCTTTCCTCCTTTAGCACACTTCTTAAAACCTATGTCTCTGAGCAAGCTTTTGGTCACCTGTCCTAATTTCTCCTTGTGTGGATCGGTGTGAAATGTTTCGTGTTATAATACTCCTGTGAAGCGCCTTGGGACGTTTTACTACTATAAAGGCGCTATATAAATGCAAGTTGTTGTTGCTGTTGTTCCTATGTGAAGCATTTTTATAATATTAAGGCTGAAGGCTGTTTTTGAAGGCTGGTTTATCAGCAGTTTATTGGTGAATGATGTAATCCTGCACATCTAGCCAAGCTTCAGCAGATATTATAGTTGCAGTGTTTCACAAGTTACTAAAATCTAAAGTTACAAGACCCCTATTACTTAGCTTTAACTCCTTCTATCAGAAGTGTTTTATGAAATCTAGTTTTCAATCATTTTTTTCTCTGTAAATCGAAAGCACTTTCTGTCTGCCAGTATTGCTTTCTTGTTGCCTTTCATTAGACTTGCCTGAGCTACAAGCACTGAGCATATTTCTCTCTCATGTGAATTCCTCCTGTACAGTTCATTTTTTCCCCTTGACATGGTAAAATAACATCCAGTGACAAAGAAATATGCAGTCATTGTTTCACACCTGTCCTCCGCACAAATCTATATCTACTTCTGAACCAACTGCATTAACTTATCTTTCTAGTTCCATTGTTATTTTGATGCATTTGGTTAAATGGAAACAGCCTATATTTTTCTGTTAGTTCTTATGGGCCCAAGTTTCCACATGATTCGCGCCTGATTTTTAGGAGCAACTGGTGGAGAACAGACTATTTTAGAAATCGCAATTCTCCACATTTTTTTTTCTGCAGTTCTAGTCAGGTAGAACAGTTCTAGTTTAGAACAGAATTTTTTCTTCAAAAGGGGGCGTGTCCAGCCACTGATGCCTGATTTGAAAGTTTCCACAGTGAAAATGTACTCCAAACTAAAGTAGAATGGAGCCAGTGAAGATTTATGTAGAACTGAAAAAACCTGTTCTACACATTAAAAAATCAGGTGCAGGTTACAAATTAGGCGTCCAGAATGAGGTGGGGGGGGAGGGGGGGGGAAGGGAACTCATTAAATTCGAAAATAAATCCTTATTTATACTTCTACAAATATTATACAAATAAATCCAACCCGAATAAACATTTATAAGCCAAGAAAAGATTAAATAAACCATCTTCCTACCTGTGTGAAAGTGCTTCAGCCAGGGAGAATTCTGCAGCCGTTCCTGCCGCTGAGCGGGAGGGGGAGAGAGAGAGAGAGAGAGAGAGGGAGGGGGAGGTGGGGGGCGGGAGAGGGGTAGGGGGAGAGAGGGGGCGGGGAGGTGAGGAGAGAGAGCGGGGGGGGTGGTGGTTGGGTCGGGGAACAGGAGCGCGGGTCGGGTCAGTCGTGGGGGGGGGAGCGGGTCTCGGGTCGGGGCGGGGGGTGGGTGTCGGGTCTCGGGTTGGGGCGGGGGTCGGGTCTCGGGTCTGGGCGGGGAGCGGGGGTCGGGGCACGGGGGGGAGCGGGGGGTGGGTGTCGGGTCTCGGGTCGGGGCACGGGGGGGAGCGGGTGTCTGGTCGGTGGGGTGGGGGGGGCGCGGGTTTTGGGTCGGGTCTGGTCGGCGGTGTGGGGGGGGGGGGAGTGAGTGTCGGGTCTTGTCGGGGGCGGGGAGCAGGAGCTGGCCGTGGGAGGAGCCTCATTGACGCAGCCCCAATGAGGCCATTCAGCCAGGGCTAGGGGCTGCGTGCTTCGGACCCCTCCCACACAGTTCGGCGCCTGAAGCTACTGCACTTGCGTGCCGACTGTAGCGCGCATGTGCAGAGGTCCCGGCACTGTTTTCAGCGCCGGGACCTGGCTCCGCCCCCCCCACAGCTCGTGCTGACTGCGCCGAGTGCCAGAAGACCTGTAAGTAGGTGGAGAATACCGAGGATTTTTTTAGGCGCTCGGAGGGGCGCCCGTTTTTTTTCTTGTGGAAACTTGGGCCCTATACCTGGGAAATATCATTTAACTGTTCATATTTTCTAGCGATCAGAAGGGGTGGGGAATCTGGGGCAAGGGAGGCCTTCACAAAGAACCCTTAAAAAGTAAAAAGAAATGAACTTACCTGGGACTCCTGTGAGTAGGATCCTCTCTGCCGCCAGCTTTC